>NC_080189.1:117557976-118173985 GCF_030028045.1 Hippopotamus amphibius kiboko | reverse complement strand
AGGAAAATCAAAATTGGGGGTAAACTAAGGAGTGGGATTTTAGCTACGGTGTTGCCTTGGGACAAGGATGTGGACAAATGCCTCCCTGGGCTGCTCTGCGCACAGAAAAACGAACGAGGACGGCATCTGTGGCGCTCTCCTCAGCAGAGGTTCTAAGGGGGGCAGAATCATACAGAGGAGAAACATTCCTGAAAATCAGAGCTCTGATTGACCCGAGGCGGGGCGAGGACAGTCCCAGAAACCTCGAGAAACCAGATGGAAACAGGCGTGGCTGGGAGTTACAACAAACACGGCCTGAGCCAACACATATATAAATGACGAGACCCCCAGAACAGCCCTTGAAAGCCCTTTTCTGGTGCCTGAAGAAATTGCCAGAGAAGGAGGGGACCTTGAGAGGCGGGACCGAGCGTGGTGCAGAGGCCGGGGAGTCAGCATATACTCAGACCGTCGTCGTCACTGCTGGGGCCACACGGGAGGGTCTGAGGCCCACTCCGCACGTCCCCACCCCCACCCAGGTGCCGGGGGCTCAGTTTCCCTCGTTCTACCCCATGCCTCATCCCATGTCCCCCATCTTTCTGTGTTTACTCTCAGAAAAGCATTTGAAGAATTTGTTTACACTTATGCGTGTGACAAGATGGTCACCTGCTCCTAGAAACGTGGCACAATGGTCACAGTTACCTGCTGACATCCAGACCTTCTTTCTTTCTTTATTTTTGTATATCTGTAATTTCATTTTTTGTAAGAACTTTTACTGAGATATAATTAACAACAATAAACCGCATATATTTAAAGTGTACAAGTTGATATTTTTTTTCTTACTCTACATCTGTGTCTCTATTTCTGTCTTGCAAACCAGTTGATCTGTACCATTTTTCTAGATTCCACATATAAGCGTTAATATACGATATTTGTTTTCCTCTTTCTGTCTTACTTCACTCTGTATGACAGTCTCTAGGTCCACCCATGTCTCTACAAATGTCCCAATTTCGTTCCTTTTTACAGCTGAGTAATATTCCATTGTATATGTGTACCACATCTTCTTTATCCATTCTGAAATCTAGACTTTTGATGTCAACTTTTCCAATTTTTTTTTTTTTTTTTTTTTTTGGCACATGGGCTTAGTTGCTCCGTGGCATGTGGGATCTTCCTGGAGCAGGGATCGAACCCATGTCCTCTGCATTGGCAGGCGGATTCTTAACCACTGCGCCACCTAGGAAGCCCTCCAATTTTTATATATTAGCAACCAATTGGTTTTTGTTAAAATATATGTCCCAGGCAGCATCTGGTGACAGGACACAGGGAGAAGGCCACGTGAAGGGGGAGGGCTGGAGTGATGGGTCTGCAGGCCCAGGAACACCGAGGATGGCCAGTGACCAGCAGCAGCTGGCGAGGCCTCCCGGCTGGTGTCAAAGCAAGCCCGGCCACGCTGGCACCCGGAGTTGGACTTCCAGCCTCCAGAACCAAGAGACAATACCCGTGTGGTACCTGGTGACGGCTGCCCAAGCAGCGAGCACAGATGTGTTATTTCATGGCCTCTGGCTGACACGACGTGGAGCGTCTGGTTAG
Organism: Hippopotamus amphibius kiboko; assembly: GCF_030028045.1. Lineage (NCBI taxonomy): Eukaryota > Metazoa > Chordata > Mammalia > Artiodactyla > Hippopotamidae > Hippopotamus > Hippopotamus amphibius. Next base: position 118,172,419 of record NC_080189.1, on the reverse strand, counting down.
GCCTCACTAAGCTGCAAGGGGCATTTTGCACACTGGGCGCTGACCAGCAGGGCTTGACGGCCCCTTTCACATGACCTCTCATTGGAAGGAAGGTCAGGGTGGCACCACAAAGCAGTTCACGTCACAGCTATGCAGAAAGTCATGACTGGGTGTGGGTCTCTGGGAGCCAGCAGGGCATCTGGCATCATGAAGTGACTCAGAAGTGAATTTGAATCCCATTTTTTCAAATGACATGGTTCCCTCCGAGGGCTCCGGCCCAGACTCTGTTGGGATTCACCTACTGGACGAGAATGCAATGGCAAGAAAGGCACCCCAGTCACCACCTGCCCCACCACAGATGGTGTTGGAGGGAATTCAGCACGGGTGCACATCTACACCCACCTCTGGAATCCACTCACATCATCAGATACAGGGTCTCAGTGGAACTAGGGCCTCTGGACTGATGGCATTTCTACCAGATTCCTCTCCGAGCTGGATCCTCACACCAAGGCAATAGGTGGACCTGTCTTAAGAGGACAGAACGGGACTTCCCTGCTGGCGCAGTGGTTAAGAATCTGCCTACCAGTGCAGGGGACCTGGGTTTGATCCCTGGTCTGGGAAGATCCCACATACCGTGGAGCAACTAAGCCTGTGAGCCACAACTACTGAGTCTGTGAGCCACAAGTACTGAAGCCTGCACGCCTGGAGCCTGTGCTCCACAACAAGAGAAGCCACCACAATGAGTAGCCCCCGCACCACAATGAAGAGTAGCCCCGGCTGGCCAAAACCAGAGAAAGCCCACGCACAGCAACGAAGACCCAACACAGCCAGAAAAACAAAAAACAAAATAAAACAACGAAAGAGGACAGAACAAATTCAGGGGGAGCCTGAGTCATGGGAAGCAGGAGTGCGGCTCCCATCCTGGACCTGGATCCCAGGCCGGGGGAGGAGAGCTGCTCAGGGGCTGCGGTGACCAAGCGAGCACGCTGGGCCCAACCCCTCTGGCTTCTGAGCCCGTGGCCCAGGGCGCAGGGCTGCTTTCAAGAATAGGACCAGGCCCACGAGCAAGAGCAGTGGGCCTCTTGTCTCCCCTGTGGAGCTAAGGAGGATTCGTCCGTGTCCTTCACAGGCAAGGTTGCCAGATAGAATACAGGACACCCAGTGAAATCTGAATTTCAGATCAACAATGAATAATTTTTAGTCTATATATGCAAATATTACATGGGACATCCTTAGGCTACAACAATGAATACTCTTTAATGTAAGCGTGTCCCAAATATTGCACGGGATGTGCTAAAAATATATTCACTGTTTATCTGGAATTTTGATTTAACCGGTGCCCCGTATTTTTATTTGCTAAAGCAGGCATGCCCTATCCTAGGCAACAGAGAAAGTACTGCTCATCAACACTCAATAAATATCCACATACAGAAGAAAAAAAATCCACAGGGCTGCAGAGAGAAGCAGGGAGATCTCAACAGGCAGAAACATGGCAAATTAAGCTCCTCTTCCTGCCTCAAACTGCTTGAAGGTCGTGGTGATGACAGCCTTTTAGAAACTCAACCCAAACAGTCCTTTCTTTTCCAGACCAAATCCTAGTAAGTTGCAGGAGATCTCGACTTCGTTTATGATTCTACCCAAGACACCATCTTGAATGTAGCTGGCCATGCCAGGAACGTGGTTTGGGACGGGGCCCAGCGCAGTTTTTCCCAGAGCTATTATAAGGAAGTAGTCACGAAATAAAACGAATCTGTGTGGTTGAAAACTGCAGTGCTGACCCAAAATATTTCTAATGTGTGGAAATGACTGGCAAGCTGAGAGCCTAAGAAAACACAAAGAGCTGTCTGGCTGCTTTGAGATGCCCAGAGTCGCTAAGGGTGGCTTTTGCTCCATGCTATTCGTTGGGTTCCAACAGGCAGGGGGCCAAGGTAGGCGACTCCAGGGGAGATATATTGGCAGACACAGTTCAGCCTTGACAGCTTCATTTGGAGGACAGGCAGGGGTGAGAGGGAGGGAGCACCACGGAAGCAGAGGGCAGAGGCCCTGGCCTGCCTCTGGGTGGCGCCCCAGAGCCCGCCGCACCACCAACGCCCTGCAACCACCCTGTGAAGTCAGATCTGTTTTCTCCATTTCACAGATGGGGAAAGTGAGGTTCCCTCAGTCATCTGAGGGTTGAAAGTCAAACTCAGCTTTGTAATCACACTTTATTAATTTTTTCACATGGTTCAATGTCCAAAACATACTTAGGGATATGGTGAAAAGTCTGCCTCCCCAGGCCCTGGCCTCCTAGCTCCCCTCCAAGGAGGTGATTGAGATTCTCCATTTATTATATGTCCTTCGAGAGAGATTTTATAAATATATGGTTTTTCTGCTTTTCTTCTTCTAAACAGATGACAGTTTAATATATATACTATTCTGCCTGAAACCATGCTCTTTACATCTTTCAAACTAAAAAGAGAGAGAGAAGAAAAAAAGAGTATTTCCCCATCACAAAATATAGTTGATTTAAGAAATTAGAGAAAATGGAAAGAATACACTATCATCTCCTGCCCCACTCCCCAGAGGCCACCGCTGTTAACCTTTTGGCATTTCACTCCAGAATTTTCACAGAGGTGTTATTTGTAAGAAACTTTTTGTGTCTTCTTCCTACTGCACCATAGTCACCTCTTTGGACAGAAAGACAAAGAGAAGAAGAAACAGGAGCAAATACTTTGTCCAGAGGGCATGGGCCATGCGGGCAGGAGAGCTCAATCAGCATAGGGAGGAAGTGAACACTTCCTCATCCTTCTGAGAACACTTCTTTTTCTTTTGAGCCCCAAGCACCTGCTCTGTGGGAACACAGATCTGATCATAAATCAGAGAGCAGGGGAAAATAATAAATCAACAGGCTATTTCAACACTGTGTGATAAGTGCTAAAACAACAGGAAGCTGGGGAGCAGAAGCCAGAGGAGGTGGGGGGCAGAGCCAGGTCCCCGGGAGAAGGGCACCAGAGCGGAACCTTGACCCAGAGACCAGCGGGGTCAGGCCAGGTGATGAGTGGAGGGGGCGTTCCCATGGAGAAAGGGCATGCAGAATTAGAGGTCGGTCAGTAACACGGCAGGAAGGGTGTGAGACAGGAAGGGACAGGTGTGTCATATGAAAGAAATGTTGGCTTTATCCCGAGGATACCGGGAAGCTCTCGCAAGTCGCAAAGCAGGAGATGGACACAATGGATTTGTGCTTCGACAGTGACCAAGTGTGGCTGCTAGGGGAAGGAGACGTTAGGAGTGGACATGGCAGAGGGGAGTCTGGAGATGGGAAAACGAATTAGAGCAGTGCTGTGTCAGTCAGGTGAGAGAAGATGGTGGTGTGAACAGGGGCTGTGCTGACCCTAGGATGGAGAGACCTGGATGGATTCTTAAAGAGGTTATGGATGTAGATTTGGTGACTGATTAGGGAAATGAATGGCTTCCAAATTGAGTCTTGGGCATTGCTTGACTCAAAATTCTTCTCTGGTTCCCCTTTTTCTACAAAAGTTTAAGCTTCTGAGCTTAACCTGAAGACCCTCCATGACATCATCAATGACATCATTATTGAACTTTCCTTTGATAATCTCTTCCTCTCTGTGTCTCTGTCTCTTTCTCTCTCTCTCTCTCTCAACTTATACTTGAGCCATAGTGGAAGGCTGGTGATTTCCCAAGCACACCCCCTCTCTGCCCAATGTTCTTTTCCATCCATCTGGATTTGCGTGTCCCATCCTTCAGGCCCAGCTCAATGCCACCTCCTCCAAGAAGCCTTCCCAAACCTGCCCACCCTTATTCCCTCTACTCATTTGGAACTAATCTCCTCCTCTCGGCTCCAGTAGCACTTTGGTTCTCCATCTGCTAAAACACCATAGTCTACATTTTGATTTTTGTGGAAGTGTCTTATTTTCACTACAAAGTTAAAGGTTCCTTGAAGGTAGAGACCTCAACTCTCTTGGAAGCTCGAGGAACGTTTGTTGAGTTGAAATGAGCACTCACTGGGGAAACCAAGTTCAGAGCCAAGAAGGTTTGTGAAATAAAGGAGAATCAGGCAGGCCTGGGGGTTCAGTGGGGTAAATAGGGTCAAAGGTCAAAGCTGTGAGAAGACCCTGAGGGCAGGAAAGATTGGCAAGAGCATAGTTACTGTGAAGGCTGTGACCTTGGGCCTGGGACAGAGGCCAATGCCCTGAGTTTAGGCTTCCTCCTTCTGTCGAGGAGCAAAGACTCACAGATGCCAGTAGACCCTGAATAGAGCAGGACCAGGGACGAGGCCTTGGGAGATGCTTGGAGTCAGACTCCAATCCCTGGAACCAAGAATCCAGACATTTTCATGAATGTTCTGCAGCCATTAGATACCCTACCGTCCCCTCCTAGAGTAAGAAACGTGCTTCCTTCTCTTACTCTCCTTACTGTCAACTTTTACAACTTGTAAGAGCCTGCAGTGACCACAGCCAACCTGTCACTGCCAGAAAGTTCCCATAATTCAGCCTCAAGGCAACTTTTTCTAATAGAGCATTTCTCTGTCAACATCAGGTTGGAGGCAGTGAGGAAGCGTCCTGAGGACATCCCTGGCCTGAGCAGAGGCCAGCATTGTGGGTGCCACCTCCTGTGCAGGTCCCCAGAGACCAAGATGTGTCCTTGTCCCCCCTCCCCCCCCATGGCACTTTCTGCGTAAAGAAATGAAGGACCAAATAGGAGAAAAGAGAAGGTCTACAAGGTCTTTTCTCAAGCACAGGAGAGAAGGCAGGTTTGGGAGCCCTACTCGTAAGAGTGAACATCTTCCAGATAAGAAGTCTGAAGGGGGACTTCCCTGGTGGTGCAGTGGTTAAGAATCCACCTGCCAATGCAGAGGACACAGGTTCGATCCCTGCCCCAGGAAGATCCCACATGCCGCACAGCAATGAAGCCTGTGAGCCACAACTATTGAGCCTGTGCTCTAGAGCCTGTGAGCCACAACTATGGAGCCTGTGTGCCGCAGCTGCTGAAGCCCGCATGCCTAGAGCTCGTGCTCCGCAACAAGAGAAGCCACTGCAATGAGAAGTCTGACCACCACAATGAAGAGTAGCTCCCGCTCGCCACAACTACAGAAAGCCCGTGTGCAGCAATGAAGACCCAACGCAGCCAATAAGTAAATCTATTTAAAAAAAAAAAGAGAGAGAGAGAGAGAGAGAAGCCTGAACAGGCTCCAGGCGCTCACCTGCGGGCCTGGGGCACTGAGGGCAGTGGGAGAAGCTTGGAAGCTGTCAGGATGTCACTTGGCCACCTCCACGGCCTCCCCGGCTGGAGCCCCGGCTCTGAGTGAGGGGCGCTGGGCCGTGAGAAGAAGAGAGGGGAGTGATTAGTAGAAACACGGACAGGGAGCAGCAAAGGGCAGGAAGGGCTGCCGCAGTGCAGCTGAAGGCTGCTCAGCAGTGGAGGGGAATGCAGACGTGGAAAGGAGGGCCAGCTCTGTGGTCACGCGTGCGCTGCTCCCTCAGGCAGGTGGGGAGGCCAGGCTGAGGGGCGACAGGGACAAAGCCCTCAAGGAGTTCCCCGTCAGCTGTGTGCAGACGGAGAAACCCACAGCGTGACAGAACACAGGTGCCTCCCGCACCGCGGAAAAGCGGCATCGCAGCATTTCCAGCGGAGAGCTTTCAGCTCAGATTGAAGCCATCGGGGAGACGGCTTTGAAGCGGCTGAGAGGACAGTGTGAGGAGAGCAGAGGGAGGGAGACGGTAAGGAGGCGACAGCTGAGGGGCCGCGAGGGGAGAGACAGGTGACAGAGATCTTGGGAAGAGCCCAGCCTCTTCTGAACTGAGACATCAAACAAGACTCAAGAGACAGGTGTGGCCTGAGGTGCAACTAGAGGAGGTGTCAGAAATGGGCCTGAGGGTCGGGGGTTGGGGGGGCATCTGGAGTGTCCAGTGCCCTATAGGAATGTCCTACATCACGTGTCCCGTGGTGCCCACTCAGGGTTAGAAAAGGCACTGCAGGCCCCCGGAATCCCCTCCTCCCCGAGGTCCCAGTGCAGGCGAGGGTCCCTCCCTCCAGCCCCCCTGCCTCCGCGGCCCTCACTGTTCTGGCTCCTCTCACACGTGGCCACGGGACAAGGCAGAGGCTGCCACACACCCCAAATCCCGGCCCCGAGCGTGGTCCTCAACCTCAGCTCCCCCCGGCCTGTTGACATAGCCAGCAGGGAGGTAGGGTCCCACCCAGTTCCTTAACTTATATTGAGGCTCAGAGACGTTCAGTCACCTGCTCAAGGCCTCAGAGCCTCAGGACGTAGACGCCCGCTTCAAACGCGGGATAGAGGCGGATGCTGGTTCTGGCAGGTGTCCCTCGGAGGCAGCGGGGCGAGGGGAGGGCGGAGACCTGACTCACCTTTTCTAAACCTCAGTTCACTCTCGTTTTAAAAAGGGCTCATGAGAACCACCTCAGGGGGTTGATTTGAGAATTAAATTATTTTTAAAATAGAGATGGGGAGGGGTTCCCTGGCAGTCCAGTGGTTAAGACTCCAGGCTTCCACTGCAGAGGGCACAGGTTCCATCCCTGGTCGGGGCACTAAGATACCGCACACCTGCACGGGGCAGCCAAAAATAAAGAAATAAATAAATAAATTTTTTTTAAATAAATAATTTTTTTTTTTAAATACAGGGGGAGTAGGAGTGGGAGGAATTGGGAGACTGGGGTTGAGATATTTACACTATTGATACTATGTATAAAATAGACAACTAATGAGAACCTACTGTATAGCACAGGGAACTCTACTTAATGCACTGCGGTGACCTAAATGGGAAGGAAATCCAAGAAAGAGGGGATATATGTGTATATATAGCTGATTTACTTCGCTGTACAGCAGAAACTAACACAACGTTGTAAAGCAACTACACTCCAATAAACATTAATTTAAAAAAAAAGAAGCAATCAAGTTTAAATGAGACCATTAGGTGGGTCCCCATCCCATGTGACTGTGTCTTTACAAAAAAGGGAAATTTGGACACAGAGGCAGACACACACACAGGAAGATGATGTGAAGACAGTGAAACGAGATGAGCATCCACAAGCCAAGCAGACAGGCCTGGAGCAGATCCTGCCTCACAGCCTCAGGAGGGACCAACCCTACTGGCACCTTGATCTCAGAATTCCGGCCTCTAGCACAGAAAGACAGTACATTTCTATTGTTGAAGCTGCCCGGTCCGTGGTTAAGGCACATTTGGTTAAGGCAGTCCTAGCAAAATATGTTTCCTGATCTGCAAAAAAATAAAATAAAATAAATTTAAAAATACAGAAATACAGGGGGAAATACCGGAAGCCTATCACAGACCCTGGCACACAGTTCAGTGGAGCTGACTCCCTCTGCCTTCTGCGTCAGATCGCAGCATCTGCTCCTAAAAAGAGGGTGGGAAGGCTATTTCCCTCTGCATCCACTTCACAGCACTCCGGGTCGCAGGTCCTAGGGGCCAGTCCCAAGATCAGAGGGTCGTGGAGCTCTGGAGGAGAGCTCATTCAAGGGCGAAAAGATGGGAACCCAGAAAAGAGGAAGAGCCCTGCAAAGCGTCGGTTGCCAGTCGAGGCAGAGGTGGGACCGGGCAGCCCTCAGACACTGGTCACGGAGCCTTCTCCGTGCGCCCAGGCCCTCCGAGCACCGGCGGTTGCCGGGTGGTCCAGGCAGATGGGAACCTGCGCGGAGGGAGCGTGCGCTCTAGCGGGGAGGGTAACAGTAAGACAGGCTTGCCGAGGTAAGGAGCCTGGGAGAGAAGGGGTCTCCATCGGGGAAGAGTTACAGATTCAGAAGCGAGAGGGATCCAGAGCACAGGGCAGGTGGGAAAAGAAACGCCCTGTTAACTTCAAGAAGGAGAAGGGGTGGGGGAGGCGGAGGCAGACAGGACCGCGGGTCTGAGGGCGTCTCTGGGAGCGCGTTCATTCTTCTGTAGCCCAGGATGGGCTCGTCCGCGTCGCTTCCGTGGTTATTTGAGCCCCTTCGTCCACGCTGTGGTCGTGGCTTCCAGAGTAAACAGTTCTCTTTGCATTTCTTCCGCGAATACACCACCACCTACCCATTCTGTTGTTGATGGACACTTGGGTTCTTTCTAGTCTCGGGCTACTTGAAACAGTGCCCCTGTGCACATTCGGACACATCTCTGCTCATTCCTAGGAGCACGGGTGGGGGGCACACAGGTGGGAGTAGACTTGCTGGGTCCCAGGGTATGCATGTGTATTTCCAGTTTTAGGAGACAGCCCTCAGTTTCCTAAAGTGATTGCTCCAATTTACTGCCACCAGTAATGCATGAATTTTTCAGTAGCTTCACATCCTGGAAGTCAGTTTCAAAAATTTTAGCCATTCTGTGGGTTGGGTAGTGGTATATTATTGTGATTTTAACTTTAATTTCCTTGATTACTAATGAGGTTGCCTGTCCTCTCATATGTTAATTGACCCTCTGGATTTCCGCTTTTGTAAAGTTCAGTCTCCTGCCAGTTTCCCTGCTGGGTTATCAGTCCTTATTGATTGGCAGGACTTATTTCAATATTCTAGATAGAAGCCCCTTTGTCAGCTAGACAGGCTGCAAGCATCTTTTCCCAGTCTGTGCTGGCCTTTCTACTCTCCTCCTAGTGTCTTTTCATGAACGGAAGTTCCTAATTTTAATGTAGGCAAACGTATTGATCTTTAAAAAAAAAATAGTGTTAAGGCAAGGCCAGGAAAATATTCTTCTATGTTATTCATCTTCTAAAAGTTTTATTGTTTTACCTTTCATATTTAATTTTTTAATAGCTTTATTTTATTTTTGACTTCACTGTTTATTTACTTTATTAATTCTTTTTTAATTTTTGGCTGCATTAGGTCTTTGTTGCTGCGCACAGGCTTTCGCTCTAGTTGTGGAGAGCAGAGGCTACTCTTCATCGCGCTGTAGGGGCTTCTCAGTGTGGTGGCTTCCCTAGGCACGTGGGCTTCAGGAGTTGCAGCACACGGGCTCAGTAGTTCAACTCAGACTTCGTAGTAGAAGAGAGTCACTATTCATTGTTTACTGGAAATGAAGGGAGTCACCATCCATTGTTTACTGGAAACAAAGTCTTGATTATGCACCGTGGACCATCGTAGGCTTAGTTCCTACTCGGGAGCATCGGTCCCCCCAGGAAGCCATCGTCGAACACGCACCTTCACCTTCCAAAATGCCCTGTGCAGATTTAATGATCATCTTAATATTGGGATTTCCCTGGTGGCTCAGTGGTTGAGAATCAGCCTGCCAATGCAGGGGACACAGGTTCGATTCCTGGTCCAGGAAGATCCCACATGCTGCAGAGCAACAAAGCCCACAAGCCACAACTACTGAGCCCGCACACCACAACTACTGGAGCCCGAGTGCCTAGAGCCCAAACTCCACAACAAGAGAAGCCAGGGCACTGAGAAGCCCTCGCACCGCAACGAAGAGTAGCCCCTGCTTGCCACAACGAGAGAAAGCCTGCGTGCAGCAATGAAGACCCAAGCACCGCAACAAAGACCCAACACAGCCAATAAATAAATAAATATATTTTTTTAAAACTTAACTGTTAGACTTGGAGTTGCTTGAGGGCAAGAACTGGCCCATATTTATTCTTTGTATCCTTAGTGTCGACTGTGGTACCTTGCACATAGGAGGCATTCAAAACAGCTACATGAGTGAAGGTATGATTAATAACAGCTTTGTTCTGATTTCTTAAATTTTTGACATTTCCTCTGAAAAGTTGATTTTATCTTTGGGAGCAAGAGTTCAGTCTGTTCTTCAAGGACTGACTCTTAAAGGAGATCTAAGAAACCTGCCCAGACTTGCTGTGGATGCCTGTCTGTCTTCCTCTTTCTCAAAGAGCTAATCTCTGCTTCACGGAGAACTTCCTTTCCAGGTAGTCACGTTTCAGCAAGTCAGGAGGGACAGGATGAGACACGAACGTAGTGTCAAAAAGAAGTCAGCCTGGCATCACAAAACAGATTTTTAAAAATCCACACACAGAGAATTAATTTATTTTAAAACACTGTCATTTTCTCAAAAGTATTTTGGCAAGAACAATATGATATAAATGTGTGTGTGTGTTCATTCAAAATGCACTTAAGAAATCAGCTTCTTTACTCAGAAACTTGCCCTTCAAAAGTGCTCAGCTAATATTTAACCTAAAAGCCACACAGCAGAGTCAGCTACTACAAAGGTTTCACGATAGGTGATAGATAGATAGATAGATAGATAGATAGATAGATAGATAGATGATAGATAAGGAGAGCCTTTTTACTAGAATAATAAATGTCTAAGTACATTTTCATTTGAAAAATTAGTGACTTTCTAAACATGATGGATGTCAGAAATGGGCTCTTTCCCATTAAAGAAAACACTAAACCCAGTTTGTCTTACAGGCAAGTCAACTGATTTGAGGAATAGATTATTCTAACTTTATAAAGATGTTTCTAGAATAGAGAAAAAAGTTTACTCCTCGATTCATTTCATGAGGCAAGTATAACTTTGACTTTTAAAAAACAGTAGGAATAGTGTCCTATAAATTCAGAAAGAAGGCAACAGTGTCCACTATTACCGTGTCCATTCAGCGTGTCCATTCAGCATGTCCCAGCCACAAGACAAGAAAAAGAAATTCAAGTCATAAGGACTGAAAGGGAGGAAATAAAATTATAATATTTTATGATGATATGATTGTCTTCATAGGAAACTAGTAGGAATTAACAAACAAATTGGGGACTTCCCTGGTGGCACAGTCGTTAGGAATCCGCCTGCCCAGAAATACAGACACAGATGTAGAGAACAACAATATGGACACCAAGGGGGGAAAGAGGGGTGGGGAGGGGGGGGATGAATTGGGAGATTGGGATTGCCATATATACATTACTAATAAGAAAAAAATACCAAATTCTACACTTTAAATATATGCAGTTTATTGTGTGTCAATTATATCTCAATAAAAGTCCTTAAAAAAAGAATCTGCCTGCTAATTCAGGGGACACAATTTCAATCCCTGGTCCAGGAAGATCCCACATGCTGCAGAGCAATTAAGCCCATGTGCCACAACTACTGAGCCTGCGCTCTAGAGCCCGCGAGCCACAACTACTGAGCCTGCATGCTGCAATTACTGAAGCCCGAGCTCCTAGAGCCCATGCTCTGTAACAAGAGAAGCCACAGCAATTAGAAGCCCTCGCAGCACAACAAAGAGTAGCCCCCACTTGCCACAACTAGAGAAAGCCCGTGTGCAGCAACAAAGACCCAACGCAGCCAAAAGTAAAACAGAAAGATAGAAATGATTTAAAAAAAAAAACAAGTAAATTACTAGATATAAAAAGGAGGGAGAGTTTGGCAAGATGATATATAGAAACATATAAGTGACGGTTTTATTCTACTCACTAGCAACAACAAATTAGAAAAGTTCACTTTAAGAAGACACCATTTAATAATAACAAAAACCTTAATGAGCCTGGAAATAAATCTAATAAAAGATATGCAAGCCCTATACACAGTAAGTTGTATACCTTTATTGAAAAACATGAAAGAAGACCCAAATAAAGAGAATGATATTATATGTTGATGAGCAGGAAGGTTTAACCTAAAGTGTCATAATTCACGTGATGATCTATAGCGTTAATACAACTCCCATCAAAGTTCATAACAGAGTTTACGTGTTTGTTTTTATGAAACATAACAAATGTATGAGGAAGAGCAAAGAATATCTAAGACACTTCTGAAAAAGAAGACGGAGGAGAAGAGACTAGCTCTGCCGTACACAAAGCCTTAGGATGAAGCTAGAGTAGTTAAGGCAATTGTGCTACTGGCACACAGGCAAAGTGATCAGTGGGATGAAATAGAAGCATGCAAATGAGGAGCATTAAAATACGACCGAGGGGTCATGGCAAGTCCTTGGGGAAAAGAGTAACTGCTCAATGATAAAAAAAATAGGTTATACCTATGGAAAAAGAAATGAACATCAGTCCTCACTAAACAAGTGACTCCTGAATAGATTAAGAACTTGAACGTCAAAAGAAAAACTTTCAACTTTAAAAGAAAACATAGGTGACTTCTTCTAGCCTGAGAGTAAGGACTAATTTCTTTTTTCTTGAAGAACTTTTATTGAGATACAATTGACAGATAATAAGCTGCATATACTTAAAGTGTATAATTTGATATTTTAGGACTAATTTTTAAATAAGGCCCAATCTACAAAATATTTGACTCCTCAAAACTGTCAGGGCATGAAAAGCAAAGAAAGGCAGAGAAATGGTCCTGAAGCAGATTAAGAGATGTGACAACCAGATGCACTGTGGTTTACTGCCTGAGGTCCTGGAACAGAAAAGGATGTGAATGGAAAAACTGGTAAATCCAAATTCAGCCTGGAGTTTAATTCGTAGTAATGCACTAATGATGGTGTCTTAGTTTTAACAATGTCCCACGGTAAAGTAGGATAACATTAGGGAAAATGGAAACTGGCCGGGGGAGACGGGAGCTCTGGACTTACCATCCTTGAAACTCTTTCGTAAATCTAAAATTATCCCCAAAGAAAAACTTTATTTTTTAAAAATACGTAAGACCAAAGACTCTTTCATGACAAAATATTGATAAACTTGACTACCTAAAATTAATAATTCTTTTTCATCAAAAATACCTTCAGTCGCTCATTGATAATTGTTAAAAACTGGTGTATTGTTAAAACCTGGGCATCTGCGGATTCATTGTAGTACTTTTGACTCTTATATGTTTGAAATTTTCCATGATAACAAGTAAAACACACACACATACATATACGCACACACAAAATTAAAAAAACAAACAAAAAAAGACACCCTAAAGAGAGTGAAAAGTCAGATTACAAACTGGAAGAAGGTATTTGCAGTAAATATCACTGATGAAAGATTACTATCAAATATACAAAAAGACCTCCTCGAAATCAATAAGCAACAAAAACAACACAATAGAAAGTAGACCAAGGGTATGAACAAGCATTTCAGAGAAAAGGAGCCAGTTCTGACGGAGGAACAGCCATTTCTACTGTGTGTCTGGGAAAGCATCCTTAGTTTCTGGGGCAAGATGCTCCAAAATAATTTGGAGGATGACTTGAGGACGGCCAAAGTCCCTCTAGCCCTCATCTGAGACCTGTGATCTCCCGGATCACATTTAAGGAAAATGTATTCAACTAGTTGTTGAAAATCCACCCAAGCCAAGTTATTTTCTAAAATTCACCATCCGTGTCCACCCTATATCTGCCAGCTTGTGTGTCTAACGACGAGGAAAGCCCACACCAGCCCCAGCTGGGAGGATTAATCAAAGATGGCCAGGAGCATCCCTATGTTTGGACGAACTGGTCTTATTCCTTGTCCCCTCAGATAAGCACGTTAGGAGGACCTGTGGGATTTGGGAGAGGTGGTATGGAGGAGGGCTGGTTACTGTTGAGACGCAGGGGTGAGTTCTGCCCAGAAGTCCTAACCCTGTCTGTGGGGAGGGCAGGCTAGAGCAGCCATCGCTCACTAGCCAGAGAGGGTGTCTGGGCCATTGTGGCTTTGGCGATGGTCGTGTTTTGTCTGTGTTCAGACATAATTATAGGGTGGTTTTGTTTTTGTCATGATCCAGCATGGTCACAGAGTGGCCCTGGGGTTCTGTGAGATCACTGGGCTTCAGCAGGAGAACACCAAGCCCTTCCTGTGGGTGCCCACCACTCAGAGCAGCACTGGGGTCCAACTGGCTGCATCTGCCAGCACCTGGGTGTCAGGGATGCTTCTCTCCTTCTCAGAGACATTCTGTAGAACTGTCTCCTGCTCTTCCATAAGAGGCATAGAAATATAAGGCAAAGGCAAATAATAACTCTTATTTTACGTAATATTGGCCCCAAAACACAAAAGGAGTGATGCTGGCCAAAGAGAAGCTGTCAAGTGCTTCACTAAGTGAGAAGGTGAAAGTTCTTGACTTAATAAGGGAGTAAAATCATATGCAGAGGTTGCTAAGAGAGCAAATCTTCTATCCGTGAGATTGTGAAGAAGGAAAAACAAATTCATGCTAGTTTTGCTGTCGAAACTCAGGCTGCAAAAGCTGCGGCCTCGGTGCTTAGTTAAGATGGCAAAGGGGGACTCCCCTGGTGGTCCAGTGGTTAAGAATCCGCCTTCCAATGCAGGGGATGTGGGTTCGGTCCCTGGTCTGGGAACTAAGATTGCACATGCTGTGGGGCAACTGAGCCCGCGTGCTCTGGAGAAGCAACTAGAGAAGCCAGCACGCCGCAATGAAAGATCCCATATGTCGCAACTAAGACCTAACGCAACCAAATAAATATAGAAAAGGCATTAAATTTGTTACAATAAGGTATTCTGAGAGAGAGACCACATTCACGTAACTTTTATTACAGTATATTCTTATAATTGTTCTATTTTATTTTTGGTTATTACTGTTATCTCTTACTGTGCCTAATTTATAAATTAAAATTTATCACAGGTATGTATGTATAGGAGAAAACATAGCATATATAGGGTTTGGTACTGTCTGTCCATGGTTTAAGGCATCCACTGGGGGTCTTGGAATAAAAGTAAATAAAAGGGGAGTAGTGTATTTCTTGAGTGCAAAGGTCTCTGTATATAAAACTGTATATCTATTAAACTATATTCACTGATGACCTTGTTCAATTTCTCTGTTTTTACATGCCATTTTATCTAATAGGTTGGCCATTCTGAGAGGAATACGTGAAAATCTCCTGTCATAATTGGCACCATGTTGATAATTTTTGAAGCTGGGTGATGAAAACACAGGAGTCATAATGCTTTCATAACATGGTGTAATTCTTGCCTCTTTTATGTATGTTTGGAAATTTCCTTCAAAAGAAGTTTCTCTCTTAAATCTTCAATTACAATCACACTTTTACTACAGTCTCTTTGCATTCCTAATCATTTTTGCTTTATATATTTAGCTGCTATGTTGTTTGGTGAATACAGCTTTATACTGTTTATATCTTTTTCGTAAAGTCTGCCTTTATTATAAGGCCTCTTTCTATTTTGTTTCGTATTTTTAATCTTGAACGCTGCTTTGTCGGAGGTTCGTATTGTCACTTCTGGGTTTTTTCCTGCCTGTATCTGCCTGCATCACTTTGCCTTTTCCCTCCTTTTCATCCTATCTTGATTGGTTTGTGTGCTTCTTGTAAACAACATATAAATTATGATTTCTGTCTTTTACTATAATAGGGAATTCAGCCTATGCACCTTTAGTGTAACAAAGATTACACGCTTTAAACCTTCCATACGACTTTGTTTACCATTTATTTTATACTGTTGCTTCCTCTCTTTTCCTAAAGTTTGCTGATGTGCTCCCATTCTCCTTCCTATCTCCCCTTTCCTTTTTGTTAGTTTGGAGATCTGCAGGCAAGCTGCTCTCCAGCTGGAAAGATGGATGCCGAGGGGCCGCTCGGGGGGGCCTGGACGCTGACTCTGAGTCCTCCTCTGGCTCCAGGGACGAGGCCTTGATGGCTCTGAACTGGGCTCAAGAGCAAGCAGATCTGCATGTCTGTGGAAGTATTAGGGCTGTTTGTATACATTCTCCCTGAACAGAACCACAAGTCCTAAAAATCCAGGGCTGTGAAGCATCACAGAACTAAGCCTCTCAGATCAAGCAGGATTCCAGCTACACCAAAAGGCACAACTTTTCCGGTCCAGTGTGGTCTCTTCGAGTTTCTGTATCCATAGCCAAGGAAATGGAGACCTTCCAGCGTGGGGGTGGGGGCTGTGGGGGAGGGGAGTGGGGATGGGGCAAGGAACAGGTGTGGATTTCTGTCTGTCCTTAGCTGACCTGAGAGATGCAAAGTTCTACCTTACATCCCAGCTTCCCCTTCCCCCGACGTAATGAGAGAGTAGCATTGACGTATATACACTGCCAAAGGTAAACTAGATGCCTAGCGGGAAGCTGCTGCACAGCACAGGGAGATCCGCTCGGTCCTTTGTGACGACCTAGAGGGGTGGGATAGGGAGGGTGAGAGAGAGGCTCACGAGGGAGGGGATATGGGGATATATGTATACACACAGCTGAGTCACTTTGTTGTACAGCAGAAACTAACACAACATTGTAAAGCAATTATACGCCAATAAAGGCATTTTTTTTTTAAAGTTCTACCATAATTTTCCATTTCACTAGTGGATCCCATCCTACACCTGGTACATCTACCACTATATGTAAAAACAAAAACACAGCGCAAACGATGCCTCTCCCCCAGGCATGCCACTCCCTCCTTAATAAGAAGAAACCTTGAGAATGTTACAACTACCCTGTGGGTTCCCGGAGCCCGATGGGAGCCAGGGGCCACTGCTCCATCAGGTAGTTTAGTGCTTTTAGTTCCCGGCTATTATTACGGTTTTGCTTGTAGAATCATTTCTATTCCAAGCTCCATACTTAGCGCTTAGTTACACATTTCTGACCATGCTATCATTTTACATACATCGCAAAACACACACTGCAAAGCTCAGTGCCCATCACTCCAATCTTGAGGTCTTTTTTTTGGCTTTATTTGTAGTCTGATTGCAGTCCTCAAGTATTTACACCAAATGGAAGTAGATGTGTGATTTATTCTCTTAATCTTTGCATAAAGTTGAATATTTGTCTTTTACCTTAACAGTTGTACAGTCATCTTGGCTGCTAGGAAAGCAGGACTCAGTAGTTTTAAATGTTATTCCACCATTTCCAGCTTGCAGTATTCTGGAAGACAAATCCAGTGCCGAGCTGATTCTTTTCCTTTCAGTGCAGAGTATGAAAGATTTTCCTCTTTGCTCTTGGAATTCAGAAATTTTACTAGGGATATTCCTTAAGTGGCTGTTTTATTAATCCACCCTGGGAACTAGTAAATTTATTCACTTTGAGCACTCACGTCTTTTTTTTTAGCACACAGGAATTTCATTATTATTATTATTATTATTATTAATCTTAATTACTGCTTCTCCTCTATCTGTTTCTTTTAGCTTTCTGGGAATTTTACTATCTGCATGTAAGGTCTTCCGGATCTAACTTTCAAGTATTTTATCACAGGTCTTCTTCAATAGTTCTGACCACAGACTTGGGTTACTCCAAGCCTTCCCCATTTTCTCCTGGTACATGTGGGATTGGTGGCGAGCATTTGCAGGAAAATGCAGCAGAAGGAGAAGCAAAAGCTCTCTCCAGGGAGCAGAGCAGTTTATAGATGGATTGAATAAGATTTAAGGACAATCTTCTCTCTCCAAATACGCTAACCAATCATAGCTGCAAGGTGGGCATTTGACTTTTTTGTTTGTGTATATGTTCTTCATCTGCTAAATGTTGACTCTTTGGGAGCTTTTTCTCAATGTCTTTTTAAGAAAAAAAATCAGAAAAAAATTGAATTTAGTTGATTTTTATACCAAAGTGTGATCTCCTAATTAAAATATAAAATATTTAAAATATAAAAACCCACAAAAAATTTAAGCACATCTACTTTAAAAACTCATAAAGGATAACAAAGGGAGATCAACTCGATGATGGGTGATGCCTTAGAGGGCCAGGACAGGGAGGGTGGGAGGGGGTCACGGGAGAGAGGGGATATGGGGATATATGTATAAATACAGCTGATTCACTTTGGTGTACCTCAAAAGCTGGTACAAGAGTGTAAAGCAATTATATTCCAATAAAGAGCTTTAAAAAAAAAAGTAAAACCAAAAAATCAATCTGCAAAAAAACAAACAAACACACATAAAGGGAACTGTATTAGTTTTCTAGGACTGCCATAATAAAGTACCGTAACCGTGGTGGCTTAAAACAGAAAAATGTATTCTCTCACAGTTCTGGAGGCCAGCAGCCCCAAACCAAGGTGTCAGCTCTCTGAGAGTTGGGCTCTCTCCGAAGGCTCCAGAGGACCCCTTCTTGCCTCTTCCTAGGTGTGTGCTCTCTTCCTTCCTTCCTTCCCTCCTTCCCCCCCTCCCTTTGGTGCATTGGGTCTTTGTTGCTGCACACAGGCTTTCTCTAGTTGCGGTGAGTTGGGCTACTCTTTGTTGCAGTGTGCCGACTTCTCATTGCGGTGGCTTCTTTTGTTGCCGAACATGGGCTCTTAGGCACACAGGCTTCAGTAGTTGCGGCACGTGGGCTCAGTAGTTGTGGTGCATGGGCTTAGCTGCTCTGAGGCATGTGGGATCATCCTGGCCCAGGGATTGAACCTGTGACCCCTGCATTGGCAGCCGGATTCTTAACTACAGCGCCACCAGAGAATCCCTCTGCCAGTTGTTTCTGATGCTTGTCAAGTCTGCATCACTCCAGTCTCCGCCTGTCTCCGCATGGCTGTCTCTCCTGTGTGTCTGGGTCCAAATTTCTCTTTTCTTATAAGGACCCCATCATTGTCTAAGGGCCCACACTAACCCAGTGTGACCTCATCTTAACCTACTTACAACTGCAAAGACCCTATTTCCAAACAAGGTCACATTCACAAGTTCTGGGTGGACACGCAATGTGGGGGAACATTATCCAACTCGGTGCAGTAATTGAGAGCAAACTACAATGAATATGTAACTCAATACAGGGTATAGGACAAGTCTCATAAAAATGAGCATTACACCCCCTGCAAAACAGAGCAGCTAACGAAGCAAGCCCTTCAGGCAGAAAAGAACCGACCCTGATCCTGTGAGTTTACGTCACACTTCACATCTCTCAGGTGTATGTTCAGAAACCACAGTACAGTGCTCCACTGAATCCCTTGAGCTTCCTGAGTTGGCCCCCTCCTGGCCCCTTTGTGAGTCATCCCTGGTGGGATTGAGGGTCTAGGAGGCACAAAGATGCATTAGCTAGCTTGCCTGGTCCTTTAGCACTGCTTCCTGGGCAATCCCAGGTTGATGGGTTCAAGGAATTCCAATGGGTGGCAGAGGTTTTGGATCAAGTCAGCTGAGATTTAAATGACTGGGTCTGCAGTGAGCCTGATTGACTTTTCCAGATGGAGGCTGGCCTCCTGAAGGTGCAGCCTCCACGGGAATGCAGACCAGCTTTCTCTGTTTGCACACGGGCCGATGCCAGCACGGAAGAGGGCGGAGGCGGCAGGGTCAGGCTGTGGATACCTCTTGCTCAGCCTAAGTGCCTGCTGCCCTGCTTTGTGGAGCAGTGCCCAGGGTAGCCCCAACCCCAGACGGAGCACGTGGGGTATGAGCAGAGATGGCATCCCCCCCGCCACATTCCTGGTCCCTTCCCACACCACGCAGTCCCAGTCTCGTTTTACCAGGTGGCTGGAGGGCTGCATTTTCCTTGGCTGCCAACATTGAGAGATGGTTATTTTAAAACATACAGTCTAAGTCGTCTCAGAAATTTCCTCCACACACAGCATTGATTTGAATTTAGTCACCTCAGCAGTATGGAAGCTAAAAAAGCTAAAACAGCTTTTTTTTCTTCTTCTATTCAGCATGAAGCTTTCCCTTTGTCAGAGTACTTCTGCTGTATCAGTGACCTCCTTGGGCCACATGTTAGGTACACTTTATGCTAAACCACTTTATTTCTGCTGAAAGTAGATCTTTGCTTCACTGTGTCTGTCCTTTCTTCCCCAGAAGACAAACAAACTTATAAAACCCACCCACTTTGAGACGGTCAGGCTCTCTGCATCGCGTCAAGTACTGTGCTAAGCACAGTCCCGCAAGCTAATGCTACCTAAACAGGGCAGTTATAAAACACAGAGCATTTCCATCGTTTTCCTGCAACACCAAAGTTCTTCCAAGGAAAATACTGATCTGGCTGCACAGGACAAAATTAGCAACCCACTCGCCCTACCCCCCTTCCCAGGGCTGTGAACCTCAACACACGCTGCAATTCTTCAATTACTGTAACTATAAATAGTAAGCGATAGAGAAAAAGAAAACAATAAAGAAATGAAGACTGAAAAAACCCTGCCTTTCTTATTCAAGTTCTTTTCCACAAGTCAATTCTCAAGGTTTCTTCCTTTTGTTGAAAAACGGTCCCGTTAAAGTCATCAGGAGCATGCAAATCACACATATTCCTCCCTCAAGGTACATGCTTAACACCAACAAAGACTGTGAACAGAAGAAACAATCATACGGCACTTTGACTTATGGCTCAATTTCCCTACTTCTACAAACGTGTCCTCGCCTCCAAGTAGGGTGACAAAGACCACCCGCTGACGTCCTAGGAAGACAAACCCTGGAACGTGTACAAATGACCACATCTTCTCATCCCTGTTCGCTCTTACTTTCATGATTTAAGACTATGTACTAGGGACTTCCCCCGGGGTCCAGTGGTTAAGACTCTGAGCTCCCAATGCAGGGGGCCTGGGTTGATCCCTGGTCAGGGAATTAGATCCCACATGTAGGCTGCAACTAAGGAGCCCGCCTGCCACAACTAAGACCTGACACAACCAAATAACATAATAAATAAATATTTTAAAAAAGAAAGAGTATGTAGTATATCCATGTGGCAGTAAATGTCTATTACTCTCTAGTCACATTTCTCCTGGACATTAATTCATGGGCTAGAGTCAGGGGAATGAGAGTGGATTAAGAAGCCTCTGTGATTGGATTCTGAGGTTCAGGGTCAGAGCATCTATCTATCTACGTGGTGGGGCATCAGGCCCACGTGACCAACCACCAGCTCCACTGGGTTATCTCGCAGGCACGACACACGCAAGGTGTCTGGAACCAAGCTCATCCCACTGCTTCTCCAGCCCATCCCGTTCCAGGTCTCCCATCTCTCTGGATGGCATCACTGTGACAGCCAAGAGTCTGGATCATCTTTGACTCACCCCTCTCCTCGCTCACCCAGTCCACCGGGAAGCGGTGTCCGCTTTACCCACGGCCCCCTCTAGAGGGCGCCACTGCCCCTCTCCTAACTGCCCGCTCCTGTCCGGCCTCCTGCGTCCACCCGACTGTCCGCAGCCCGCCCTCCAGAGTCCATTCCGCACACGAACGCAGCGTAGGCATTTCCCACTGACCTTGCAAAGACTCTGAAACAGTTCACAAACACCAAAAATGGAAATATGTACACTACACACCATAATCAAAGAAATATTCACGCACCCACCACCTAAGTTAAGAAAACATGACCATCATCTTTTTTTTTCTTTTTGCGCAAATGGAACGCGCCCGCGTGAACATCAGCCGCTCAGGCTCGCAGGTGTTCTGCCCGCTGCTTCCTACCTCGGGATACGTGCCGTCGCCCCTGCTCTCCTGCCTTCGTGGTCTGCCTTTGAACTCCTCTTACACGACCTCCTTGGAGAGCCCAGGAGTTCTCTTGGCGAGCACTTACACTTGGAACGGCATGTTCACGTCCGACTGTCGCAAGTCTAAACGCTCCACGTGGGCACAGACCGTATCTTGGCTACTGACGGTGGCAACAATGGTACCCACACAAGCCCCGACCCCAGGGCATGGCTGTTAGGTGACAAACGAAGGGGGACTGCCTGAGCCCTGGATGGAGGTGGGGAGGAAAACCTTACATTTCGCAGGCGGCACAGTCACCGCAGGTGAAAATCATTCCCGCCCATCGGTGAAGCCCACTTTTAATGAACTCCAACCTATGGGGCTTCTGTCTCACATAAGGGCTGCCTGATTTAATTGCTTCATCCATGAACATACCAATCCTCAACCAGTGAGGCCTTCCATATTAATCTCCACTCATTTATCTACGGCCCATGTACAAATGCCCTTAGGACTAGTATTTTTAAAAGCTCACATCTTTACTCCGACCTTGCTCAACCAAGAATCTGTGCTAGGGGCCAAAAATTAAGAGCTCAATAAATTACCCATTGCTACCATAGAGCTCAAAAACATCTAATTGAAAACAGGCTTGCATTTAATATATGCGCTTGAAATAAATGTTCTATACTTGTGCGTGTGAATGTAAAATATTAAATTCACAAGTACCAAGTCTCTTAACCATGTATATTTACAGCTTAAATAAGTATCTTAAGAAACTAAAATAGGAAGTGTTTATCACAAATTAACTAGACACTTTTATTCTGAAAAGTCAGGAAAAACTATTCTTCATGTAAAAATGAAGTTGTTTCTATCTAACTCACAGGCTACTCTATATAAATAGACTGTATTTATTAGGTCCACAGTTTTGCCTGGGTTTTAAATTCAGGTTCTGCAGTTTCGGGCAATGACTCCCAGAAAACACTCTACATTTAGTTTCATCTATGAAAAGGGAGGAACACTGCCTATTCAACAGGATTACCTGAAGATTGAACAAATAAGATTTGGAAACACTAGCCACAGTCTGCATTCAATAAAGTTTTAAAAAAATTAACAGAAATATTACAGCATTGTAGCATATACAGGTTATAAAATCCTATCAAGATTTTAAGTTATAAAGTAAAACACAAACCCCAGAGTGTCTATTCTTTAGTTTATATTAAAGCAATTGTCATACAATGTTAGACCAAAACCTAGAATAAACCTGCACCTACAGTAGCAATGAAAAGGACAAAGTGTTGACAAGAGCCACACGTTATCTGGCTGTAAAATATGAAGGTGAGTCAAAAATTAGCACTCCGGTAATAGTAAAACTTCTATAAATTCTACAGCCAGAGTGCAGATAATTTTTGACTCAGCCTTGAAGATCCCTGGCTCACGTGTTAACTAACCACCTCAGTTCTCATGATTTTTTTTTTAACTTCTGAAAGTTTGGGTCACATTCCTTTTACTTTCTAAGGTAAAGCATTGAGGGCCTTTCCTCTTCCCTGTCACCCTGCCCTTCTGTCACGGTGACCCTTCCTGCCCACAGCCCTGGGCAGTGCACACAAGGCCACATGTCAAGCTTTGGTGCCATGACGTCCACTGCCTGACCCTGACCCCACCCGACAGCCTCAGCTCTTTCCCGAGCTCCTCGCTTGCTCCTCCGCAGAAGGGGCGCTGAAGCCCTCCTATTCGCTGCTCCCCTCCGGGAGGGGACCTGGTTAAGCGCATCCGGCTTCCTCCTCACGCATGACAAGCGTGTCTCCAATATGTCTCCTTTCAGGTGAGATGGAAAAAAGTGCGACAAAAACTCCTGTCAGTCATTTCTGTCGACCTCAGCACAACTATTCTGTCCATTTTTCAACATATTTTCTTGACAATTAGATAGCAGGATGAGACAATTTAATATTTATCAATATTTAAGAAAAAAGGAATCATTTTGGAAAACTTTATCAATGAGTTATCAAAACAAAGGTTTGGTTTTTTGACAGTGGAGGTACAGTATTTTATGATTTGCCATTATTTCCTCTCTGGGGGAACAAAGGGAAAATGAGAAATACAGTATAGAAATCATAAAAGCTCAGTAGATTTTTTTAAACACTTGAGACATGAGTTAGAAAAAGTGCAATCAAACAAACCGACTGGAAAAGCCATTTTTGCAACAGTAAGAGAAATTTGAAAATGGACCATATATTAAATATTAAGTAATTATTGTTTATTTGTGAAGTGTAATAAAGTAACTGTGGTTGTCTGGTTTCTTTTTTTTTAAGGCCTTTTCTGTTAGAGATATAAACCAAAGTACCATAAGTGAAATGATTCATGTAGGATACGCTTTAAAATATCTCAGCTTAAAAAAAAAAAAAATGTGTGTCTTGGGTGGGGGAAGGGTAGATAGATAATAAATATGAAAATAGACCAGAGTATTCCAATACTGCTATTGATATATATAATAAACAAAATAATGGACTTTCATGTCTATATAAGTGGCAGCAGGTGTAATGCATTATACAGATTAAAAAAAAAGAAAGGTATTTAAGTTAGGCATTGCTGAGAACACCTGTGATGCAGGAGAGTGCCCCTAGTGTGAAAACGGTAGGGGTGGAAGGGTAACGGGTAGCGAGAGTGGGAGGGACACACAGGGACCACAGGATCACTGACATCCCAGAGGAAGGGCTTAGGGCGGGCAGCAGAGGCTGGGTGTGGGTCTACATCAGAACTGACGTGCTGTGGAAGCAGAAGTGAGACAACCTTTAAACGACAGCTCTTTCTAAGCCAGATGTGAGGTCACACATATTCCCCTCCCTCTTGGTTCTGAGCTGCAGCAGGACACCACCGGAAACTCTTGATGGAATTAAATCCTCCGCTACTCAAAACGCTCGTATCCAATGCAGTTCTAGTCCACAAAAATGAAACATTCTTTATGCTGAATGCATTTTTATGCATTCAAAAACCATAATCTAGACATTTTTTCATGTAGGATTTAAACAGGAGCATAAGTGAATTACACCGTTCAGATACAAATGCAATCAAAGTGCATGAGCTGCTCGGAAAACTCACGGATATTTACATGTATTATTTTGTGATACTACATCCACATAAAAAAGGCATTCTATTTCTTTATTTTTTTATTTGACAAGCAGCAATATCATGTTTGTCATTTTAATGTAGATACAATTATTAGGTTATCTGTCATATTACAATATTTAAGTTTTTTATCTTATGTCCTTTAAGATACATTAAAAAAAAAAAAAACACATCAACTGCAAACGTGAAGGGGAGAAAAAGCATGGTACCCAGCCAAATTCCCACATTTCAGCAATACTTCACTCATTCTTTTTTAATAAAGTTTTAAGAAATGTCGTAATGACATGAGCTTGAAATATCCCTAGGCATTTTCTCTGACGCTCATGACGTGGCACTGGTGATGTTGTAAACAGCAGAGAAACAGGGGCTGCCAAATGACCAAATTATGGAGGCACAGGCCTGATTTCCCCCACAGGACACACCGGATGGCGATGGCAATGACCTTCTCACATCCACACTGGAGGAACGCGTGTCACGCTACGTAGCTGTACTCGTCTGCTGACGCCTGGCTGCGTTCAATGTACTGTTTGTCTATCAGAACTTCAATACACTTCTTAATCATGCTGATACTAGGGTTAAACCGAGCTCTTGACTGGCTAATCACCTGCGGGAGAGACACGGGTGTTAAAGAGCTCTTCTCACCAGGAGGACACTGAAGCAATTAGCTGAACTTGACATGATGACCAAAAATAACTTTTTATGGAAACTAAGGAAAAAGTGTCACCTTTGGGACTTCCCTGGTGGTGCAGTGGTTAAGACTCCTCGCTCCCAATGCAGGGGGCCTGGGTTCCATCCCTGGTCAGGGAACTAGATCCCACATGCATGCCATAGCCAAGAGTTCACATGCCACAACTAAGGAGGCCGTGAGCCACAACTAAAACAAGGAGCCCACCTGCCACAACTAAGGAGGCTGTGAGCCACAACTAAAAACAGGAGCCCACGTGCCACAACTAAGGAGCCCACGTGCCACAACTAAGAAGTTGGTGAGCCACAACTAAGGAGCCCGTCTGCCGCAACTAAGGAGGCTGCCTGCTGTAATTAAGACCTGGCACAACCAAATAAATATTTAGAAAGGGAAAAAAAAAAGCCTAACATTTATGTTGTAAAGGAATTAAAATTATGAAGAACACAGATGGAGTAGAACCTAATAATAGCCATACATAACTAAATTACACCATAAACTCATCACTCTAACTACTCATACACACCCTCAAGTTTCCATTTAACTCCTACTCAACTTTCAGCTCTTAGTTGAAGTAACATCTGTGCACGAAAGCTTTCCCCAGGTCAAGATCTTTATACACGTCCTCATGGTACTGTATAGCTTTTACATTTACTCGCATATTATTTCAATGATGCTTTTCTTCCCTACTAGGGCAGGAGTCCCATCCTGAACTGCTCTGCAGCCCGTAGTCACCAGCATGGTAGGCGCTCATGTATTCACGGAATGAGTGTTTGCTGTGGTCAACATCCTTCACAACCGGACACAACAGTGAATCGGTGAGGCTTAGACCTCTAAATCCAAACATGAATTGAATACCGACATTGTGAGTACTGTTCTCATTAAGTAATGAAGCATTTCTTTATGCTATTTGGGAGTCATATTATTTCTGTATCATCTTCACAAAGAAACGTTCCTAATCCTAACACACTCTGCCCCAAGAAGTCTTGAGGAATTTTCCCCCTTTTACCTCTTGAATAAGGGCATTATGCCGAAGTACTTTCCGTGCTTTCATGATACGAACTATAGCAGCTTGGAGATACATTTTCCGGTCTTCATCTACAGCACTTCTCGTCTGCTCCATTTCCTGTTTTACAAGGACGAAACAAGCGAATGAGACATTAAGCCACTGCACTTGTTTTTAACGCACTTTATTTGTGAGTTTAAATAAATCTCCAATCAATACTGAGAATGAAATTATACGATTATGTGCCCAATATAAGATAACCATTACCAAAAGAGTATCTGTAGTGATTTACATATAATTTCTTAAGTTAAAGTTGGAAGGTTATTCTTTTTTAAATGAACACTACTGTAAATTGTACTCAGTGTAAACAGTCAATAAAGCAGAATGATTTTTAAGACGGCTGTCCTATCAATGAGTAAAGACTTATACCACAAAGCTTGCAGACTTTAGTAATTGGCTCCAAGTGCACACTGGCTCAGGCTTCAGGGCAAGAGCTGTGAAGGGCTCTATCTGACTCAAGCAGAGAAGCCAGGAAGGATGGGCCAGAAGGGCCTCTCTCCAAGGAGCTCAAGGAGAGACAGTGGAGGGAAGGCACAGAGGCAGGCGACGCTGCCTTAACAGGGATCTCGTGACAGCTTTTAAAAGATAAAATACAACCCAGATTACAAATCACTATCATTAGCCTACAGGAACATGAGATCTTGAACATTTCAGGGTTCAAATTTAATAGCAATTGATTACCATCTGTCTCCCATGCGGGAGAAAGTTCCTGGAGAGGCCTGATATCTCTTATACCTTCACATCCTGCCCTGCGCCCAAGGTCAGGGTGGCTCGTGGCAGGCAATCAGGACACGTCAGTGATATGAACAGGCAGCCCCGGAACACCACCCACTGCTGAGGTGAGGCGATCAGCAGCAGACGTGCACTGTGCAAGCTGGCTCATGTGGGGTTGGGCCCCGCTCCAGACCAACAAGCTCACACTCTGAATTTTAACACCATCCCCCCATTGTTCAATTGCACAGGAAAGTTTGAGAAGCATTTTCAACAACCTTTCTTTGCGAGAAATGTGTTGTAAAACTTTCCCTTATTTTACAAATGAAAAATATGAGAGATTATATTACTATACAAGGTAGAAGTTTTTGGAAAGAATACAAAACAAATCCATACATTTTAATACAGTTTAAGAGCAAATATGACTATGTTCACTGTGGCATTATTTATAATAGCAAAGATATGGAAGCAACCTAAGTGCCCATCAATAGATGAATGGATAAAGGAGCTGTGGCATATGTATACAATGGTATATTACTCAGCCATAAAAAAAGAATGAAATCTTGCCATTTGTGACAATACAGGTGGACCTAGAGGGTATTATGCTAAGTGAAATGTCAGACAGAGAAAGACATAAACTGTATGATTTCACATATATGTGAAATCTAAACAACAAAACAAATGAACAAACACAGCAAAACAGAAACAGAATTATAGATACAGAAAATAAACAGGTGATTGCCAGAGGAAGGGAGATGGCGGGGGGGGGGAAGAGAAAAATAGGTGAGGGAGATTAAGAGGTATAAACTTCCAGTGGCAAAATAAATGAGTCATGAGTATGAAATGTACCGTGTGGGGGAATTTATGTAGTATCTTTGTATGGTGACATACTGTAACTAGACTTGTCACACTGATTGTTTTGAAATGCATAGAAATACTGAATCACTATGTTGTGTAATAAGAACTAACACAGTGCCAATTATATCTCGAAAACAAACAAACTCACAGAAAAAGAGATTGCATTTGTGGTCACCAGAGGCAGGGGGTGGGGGGTGGAGAGAGGAGAAATTGGATGAAGGCAGTCAGAAAGTACAAACTCCCAATTATAAGATAAATGAGTATTAGAGATGTAATGAAAACACGATAAATATGATTAACACTGCTGTGTTATATATGAAAGCTGTTAAGAGAGTAAATCCTAAGAGTTCTCATCACAAGGAAAATTTCTTTTCTGTTTCTTTAATGCTGTATCTGTATGAGATGACGGATGCTCACTAACCCTCCTGTGGTCATCACCTCAGGACATATGTAAGTCAAACCGCTATGCTGCACACCTTAAACTTTATGCCGTGCTGTACGGCAATTATTTCTCAATAAAACTGGGAGAAAAGACAAAAACAAAAGAGCAAATATGACTAAACTATGACACCTTTTTCCCAAGATACTCAGTATACTACTACTTTAAAAATCTTAAAATACTGTTTGTAAGGTTAGTCAATACAAAGAATAAAGCAGAGAAGATACATGACAATTTTGATATGCAAAATTCTGCGGTGGTCTCAATGCTACCACTTGCAAAGACCAATGCTTAAATATTGTCAAAAGAAAGGACATTAGAAAGCACTTACCTGTGGTGTGTCTTTCTGCATTGATGTGGTAATTTTAAATTTTGTTCTTTTACTGCTAAAGTTCATATTTAATGAAAATGAAGATTCTGCATCAATGTCTTCCTATAATTAAAAATAATTCATTTACATTTATAAAAATAAAATCATTAAATAACAGTTCCTGTAAATCATATGCCATGAAATTAAATGATGACCAAGCAAAAAAGACTAAACTCTCATAATCTTTTACATTGTAAACAGTATTTAAGAGAAAAATAATTGCCTTCTATTAAACAATGAAGGAAAAAACAATTCTTTTCTAATTTTACACTTGAAAGAATTTTAATCAGCTTAGATTCAGAATAAAGCTATTTTCTGGCTCAACTGTTTAATATATTACTACCAGATAAATCTGACAAGACTCAAGCTCATTGGTTTAAACAGAATTTTAACCTT
Source organism: Hippopotamus amphibius kiboko (assembly GCF_030028045.1). Lineage (NCBI taxonomy): Eukaryota > Metazoa > Chordata > Mammalia > Artiodactyla > Hippopotamidae > Hippopotamus > Hippopotamus amphibius. The sequence continues at coordinate 118,143,704 of NC_080189.1, read as the reverse complement.
TTAATTGTTATGAAATATCAAGGCTCATAATTTTTCCACCACATTTTGAAAAACCAAACAACCAAATTTTTTTTTTTGAATGCTGCAATAACAAAATACCAATTAAAAATAACCTGACTAGAGAAGCCAGCTGGTTCTAATGGCATAGAAACACCACTTTCCCATCACCCGGTGTGATTCTGACCTCTCAACGTACGTTTTTTCACTCTGCCAGAAGCGAGTGGCATTTTCTCTAGTGGAAGTTGCTAAGTCAATTTTTAGCTCTTAAGCTCTATTGGGCTCAAGAAAGCCACTCATGTCATACAGTGGGATCTGTCCACCAACAGGACCACGGAGCACTTGGCAGATGGCACTTTCTCAATAACAACCACAGAGACTCTGTGAAGGGACGCCAGCTTCATAATTAAAATTTAATGTGCAAATAACCTATCAATATTTATTTTGTACATTTCTGGGCAGTAAAAATGACATGCTTCGGAAAAACACAACTTTTTAAGCACTTAAGCTTAAAAATTTAAACTTTAAATTTTAAGCTTAAAAACTTGTACTCATAATTAATTGCCTTAATTAAAACCTTCATATTAAGAATTTAATATTTTGCTAAGTTTCTAAAGGCAGAAAAATGAATCATTTCTGAAAACTAAGGAAAGCTTGATTTGAATTTCAGCATACATGCCATTTAGACCTGTTCGATTACAGACTACAGACATCGTCATAACCTTAGAGACATTAGCGAAACGAACTGGTGAGAGAAATAAGCCGTAGGTCATGAACCAAAATAAAAACGAAACATCATTTACAAGAGTTTTCTCTTACGTGCACATACTCTGAAGGAGATTTAACCCATATCTGTTGCTTTTTTAACCATTTAAATATCCAAGACATATCATTAAAAAAAAAATGTTACTAGAAAAAAAAGTTACAAAGGAAAAAACAAGGAACATACCATCAGCTTGCTATTTTCACGACAGATATTAAAAATACGAGGGTGAGTCAAATCTCATCCGCACTCCGATTATATTAAAACTTCTGTAAATTCTACAGAATCATTTTTGACTCACCCTCGTATATGGGGGCTTGGTTGAGTCCTGAAATTCAGGGACATGAGAGTGACAGCACCTGAGATGCAGTTACATGTATTAAATATGCATATAAACAGACATCAATAGGCTGTCATTTCCTATTACAGAACCATGTAATTAAATATTAACTAAACACATGGAAAAAAAAAAACCCAGAAAGATTTATGACAGTTTTAAAACCTCAGTTAACCAGCATCCTTCTGATGTCAACTCTTCAAAAATTTTCCAGTAAACTGTCATAGTACAGGACAAATAAAATCAATCTACAAAGGGCACATGAGTACCAACTCAGAGCGCCTGCTCTGCGACGATTCCAGTGCTTCTCAGAGTACAAAGGGCATTAACGGTTATAACCTTACTGTTAAAACTGCAAACATCCCATGAAAAAGCTTTAATGTCTGTAATGCTTAAATTCCTTGAACTATTACCCCATACCTTTTCTGAATCATGGTTAATCATTTTCACATCGAGTAGCGACTTGATTGTTTTTGTCAGTTCCTTTTCGTTCATCTGAGTGCTGTCTTGAAGCTCTTTATAGCTGACGGTTTCACTGTTGTTAAAGGCAAGAAGAACCGCCATTTGGTATGTTGTAACCATAGCTACGTATGGTTTGCCCAAATAGTTCATTTTAACTTCACCTACAATTAAAACAAAATTGTGACAATAACTCACCAAAGAAGCATTCCAAAATCACCTCAGTAATAATCATTTATTTCAGGTATTTTCTCCTGAAAGAGTGAACCAAGAACTTACTGAATTGTTGTAAAGCTATTCCCCCTAGCAATGTAATCATCTGTTTGCTGGGGGGCCAGGGGAGGAGGAAGGGGAGGGCTATTGGTTTTGAGAATGTAGTATAAATCACGGTTAAGCTGTCATAACATTACCAGTAGGCTTAAACAATGTCTTTAAATAGTAATAGGAAGGCTTAGACTTAGGCAGAAAAAACAGCAGGAGGAGGTGGACATAAGAGGAGAAACAGACAGACAAAGGGAGAACATGACAGCCTGCTACCAACAACTGTCTCCTGTGTGTGTGTATCTGGTCTACCCCAGGGAAGGTTCAGGCATGCAGGACACTTTTACTAAAGTATCTAAACCATAATGTCTGCCAAAATATAACAATGATATTTGTCTCATAAATAATGTTTTTCTCTCCAGTAATTTTCTAAGAACAAAAAAGGAACAAACACAAATGGGAGGAGACTCAAACAGGCAGATTCATTATTGTGTTGAAGCAGTTGATGGAATAAAAACGTTCTAGCTGCGCTATACCACCCCGAGAACCATAAAGATACCTCAGGCTTAGGCCGACCACAGTTCTACCCATCCCAGGGGACAGCAAGCTGAAAAGCTGGTAACAAACAGTGTGTCAAACAGATATGCACTTGTAACGTGTAAGAAACAGTTAATGCAAGTCAAAGAACTGCTTCCTAAAGCATAAAGTTGTGGTTTAGTGACTGTATTTCTCTTCCTCTCTTACACAAGCACACACGCACATCCTAAATTATTTGACTATTAATGAATTTATAAACTAAATCAGCATGAGATTTGGTTTTAGGGTGCTACATTTTAACTCAAGGAAGCTGTATTTTACATGAACTTACCCCAGAGGCTGCATTCTCCCTGTCAGTGCTAATTAGCAACTCTGATCAAGATTTTGTGCTTCTTTTATTATTTAATAATATATATATTTAATTCATGATGTAATTGAAGATTTTAAAGGATATAAGTCAATTCTCCAACTTACTATCACCACACAGATGCCTATTCTAACTTGCATTATGCTGCGACTTATTTTTTTAAAAACTGATATTCAGAAATATTTTTCAGAATTATTTGGATAGGAACACCTAGAGAAAAAATTCTAATCTCTGAATTTTCATGAAAGGAAGTTTAATTAACTGGAATATCCAATTCACAGAGTTCAAGTAGAATACTGTCATTAGGACTGTTCTACTAACAATTAGTATAAAGAGTACTTTAAGGACCTCATCTCAACATTAAAGTTTAGGAAATGTGGTGAGAGGCAAAAAAATAATAATATCAACTGCATTACACCATGTGTGCAATGACTGCTTAATCATATCCCAGAAAGGAGTATAAAACAGTGCCTCCAGCACTAGATGATTAAGCTAGGACCATCACCTAGCTGTCACAGATGCTGCAATGTATTGCCATGGGTTTGGAAACAGAATGACTCTTCTGCCACAAGAACCCAAAGAGCATAGAAGACAATGCAAGTAAGGGGTCAAAGTATCATTTATTGATATCAAATCCACTCTTCAACCCTTAAAAAGAGGAAAACTTGTTAGTTTTGTCTTATGTCTTTTTCTTGCTACTTTTCAGTAAATCATCGGTATCAGGGGTACATGGACCTCTTTCCACACTTTTTTTCAGCATCACTCTCTTATTACTCAGCTCCTGGCTGAAAAGATTGGGGAAAGGGTGGAGGAACATGTGCGGCAGGGAAGGAAATCCCAAATCTGGGTGATTCACTTAATTACTGCCGTGTAAATAGAAAGGGAAAATGACAAAGAGGTCCTTTAACCTTCAGAATAAATAGGTTGAACTCCAAACTAGAATAAAACATTCTCATAAATACATACTTGAAAAATCAGCCAACCATAATTCAAGTGGTGTTAACAATTATCAGAAATAAAGAGTGGGCAGAACTCTTACAATACTTTCACCTGAGTTATTCCCTTATCACCTATCAGCAACCTAGCCTCTAAGGGAAAGTTTTTCTTTACAGAAGAATGTCAGCTACTAAACGCTGAGTACATGACAGAGTACCACCGATTTGCAACCAGAAATAAGATAACTGATTCAAGCAATGAGCATCAGATACAGTTGTGCTTGGAAGAGGGTAGCAATGTTTTGTTCCTTAAAATCAATTATATCTACTAAATGAGAATACACAAAATTCACAATAGATGTAAAATTAAAGGCCAATTACTAAGCGACCACATACTATCAACAAACATCTCTTTATTTCACAAACTACTGAAAAAATGAAAATGTCTAACTTGTTCAATAAAGATAAACTTGTATAAATATGTATTACTGTATACTAATTATTATTTGCTAACATATATTACTAACATAATGAAACATCATATTGCAAATATAAAGTAGTCAAGCGAATGGTACTTAAGAGAAACTACTTAGGTGAAATTTCTTTTAGGTGAATGAATTTCCTAATAAAGGTATGGCAACTAATCAGATTTTCTTGTCCCATTTCTAAGAAACATTAACATATATAGCTATCTTTTCCTTCTCATACAAAGGGAAAGTTGATTCAATGCACTTTTCAAAGCATAGCTTTAGCAAAAGTAGAGAAATTCTGAGTGTTTGCTTTGGCTAACATCTTCAGGGAGCTTAGAGCAATTGAATACAGGCTCCAGTCACTCAAAGTGTTAATCCTACTTTCCAATAAGTAGACCCCACTGTTCCAGGAAGAAGCTAAGGAAATGATCAGATTTTGATTAAACTTTTCTAAAACTGGAAAGTACTGGGGAAGTTAATTGGGACATTCTGGAAAAAGCATTTACTACTGCTTTCACTACAGTACAACAAATAAAAATCAATTGGTTTGGGACTTCCCAGGTGGCGCAGTGGTTAAGAATCCGCCTGCCAATGCAGGGGACACGGGTTGGATCCCTGGTCCGGGAAGATCCCACATGCCACGGAGCAACTAACCTCGTATGCCGCAACTACTGAAGCCCATACACCTAGAGACTCTGCTCCTGAACAAGAGAAGCCACAGCAATGAGGAGCCCACGCACCACAATGAAGAGCAGCCCCCGCATGCCACAACTAGAGAAAGCCCATGTGCAGCAATGAAGACCCAATGCAGCCAATAAAATAAATAAATAAATTAAAAAAAAATCAATTGGTTAGGTCTCCTTGTCATGCTATAATCGTCAATGAATTTCTGAGGATATCTGGTATATCTAGAGAGAAGAGGTTTTTAGGAGTATCCGATTTATCAAGTCTGGGTTTCTAAATAAAATTCCTAATATCCATAAAAAGTGGTTTGTGACAGAAATGCAGGAAACCACTATAAAATTCAGAAACTCTTTATAAGCAGCAAAATTATAAAATGCTACTAAAAGTGCTGCACTTGAACTTCATTATTAATTGCTTTAATGGTAACCAGAAAGGTAGATGAAGAAGAAAAGGTTAAAAAGTATAATTAGGAAAAAAAAAAAGAAAACTATAATTAGGGCCTATGAAATCTCTTTACAAATTTTTAACATAATCATATCAGTAAATTTCATTAAACTAAATATAATTAAATGCATTTTACCTGTACAAAGATAATGTAACCATGTAAGTTTCCTTCCACTGAAATGTTGGCTGTAAAATAATTCAAACTGTAAAAAAGAAAAAAGGAATCAAATTATTTTCAGCTACAACAACCTAACTTACTTGGCTGTCACTACACTAAAAAAGTAAGAAGAAAATTCATGTTAGAAAAGACATTAGAGCCCATCTGGTATATTTACCCATTTCACAGATGAGAAAACACACCCATGCATGTTCTTGACGAGGATCATATAAATACCAGGCCAGCTCTTTTCACTTACAACCCTGTCCGTGCTTCTCTCCACCAAACCACAGCCTGCAAATTTAACTTTTTGTATAAATTCAGAAATTATCATTTTGAACGAGATATCAATTTGGACTTTGTAAATAAAATCCCTGATCAAAACTACTACCACATACATTTCAATATGAAAATATAAATCATCCTTCATTTCTAGTCCCCTTTTTGCCAACAAATACCTTTGCTGAACGGATAGGTTGAATAATATCAGTGGTTTTTCCAGAAGTGACATCCATGCCTTAACTTCCACATAGAGTCAAACTCTAATACAAGCAAAGTTTCAGAGTCCTGTCTTTATATCTTTTGTTGATATTATTGTGAAAAGTTAAACATTCTATTAACATAGCTTTGAAATTTTACAAATTCCTCCCTCAGACTGAATGTAGGACATCAGTCCAAAATAAGAGTTCATATCTTTTAAAAAGCTAGTACATACTCTGCAGTGAGAAAATGATACTGAAATGTAAAAAAGATAAAAACTCAACTTCCATATAAAACTGAAAAATAAACATACTCATCACATCACAGTTCAGAATTGTGGACATACTTTTAGCATGACGAGCCACATGTAATATACCTAAAGCTTTTATTTGTATTTCAAACTTTACTTTCTGTACTTTCTAAATGAAGTTTAAACAAAGCAATCAACAACATTTGCCCTGTAAGCTGCACTATGCCCACTCCTTACAACAAAAGTTCACAGCTGTGAGCCAGGAAAATTAGTGAATTCTTTCAGCAATTTATTCCAACATAATCCTGGAAAGCTGAAACTTGAGCATTTCTCCCTCCAATGGTGCAGCGTTCTCCACCATGAGCAAATCCACCAACCCCTTCACGTGATAAATAGGAAATGACTGGCACCTAGAATACTTATGATTTTCTGCCTGGTCCTAATCCAGACAAAGAGAAAATCAGAGTATGTCATAAAAGGATCCCAGAGGTATGCTCTGACTAATTAATAATCTCCATGGGTGTCAATAAAATTCAACTACTACTATACAATTCATAGTTATGAAACATTTATAAGGTATTTATGGACAGAAGCAAGATAAAACATTTTTGAAACTGAGAAAACCAAACTTTAAAATGCTCTTTATAAATTATTTAAGTGCAAAACTAGCTTTAGGACGTATATTCCAAGCTCTGATAGCACACGCTTTACCTCTGTATAGCCCTAGCAACTAGTGCTATCAGTAAAGTTTTATGATGATATCAATATGCCAAAGAAAGCATTCCTTTATCCTTAAATTTAAAATCTGATTATAAAGATTCTCATATCCATAGCTAGTCAAGAACAAAAAGATTCACTTCCAGATCAGAGTATTATCAGTTCACCTGGTATTAAAAGACAAAAGTTGTAAAATCTTGCTTAATGATATCATTAAACCTGTGTAATCAAAGTTTATTAGCAAGAAGCTATCTTGACTAAACTTCTCATTTTAAAGTCAGGCTTCATAGTTATAACAGGCTAACAGATAGCATCTTTCAAATGCCATTTGAGGGCATTAATTGGAACTCAAGGGGCCTTAAAAATGAACATTTCATATTTAATGAGCTTATTCACTTCAAACAGAGAGCTGCATTAATAAGCACTACTTAATATTTCTTTAGTATTATTCAGGTTTGTGGACCAGGTACAAAAGTAGATTTAAGATTTACTGGTATAATATGCAAAATAAATTACTTTTAATTAAAGTTTAATTTCCATAGTTTTAACATATATGTATAATGGATGTGATTTCTGATAAACAGCTATATTTAAGGTAAAGATGTGAAATATATAAATGATCATTAAGGCAAGATGAATTTTAATTTACATGTGAAAAAATGTACACTATTAAATACATAGATGGTTTTTCATTCTTATGTAATTGAAAACTTGTATTTACTAGGAAAAAAAATATAAGGACAAACTCCCTCTACTGGTAATTAGAGAAAGTCCAAACTAAGAGAATGATATTCTTGGAATCATAACTTTATAGCCAGAAAGAAATCCACTTCCTGTTTGTAAATGGGGTCACTGGAGCCTGGGGAAGGTCTTCTGTTAATAAATGAAGTTTAAGGGGTTTATTCCAGTGCTCCAATAATTACTGGAAAATAATTATTTCAAAGAGAAAGAGAATAACAAACTTAAAAGGAAATTATTTCTGCCAGCCCCCACCCTCTCCCTTAATTTCAAATGGAAAAGCAGGCTCTTAAGAAGAAATAAGTTTTAATACTGTCAAAGGTGAGGGGTCAGTTTTCTTTCTCTCACCTGGTCACAAACACATCAAAATGCTTTACACCTGGTTACCCCATCCCCTGCCCTGGGATCACATTCTGCCCGTCCAAACGAATGCTCTTCTTCATAAAATTTCTAAGATGGCTTGTGTTATCATGCCTTTTCAAAGACGAAGAAAGTCCTAAACTGGACTCCTATTCGGAAAGTCTACCTTATGCGTGGTATCTTGAAATCTACCTGGCTACAATACTATTTCCACTACTATCACTATTAACTATTACGTCTACTTTTGGCTATCATTTATTGAGTTCTTCTTATGCACCAGACTAAGTGCTTTACCTATTTCATCTTTGTATCAACACTCTAGGTAGTGGTAGTAACAGAAAATTAGAGTTATTTGCCCAGAGTCACAGAGCACAGTAAACGGCAGAACAGACATTTAAAATCAGGAATGGTGATTCCGGAGCTTACACTGTGTTATTTGATTTATAATCCTTATTTTGAAAGAAACAAAAATCACATACACACATAATTTAATGATTCAAACCACACACTGTGAACATCTTGAGTAGACAGTGTAATGAAATACCATTTTCATTTTAAACTTCATAAACCTATGCATAAACCTGGCTCACAACCTCAAGTTCTTGCCCAAAAAAAGACTAGTAAAAAATAATGACGATTTTGCTAGGAAAAAAATGGTACCCAAACTTCCTTCCAATCAAGAAATAAGAAGCCTCGTTTGGTGAGTTGGAGAATCAAAAAGGGTCAGTTTCAAGAGAAATGGAAACACGTTCATCCACTCAAAAACTTGTACATAAATGTTCACAGCAGCATCATGTACGCCCAAACGTCCACCAACTGATAAATGGATAAATAAAATGTGGTGTCTCCATACAAAGGAATACTATTTGGCAATAAAAAGCAATGAACTACTGGCACAGACTACAACATGGATGGACCCTGACATTCTGCAAAGGGAATGAAGGCAGTCACAAAAGACCACATATGACACAGCTCTACACGAGATGTCCAGAACAGGCAAATCTACAGAGAAAGACAGCAGACCGCCTACGGCTGCGGGTGGGGCGCGGCTTGGGGAAGGTGAGGGGGGACTACTAATGGGTAGGGGGTTTCTTTTAGGGTAAGTAAAATGTTCTAAAATGGTGCTGATGATTGCAAAGCTCTGTGAATATACTGAGAACCACTGAAAGTGCACACTTTGAGTGAACTGTATAGTGCTGTGGCCTGTTTGTGTCTCCCCAAATTCATATGTTGAAATCCTGATGCCCAAGGTGATGCTTTTAGAAGGTGGGGCCTTTGGGAGGTGCTTAGAGCACCTTTGGGAGGGTGGAGCCCTCATCTGTGGCGTGAATGCTGTTATAAAAGAGACCTCGCAGGGCTCCCTAGCCCCTTCCACCATGTGAGGACACAGCAAAAGTCTGTCCCCGTAGAGGGCCCTCACCCCACCGTGCTGGCACCCTGGCCTCAGACGTCCAGCCACCAGAACTGTGAGAAATCAATCTCTGTCCTTCATAAGCCGTCCAGGCTGTGGTATTTTGTTACGGCAGCCTGACATAATGACTGTAGGACTACACGACTAAGCCAGGTGGTACGTGAATTACATCTCAACAGCTGTTTAAGAGGTAGTCTCCACAGTCTCTTTAAAAGCTTCGGGTAAGACGTCTAAGGTTTCTACTCAGTCACACTTAAAAGCCATTTTTACTTGAATTTTTCAGTTTCAATCTGCTTTTTCTAGAATATGTCACATTCTCTATATATTTACCTAAATTACAGCCCAGAAATAAAAATAACTATGATAAGGGATAAATGAATTATAAAAATGGCTCAATATTCAAATGAAAAATTAGAAAATGATTGTTTTAAGTACTGGATTCTAAACTTTCTCCTAATATCAAAATTTTTGTAGTTTAGAACTACTTAAGACAGATAAAAGGTTTACTAAGAATAAGAGACATGTTTTCACAAAGAACTGATACCCTTAGCATTTTAGTTTTAATATTAGAAACCACAATAATCTACATTCTTCCTACAAGGCAGAATAACCATAATTTCTGAGTATATTTTTATATCACGTGAGCACTTAAGACTTGGGAGAAATATTTAAAGTGATATAACATGAAGATAAGTATTAAAATTCCTCAGGTCTTCCAATATATTTTCCGCAAACTTACCATCTGTACACTTTTTTCCAATTCCTGGGGAATCGCAAATGTAGATGAAGGAGCCTGAGTAAGAGGCCACGCACCTGCCTAAAAGGAGGAAAGTAAAATAGTTAAATAAACATCTCACTTGAAAGTAAATGTTTATAAAATGTTTTAAGCAACTAAAGCACCTTTTTTTTCCTTCCTCAAAATGTTGATAAAACGCGTCAGCATTACTATTAGGGCACAGTTCATTCCAAATCAGTATAACATATAACTTTAGAAGCTATAATATTCTGATTGAAAGAAAGGTAATCAGGCATCCGTTTATTAATCCTTTGTATCAGAGTATTTGAAATGACTAGTAAATGCTGACAATAAAACACACAGTCATACCTGTAAAACATATATTTGGAAACTAATTCCCAAATCTATTACTGTGTCTTGATTTTTGATAAAATTGTTGAACTTATTGTTGAGATCCGCACTGACACTCATATCTGTATACATCCGATGTAGCTTGCTGGTAAATTCATAACCACAGGCTTGCTGTAAAAGAAAGTTTTAAAAAACACATGACTTGAAAACAAAAATAATAAACCATACTGATTATTAAGAATGTTTTGCTACTGCTAGGGCTATGGTCAAAGGTCCTGCCTGTATACTTACATCAAAGGCCTGTATTATTCATGACCCAAAGCAGCTATTCCAAACCTTTCAAAAATTCCTTTTCTTTTAATGCAGATGAAATAAGTGAATGAAAACAAATATTTATGAAACAACAAATTTCTCTTTAAAACAAGAACTTTTCTATAAACCCATATATCATTTCAATACTACAAAATGCTCCATTACTGAATGTAAGATACCTTATAAAGTTTACACCTATACACGTGAAAGATAATACACATAAAAGATAACTGGGAGTATTTGTTAAAAGGGAGGCTACTGAGGTGGATTTTTAATACCATCAACTGAGTAATGAGAAATCTATTTCTCTGAAATTATTCAAAACTCTGTCATCACTAGGTCAGAAAATCTGTATCTCTAATCTTGAGATATAAAAAGCTTTGTTAACATTACCTCTACAAATCAGAGGATAAGTTATTTTTGGCATATTTCAAAAGGATCACATTCAACATATACTATACAGGAAAATTATCAACTACTGAATAACTCAGGATAAATATGAACGAGCAACTGCTTATCTCATCAGTGTGTATGCTAAAATGACGTAAAAGTGAACTGAAATTCAAGTGCACTCCACAAAACTTGTACTTTAAGGAATATTTTAGGTATGTTCATTTATAAGTAATATAAGTCTTTCATAAAGTTAAAACTTTCTCTTGTGGATGATTCTATACCAACATATAAAGAGATTTTGTCTTTTAATACAGTATTTGCATATCCCACCATGAAACTACACCACTTTACACTTAACCAGTCAAATGTTGATGAATCATTTGCTATTATTACTCATACTGCTATAATGAACATCTCTGTGTGCTAGTGGAATAATTTCTAGGACATTATCATAACAAAGGCCTACAATACCTTTAATTTATTGATCATGGCTTCTTCAGAATCCATAGACATGGATAACCCATGAATTAAACGTTTCGCCAGCATTCTTGCGTAGAACTACATGAAAAAATATTTTAAAACATTACTTTCAGGGACCTCCCTGGTGGCGCAGTGGATAAGACTCCGCACTCCCAATGCAGGGGGCCCAGGTTTGATCCCTGGTCAGGGAACTAGATCCCACATGCATGCCGCAACTAAGAGTTCACATGCCACAACTAAGGAGCCTGTGAGCCGCAACTAAGGAGCCCGCCTACCGCAGCTAAGGAGTCTGACCACCGCAACTAAGGAGCCCGCCCACTGCAACTAAGAAGCCCAGGTGCCGCAACTAAGGAGTCCACATGCTGCAACTAAGGAGTCCACGTGCAGCAATTAAGGAGTCTGCCTGCCACAACTAAGACCCAGCATAACCAAATAAATAAATAATATAAAAAAAAAAGAGGTTACTTCCTTTCTGATACTTTGAAGTTCAAAAATAAATCAGAGCTGACATAAAACTTCTTGATTCATAACTTACCTTTTGAAAAACATCCTTATCGTCGATATATTTGAAGACGGTAATAAAGCTCGTGAGCTTGTCCTCTACTTCATTCTCTGTCATCCCCTTGGCTGATTTCTTCAGCAAGTTGTCACAGTACTTAGCGAGCTCAAATAGAAATCGACAGTGACTCTTATACAGGGGCCTTCTCAAAGGAGGCACAGTGGCAACAACACAAAATAAGATCACGGTCTTTGCCATCCTCAGGCTTATGTTTTAAAAATTATGGATGTGCACTAAAGAACTTAAGATACGTGTCATCAGGGAAATTTTTTAAAAACTATAAACATGTAAAAAAATCTAACCCACACTGAATGATCATAATTAAGTTTTGATGGGACACCTAGGTGAGTTTTGAGTAGTTCTATCATTTCTGACATTAAACAAGTACTTTTTAAAAATCTTACAACAACCTGGTAAGGAAGTTTCCTTTAAAGGTTATCAAACATTTTTCAACAAATTCCCTTTAGATCTCAGATAAAATAAAATCTCTATGAAAAGTAATGCAAATTATTTTAAAGCAGTCATACTTTCAAACCCAAACTTTGTAAAATGGAGTATCTTCTCCTTCAATTATTTCTGAAGAAAAGGCTACAGAGATGACCTATGTGCATTCTTAAATAACCGCCAAATTATATACAATGTTGCTACATTTTTATTTTTAATAATTAATTTCAACTATTTTTCAAAAAAAGCTACAAAAACAAACTGACATTCACTTCAGTTTGCATTTTCTAATGCTGATTTTTCATAAGATTACATTTACGCAACCATCAGACTTACCAATTCAGGTGCTTTGCAAACAGACTTGGGTTCTCTGTAATTTACAACTGATGTAAGGGCCTAAATAGAAGACAGACCAGAAATTAGCCACCAGTAATAGGGTGAAAATACAGCTGGCTCAATATATGCTATAATCTGTACATCTGAAAATTACCACCCCACACAAAACATGGCATTTTGTTAATACTGTTTTCATATCTAACACAGGGTAAACTCTTCTCCCTGTATCCCTCATGATCATTCTATAATGACTATCCTGTTCCTACTGAAAGATATACTTTATCATTGCTGATATTTGAACACAGATAAAATAAGGTTATATTTTTAAAAATCTTACAACCATGTAAGCAAATTTAAATTCAAAAGTTTGTAAAATATAATATTTATTTTTCTTTCAAATATTATTCATTACAGCCTAAGTATTATGTTCAAAGGAAAAATGAGCATTAAAGAATATTAAAATTGGGGACTTCCCTGGTGGCGCAGTCGTTAAGAATCCGCCTGCCAGTGCAGGGGACACGGGTTCGATCCCTGGTCCAGGAAGATCCCACATGCCACGGAGCAACTAAGTAAGCCTTTGCACCACACCTACTGAGCCTGTGCTCTAGAGCCCACAAGCCACAACTATTGAGCCCGAGTGCTGCCATTACTGAAGCCTGCGTGCCGAGAGCCCGTGCTCTGCAACAAGAGAAGCCACTGCAGTGAGAAGCCCATGCACCACAACGAGGAGTAGCCCCCACTCTCTGCAACTAGAGAAAGCCTGCGTGAAGCAACAAAGACGCAACACGACCAATATATAAATAAATAAATAAATAAAAGAATATTAAAATTATACATATATTTTTCAGAATGTACTAGTGTATTAACAAGTATCCTTTTATAGCATAATCATGGGAAATTCAATTCCCATATAATTCAAGCATTCAATTTAATCATTCAGTTATTCAGTTAAAAGTTACAAGTTACGGGACTTCACCACTGGTGGTCCAGCGGTAAAGAATCTGTCCTGCAATGCAGGGGACACGGGTTCAATCCCTGCTCGGGGAACTAGGATCCCACATGCTGCATGGCAACTAAGCCCGTGAGCAGCAACTACTGAGCCCACGCGCTTCAACTAGAGAGCCTGCGTGTGGCAAACTACAAAGCCCATGCCCTCTGGAGCCTGCGTACCACAACTACAGAGCCCATGCACCCTGGAGCCCATGCACCACAATCAGAGAAGAGAAAACCCACATGCCACAACTAGAGAGAAGCCCGCACGCCATAACAAAAGATTCCATGTGCTGCAACTAAGACCTGATGTGGCCAAAAATAAAAATACATAAATTTTTTTTAAAGTTACAAATTACATACTTCTATTTTGACTTTCACTATGAAACTGGTTGGTTAAGGTTAATCTCCATGTCCAGATTAGAAATTTCATAATTAGAAGCCCTATTTCTGAAACTACCTTAAAGAATGATGATTAAATGAATTATATATAAAGATACATGTATTAAAAAGTTACCTTATCCAATGCACTCATAAAGTGCTGATCACCATTCAAAACAGTGTTGATAAGTTGAACAAATTTACCATGTACTTCCAAAACTGACTCCACAAATAGTGTTGGCATCTGAAAACATGAAATACAAAGTACAAAACCACATTTGAAGAAGTGCAAGGACATAATTAGGCTTAGTAAAGAGTCGTTTAAGAGAAAAGTTTTCCCTAGGCAAATAATGTTATACCCGACACACATCCTCAAAAAATGTTTTCAGCTAAGACGGTCTTAAAAATCTAAAACTTTGATGTTGAAAGTAGCTGTCATTCAACACCAGAAATGCAGACTATAGTTCCTCTGCCAGAAGAACCCATGGAAAACACAGCTCTCTCTGCTGCTGGAATTCTGTCTATCTTCAGTGTAACAAGATACAATCTCAGAACTACCAGGCCTATCACTTTCATAGAGGATTATGTAAACAAAACGGCCTTCACAGCCACTGAAGGCTGAGAGAGGAGAAGTTAAAAAGCCATTACCTGTGAAAACTGAGACCCCCTAGAGCTGGGCAGTACAGTTCCCCACATCTCAGAGGGAAGAAATACCTAGTAGTGCAAAAGTGAGTTTTCACTCTTAATGGAGATAGCTATGAACTTAGATTGAAGTCTTCTAAGTCAGCTAATTATCTGAGTCTCCTACAAATGCCTTCTCTTGTATTTGCATCCAGACCTTGACACCAAACTCTGTGCCTCTATGCCCAATGTCACTCCACACCCTGAATCTGTAAAACTAATAAAAACTAAGAAACCTAATAAATAATACAGGCTATTAGTTCTAAACAATATAAATTAATAGTTTTACAAAAATGGGAAAGTTTATGCAATACTGTGACAGGACATAAGGTCTAAGAATTATCTGCCAAAGACAAATAAATCTACAACTGAGGAGATCAGCATTTAATTAATGCTCCTGAACAAGGAGGTCTGTACACAGACCACTGTATTACAGGAGAAGCAAACAGCTCTACTTAGGAAAGAGAAGTGACATGTCATGGCTAGCTTATTTGTCAACCATCACTAGTGAAAACAAGGAAGGTGGTCCAACAAAATTTGACAATAGGAGCACACTTTGATAGGAGAGACACCTTATTGTAAACAGTCATTTAAATGGCAGGGAACTCTTGAGAAAGATGGGGATTAGGGACATGAGGGTCACTGCTGGGTATTTTGGGTAGTAAGCATATATTTAGGGAAGATAGTTCTAATCCAAACTTGCTTCCTGGGCTATCAAATCCAAGGCAGGTAAAAGGAAACCAAACTGTTACATTGTCTATAATATCACTGATTAACACACTTACCACTACAACTAACTAAACATTAATTCCAGTTACAGAGAAACACGACTATGTAGAAACAGCAAACATACTTTTCAGTGAGAAATTAAGCCGAACAATTGCTAAACGAACGCGGCAGTGTATAAGAAGTCTATCTTACTCATTGATTTTCTAACAGTTTGGTGATTCCCAAATGTGCCCAACAAATTCTAGGTTTGAACATTTTAATAAAGATGTTTCATTTATTGGTATGGTAGGACTGTTCTCTCATGCTTTTAAATAGTAAAGTCAAAAGAAAAACTCCATGATCATCTGATTAAGAGAAAAATTTTCCAGTTCCTTATGTAACTCACATTTTCCTGAGTAAGATTACTGGTTGCTCTAAGGCCCTCATCATGGATATGATTTTGCAGCTCCTGAATCATATGAGGTAAACCAGTGGACACAGCACGGAGTAAGACATACATATTTGCCATGTCTGAGGGGAAAAAGAAATTTATTATTAAATTTCCAAATAGTTTAAACATACTTTTTAACATAATAGGTAATACATGGTTCAAAATGCAGAATTACAGAAGAGTATGCAGAGCAAGTCCCCCACACTTTTCCCCCAATCACCCAGTCCTCTTCCTCTGGGAGAGCAAATTTGTGGCTGTTTAGTATTCTCTCAAAGCTGTTTCCTATCCATTCAAGTAAATAAGCTGTTCTTCCCTCTGCCCCTTTTTATACAAATAGCGTAGCATATTTCATGTACTATAAATAACATTTTAACTTAGAGATCTTTTTATATCAGTACATAAAGCATTTCCTCATATTTTACAACTGCTTAGCACTCCATTTTATGGCTATATTACAATTACTTAACAATTAATGGGAATTTAGTTGCTTCCAATCTCTTGATGTTACAACGTTACAATTAATAACCCTGCATATGGGTGAGAATATCTGTAGTATAAATTCCTAGAAGTGGGACTGCTGTGCAAAGCTTAGGCTTGTAGAAGGACCTTCTAGACAGAGGTCCCAGCAGCCAGGAGCTCCCTTGACAACAAATGTTTTGATCTTTGCACTGACAGGTGGAAGATGATATCTCAGTGGTTTTTATTTTAAACTTCTTACTGAAGTGTAACACACATACAAAAAAGTATACAGACGGTAAGTGTATATCTCAATGAATTATCACACGTGAACAACCCCCCTCAAAGTTATCACCACCCACAGTAACAAACAGACATGACCTCCACCCAGAAGTCCCCTTTATACCTCTTCCCAATCACTACTCCTCCTGTTCTTCTGCAAAGGGAATCACTGTCATGACAGATTAGTTACTTACTAAACTAAACTACAGATTCGATTTGCCTGTTTTGAACTATTTACACAAACAAAATCATACAATTCTTTCATGTTTGGTTTCTTTGGTTCATCTGTGTTGTATGCAACTATAATGTGTTCCTTTTTGCTCTTCTCTAATATTCCACTGTGTGAATATGCGGTACTTTATTCATTCTACTGTTGCTGGACATTTGAGCCGTTTCCAGTTTGGGGCTATTACAAACAGTGCTGCTGTGAGCATGTTTCGTGTCTTTTTGTACATGCATGCATGCATTTTGGGTGGGGGGTTGAACACCTAGGAGAGCAAAGGCTGGACTGTAAGAGATGCATTTGTTCAGTGTTAGCAAGCACTCACTGTCAGTGTTTCAAGGTGGCTGCACTGATTTATACTCTACATCCAATGTATAACAAGTTCCTGTTACTCTATATTTCCTTTTCAAGTTCTTTGCCTCTTCTCCTATTTACTAGAAACCCTTAATGTATTAAAGAAATCAGCCCCTGTGATTTTTAAAAATGTGCAAACACATTCTCCCAGTTTCTCTTTTGACTTTAGAATACAGTTTGAAAATTATACTCTTCCAAAACAATCTTTTAAAAGATTATTAATAATCTGTAAAAAGGTAAATTGAATATTTTAGAGACTATTACTTAAATATGTTTGAAGTCTAAGGTAGCTGGAAGATGATGTAAAAAGTGGGTCTATAATTTAATTTCTATTCGTATTGATGTTTTTTTTTTCGTATTGATGTTTGATATCACTTACCATTTTTTTTCTCTTGTCGGATGATATTATGACATTCTGCGTGTAAGAACTGTAAGTGGTCTGCTACCATTCGTTGCTGACATTCATGAATTACTTTAGTATATGAACTTGGATGTAAGTATTTTCGACACCGAATTTCTTCATCTTTTAATCTACCTAGAACCTTTGGAAATATATTCTTACAGTCAGGAACTACTATAAGAAAACACCTGTAATATGAGTAAGTAACTTACATGGCAAAGTAACAAATAAATATTATATAACTAATTTAAACTCACATTCCATAAGTCATTTCCAAATTTTATTTAAGCTACTAGATGTCACCTACATTTCAGCACTGTCTTATGAACAAGAACAAATTTTTTTATCTCAATAAATTTTAATTTTTAAATTTTTATTTTATATTGAAGTACAGTTGATTAACAATATTGTGTTAGTTTCAGGTATACAGCAAAGTGATTCAGTTATACATATACATGTGTCTATTCTTTTTCAAGTTCTTTTCCCATTTAGGTCATTACAGAATACTGAGCAGAGTTTCCTGTGCTATACAGGAGGTTAGGGTTGGTTGTCTATTTTAAATATAGCAGTGTGTACATGTCAATCCCAAACTCCCAATCTATTTTTTTTTGTCTGAATACTTTATTTTTTTTTAATTGGGGTAGAATTGATTTACAGTGTTGTTAGTTGCAGGTGTACAGCAAAGTGAATCTGTTATACAAATACATATATCCACTCTTTTTTTAGATTATTTTCCCATATAGGTCATTACAGAGTATTGAGCAGAGTTGCCTGTGCTATACAATAGGTCCTTATTAGTTATCTATTTCATATATAGTATTGTGTATGCGTGAAGAACAAAAGTTTAATGGTCTGCATTTTGTCCTCATTTACTGACCCCAATCATCCTATATACAGGCAACCTATATGCAATAGGAAAACGGGGGTAAAGACCATTAAAAATCAGAATTGGTGGTCACTTTATGAATATTTAACCATCAAATTAAAAAGTAATTTACATCAACTAGATCATGTAGGTTAATCAAATTACTTTATGTTGATTCATCTTATAAAACATAAACTGTATGTACATGATAGTTAACTACTGTATTAAAGATCCCATTAAATTTTTTGAAAGTAAAAAAACTTTAGTCATAGTCAGATATTTCAATCAAGACCTTTATTAAAGCTTATCCTATAAAAAAGCACTGAGGTACAAACAGTATACTGGTTAACATTAACAAGAGCCAGATAATAAAGATAACAGCCAGAGAACCTGGCTAATTTCTACCTTAAAACAAACTACATTTGCAGTGAAAATCATGCTAGTATAGCACATACACATACAAATGTTTACGAGTTTAAGAACAGTCTGTAATGTGAAGCTTTGTAATAAGTTTCTGAACTTAACTGGTCCCAGGGAACCCTGTACATTGAAGCTTTCGGGGAGTACTACTGAGTTTGCCTGGGCATAAAAAAGTGGTGTTGAGAGGGGAAGTAATGCACCATTCCTGGACACCTCTCAGATATCCTTTGAGGAAAATTAGGCTCAAGACTGAGAGACTCATGGTCTTAGCTTTCCTACTATGCTTACCCTGTAGAGCCAGGAGTTCCGGGCAAAGTCATAGAAACCAAAGGTGGACAATAAGGTGTGGAGACCAAAAGATGTTCATCATATACTTCATCAACTAAGAAAGTCATTTTGGTCAGCAAGTTTTTCTTTTAAAAGGAAAACAGTCCTAGCCATGTACAGTATACAAACATGACTTTAATGTGCTTACGCATTAACTAAATGAAAAAGGAATCAGGATGTGGGTCTGAGAGAGGTGAGGGAGGATGAGAAAAGGAAAAAAATAAAATAACAATAATGGGGTGGGGGACGTGGAATAGCAAGAAAAATAAATTAAGTTTTGAAGTGCCTCAATGCGGGGCTTCAAATAAACCACCTGTAGCTGGCAGAAAAAGCCAAACCTAGAGGAAAGATATAGAAAGGGAAGTAGGAAGACCACATGAATTGTCTGTTAATTAAATGACCTATTCTTCTAAATGCTATTTTCCAAACATAATCTCCAATGGCCTTCCTTTTAATACTTTGAGATCTAACTTACATATAATATGATTCACCCATTTAAAGTATACAATTCAATGGTTTTTGTTATATTACGTTATTAGTGTTTTTAAATTGTGGTAAAATACATGTAACATAAAATTCTTCATTTTTACCTATTTTTAAGTGGACAGTTCAGTAGCATTAATTACAATGTTGTGCAACTGTCTATTTCCAAAACTTTTTCATTACACCAAACTCTGTAACCATTAAGCTATAACCCTATTCCCCCTTCCCAATAACTTCTAATGCATAATACTTTGTCTCTGTGACTGTCTATTCTAGATATCTTGTATAAGTGGAACCATACGATATTTGCCGTTTTGTGTCTGGCTCATTTCACTCAGTATAATGTTTTCAAAGTTAATCCATGTTGTAGCATGCGTCAGAACTTTATTCCTTTTTAAGGCTGAATGATATTCCATTGTATGCATACGCATTTTGCCTGTCTTTTCAACTCCTGAAAGGCATGTGGATTGTTTCCATTGTCTGCCGACAGTCTGTTTCTGAGAGCCAGATATAATGATGAGAGCATGTATCCCTGATGCTCTGTGTACACTTCTCAGGATCAGATCTAGAACCTTTAACAAGAGTCTAAGATGTAAAAAGGGCTAAGTACTAAGACCCACTGACTTATTGTAGCCTGCACTTAATGGAGGAAAATGTCCTAGACAACTTACTCAAGGTCCCAGAGCTAATCAGTAACAAAGCAGGAAGAGAATTAAACAGCTCAGACTTCTGGACCTGGGCTTTGTGGAATATGCATCACTGTATCATATCAGTAAGTACTGATATTTCCTGACCTATGTCCTATGGAGGCCTTACAACAGCTATTCCACTACAAACATTTTACCTTTCTTAAGGGTAAACTAACAAAACTCATTTGATAATAAAATACTTGAAATCCAACACTGTGGATGAAAAAATCTAGTTAAAATTTCTAACATATCTTATCTGATGACTGAATTTATAATCTGACTATTCTTTTACTAAGAAAATATACATGGAATTATAAATATGGTTATCAATATGTTGGTTTAATGATTAAAATTTCTTGTGGAGATTTTTCTCAGCCTTCCACAAACTTAATAGACCAAAAGACCAAGTATATAGAATTATTATATTTTTACTAATTTTTTCCTTCCATTTTAGAGGAAGTTAAAAACCCCAACATCTAGCTTTTGTACTTACCCTATCTCCTTATCTACTAAGCACAAAACACAGCTTATTATTTTGCCAAGAATATAAATATATATTAATTTTAAAGACAAGCAAATCCAGCAATCAGGATTTATCAGAAAGCATCAACCACGATGAAAACTAGCATAGCACTTTTTCTCACGGAAAATGCCATGGCAAGAACAGCAGTTTATCAATAGGTGTTGTACATTAACTATAACTCAGTGTAATGATCAAAAAAACAGAACCTTTTCCACCAAAAAAATACATTAACTAAGATAACTAATGTTAAATAAAGCCATGCCTGATATATAATAGATGATGTAGTTAACATAATGTTTTCTTACCCTTTCCATATACTGTGAGCAGTTTGATTCTTGTAATAAATTTGAAGCTTCTTGTTTGTAATACTCTCCTGTTTCAGTCAGAAAGGGAGACTCAAAGATTTCCTGATAAAACTAAATAAATCAATTAAATCACATTTTAAACATGAGAACAAGCAACTTAAGAAATTACAGGTCTAATTATTTATGTTTTTAAAGGAGACTTTTTACCTTTAAGGGGAATTTTTTCTTATACTGTTCAACATGAACAAAGGAGTTAATAACCCCATGGATTACTTTCTGGTTTGGGTCTTCTCCACCACGATCACTAAAACAAGGCATAACACAAAACATTCTTGAGAATACAAATGTCTATGGAAATATACAAAGTATGCCAACATATGGCTGTTTGTTCTATTGGTCTAATCACATTAGGTATAAAGCATTTTAAAGGTCAATGCACGCATGAAGCTTAAAAATGATTTTTCAGATTGCAGCTGAATTAACATTTATGATAATTAGATGTCATTTCAATAAACAACAGAAAAGCTTAATCATAAAGTTAAAGACACTATGTTGATACTAAGATGACACTTCTTCAATTTTAGTAGAGTAGCTATGAGCCTATCAATTCAAGATTTTTAAATACCAGTGGTTAAGAATATTTAAACTTCACTCACCACAAACTCTGTTACTAGAGGATTTGGCCTGATAATTCAGTCTTTGAACCTTCACAAGCATGCCCACAGTAATCTGATGGGACGCATTCCTCATAGGTACACTCTATACAATATATTGCTTAGTGAAATGACTAACAGCTATTGCTCTCTCTCTAAGAGTTCTGCTGGAGCCACTGCGTTGCTTTCATTTAAGCACAAAGGTATTTCTCTACTTAGAAATTTAGTGTGGTATGTTTTAATATTTCTATATTCCTTTATAGTTACAAAGGGATTGGAAATCATCTCAATTATTCATGGGACATTTTGATAAGTTCCTACTTAGTCAAGGGCACTACTGTGATGTAAGTCTTAATCACAATAAGAAATGTAGGTGAATTTTGACCTCTGTAATTACAGAAATGGGAAAATGAAATAGGGGGGAAAAAAAAGAGTTTGCTGAAAGCCACAGTAAAACAGTCTGGCTCTATGCTGGAAGTTTCTGACTCCAATAATGATGCTCAAATCAAACCATTATACAGTCAGAGGTTTACCTCTCCATTGGTAATCTTCCACCTCACTTTAAAATGGTTTTTTTTCCTTTGAATTAACAATTATTTTACAAAGAAAGCAACAGAAAAAATACATTATCATCATTTCCTAGTAAAATCTTCTGGTTTTTATACTGGGATATTAAGATTTTCTAACCTTTAAGAAAAATATTGAGGCAATAACCTTTACATATCAGTGTCCCTCCCTGCCTCTACCTCCCTCTAATTCTCTTTCCATCTTCCATTAATTATCTTGACTTTCTGGGAAAAGTTTTTTGTGCTTGAATTAATATGGCTATAGTCCTTCTGACAGTCACAGAATCTTAGTGACAAGGTCTACATTTTGATATAAGAACTAATAAGAACAATGAGTTCATACAAGGTGACACGTGGTGAGCTCATTTCCTCTGCTGACCTTCCCTCTTAAGCCCAAATTAAATCTGCTGAAGTAATAATATAATCTATTCTACTGACTTGGAGCGCATCACTTTTTGCCTTTTAACTTTGTCTGGGACCAAATGAAAATCAGTCAAGCGTGAGAAATATCTAAATATTTGGAAAATCAGGTTACCTAAAATTATTTTCATGACTGTCCTACTGTCCCTGCTCAGCACCAGGAAAACGTCCACTGCTGCTATTCTCAGCACTCCTGCCATTTGTTTCTGACCCCAAAAGGCCAGAGAAGCTGGAATCAGGTAAGGTAGTGCCTAGAAAGAACATCAACATTCCTAGTGCTTAATAACTAAATTGTCCTCTCCTGTAAGAAGAACATCTGAACTCAGATAATCTTAGGCATAATTATTCGATTCACCACATACTTTTACAACTGCACAAAACGTACAATAGAAAATGATTATAATTCATTTCTATAAGGCTGACAGATAATGAAAATAAACTGAAATGATGCTAAGTTAGTACTCTATAAGAGCAATGACTAGGCTGGTTATTTGAATAAGCTCCGGTCTCATCTAAGAACAGTGATCCCAAGAGATGAGTCTTGAGAAAAGGATATGAAGAATGTTTAGAATAGGGCTCATTATTTGATCTTGACAGAACTAAGTGGAAAATGCCTACAAAAATCACAATGAAATCACTCAGCTGGGACAATGGGAGCTAATAGGAATAGTTTATTGTAGCCCTTAAGACCAGGATTTTGGAGTCAGACTGCCTAGGTTCAAGTTCTGGCTGCATTAATATGTCACCTTGTGCAGGGGCTTAGCCTTTAGTACTCAGAGACTTCCCCTGCCGTAAAGTGGAGACAAGAAATGTACCTACTCTCATGAGGATACGGTAAAGATTAAGCATAAGCCAAGAAAGTATGCAGCACAGTGCCTGGTACGTGAGTAAACCATCAATAAGCTAGGATTTTAAGTATGGATAGGAGCAAAAAGGAAGCATTTTCAATAAATTAGAGAGGGAAAGAAATCTAAGAGACCAAAAAAGCACTGACTGTGATTTTAAAGCCAAGCCATCCAGGAAGGCAGACCAGGTTTGTGATGGTCATTAAAAGTTAGGCTGGAACTCTCAGAAGTCCTAATTCTGATGTGTGGCACTGGGCAAATCAATCTCCTAGTGGAACCTTCATTTACCCCCGTGATTAAAATGAGAATATGGTTCCAACAAGTTAAACACCGTCTCCTGCTCTCATCCCAAATCTGAGAAGTGACAGGAAGGATGCTTTTTAATACTCCATTGTGGGCAGTAGCCCTTGAACCTGTAGAAATTGAAAAAAGATGGAACGAAGACTACACAGCCCAGAACAACAGAACTACAGACCAAAACGCGCAAGAGAAAGAACTGCTACACGGAGGGGGTGGAAGACAGTGAAGGAGGATGGGCAAGAAGTGGCATTACTGAAAGCGGGCCGGCACCAAACCAGCGAGGTTGTCAGCAGAGTAGCTGCTCTGTGTGTCCCCGCAGGAGCCATGTGTGTGGTGGCAGGAGGAAGGGAAATGCCTGCACCCAGACTGCTGGGCCCCACCTGAGAGCACCTCAGGAGGCACTGGGAAATCAAGGACACGGTTCATCTTCAGACTGGCAAGATTTGGTAGCATCAAGGATTGATGAGTGGTAGAGAAACGGGTTCCCATACGCTGCCTTTGGAAGAACAGGTACTTTACAGAGGGCAAAATTCTAAATGCACACACTCCATGGCTCCAAATGTCTACATGTGTGCGTAACAGAGCCAAGAGTTGTGCTAATGGAGAAACTGGAAACCATCTAACACACACCACTAGGAGGAGAGTTTAATAAAATGAGGTATAACCACACCAAATATTATATAGAGTTTAGGAAGAATGAGGAAGATCTCTGTGTACAAATATAAAAAAATCATCAAGATATATAATTGAACTTTAAAAGAAATATGTCATAAATGATTTTCAAAAGTTAGAAAAAAAGAAAAAATACATACTTAAAAAAAGAAAACAATATTCTGTATCATATTTGTTTTTGTACATAGATATAAAAATTCATAGGAAAAGGTTTGAAAAGACAGTGAGCCAGACAACAACAGGGATTACGTCTGTGGAAAGGAAGACTGAGGAGAGGATCTGGACCATTCAAAGTTTTTCAAGAACGTATTTACATAGTATCTGTGTATTTGGAACTAACTTTTTCACTGAGTAGCTGGTACCAGGTCTGGAGAAGAAAATGTACAAGATAAGCCTGGAACATCCTGACATACTAGATAGCAAGAAATCTGTCAGGGATGACTAGGGTCATATCAAAGTCTCTGGCACCAACTAACCAAAGAGAAGCTATTTAAACTTTAATAAAATTAGACAATGAATAGAAACACATCAATTGTATTTAAGTCTATATGTTTCATCATGATACATTAAAAAAAATAGCTAACTGGCCACTTTCTGAAGCTGACAGCAAATTGACTCATCATCCTGACAACTGGATAAAGAAAAGAAACAAGCAGTTATTTCACCTTTCCTATATAATAACCAAATAGTAGATAAGGGTAAATATATTTTTATACAATTTTTCAAGTTAAAAAATTAACACCAAACGATAGAATTAAAGTGGCACTGTTTCACAAACCTCAATAAACTGAAAGATGTCAGCATTTAGCATCAGTGGCTGCTTACATCAAAAAAAGAGTGAAAAATCAGATATTATGAAAGAGCAAAATATCTATGGTTTTGCCAGCGAGAACCAATCGGAGTCTGAGTGAGCCACGGAACTGCCAATTTACAGGGAACACAGAGGACAAAGGAATACGTATAAATGGGCCTCAAGCGTGCAGTGAGCAAAATCCACAGCAGTAAAGTCTAAAGATCAAACGGCCAGGATTCGTGAACAAATAAGTTACAAGTAGAAAAAAAAAAAAAAAAAGGATGGAGGAGAAACCCGTTGATTAAAAGATTTGAAAGATAGACAAAGTGTTTTTTAGGATGGACAAGACTAAACTACAGAGTCCAGGAATGAACACATGGGTGATAAAACCATAAAGAAAGAGAAGAAAGTGATTGCCTCAAAAGTCGGACAGTGGTTACTCTGGGAGAAAGGGAGGAGACGGGACACATGCAGGGTTCTTAACCTGGGTGGCAGCGACAAGCACATTCACCTTATAATAATTCGTTAAGCTGTACATTTGTATTGTATGGTCTCCTCTATCTATATTTAATTTTACACTAAAAAGGCTAAATGATACACACACACAACAAAATCCCCAAAAGTCCAAAAGAAAACTGTTATGATGATATTAATATGTGACAGAATATGGAAAAAGAGCACAAGATAGATAAAGTTACTACATAACAATGAAAAAAACCATGAAGAGGACAATCCTGATATTTATTCAACTAAGAACAGAGGCTCAAAATTCATAAAACAAAAACTACCAACTGCAATGATGAAAATCAATAAACCTAAAAGGAGCTGGGAAATTTAAAACATCTCTCAGAAACTGAGACACAAATGAATAAAGACTACTACATTAAATTTTATTTTTATCCAAGATTATATTTTTCCTCAATGCAATACATAATATCTTTACAGTTCAGAAACAGAATAATATCATATGAACAGGTCAGAGAAAACACAAATCAGCCATAGCAGCCGATATTATAGATTGTTCCTAATTCAAAGGGGAAGAAAGAATCTTATTTTAAGTTTTTATTTTTGTTCAAACACTATGTGACACTAGGAAGTTAACTGCAGAGCTACTGGGAAAAAGAATAGCAATTTGGAATCCATTCAGCATTAAAAAGTGCTGTTTTCCAGAATAGAGAACCCAGAGTAAACCCAAGC
This sequence comes from Hippopotamus amphibius kiboko, assembly GCF_030028045.1. NCBI lineage: Eukaryota > Metazoa > Chordata > Mammalia > Artiodactyla > Hippopotamidae > Hippopotamus > Hippopotamus amphibius. The sequence continues at coordinate 118,116,742 of NC_080189.1, read as the reverse complement.
ACATATGGGCACCTTATCTTTGACAAAGGAGGCAAGAATATACAATGGAAAAAACACAGCCTCTTCAATAAGTGGTGCTGGGAAAATTGGACAGCAACATGTAAAAGAATGAAATTAGAACACTTCCTAACACCTTACACAAAAATAAACTCAAGATGGATTAAAGACCTAAATGTAAGGCCAGACACTATAAAATTCCTAGAGGAAAACACAGGCAGAACACTCTATGACATACATCAAAGCAAGATCTTTTTTGACCCACTTCCTAGAATAACGGAAATAAAATCAAGAATAAACAAATGGGACCTCATGAAACTTAAAAGCTTTTGCACAGCAAAAGAAACCATAAACAAGACAAGAAGACAAACCTCAGAATGGGAGAAAATACTTGCCAATGAAGCAACGGACAAAGGATTAACCGCCAAAATATACAAGCAGTTCATGCAGCTTAATACCAAAAAAGCAAATAACCCAATCCACAAATGGGCGGAAGACCTAAATAGACATTTCTCCAAAGAAGACATACAGATGGCCAAGAGACACATGAAACGATGCTCAACATCACTAATCATTAGAGAAAGGAAAGTCTGACACCAGTCAGAATGGCCATCATCAAAAAATCTAGAAACAATAAATGTTGGAGAGGGTGCGGAAAAAAGGGAACCCTCCTGCACTGTCGGTGGGAATGTAAGTTGGTACAGCCAGTATGGAAAACAGTTTGCAGGTTCCTTAAAAAACTAAAAATAGAACAACCATATGATCCAGTAATCCCACTACTGGGCATATACCCAGAGAAAACCATAATCCAAAAAGAAACATATACCATAATGTTCACTGCAACACTATTTACAATAGCCAGGACATGGAAGCAACCTAAATGCCCATCAACAGATAAATGGATACAGAAGATGTGGCACATATATACAATGGAATATTAGCCATAAAAAGGAATTAAATGGAGCTATATGTAATGAGGTGGATAGACCTAGAGACTGTCATAGAGAGCGAAGTAAGCCAGAAAGAGAAAAACAAATAATGCATGCTAACTCATATATATGGAATCTAAAAATATGGTACTGATGAACCCAGAGACAGGGCAAGAATAAGGATGCAGAGAATGGACTGGAGGACACAGGGTGGGGGTGCAGGGGGCGAAGGGGAAGCTGGGATGAAGTGAGAGAGTAGCATAGACATATATACACTACCAACTGTAAAACAGATAGCTAGCAGGAAGTTGCTGTATAACAAAGGGAGATCAACTCGATGATGGGTGATGCCTTAGAGGGCCAGGACAGGGAGGGTGGGAGGAAGTCACGGGAGGGAGGGGATATGGAGATATATGTATAAATACAGCTGATTCACTCTGGTGCACCTCAAAAGCTGGTACAAGAGTATAAAGCAATTATATTCCAATAAAGAGCTTAAAAAAAAACGAGGGAATACAAAAGCTTGTTGACAGATGGACAAAGGGTATTGAAAAGCAAGGAGATTATGTTGAAAAATGATGTCTTTGTCTTTTCTAAAAGTTAATTAAAGTAGATTCTATAGCCAGAGTGTGGATATAAAAAAAAAAAAAAAAAACTTAGTGCCAGTGAAAAAATTATTGACAGTTGTGTCAACAAGATTATAAGAAACTCTATAAAAACTTCTCCCGTAGGGGGAAAAAAAAAAGTTCTGTTTTCAACAGTACCCTTAAGCATCTAAGCAATTCCTTTTACCTGCATTTAAAAAGTTTATCTACTTTCTTCTCTCTCATTTCATATTCTTACACTGTAACATTTACATCCACGAAGTTACAGCATTTTTACTTATTAAAATTATAAACAATGTTAGGTTGTTACTATGCTGAAAGTCCCAGTTAACAATTCTATTTTATTAGAAAAGACAACTTATATGAATAGAATTACTTTCACCTTTCCTTAGTGAAGCAGACACTGTGAAAAACATGCAGATACCTGTGATTACATCACTTGTTTCTTTCTTCCTTTGTTTAGGAGGAGCACCTTCACTTTTGGATTATCAATTTAATTTTGTGTGTACAGATTTCATGATACCATGAAAAAGAATTAAACTAACAGTTGTTTCATTGACTCTCTTAAGCAAACAAAAAAATTCTGCAACCTACTTTCCACTTTAAATCTAGTACTTCACTGAAACAGTTTCTCCAAAATGCATGAAGCTGGGATTATTCCTGTAGTGTTTATATACCTCAAAAGAAGCCACCTTTATAGAATACAATTAATCAAAAAAAGAGCCTGGTCCTAGTCTGTATCTCAAAAGTAGATGATGCATAGATGTTTAGCCTTTTACGTCATTTTATGTTGCTGTCTTGTTTTTCTGTCTGTGCCCCTTATAGACCATCTTTTCTGATCTACAAAAACCCCACTCCACCCAATTGCACCTTTTTTTCAAAAGTCATAAAATCCTATTATAGTTTACTGAGCATTTCAGCACTCATACCTAGTAAGAATTTTCACTTAGCAGAACATTTTGACTTCACAAGAAAGAATCCTCCATTAGCTTGACAGATAACTTTACCTCTTTAAAGGCTGAGATGGCCCTCAAATTTCTGAAATCTTCAAAGAAGATTAACACATCACCTTGGAGTTGGGGAATTTTTATGATCTGTGTATTTCTCTTACAATAAGAAAATGAAAGACAGTTCTGTGTGTGATTCTATACAAAAACCCCTAGAGATATAGGTGATGGTGTAGCATAAAATATACCTCTGCATAACCAAAGTTACATTAGGAAGTACTCTTTTCTCTAAAGGTGCTAGCCAAATTAATTCATCTACTGATGAGGCCAAGACCACACAGCTAAAAGAAGGAGGAAGTATATTACTTGGGTAAAATAAAGAATAATTACACAACTAACTGAGATAGGGATTATCTAACCCAAGTTGTAGGAAAAGAGCTGTATCATTATTATTAGATAAACACCTGAGTGATGCAAGCAAGCATTTAAGCTAAAGGACAAGTGCTTAAGAATCACAGGGCTAAACAAATGTGAACCGACTCAGGAACAGTCTTAAGCAGCAGTATCTAAAAAATGCTGATGTCCCCGTGTAAACAATGTACCAAGTACTAAATGTATTTAAGAACTAGGAAAGACACATGTCTTTTCTCTTAGCAACTCTGGGCTGTTATGACAAAAAAAATAACCTCTCAGATTACATTAAATAACATTAGCAGTAAGGGTGACCTATCTGGGCAGGACCAGGTCTATCTATTAGGGATTGCATGTCATTAGTCCCCGCTCTGAAATCTTTTCCCTGTATAATCCTCTCCACCTCAACTTTTTCAATCTACTTTTCCCTGTGCTCTGGGCAATTTACCAGTCTCTCATCATGCTTTATCGTCACCCTATCTGTCCATATCTCAAATGACAATGGGTAAATAGATGTTAAAGTAATGTAGCAGAAAGACCCAAACTGGAAGCTTAAAGACATGGCTATATCAAGTTCCATAAGTCATTTTTCCTTATTGAAGTTCAATTCGTTTAGTTATAGATAAAACCTGCCCAGCCTTCTTCAGATCAAATAAAGAAAATATATGTGAAAACACTAGAATACTCAAAGCATTATAAAACCAAAATGTATTCATCATTAAGCTAAAGTACTAGAGCTAGCTAGGAGTGGAAGAAATATTCTGTGGATTAAAAAGACAGGCTTTTTAATGGATTTAAGAGTTAAAAATCCCAGATCTGAACCTCTGGAATTAACAAAATGGGAGCTGAACAGAGCAACACCACTGACTTCTTCATCTGTAAAATGGTAACTCTTTGTACCAAGCTCCTAGGGTGGTAAGGATTAAATGGGATTGGCTTGTTAAGTTTTTAGATCACTACTTGGTACACACTTTCCATATTTTAATACTATTATTGTTAAGCTCAGTACCCTTAGCTGTAAAATGTAAGATAATACCTACCTAATAGAGTGGACATAAAAAATAAATGAGATATTAGTAAAGCATGTTAAAGAATATTTTAATGGAAACTGATTTTAACAATGAAACTAAAACAAGTTGGCCTATTGTCTCTGACCATATAGTTTCTATGTCTTTCCAGGATTAGTATCCTACAGTTGTATTATTTTTCTTATACAGTTATATTTTCTTTAATTTTTCATAAAATTCGTTTCTAACAAGCTAACAACCATACTTAAGGAAAATGTATTAGGTTGGATCAAAATATTAAAAGAAACATTTCATTATAAGTGCATTTAGAAAATTATAACAATATTTCCATTATACTTTTAATGTAAAATAGCTGAATTCCAAGTCAAGAAGAAAGTAACATTTCTTAGCAAGGGAAATATTAGAGCCTGTAACTCTTGCTGGGAGTGTTCTTTTAGTCAGTCAGAGTTCAGCGGAGAAAAGAGGAAGGAAGAAAGCTGTTCCACCCTACTGCTTCACTGCTGCCTTTTCTCTTTCTCATCACCTTCGGAAACAGTGGAATCATTAAAAGTGTGAGTGACAATTTTTAAAAACCAAGTTTCTAATTACTACCACATATTTTCTATTCGGCATTAACATTAAATATTAAAACAGTCTCTCCTTTTGTGGCTTTTTTTTCTTAACCCTTCATTTCCTATTAGGAGCCCCACAGTAACTACGCTTTGCTTTTTCCCTCACATAAAAAACTTTATATTTGGGTCTTAACGAAAGCAGTTTTGGAGGGAGTGGCATTATCACATGGCAGTTCACTGGTCTAAGAGAATCCCTTTCACAGCAGTGCCAGTCACCTAAATTTCTCTATGTGACCGACTTCAGCTTCTGAGTCCCCAGAGCAGAGGTCTAGGAAGAATCTTCTGGGCCAGAGCTGACCAAGCATGTTCCTCTGGGCTCCAAAGGAAAACTCACTTCGTGCCAAACTCCATCCACACAGCAGTCAGGTAAAGAGTTAACCACTCTGGGCCACACAGACAGTGGGAAGCCCTTTTCTCATAAATTTACCTCACGAGTTAACTGATTATTAAGGTGACCAACTAACTAGAAGAATCTGTTTTCCTGAGTAGGTCACCGTCATCAGGGTTTCAGATGAGAATACGTTCAAACAACTAAGCACTGCCTACAAGATCTAAGAGGCTTCAGGATTACACAACAAGTCACTTCCTTCAGGGACGTATTTATTTACTAAGCATATGAGGTCACAGTAAAATCTGCCCCCCAAAACCAAAAGATTATATAAACGATTTTAAAATATTGGCATTAAAATGGAAAATGAGGCTCATTACAGTAAAATGAGGCCTGTGTGTTGACAGTCATGCAACTGTTCACTATTTTAAACCATTTCAAACAGCAAATTAGAACCGACTCCAGAAGATCAACGTCAACACTCACTTTTTGATTTCTCGGAGCAGCATTCGGATAAGGATGGTCTGAAGGGGTTCGACCATCAATTTCCTCCACATGTCCAATGCTAGCTGCCGGGAAAGAAGAAAATCGTCAAGGCTGAATCACTCACTATTTGATTTAAACATCTGTGCAAATTTTTTTAAAAAGTAAAAATACCCATCAAAAGAAGTATTTATAACTATATTTCAAAATTCGAATGAAAATTGAATATACATAGGAAAATAAATTTCTAATTTAAAATGACAGTGAACACCGTATCAGACTTGTACAAAGAATAGAATTAAGCTTTTATCATTAATTGAAAATCTTACTGAAAAAATTGATTTTTATAAAACCTTCATTTATTGATTGTTAAATGCCCAATATTAGTGAAGGGCTACGGACGCCAACACTAAAACAGAAACACAGGAGTTATGTTAAATAAAATAATGTGATTTGGCTGTTGGCTGGCTTTTGAAATTATAAAGCCTCTCATACAAACATAAAAGAGTAAGTCAACTTAAAGAATAATAAAACACCCCTGTATTCAACACGCAGTTTAAGAAATACAACTCCACCATTACCATTGCCCCAAATGCCCTCCTTTCGTTCCCCTCAGAGGTTATCACTATCCTGCATTTTGTGTTAAATTATTCCCTTCCTTACAGTTCTACCAAGTGTGTAAGTATCTCCATATAATATTTTTGAAGTTGACAATTTCTTCTTCTTCTTTTTTTTTTTCTGGCCATGCACCTTGTAGGATCTTAGTTCCCTGACCATGGATCGAACCGCGTCCCCTGCGTTGGAAGTGCAGTCTCTTAACCACTTGGATCGCCAGGGAATCATTCCCTGGGCTATTCTAAATCTTGACAATTTTAAGACAGTCCACTCAGTGTCCTTAAGAAAAGGGCAGTGAATCATATTACCTCAGTTTATAAAAACACTCTTATGTTTGCCAGTCATTTAAAGAATGTCCTACCTCTCCTATTTCCATAAGTGGTTCATTCATATCTACACCACCGTAACCATACTGAAGGTCAGCTTCTGTCAATTTATTCTTTTTAATAAACTGGGTGTTGAGATACCTGAAAAACAAATGTAGTATCAATAGACACTATGTCAAAACCAGAAGGAAAACAAGTAACTTGCAACTTCAGAACAGTAATTTTAGGGTTATAATCAACTACAGAACAGTTCAATAATATATCCAAAAGAAATTATGTAGAAATTAGAAATATAATAAAAAAAGATAAAAATTATCAGCCCAACTCCCTTTTCAAGGCCCTAAGAGACAAACAGTAAGACCTCTAGAGTAGCAAAAAAAATCCTATTAGCACAGCCTCACTTAAAAAAACTCAAAAAAACTCAAAGGTTTAGCTCTAAAAATTTCAGATATTCTTATAGCCCAACATCTCCTACCCAAGGGCCAACCCTCTACAATCTAATTTGCTCATATCCCCAGATTCTTCTTGTTAAGCCAAGTTCACTTTGCAAAGAATTAAACAGAAAATGGTTAAAAGATCAAAGTCAAGTAAGTTCTCTAATTTATATTTTATCACCATTGAATATGAAACTTTTCATTTTTAAACAACAACAAAAAATCATAATCAGTAGGTAAAAAAGCGGAATAGATTGTTACAGACAGGAAGAAATATGGGCAAAACTGACAGACTTAAGATCACTTTGTCTACCAGTGGGAAACAGCTTTATAAAGAAATACTAATAACTGTGATACTCTAAGAATTACTGAGCTGAAAAAAGAGTTCTAAGAGTAAATAAAACCTGTACAAAGGGCATATAATATTCAAGCATCTCTTTTCACCATCCCAGATTTTTCCACAAGGCCTTTAAAGCTCACCACCTAAAACGATTCCTCTGACAGGTTCTGCGAAGGTGGAAATAGCTATCAACAATACAAGTATTTAGGCAACAACCACAAAATCTCTTATGTTAACACACACACTTTCCCACGCTCACCGTGTCAAACGAGAGCTGTCTGCATCTCACTGTTCACAGACGGCCAAAACTGAAAGCTAAGGCAACAAAAATTTCAACTGCATACCTCCACCGACAATCCTAGGAGGCGATGAAAGATAATAAAGCGCTATGGCCACAACCACGCACACACGTTCCCTCCCACACTCACTCACCTCCAGCTCTGGGCTCCAGGGCTTACAACCTTGGTGCTCCATTCGACATGTTAGTCTCTTCTGTCCACTAGTTACGAAGTCATTTCCTTCAAAATACCATTTAACCTTCCCTTCCATTCTCACTGTAACCCTCATAATCTCCGGCTGGGTTTCCACCGCCCCTTCCAGCTGAGGCAAGGGGAACGGGGTTGAGAGACGGGAAGCAAGAGCTTCACCTGAAACGGACGCCCCGGGGGGAGGGCGTTTCACCTCTGGCTTCTGTCACTCTGGTCTTGGCTCAAATCAGTCTCATCTCTCTCAGGCCTGACCTAACCCCAAACCAAACTAACCTTCACTTCCCATCCCCAAAGAAGTAACTATCTAACACACAACTGTCTTCTTTTCTTCACAGAGTTTGTTACTATGTGAAATAATCCTGTTCTTCTCTGTCTACTTGTTTGGTACACCCACCTCCTCTCTAGAATGTGAGGTCTGGCAGACAGTGTCCAGGACAGGCGCAGGCAGATAGGCAGTCCTTGAAAAATACTTCTTCAAATTATGAAATGAATGAACAGGTAACATTCCAGCAGCACGGACAGCGAAAGCTAACATTAGAACAGAAACTTGGAAAAGCAGCCTGGAGCCAGATCATAAAAGCCACAAATGCCAGGAAATAAAAGTAATTACGAACACTTACGGAGCGCCCATCACTTGTCAGAGACAGCCCTAAGCACGCTAGCTGACTGACACTAGGAGGCAGATACATGCGGTACTATTAGGATCCTCATTCTACGTGTAAGAAAACTGCAGCTCAGAGAGCTTAGAGAACTCAGCAAAGGTCCACCCGCTACTAAGTGGCAGAGCTGGCCCAGAAAACTCACAAGGTCTCCCACTCTCACTCAGCAAGTACTGACCAACCTACTACATGCCAGGTACAACAAGGCACTGGGATAGAACAATGTAATCTCCACCCAGAGAGCTTACCCATCTGGTAGGACATAAAAACACAAACAAATGTAACATTTGAACAGTGACAGCTGCTAAGTAGGGGGGATTAACTGTCATACCTGCACCGTTATGTGTGCCTTTCTGTAAGACCCTCTGCTCCACACCATTTCTTTTCTGGTCAGTGTACCATGACCATCCCAGTAATCCTACATAAAACATCAGCATCACTTATCCTTCCGTTTTACCTCCTTTAATCGGCTGGTCCTCCCGTCCTCCTACACTATTCATCACCTCCCCCCACTACTTTCCTTTTCACTTCCGATGCCACTTGTTGACTCCCTGCTTGGATTGTGTGCAACACTCTCGGGACTGGTCTCTACTTCCCATTTGTGCATCTCTCCTTCATCTAAAAATTCTGTCTTCAGGATATCATCAACTCACTATTCAGAAGCCTACAGCAGCCCCCTTATTCCTATACAGTAAGTGTAAATCTCTTAGCACAGGGGTTTTCTGACTCTGAAGAGTAGCTGCTAGATCTGCAGATGTCTGGACTCACGAATCCCTTCCAGAGACCTGGGGGTATATTCTGGAGCCAGTACACTCTTTTAGTGAAGACATATATTTTATATCTGATAGGACAAGTCACTATCCTCCTTACCTCATGGAATAAATTTTAAACTAACTTTCATTACCTATATCCTTCTCATTCCAGATTTCTACTCTGGACAGTTTAAGCTTGACACAGAAGCTTTTAAAATAATTTATAGATATAATTTAAAATGTAAGTAGTATAATTTTTCACTTTGATTTAGACACGATTCTTAATTTCTAAGTCACTGTAGTATTTCACAAACAGATTTATTAACTACACATTTGTTTTTAAATAAAGATATATGTTCTAGGGAATCATAAAATAAAATAGCTTCCAATAATTTCTTTAAATAGTCTAAACTCTACCACACAGGCAATACCTGACTGTTCTGCTCAGAGGTAACTCACACAGTAGTACATGTTTTTATAATTCATTCTGTCAACAGAAGTGGTTAATAAGTATCCTCTGCTTTTCTAGAGTACTAGCAGTAACACAACAGTATTAACTAACAAGAACTAATAGCCTAAGGTAACTTTGAAGCCTCTAAGAAATCAGGCATTTCAATCTATCTTTAAGAAATTCCATGATAAGAACTGTTCTCATGCTAATACCTCCCGGATTTCAAAAGTTGTTAGTTCTCAAGCTAAGTACCTAAACAGATACGTAGCAGCAGGAAAGGTGGGGTAGGAGCATCATTATTTTTCTTTAAAATCGGAATCCTTAAGTCACCAATGCTAATGCATATTCATCTTACAAATCAATCAGAGTAAAGAAGAGGCTAGAAATCTTCAAAAGAATAATACTGAAAAATACCTGAAACAAAACTGATTTTTTTCCTTCACATTTCTTCACACAGATTTCCTTATAGACTATGATTAGTAACAAGAGATAGTGTAGATAATCTACTTCCCAACAAGTGAAGACTACCAAGCAGTTTTCATCTAATTACTGCCAAATGTGCCCTCTATGAGGAGGCTCTCACCACCCAGTCTACCAATAGCATTAAATAAATCAGTCACATGAAGCCAACACCACAGAGGTCAAACAAAACACTCTATAAGTGAATCCCATGAGCCACTGGTTCTGAGCTTTTGCTACAGACAGTGGAGAGTTATGAAATGATTTCAGACAGTGACCAAATCTGCACTTGAGAAATTTACTAAATAGAATACATTAGAAATCAAAGGCTGGGAGACTGGTTACAGGGACGTTATCAACAGCAGTCCAGGTGAGAAACAATAAAAAGCCTGAACGGCAATATACTGGAATAGGAAAGCAAAGGAAATAATAAATTTAAGAGACATTTGGAGGATTTGACCAAGAAGGGTCAGGTAGAGAGGACAACCCTCAGTGAAGGATAACTAAGACATACACACCTGGGTGTCCAGTACTACCGTTAACTGAAATGAGAATTACTAGGAGCAGTGTGTGCCTAAAAGATAACAAGCTCAGTTGTGAACACCTGCAACAGTACCATGTACCCAGGGAACATCCTGGAGGTCCAGGCAGCTAGGTCAGAATACTCCTCTGAAACTTAGACCGCCTGCAAAAAAACATTGATTCTGGTGGCTATCAATACATAGGTTGTAGCTAAAACCAAGAGTAATTGAGATCATCCTAGAAAGAACACGGAGTGTAGCTAAGGGATGAAAACAGAACCTACATAAGTGACTACAATGACTACCTACAATGAGGCTAGGTAGAATGAAGAAGTTAAATGGAATTATTTAGACTGAACCGGGTTTAAATTCTGCCCTTGTAATTTTTCCAGCTCAAGGACCTTGAGCAAAGTCATTTAAGCTTTCAAACCCTTAGTTTTCCTCTGCTGTAAAAAACCAACTACCTCATATGGCTTTATATGTACGCACACACATGTATACATCATGTATATTGCAAAATTTAATAAAAAGTTATCAATAGTACCAATTTAATAGTACTACTTTCAATAGTACCAAATCGGTTTTGGTGAAGAGAGATGCAGGAGAACCAAAAGAATGGTGCCCCAGAAAACTAAGAAAGAACAGAAGCAAACGTGAATCTTCACTGAAGTGTCTGAGCTCACAAAGGACCCCACTGCATGGCACACAGCCGAAGCGCTCTCTTCTGTCATGTGGCCCCAGCTCCTCAGCAGTGGCAAAGCCATGCGTGTGCTCTCACTCTGACCCTTAAATCTGCCCCGCTCTCCCCCACGGTTTAGCTAAGGAATTCTTAAAGTTCTATTTATGACTGGGTCACCTTGGTGGATGAGAGGGGACAAAAAAATCAAATTCAGGATGTTTAATGGATGGCAGACGCTGTTCTATGAAAGCCAAAGCCACAGTAAACCTTGTCCTTGTTAGCAATTGCTGGTTTCTGGTTTTATTACATTTTGCTCTTCTAAGAAGAAATACAGCTACTGGCCATTTAGAAGTAAGCTCCAGTTTCTAACACAGGCAACTTATATCTAGTAAAGTCCAGCATTGTTGTAAAAACCAAAGGGAACACAAACCAGTAAAGTAAAGAAGGACAAACACACCAAGGCAACCACGCCTTGGCCCCAGTGTGGCTTCCTGCAAAGCATCATGTAACTAATGCTTGGAGACCCAGCTCTACTCCTCAGCTTCTTCCCAGCAAGAAATGGAGGCAGGGTTCATGTGTGGCCCAAGCCACAATGCACAGGGCAAAATTATCACTGCAGCCATCACAGGCCACAAGGCCCAGGAGCTTAGCGGCACCATTCCTTATTTATCCACTATCCTTCAACAAGTGGGTCTCTGCCTGTGTACCTAGGTACTGTACTTATTTCCAATGTCCACGTGAATGAGTTAGAGAGGACCAGCCCAGAGTGCCACAGGAACACATAGGAGTCACAGTTAACACCAAAGATCTAAGCAGGAAACTGAGGCAAGGAGAGGGGAGTTCAGAGGGGGTTAGTCATTCATGGCAAGGAAGAAAAGCAACCCAGACAGACACACAGCATGAGGAAAGGCAGGATATGAGGCCACCAGGCATCACGACACTGCTGGTGACTGAGTAGGCCTAGGGGAGAGGGCGGGAGAATGTCAGGAGGACACTGCTGGTGGGTACTTCCATGAAACACAAAACACTAAAACCCAGAGTCAAACAGGAGCATGCTGGAGACGGGCGTGGGCTTAGACTCACTCCAAGTTCCATCCAAGCTGAAGCTTCACCTCCGATCTCTCAAGATTTAATGTGTGCCACACAGCCCCAGACAACTGAGGAAACAGAGCTATGCCTTCAGGTACAGTTTTAGTTTTCCCAGGGTACATTTCCACACACTGCCTGACTCCCAAATACCCACATGACCCACACTGCAGACCTTGCCCCGCGGCAGAGGAAAGGCCATACATCAGGTAATGCTCTCGTTCTGCGTGTTTTGATACGTAACAGGTAATAAAAACAAACCAAAAACTCCTCTAATTGCCCAGTACAGGCGTTCAGGCTATCAAGAGCCTACAAGCATACTCACCTGTACAAGCAGTCCATGTAGTCCGCACCCTTGCTGTACTCCTCCCAGTACCTGTGATACATAACAAGCACTTGCTCTTCAGACTCCAGAACTCTCTAGAGAAAGAAGAAAAGTAGTTTCCACTCAGAAAGCACTAATCATTTTCATTTGTAAGCTATGAAATCGATCACTCATGTCCTTAAATAAGTGACATAATTCAAGCACTACGTATTACATTTACAAATTACATTCTAATTTAACTACTTTTAGTAACAATGAAAGAGCTAGAAAAAAAAATGTGAATCTTAGATATGAAAGTGAAACAGCCACACCATAGAGTAAACGTTTCATTCTCTAAGAGAAAAAAACAAAATGTGATGGTTTGATGCTTGCTGTTCTTTGGGCTAGAATATTAGATCAGATTAGAACACAGTGTAATTCTATTGCCATGTACGTATGTATTTCCTCACGTCCATCGCTTTTGATCAGCCTGCTAGTTACGTATGTCATCACCTAGTGTTATTCACTTTTGTGAATGAGACTACTTATAAAAATCGACGTTTTCCACATTCCCTAAATACGCTGTTTTATATTTACTTAATAAAAACCCACTATTTTTCGAAAAATGAAAATCAAACTGAAATCTGAGGCCTGTTTAAAAAGTTAATTTTATAAATTTATTTATTTATTTATTGGCCACACTGGGTCTTCGTTGCTGCGCATGGGCTTTCTCTAGTTGTGGCAAGCGGGGGCTGCTCTTCACTGTGCTGCACAGGCTTCTCATTGTGGTGGCCTCTCTTGCTGCAGAGCACAGGCTCTAGGCACGTGGGCTTCAGTAGTTGTGGCACATGGGCTCAACAGTTGTGGCTCGCAGGCTCTAGAGCATAGGCTCAGTAGTTGTGGCACACGGGCTTAGTTGCTCCACAGCACATGGGATCCTCCCAGACCAGGGATCGAACCCATGTCCCCTGCATTGGCAAATGGATTCTTAACTACTGCGCCACCAGGGAAACCCTAAAAAGTTAACTGTAATGGAAATCTAGTCTAACAATAAAAACCCACTGGACGGGATGGACATTCCCGAGGCCACTGCTGCTCTTACCTCGGTTCTTCCATCAACCGTCCATGTGACCTTAGGCAAGTCATGACCTCAACGCTTATCCAGTTAACTCTCTGATGAAATGCTATGCTTTTAAACTTAGAATTTTAACAATTAAGGCTCAGGATGATAGGAATAGCCTTTTAGAAATAGTACTTTTTTGCCTATCATATGGTGAATAAATAAAAATAGCAACCACTATTAATAATGCTGGGGAATAGGGCCCCCTGAGGAACTGCTGCTGATGGCTGGAGAGAATATAAATCCAGGAACAATTTCTTGATACAGTCATTCCTCCATAGCAGGGGGATTACTGCCAGGACCCCCATGGATACCAAACTCCGCAGGTGCACAAGTCCCCTACAGTCCGGCCTCCGTATCTACCAATACGGAACTCGTGCATGAGGAGAGCCGACTGTGTAAGTCAAAACAATAAAACTGCTCATGACTTATGACCCAGAAATGCCATATCTAGGGACTCATCCAATAAAAAAACTTGGTAACACAAAAATAACCTAGCTACAAGGGTGTTCACCGAAGTATTGTTTCTAATAACAAATTGATGAATAGGAGATAATCTACATGCCCAGGAATATTTAAACAAATCGCAGTATCTCCACACAATGAAAAAGTTTACACTCCCTGCCAGGATTACACAAGTCTATTTAATGACAAAGAGGCCTACAATGTTATTAAAAGCAAAAAACACATTATAAAGTATACAACATGACTCAATTTTCTAATAAAAAATAGAAGTCTACACAAAAATATGCAAAAGCCATACATCAAATTACATTTTTCTTAATATGTACCAAAAAAGATATATTTTAAAATAGATATATCAAAAATGCTAACTGTTTAATTCCAGAGGTATGTTATGGGTGGTGTTTATTTTCTTTTTCTTGCTTACCTATATATTCTAAATAATCTATAACATAATGCAATACTTTTGTAATTTAAAAAGTTCTCACAGGCAAAATTGTTTCAGTTCTGTTGTCTAGAGTAACAATTTACTTTGTCATCTACACATTAGCCAACTTCTTTTTTTTGTCACTGGATCTGAGAGAACACGTGGTATACAATTATATAAGTTTTCTAAACTTTTATAAAACTTGTTCGCAATTATAATTTTTTAAATCACACAACTATACTAATGTTAATTTCTTAGTTTTAATAATTGTACCACTGTTGTGAAAGATGTTAACATTAAGAATCTGGGTAAAAAGTATTTGAGAAGTCTATGTATTATTTTGGCAACTTTTCTATAAGTTTAAAATTATTTAAAAATAAAAAGGTTTTAAAAAATCATACTTACAACCTGTGCTAAAATATAAAATTGCAAACTTTATAAATGCCTCAGACAGTTATCAATTATATTACAACCAAAGTTAACCAGCTCACAATAGCAGAACTTTAACTTCAAAACCAACATATGAAAAATTTTAAGACTAGGTTAAATTACTTGTCATTAAAACCACTTTCATAAACTGAGAAATGCACATACTAGAACACTAAAATGTATCTGTTATGTATATAAAAAGTAGAGCATTTCCTGCAAATCAAAACCAGAATGAGCTATCACCTCACACCTGTCAGAATGGCTATCATCAAAAGTCAAGAAATAGCAAGTGCTGGCGAGGATGTAGAGAAAAGGGAACCTCATGCACTGTGGTTGGGAATATAAACTGATGCAGCCACTACGGAAAACAGGGTGTTCCTCAAAAAATTAAAAACAGAACTACCATATAAGCCAGCAATTCCACTCTTGGGTATTTACCTGAAGAAAAAGAAAACACTAATTAAAGATACATGCACCCCAACATTCATAGCAGCATTATTTACTATAGCCAAGATACAGAAGCAAACTAAGTGTCCAACAATAGACAAATGGATAAAGAAGATGTGATATATGTATATAACGGGACATTACTCAGACATAAAAAGAATGAAATCTCACCATTTGCCAAAACATGGATGAACCCAGAGGGTATCACGCTAAGTGAAATAAGTCAAACAGAGAAAGACAAATACTACATGATCTCACTTATATGTGTAATCTGAAAAACAAATGAACTAGCAAAACAAAACAGAAACAGACTCATAAATACACAGAACAAACAGGTGGTTGCCAGGGAGAAGGTTGGAGTAGGGGGCCAAAAAGGTCAGAGGGATTAAGAGGTACAAACTTCCAGTTAGAAAATAAGTCATGGGGATGCAACCTAGAGCACAAGGAATATGGTCAATAATATTGTAACAACCTTGTATGAGGACAGATGGTTACTAGACTTAATGTGGTGATCATTTCATAATGTATGTTAATGTTGAGTCACTATGTAGTTCACTTGAAACTAACAAAATATTGTACATCAACTATATTTCAAAAAAATAAAATAAAATAGATAAAATAGGTTTTGAAAAATTGAGCTTTTCTTCAAATGTCATAAGGGAAATATCACAGGATCAATTGTGCTCTACTTACCCGTTACTACCACTTGAAAAAGATCTACTCCTAGCAATGTGCAGGGTTAGATACATTATTACACAGATTGCGTTACTATATCTCCCTTTTACAGATAAAGGAATTTAAAGTTCAATCCACAAGGTAGGTTAAGTGAGTTGCCCAGGGTTACAGGGCTAATAAAAGATAGTCTAGTTTCTAGCTCAAACAATAAATGATCTCATCCAGTTTCTGATAAGATCAGAATCCAAAATAAGTTAGAAATGCTGCATATAGCCAAATACTGCACAATCCATCCACTGCTTATACACAGATCAAGTCTGTGATGTCACCTTCATGCACAAGGCATGCTAACCAAAATAACTGGTCACAGAGAGTTTCTACTGTACTTTTTAATTTGCCATTCTCCTGTTTAACATAGGTTTCTAAAGATCTTATATAAGATATGAAGAGGCAGCTAAAAGGTTGAATATAAAGACAGAGATTCACCAAGAGGTGGGAAGCAACAGTAAAAGAAAAACTTGATTCTATGAATACCATCCAGAGGACATGTGAGCACTTGAACAAACCTTGACTTGCAACCCTACTCTTTCATTTAACAGTTGTATGATCTTGAGCAACTAAACTGACTTCCTCTGGAGAACCTAACAACATAGAGCTTGACCCATAGCTCTTAAATACATATTAGAAAAATGCTATTTAGGAAACAAAACAACCTTAACTTGATACAAGTTCTGCACTGGAAAACAGTGACCTGGTCAAATAACTATGTAGCCATATACACATTTACATCATGTATAAATCAGTCCTTACCTTGTGTAAATGCCGTACGTGATTTTCCAAAAAAATCTTAGTTTCTGTATAAAGTCTTTCTCCAAGGGGTTCGGGATAGGCCACACATAAAGCATAGATATCTCTAGTTACACTGTTAAGGCTCTCATATTCATTGGAGATATTACTTTACAACAAATGAAATTTAACTCAAGTTTGGCATTAAAAAATGAAAACTCGTTTCATTTTTTGCAGTTTAGGATTATACAGATTTATATACAGAATTAAAGACACTTATCCAACACTTGGGTGATAGAAGGGAGGTGGGGAATCAACCTCACATGCTCTGACCCTTTACCTTGTAGCCTCACCCCAGAAAGAGCAAGCAGCCCCCTCCATGTGACGTCACTGTCTGGGAGACTTCAGACTTTTCTAAGTTCCCTCCAAATTCTTCCATTATTTTTTTGTTTGTTTGTCTGTTGTCATATATTTATTTATTTATTGGCTGCGTTGCGTCTTCGTTGCTGCACATGGGCTTTCTCTAGTTATGACAAGCGGGAGCTACTCTTTGTTGTGGTATGCAAGCTTCTCATTGCAGTGGCTTCTCGTTGTGGAGCATGGGCTCTAGGCACGTGGGCTTCAGTAGTTGTGGCACACAGGCTCAGCAGTTGTGGCTCATGGGCTCTAAAGCACAGGCTCAGTAGCTGTGGCACATGGGCTTAGCTGCTCCTTGGCATGTGGGATCTTCCCAGACCAAGGACTGAACCCGTGTCCCCTACACTGGTAGGCAGATTCTTAACCACTGCACCACCAGGGAAGTCCCCTTTCATTGTTTTTTTTTTGTTTGTTTTAATTAATTTATTTATTGGCTGCATTGGGTCTTCATTGCTGCACACGGGCTCTCTCTAG
Organism: Hippopotamus amphibius kiboko; assembly: GCF_030028045.1. NCBI lineage: Eukaryota > Metazoa > Chordata > Mammalia > Artiodactyla > Hippopotamidae > Hippopotamus > Hippopotamus amphibius. The sequence goes on along the minus strand of NC_080189.1, from coordinate 118,099,052 downwards.
CTGCGGCAAGTGGGGGCTACTCTTCATTGTGGTCCATGGGTTCCCCATTGCAGTGGCTTCTCTTGTTGTGGAGCACAGGCTCTAGGCGCATGGGCTTCAGCAATCGCAGCACACAGGCTCAATAGTTGTGGCTCACGGGCTTAGTCGCTCCACGGCATGTGGGATCCTCCCGGACCAGGGCTCCAACCCATGTCCCCTGCATTGGCAGGCGGATTCTTAACAACTGCGCCACCAGGGAAGTCCCTCCACTGTTTATTTTTAACTATAAATAGTAACTAAATACCTTCATGTATCCATGTATATGTATATTTGTTCAATATACTACCGTATTAAGTATTTAAATTTTTATTTATGTACTAAAAAAAATGACAGTGAAGCAAAAATATCATCCAAATAGTGTAATATCACTGTGTCAGGTTTTTTTATAGAAAAAAAAAAGTTACAGGACTTCCCTGGTGACGCAGTGTTTAAGAATCCGCCTGCCAATGCAGGGGACACAGGTTCAATCCCCGGCCTGGGAAGATCCCACTGTCTCGGAGTAACTAACCCCGTGTGCCACAACTACTGAGCCTGTGTGCCTAGAGCCCGTGCTCCACAGCAAGAGAAGACACTGCAATGAGAAGCCCATGCACTGCAACGAAGAGCAGCCCTGGCTCGCCACAACTAGAGAAAGCCTGTGTGCAGCAATGAAGACCCAATACAGCCAAAAAAAAAAAAAATTTCTTTCTTAAAGTTACAATAAGAAACCATTCAGTTATTTTAAATCAACTTAGATATCATAATGAACTTTTATTAACTAGAAGATTAAATAAAATAGTATAGATATAAGAACTACTTTTCAGCAGTAACATACCAAATTAACCTGTATTACAAAGAAAGTAGAGATGTGAATACAAACCACCTAAGAAAAAAGTTTTTCAATTTATCTGGACACAAATTCTATTTGTGTTAGGAGCATTCGATTTACTTGGTACACAGGTGTGCTCACTTTGTGAGAATTCACCTCTACATTCACTAGTCAGTATATTATACTTAAATTTAAATTTTATTTTTCTTTAAATGACTAAATTTGGCCAGGCTCTAGATCAACAATCAAAAAGGTGATATTTACTATCTTAAAGTTCTTAATACCTACTTCCAGAACTTCCATCCAACACGATGATATTTGCTCCTATTCTTCCCTTAAGCCATATACATGCTTATTTCTAGGATACACAACTTACTTGATACAGAAAATCAGTGATTCAATAACTAATTTCAATGTGATATGCTAATTATGTGCCCAAATGTTTTACATCAACAAAGTTAATGTATCAGTGTATACACTGCATGTATATACAACCAAAAATGAGCAGCAAAATTCACCTAAAGGGCTTCCCTTCTCTCTGCTGAGGAAAAAGGGTTTGTGCAAGGGAGGAATCCAGGGATACTCTCCCATTTCACTCCTCACACAGGACTTACATGCTCTTTGACTCTTCCTCAATGAGAATGTACTCATGTATTATTTTTAATGGAGTCCAGCTTAATAAATTTTTAAAATTAATATTTTAACTCAGCATAGTTTGGAGTCTCATTGTATAATTTCACTCAAGTGCCTAAAAAATATACCTAAATATGTTCTTTTTCTTTAACCTGTTCAAATACCCAACCACTCTGGAAACCATCAGGCCTTAGGAAGAGTACCCAAGAGAAGCTCTTTTCAACCCTCTCGCATTCAATTACGATTTGGTTATAGACAAGACACTTTAAAAGACCAAAAATGGGAAATAATTGGAGGTGGTGAGATTTAGACTTGAACACTCTCTTCCCCAAGTCACCTTTTCCATACGTCACTCTTTAGGGAGCCAGAATAGAAAGATAACTGCATGTACGAACTTCCCACTTACAAATTCCCACAGTCAGAAACAAAATGTGGTCCAGAGCAAAAGCTCTGAACTGTTACAACCACAAGACAGTGCTGGCCAGCGGCAAAATTATTTTAGTTCATCTTCTCTATTAAAAGATGCTTCCTATGCGTCGGCTTAATTTTTAGTTTTAATGCTATTAACTGTACTGTGTAGTGGGTCAAAAACAATGAGTTTTGCAATGGGAATAGAAATAAGATTATCTTAAAATTGAAAAGGGTAAAATAATGATCAAAAAAGAATTGACAATAAAAAAACTATAAAAAGTGAAAAATTTTATTGACATTTTCTTAAGAGAAAAAATAAAACTATGACGTAAAAAATGCAATACCTATGAAATCATCAATTAGCAAGCAAGGATAAAAAATGATTGATTAAATAAAAGAACTTGCAAGTGTATAGCTAGATTCAGGATCAACATCAAAAATCCATCTTATAATTTAGAAGAACCGAGTGAAACTGTTCCCGATGTACCAATCAGAGATGACTACAGATACAACCTTTTCCAATCCACACAATCTAAGAAAGACTGATGGGCTTCAAAGCATAGATGCCAGGTTACTAAGGAGCCCTCCTTCTAACACTTGTGAAGATCATCAGGGATAGGATTTCCTGCCTCAACATTTTTCAATGCAGTCAAAATTGGACTAGGTTTGAAAAAGACTCCTCATAGAATATGTATCTAAAATAAGGACAGTAGTTTTAGAGCCAGGTTTTCCTATCTGGGAGAATTACATTCAAGGAAGCAATCTTAAATAACCCCTCACTGAGTCACTATGGACTTACACATAAAACCATTTATTCAATATAATCTATCTTGCCCTTAAGTAGGAGAGCTTCTCTATCATACTGTTGGGGTCCAGGAATTGCCCTAACAGCTACCAAGAGGCACAAAACCATGAATACAAGTACACCTGTCCCTCAGTACCCATAGAGGATTGGTTCCAGTAGCCCCCGTGGATACCAAAATCCAAGTAGGCTCAAGCCCCTTACAGTCAGCCCTCCATATCCATGGGCACAGGACCAACAGTATATTTACTGAAATGAAGCTGAGTATGGGTGGACCTGTGCAGTTCAAACCTGTATTGTTCAAGGGTCAACCGCAAACCAAAAGAACCAAAGAACTCCAACGCAGGGAAACAAATAGTAAATGTACATCAACACCCAGCCTCTATCACAGCCTAGTAAACATTCGATATACATCTGGAAGGGTAAGTCCCAAACCACCCTAGACTGGCACCTAAGCCATCACAGAGCTTGTATCATGGGGCATCATTATCAGTTGTGTTAGTCAGAACTCTAAAAATGGCCTCTCAAGACTTCCCACCCTCACCCCTGGGGCTGTGAATATAAGAAAGCACGCCCAGCTCCTTTACATGGCAAGGGGATTTGGCAGCTGCAATTATGATTACTAATCAGTTGACTAAAATAGGAAGATTATCCTGGACGTTCCTGGTGGGCCTAATCTAATCGCATGAGCCCTTCGAAAGCAGGTCCCTGCCAGCCCCTGTCCCCTGCGCCAGCTGCAGAAGGGGAAAGGCTTGACATGCCACTGCTGGCTGTGAAGATGGAAGCAGGTCACATGCAACAACCGGAGAGTGACGGTAAGTCACTGAGAGCAGCTCCCAGCCAAAAATCAAGTAGGAAACTGGGACCTCAGTCCTACAACTGTAAGGAATTGAATTCTGTCAATTAACAGGAATGAGCTTAGAAGGGGACCCTGCACTCTAGACGAGAACACAGCCAGCCAACTCCAATTTCAGCCTTGCGAGATCCTGAGTGGGGAACCCAGTCACACCGTGGACTTCTGACCTGCAGAACTGGGAGATCATAAAGGGTGTTTCTTTAAGTCACTAAATTTGTAGTAATTTGTTATGTATCACAAGAAGACACCTATGTCTTCTACTCACATTACCTACCAACCAGAATGCCTTGTACACAGAGCCGCACCAGTGCATTCATGAAGGGTGAGAGATAAGAGCCCCACTTACCAACAACTAGCTGAATGCTAATGTTACCTGTTTCATCTGTATGGTATGCTTCATGGCATTTAACTGACAGTAGCTATTCACTCACCAAATGCTTGCTAGGTCTCTATATGTATCCAATGCTGGGAATACAGCAGTGAGCAAAACAGACAGAAATCCTTGCCCTTATGGAGGTAATATTTAGTCAAAATGTTGTAGACAGGGGTTCACTAAGTTCTGTACCTACGCATGTTTAACACTTCAGCTGGCAGACCAAGCTTCTTTGATGCCTACTTCAAGGATACAAGGAGACTTGAGCATTTTTACCACAGCATCTATTCTACAATATCAGGAAGTCCTCTTCCTTCTTGGGCCATTATATTCTCAACTGTAAAATGGGACTACATATTTTACAAGGTTATCTGTAACAAATTAATCACATGCATTATATGTTGAAAGAAAAAATTATGACACAAAAGAATGTACACAGTATGATTCCATTTATACAAAGTTCAAAACACAAAGAATTAACCAATATTGTGTAGGGTTGTATATATAAGCAGTTATATTGTTTTTTAAAAAAACAAGAAAATAATAGGACAGTAGTGACCTCCAAGGGAAAGGAGCGGGCATATGAACTAAGAGGGGCACTTGGTCGGGGAGGGTTGGTGGACGCCGGCAGTGTCCTAGCCTTAACCTGTGTGGTGATTACGCACATGTCTGCTTTATAATTATTTGTTCAACCCTACAAGTATATCCCTCTTTTCCAAATATATATTCTATTTCGAACACCTCAAAAAACGCTTCGTAAAAGATCAAGCACTAATATATGGTAGTGCACAATCGGGGGGGGGGGGCTTTTTTTTCAGTTTCAAAATATTAAAAGATCTATAGCCTCTAAAATTTCCACCTAAAATACCTGAGTGTTGGAAGTCAACCTTATATTCCTGGGCAAAATCACAGGGAAAAGGAGGGAATCTGGCTTTAGAACAATTGGTAACATAGTTCTTTATTTTTCAAAATAAAATTTAAAATGAGATTCCAATCCTAAGTTTACTGTTTTTGCAGACACTTTTGATTTCAGGGGAGGAGGAGAAAACACATGATCAGGTCAAGAGTGACTGGGCCATCTTAGATAGATCAAACAATAAACATCTCAGAAATATCAGTAACTGAAGGGGCACTTTCCAAGGAAGTTAGCTATCTCAAAACCATTTACATACCAACAATTAACTGTATATTCTGTAGAAGAACAAGAACACGCTTTATTCTATCTTCTTTACTTTATGCTCATTTTCTCTTTTCTTATAATCTTCTATGACCAACTCCTTCTCTTCTCTCTCTGCTCATTATTTTAGTTAAAATAGCCTTAAAAGTACCTGAGCACTTGCCCAGCCCAACCTCATTAACGCACAAGTAACCTTTGACACTTTTTCAGGTTTTATTAAGATTCCCACCAAAAACAATTCATCATGTTCCACAAAAAAGTTTAAGAGACTAGTTCAATAATAAGCTCTTCAAAGGCAGAATCTACATCAATTATCGTCCAGGTACAATGGAAAGTACAGGGAATTAGATGTTAGAATCTCGTACACAAGTCTGTGCTCCACCAATGACTATCCGCGTAACCCTGGGCAAGTCCCTTCGCCTCTGAGTATGTTTCCTCATCTATTACAACCTGTCCCCCCAAACTGACAGGCTTGTTTTTATATTAAAAATATAGAAGATCTTTGCAAACTATGAAGCCTTCCAGAAATGCTATGATCGTCTTCTGTATCTGCAGTGCCTAGAACATAGGTAGCCCAACAAATGTTTCCTACTGACAAATGCAACTGTAATGAATTCAAAGAACGTCACTGTTCTTGCATCAACATTTAGTTTAATATTAACAACTGGGTTAGGCATTGAGAACAAGCTGAATCACTATCTTATGAAATCAAGCTTTTCTCAGAACGCATGCCTCACACAGCCCCAGGACACTGTGGAGCCGGCGGCACTGAGCGCGAGAGGACTCGGGACCTCCACACATACTCCGGTGATAACATCTTCACATCTCACCTTCCCTCTGGGGGAAAGAGTCTCTAGCTCCTACAGCATCGACCCAGTCTGCAAGGCCTCCGTCAGGACCCTGGGGCACTGCCGTGCCACTCAGACCCAGGGACCAGCCTCAGCCCTACTCCCTTTCTTCACCCTGGGACGTGGTATGTGCGGTGGTCCCTGTGGTGGAAGATGGAGGTGGGTCAGGAGTCTGCCAGGGCACAGGCCATCCCCAGACCCTGCCAGCCGTGGCCCCTACCATACACTGGGCAGAGTTGGTGAGGAGCCACCGACCATTCCACTCCAGCTACCTGCGGCTGAGGGTTCCTAGAGACCCCTTTAACCTCCCAAATACTAAGAGTATTGGAATATTGTGGGGTTTTTCCTTGGTGCCAGAGTATATATCCTGGTTGCTGGAGGCTGCTCTGTGTTTTTTACACATATAATGTGTATATATATATATAATAATATACATACATTATACATATTATGTACAGTGTGTATACGTGTGTATATGAGGGTGAATCAAAAATCATCCACACTCCCGTTATATTAAAACTTCCATAAATTCTACAGCCAGAGTGTGGATAATTTTTGACTCACCCTCGTACGTATGTATTTTTTTTTTTAAAGATTGCTGTCATGTAGGAATGCAGGACAGCAGGTTTCAGACTGTTCTAGGGAAACTACAAATTTATATTTTCATATAAAACCCCTAGTTCACAGATGCAGACAAACCAATTAAGAGACGTTTCTCTGTCACAGCCACTGAATTTGCTGTTTGTTCTCTGCCTGGAACACTCTCCCCAGATTTCTGTGTGACCTGGGCCCTCTCTCTGTTCCAGTCTCTGCTCCAGTATCACCATCCTCGGGGAGGCCTTCCTGGACCACCACCTCCAGAGCCGCACACATACACACTCCAACCACGCTCGTGCCCTCACCCTGCTTCACGTCCCCCCACGGTATGTAACCTGTTATTAGAAGCACTGGCATTAGGTTTGCTTTACACCTGTTTAATGTCTATTTCCTTTAGTAGAATGAAGGGAAAGTAGTTTGTTTTGTTCACAGCTGTACTCCCAAAGCCTGAAGGAGTGCCTGGCATATACTAAGTGCTCAGTATTTGTCGAACAAAAGATTATCAAAGATTGGTGACTGCCACATACAGGCGATGAACTTGAAAATGTGAACAATATATTTGAAAACAGTCACACTGGAATGTTCTCCCACTGAGGAAAGCTCACACCTGTTGTCACTTCTCAACAAGCTTATGAACCTAGCACGCTGATGGGTGCAGGCATCAATGCCACTGGAAGGATACGAAAAGCGGTCGTTCCACGTTGCTCTCTCCACGTACTCCAACATGACCACAGCTTTGATTGTCGTGAGGAGTTTGTTCCAGGTTTCATCAAAATCCACTACTCTTGGTTTCAAAGACATTGTGCAAGTTTAGTGTTGAAATCTGTTAATTAAAAACAAAGGTAATGTTAGCATGAATTCTACAAGGTCAGTTACTTGTTTCTAAAGCACGCCTAATTAGACAGCATGATGCACGGGAGGGGTGAGAACAGAACCTGGCACGTGGTGAGAACAATAAATACTGGCTGCTCTCTTTTCATGACTGTCCAGACAAGGAATTCCACAGAACATCTGCATTCACTACAAACTCTAGGAAATAAAAAGCTTTTAGCACAAATTATTTATAACCCAGGGTGGCCCAAAGATTGAGAAGCTTCATTTAACGTGCTGAGAGACACAAGCTGGGACCCAATGAGCCAAAAAGTTAACCTCCATCATGAGAAATGCACAAGACACTCAATACAAAGGTTTTGGTCCCAAATCCTCGTGGTTTGCACTCCTTACACTGGAGACTGAGGCCACATATGAGAAAACACACAACAATTACAGGGTTCATTTTCCTGAAGCATCAGTTTAGCTAGATTCCAACTCCTTCCCAATATCACATTAGAAGAACAGAATTAAGAGAGAAACCTCTTAAAGTTAAATTTAATTGCACAAGGGAGCACTTTTCCGGCATGTGCCTTCACATCCTCCCCAAAGTTCTCCCTCATGCCTGGGACTGGGAAGCACCAAGCTCGTCTGTAGCCAGGGCCAAACAAGGGGGAAATGTTCTTCCTCTTGTGTCCCACTGCAGGGGAGAAAAGGAGGTAGGGAGACAGCAGGGAGAAGGGGGCATGCAGAGAGAGAAAGGAAAAAAGGGACAAGAGCAGGAGACCAGCTGCACGGTCCTGGCCCATGAACTGGAGGTGGCCCTGGGCCCTTCTTATGTTTCTGTCCTGTAAAGAAAAGAACTCAAGAGGAGTCCAAGGAACAGACTTCAAGGAAGAGAAGAAAAGGAATCAGAGAAGCCAAACAAAAACCCAAAAGAGGGTGTGGCATGCTGAATCAAGTCTCTTTCTTCAACATACCAAAGACTCCACCTCCAGGCCCTAAACTTCCTCTAACTAACTAGAATGGATCAGCTGTAATTCCTGTGGGGGGGGTGGGGTATACACGTGTACATACTGGGGGAAGGAGGGAACCTTAAGCTCTAGCTTTAAATCAGAAAATTAACCTTAACTTCTTACCCTTTTCACACACCCTATCTGTGTTACTCAGTACTTCCTAAATCCATCCATTCCTGTGCAACGCTACAAATGCTCTGGGGTCAGGCCTTCAGCAGTTCTAGTTTGTCATTTATCAAAGAAATACTAATAACTGTTAATATTTACACAGTACTTACTCTGAGCCAAACACAAATCTAAGTGCTTTATATAAACTCAATCCTCTCAACAAACTGATTTGGTAGGGCCCACTGTTCTCCTCATTTCCTAGATAAGAAAATTGATCACAGGCTGATTAAGAAACTTGCTTAAGGTTGCGAAGCTATTTATTGGTGGCAACAGGAGGATTCAGCCTGAGCTGGAACCCCTGCCCTCAACTGCCATATACAACTATACTGCCTTACTAACATTCTTTGTGAATACTCTGGTACATGCCAGATGTTGTACTAGGCTGAGGATACAGTGGTCAATAAACAAAGTTCTTGACCTTCCAGAAGGTTAGACTCTTGGATCTGGCACTAAGAAACAAAAATAACCTACCTAGACCACAGCGCTGACCAGGTTCCTCTAGTACTTAAAGCTGTTTGAGGGTTTCCACTATAGACAGTATCCAGTTTAAGCTCATTGGCAACGTGGCTCAGCAAGCTTCCGTGATTTGACCTTGGACTAAAGCACCTCTCCACCTTGCTCTTCTCATGGGACTCCCTTCCTTGACATCACAATCCGTTAACTTCTCTGGTTAGAGGTCACTGCACACAAAGGCTGATTCACATGCCCTGCCTTTTAATCTCACTGTTTTCTGTACCTAAAGTTCTTCTCTTCTCCTTCCCTCCCTCTTTCCACCCATTCACCTAACTCCTACTGATAGTTCAGCCTTGGCCCAGAATATCTGCTTTTAAGAAATTTTCTGGGCCCACTCAAGCTAGGTAAGGTACCCTCTTATGTGTTACTTGAGAACTCTATGTTTAACCTCTATCAGAGGATTAAACCACCCTCAATTGTGATTATCGCAGTGTTTCTAAGTCTGTATCAAAAAGTTGTCACTGTTCACTTCTCATTCATTTCCTCCCCTTATAAAAATGGGATCATACTACACACCCTGCTTATAAATTACTTTAATGGCTGCACAGATTACCTTTTAGCTTTATTCAAGTTCTAGCAGAATCAGACTGGCACGGACTTCTCTGCTGAGACCAATAGATTGATGATAGAGTGGGTTCACGTGCAGTGATCGCCCACTATTAGATGGGGGACAATATGGACACCAAGGCGAGAGAAGCATCAGCCCAGGGAAACATACTAAAAATTAACAAACCAATAACACGAAGTATACTAAACAGTCTGTTAAATTCTCTGCTTGCCCAATAGAAAGCTCCTTTATTTAAGCTCCTTAAATAAAATGTAAGTTCCTTCACTTTATCTAAACTGTATAAATGATCACTGACTCATGGAGAATTTATGTAAGGATGTGAAAAAGACAGGGCAAAGAAAGAAACAGGACCACAACCACTGCAATATTCTTTTTCACTTCCTGAGCTGTCAGACAACTCACAAGAATGCATACGAGTCTTGTTTCCATTCCTGTGTCACCTCATGTCCTACACCTGATGTCCTGCCAGGATCACGTCCATCCTCTGTCAGTGAGACTGTGTCCTACTGAGCATCTGCAAAGTTCAAACCTCACATTACCACAGTCTCCTCTAGCTTTCTTTCGGGTTCGCCCGTGCAATGTTGGTGTTTTTAACGTGCTGGCACGCAGGTACTGCGCCTAAGGCCCATGCGTGTTACGGGCCCTAAACACAAATCACAGGCTCCAAGTTAAAAAAAAATTTGCAAAATAAAAATTCACGTCTACTTGTTTCCAGATAACATTATGACAATATTTTATGACCATAACATTTATGAAATTTTCATTACATTTGAAAATGATTCATAGATTAGATTTTCTCACAGTACCATTTCTAAGTATGTATGGCTGTCAATAATAGTAAATAAAATAATTACAAAAGTGATTTATATAAACAGCTACCATATGACCCAGCAATTCCACTCCTATGCAAGAGAAAACAAGTCCACACAAAAACCTGGACACAAATGTTCATAGCAGCAGTATTCATAAAGGCCAAAAAAGTGGAAATAAATGTCTATCAAGTAATAACTGGATAAATAAAATGTAGTATATCCATACAATGGATTATTACTCTGTAATACAACGGAATGGAGTACTGATAAGATGCTACAATACAGATAAACCTTGAAAACATTCTATGTGAATAAAGTTGGTCACAAAAGACCACACATTATAGAGTTCCATTTATATGAAATATCCAGAATAGGCAAATCCGTAGACACAGGAAGTATTCCAGTGGCTGCACAGGGCTAGGGGACTTGGAGAAAAATGGGAAGTGACGGCTAATTCGATGATGAAAATGTTCTGTCATCGTGTTTGCACAACCCTGTGCATGTGCTAAAAACCACTGAATTGTACACTTCAAATGACTACACTGAATGGTTATGTGAAGGATAACTCAATAAAGCTCCTAGATGTTTAAGGCGAAATAATCGTACCAAAAATTCTGGAGCAATTTAATGTGGAGGGGAGGGGAAAACAGGTACATTTACACGGCTGCAGATTCTGCAGTCTCAGTCTCCCTCTCACTCCCATGCTCCGGTCACCAGCTCCCATCACTGGAGGCATATATTATATGCATCTGGGGGTATTTCATACATTTATATGGTTATTCCCCCCTTTTTACATAAATGAATATAGAGATGGTCTTTTTTCACCTGTTTTACATAAGTGGTATTATACTGCTTATTTACCAATATATTCACTTAGCAGTGTATTTGGGAAAGCATTCCATATTAATACATAGGGATTTCTTTAATCCTAATAGCATTTCATTGTTTGGCCGCATCTGGTTTCATTCTACTATGTTTGATACGATATGTGCTGAGTCCTTCAAAATTAAAGTGCCTAGTTTAATATCAGTAATTTTAAGTTAAATCATTTTTTTAATGGATTAGTAAGCTCTTTTTACATTGACATTAATAAGGTTTTCCTCTAAAGATACTGATAACACAATTTAAGTTATAACTTCTATAAATACTTATTGATAAGAAAATTACATTATCATTATCTTTAGCTACTGTTTACTAAACACCTTCTGAATTCCTCCTATGCTATACCTGTTATATATACAAGTATTACTAACCATCAACCTGCAAGTCAGCAAAATCCAGACTACAGGAAACTACTGGATAATCAGATTTCTTCAATAAACTATGCACACACATAAGAGAAAAACAGAGAGAAAAGAAAATGAGAGTTGGAGAGAGATATATGTGGAAGGGAAATTGAAATAAAATAAACTAAAAAAGGCACATTAATCTACCACAGTGTGATAGATCATATCTAGATCTAGATTTATGCTTTTTTAAAAATTATATTTATAATAACCTTAGAAATTTGAAACCTGATGGGATATTTGATGACCTTAAAAAATAATTTTTATAACAATAATAATGAGAGGTTTAAAAATGAGACACATTATTTGTCAGAGACACATTCCAAAATATTTATGGATGTAATAAATGCTGTCTGAGATCTGCTTCAAAATTAAACAGCATGGGACTTCCCTGGTGGTGCAGTGGATAAGACTCTGCATTCCCAATGCAGGGGGTCCAGGTTCAATCCCTAGTCAGGGAACTAGATCCCACATGCATACTGAATCTAAGAGTTAGCATGCCACAACTAAGGAGCCCGCATGCTGCAACTAAGACCTGGCACAACCAAATAAATAAATAAATATTTTAAAAAATTAAACAGCTTGTTTATAAATTACAATTGTTGAGAATGAGTGACAGGTCCACGACAGATTATCACACCATTCATTTTCTGTATATGTTTGCAATTTTCCAAAGTAAAAGGGTAAAAAAAATATCTTTACCATCATCATCATTATAACAGTTCCATAAACATAAGGGAGGGGGGAAGCACAGAAAAGAAATCAGAAAGCGTAAAAGAAAAAAAAGTAGTATTAATCCAAAAGGTCTAACATTCAATTAATATGTATTCTAGAAAATTACGAGAGGTAATTATCAAAGAAAAACTATCCCAGAACTAATGAACATTAGTTTTCCAACTTAAAAGGGTGTACTGAATACCCAGAATATTTTATTTTAAAATAAATAACAAGGCACCTATTTTTGGCATATTAAAACACTGGAAGTAAAGAAAAGATTCCCTATGTTTTCAGAAAAGAAAAAAAAAATCACAACCGACTATAAATTATAAAGTCTTTAGATTTACAACACTGGAAGCTGGAAGGTAATAAAGAGCAACGCCTTCCAAATTCTCAGGGAAAAGACTAATCACCTGGAATTCTCTATCAAGAGTGTTATCAAATAATTCACTTCCCATGAAGCCACTTTACTCAAGAATCTATTGGAAGATATCATCTATCGGGAGGAAATGAACAAACCAAGGCAGACCTGGGATCCCAGAAACAGAGGCATCTAACACAGGAGAGACGAACAGGAATTTTTCAGAACGACAGCTTCACAGACTTTAACAACAACTCGTCTACACAGACACAGAACAAAGGGCTCCAGGAGGGTTCTCTCCAAGAAAAAAAAAGCGGGGGTGGGGGGTGGGAGGACTCCCAAACTCATTTTACAAGGCCAGCATTACCATGATTACCTAAATTAGACAAGCACACCATAAGAAAAGAAAATTACAGGCCAATATTCCTGATGAACAAAGATGCAAAAATCTTCCAAAAAAAACTTAGCAAGCCAAATTCAACAATACATTAAAAAGATGATACACCATGATCAACTAGGATTTATTCCAGGGATTCAAGGTTCAACATCCACAAATCAATCGACCACATTAATAAAATGAAGAATGAAAATCACATGATCATCGCAACAGATGCAGAAAAAACATTTGACAAAATTCAGCATTCGCTTATGACAAAAACTCTCAACAAAGTGGGTATAGAGGGCATGTACCTCAACATAATAAAGTTCATGTATGACAAACCCACAGCTAACATACTCAACAGTGAAAAGCTGAAAGCTTTTCTTCTAAGATCAGGAACAAGACAAGGATGCCCACTCTTGCCACACAGTATTCAACATAGTACTGGAAGTCCTGGCCAGGGCAATTAGGCAAGAAAAAGCAATAAAAGGCATCCAAATTAGAAAGAAAGAAGTAAAACCAGTAACACTATATTATATATAGAGAGCCCAAGAAAGAGAAATTAAGAAAACAATCCCATTTACAATGGCATCAAAAAGAATACAATATCTAGGAATAAATTTAACCAAGGAGGTGAAAGACCTGTACACTGAAAACCTTAAGACATTAATGGAAAAAAAAAAAAAAAAAAAAACAAAGACAACACAAATAAAAGATAAAATGAAAGCTATCTGTGCTCATGGATTGGAAGAATTATTTTTGTTAAAATGTTCATACTGCCCAAAGCAATCTACAGATTCAATGCAATCCCTATCAAAATTCCAATGGCATTTTTCACAGAAATAGAACAATGAAAAACCTGCATAGAACAAAAAACTGAACTCGTAAGTATAGAGAACAGACTGATGAATACCAGAGTATAGGGAGTTTGGGGGTATGTGAAAAGGGTGAAACAGGTCAAAAGCTGTAAACTTCTAGTTATAAAATAAGTCATGGGGACGTAATGTACAGCTGTTACTACTGTTAATAATACCATATTGCATATTTGAGCTTGTTAAAAGAATAAATCTTGAAAGCTTTCATCACAAGAAAAAAATCTGTAACTATGTATGGTGACAGATGTTAACTAAACTCACTATAGTGATCATTTGTAATATATACAAATATCGAATCATTACATTGTCTACCTGAAGCTAATATAATGCTATATGTCAACTATACCTCAACAGAAATTTTTTGTAAAGAAAGAAAGGTCACAGTCTAGGAGAAAATACTTGTAAAATATTGATATTTATCTGATATAGGATACACACACACACACACGAGATTGGTACTTAGAATATATAAAGAATTCTCAAAGCTCAATAATAAGAAAACATACAACTCAATAAATGACCAAAAGACCCAAATGGACAGTTCAGAAATACTGATAGCATATAAGCACATAAAAAATGCTGAACATCATTAGTCATTAGGGAAAAGCATATTAAAACTTCAACAAGATACACTATACACTTATTAGAATGGCTCAAAAATTCTGACAGTATCAAATGCAGATGAGGACATGGAGCAACTGAAACTCTCTCATTTGTTGCAGCTGGAAAATTAAAATGAAATAATCACTTTGGCAGTTTCTACTAAAGTTAAGCGTATATTTCCCATGTGACGCAGCAATCCCATTTCTGGGTATTTATACATGAGAAATGAAGACATATATTTACAGAAAAACCTAAACACAAATCTGTAGAGCACCTTTATTAATAATTACCAAAACACAGAAACCCAAATGTCCCATCAACTAGTGAAGGGAAAACGATGTGGTGCATTCACACAATGGTATACCATTCAGCATTAAAATGGAACAAATCACTGATATGTGGACAAAAATGGATGACTCTCAAAAAGCATCATGCCAAGTGAAAGCAGACTGACTCATCCGGCTACATGTTGGACGGTTGCTGAAAAAGACAAAAATATAAGGACACACATCAGATCACCAGTTGTCAGAGGTTCAGGATGGGCTACAAAAGAGCGAATAGGAAACTTTTTGGATGATAAAATATTCTATATCTTGGACTGTGGTGGTGGTTATGTGATCATATAAATTTGTCAAAATTCAAAGAACTGTATATCTGTTTTATGGTGATTTTTACTATGTGTAAGTTATACCTCAATAAACCTGATCCCTCAAACTCAACATGTCCATCCGTTTCCAGTATTTCACATCTTAATAAATGATATTATCTTACACCTAGCTCTTCAAAGTAGAAATTTTATTAATCATTCTTGATTTCTCTCTTACTCTCCTCTACAAATCAATCCAATCAATTAGTAAATCCGGTCAACCCTATCTTCTAACCATTTCTTGATTCCAACCACCTCTTTCCATTTCCACTGACATCACCCTAAACCAAACCACCACCCCTCACAGAACTACTGCCTCCTAAATGAGCCACCTGTATCCTCTTTTGCCCCCTTCGTACATTCCAAACAGCTTGGCCAATGTAAGTTTTCCAAAAATGCAAGTCTGATTAAAATTCTTTGAAGACTTTTAACTTATTATTTATCAATTATCATCTAAGAAAAAATAGACCTTCTCTGTGCTTTCTTCATTTATCACTGACTTTCCATAAAAGTCAATAAATACCAATATTCTGATAAAAGAGATTTTAAAATCAGTTATCAATTCTAAGAGAGGAGCTAGGGAACCCAAGGTAAAGACGAAAATAAAGAAGCAGTGAGGAAAATCAAATTGATAAGCTACCTAGATTTCTGATAGCAATGTTCTAAAACCTCTTTCGCTTTTTAGGTTTTTCTCCTCATACACATACCTCACTTCTCAGAACACTAAAAGCTGACCTGTCACTAACCTTTCCTTTCTCTTGAGAATTTAACTTTCCAGTAAGTTTCAGGTACTGAGGTCAAAAGAGCTACAAAATAGCATGGTACTGTCCCAAAGTTTGATGTGTTAACATAGTCTGACAAAATTCCCACCCCAGAAATGTTTCAAAAAACAAAGTTACTAGTGATAGCAGAAATACAAAAGATATAACTTTGCCAAGATAGATGGATTTTAATTTGGAGTGATACTGTTCTTCACTTAGACATTTTTCATACAAAGAAGTAATTTGGATAATTACATTCTAGCAGGTAAAGCAGTAACAGAATCTCAAAACATTCCATTTTAAGTCTAGAACTGACGCTTGTACATAATTAGATAAATATTTTATTTGAAAAATAAACTGTTTTAGTAAAATGTATAGCCATGTTTAACATACTGATCAGTATAACTACAGCTTAATTACTGATAAACATTTCCATTGCTTTCCAAAAGTATAATTACCAATAATGTAAATGGATAAACACTTACTGCTATGAGTCTCCTTTTAGCAAAAAAACAAAACAAAACAAAATCAAAAACCTACCAAATGATAACTTCTATTTCAGTATTGATCATTACAGCAATAAAAATTTGGCATTCCAAAAATAACCAAAAAGATATAATACTGGGGCCTAAATAAATTTTAGGTAAGTCAATATACCATAGTTAGCTTTTAAAATGTCATTCAGGGGGCTTATTGAGCAGGTTATATTCTAAATACACAAAACAACGAAAATACTTAAGACCCAATGCAAGAGCATTATTAACTTTGCAATATTTTCCATTTCCAAGGCTATCGCTGGTGTACACTGACCAAGAATGCTACCATGATTTCATATGAAAATAAGCTCCAAGAATGCATCTGAACACTTTCATCTTACTGTACTGAATGTGTGACCCATTACCTATAGCCAAGAGGTATCTTTGTTAGTTGGAGGCTCAGAGTACAATGCTTACTGTTGTAATAAGGTTTGTCACACACAGCTCCAAACCACAAATGTCATTTCCATCATGTGACCTCCCTACTTAAGAGCTTCTAGTAGTATGCTAAAAAAAAATGAGGAAATTGGCGAAAAAAACAGTAAAGAGAAATACAGCAGCCTGTCAACCCAGTTGGCAAAATGTATCGTGCAGGCAGACAATCTTAGTCTCAAAAAAAGGGAAGGGGGACAGTGGGGAGTAGGGTATGTATTTATAATACAACAGCGAAGTTAGAGAAGACATTTGCTTCCCAAATAAAGGCAACCTGACCAGAACTAAAGACTCTTCTCTCCTCAATGAACCTGAGACTCTCCCACATGTCTACACAGACAGTATTTCTTTCCAAGTTTTCACATCGTTCCTATCAGCATGAAGTTTAATGTATTTTCCACTTGCTTTTTTGCAAGGAATTTAGGCAAGGAATTTAGGACACAAACTAGACTTTTTTTAAAAAAGTCATATATGTATCAGGGATGAGTTTGAGAACTTGAATTTGTCTGAGTCTCTCATGGGTAGGCAAGTCCACTTTGGCACACAGGCTAGACAACGCTGTGACCAATAAGCCTTTTCACAAATAATCCAAACATTGAGTGCATTTTTTCCCTAGGCCTGACCTTCTATCCAAATATTAAAAAGCATACTCTAATTATCCTCTCTTCGCACAACCCAGATTACTTGCAATACCCTATTCTATTCTGAGAGTTAAATTAAGTCACATATATCTAAAAACCTTGGATTCGTTATTTTGGTAACTTCATACTATGTACATTATTATGACTATTAGAAAAGTGTGCTCTATTTTTGTTAGAAAATAGCAGTTATAAATAAAAGGGGACAGCTAGTGTAAATGCTATAGTGCTTGACTGGAATCAGAGTTATCAGTATGAACTCATGGTTTTTAATACACACACACACAGATGAAAAGATACAGAAATAAACACACATGTTTGTGTATGCATGGATTAGTATGCATACACACATTTCTAGCTCTGTTCACTGAGAGGGCCTAGAAGCAATGACACCCCGTGGCAATAAGCACACAGCACCCAGATCTTGGCTTCTAAATACCATTCTCCAACACAGAATGTACGTTTTCCTGCCAAAAATGTAAAACCTCAATCTAACTATGAGAAAACATCAGACAAACCAAAATTGAGAGACATTCTACAAAATAACTGACCATACGCATCACAAGCATGAAGGTACTGGAAGATGAGAAAAGATTATCACAGATCAGAAGAGACTCGGGAGACACAACTAAATGCAGTGTCTGATCCTGGATTGAGTCTTGAAAGAGGTAAAGGGCATTACAAGAAAAACTGGTGAGATTCAAGTAAGTCTAAACATTTATTTCAACATTTAAAAAAATTTTTTTAAGTATCCTGTACTTTCCTTCAACTGAAGTAAAACAAAGTTGAGAAATTCAAGAAATATTTACACAGGGTAAATCCAACATTTTATTATCTGAAAAGCAATCTACATTGGAACAAGACTTAAGTCATTAAGTTAATAGATATTTATTAAGTATTTACAATACTCAGACCTCCACCAGGTACTAGAGATATTGCCTTCAAGAAGCTTAGAGCTGATAAGACAAACAAAAATGATAAACTATCAACCTGACTGCTGAAAAATTCTGACACACACACAATCAGGCTACAAGCCAATGATTAAATAACAACACTAACATCATTTACAACGTTAAAATACATAAATGAAAATCCTTTGGATAACTGAAATCTTCAAATAGGACATTAACATCTATACATTTACAGAGTTTAAGTAAGCTTAATATGCTCTCCACACATATTTCATAGTAATTAGTGTCCGACGCTTCAAAGAGAAATATTAAATATTTTCTACCAAAGACTGTATTTCTCCAACCTAGAAACTAGCTGCTTACTTAGACAAAAAAAGAGAAAAAGGGAGGTAACAATAACAAAAATAACCACAAAAATAAAACTGAACAAAACAGTTCATAAATCAAGAACAATCTCAGAAAAAAAGAGGTAGATCAATTTACATAGAAAGTATCTGGCTAAATACAGATAACTGAAAAGCAAAATGTCAACCAATATAAAAAGTATTATAAATTCAGTAGAGAACATGAGTCTGGATTTTTTTAATTCTTCAAAATAACAAAGCTTAAAACAACTTAGAGAAAATATTCCATCTCCCCTCCTCCAGGTCAATCAACAGGGTTCACCTGCACCCCAAAAGTTGTTGCAGATGCCAACTTGATAATCTTAACACTAATCACTGTCTCAAAACTTTTAAGAATCAAAGGAACTTCACTGTCCTAGTATCTCCAACAGGCCTTTCCAAACACACAGTAGTAGCATAGCTTGAATCTATACACAGATCTTCTTCGACTTAAGATCAAGTTACGTCCCATTAAACCCATCAAGAGGTAAACATACCATAAGTCAAAATGCATTCAATACACCTAACCTACTGAACATCATAGCTTAATCTAGCCTGCCTTAAACATGCTCAGGACGCTTACAGGAGTCCACGATTGGGCAAAATCATCTAACACAAACATACTTTATAAAGTGTTGACTATCTCATGTACTTTTTGACACTGTACTGAAGTGAAGAACAGAATGGCTGTCCGGGTACAGGATGATGTTAAGTGTACTGGCTGTTCACCCCCGTGACTGCCTGGATGACTGGGAGCTGAGGCTTGCTACCACTGTCCCGCATCACAAGGTTATCTTATTCCATATTGCTAGCTCAAGAAAAGATCAAAATTCAAAATGCAAAGTATGGTTTCTACTGAAGGCATATCGCTTTTGTGCCACCATAAAGCTGAAAAATCATAAGTCAAACCACCGTACATTGGGGATGGTCTGTATTCCGTGAGATAATAACACGAGGATTATGCTAACATCTGCAATGCAATAGAAACATTACTGTTAAGATTCAAACCCAGGCAAAGAGCCAGATCACTCTGAACAGACAGTTTGATTATTAACTGATTACTGAGAGAGAATGCAGCCATACATCTCAAGTATCAATAACGTGTTATGTCTCATGATAACATTCCAAACTTCTGCTTGTTTTTCCAAAATTTAACATTAGACAAACTTCTTCAAAATATTAAGATCCAATTTACTTGAATTTAACTGACAGTACATATATGAAAATGCTGCTTTCAATCAAAATCAAACATTTTTCTAGCATTTAAAGAAAACAGGCAGAAAAGAAAGGTGAAACACAAAAGAAACAGTGCAAACTTTTGTAAAAAGCCTCACAAAAATAAGAGCTCTTTAAACAACTCCCCATCTGCAGATCCCAAACTCAAAGAGGGCAGGGACCAAATCAGAAAATGTTGCAGTGCCCCAGTACTGTCTCCTCTTCTGTCTACATTCTTTCCTTAGGTGCTCTCATACTGTTTCATAACTTTTAAATACTATTTAATACTCTAAAATATACAAGGTGTCAAAGCAAGTAAAATATGCTTCCACTTTTGCCAAGTGGGAAGAAGAATCTACACACAGTTGCCTACACGTGCACAAAATAAATCTTTGGAAAGATGCGTAAGAAACCACCGACATATTTAGCCTCAACAAAAACTGCAGGGACAACAAATAGAGGAGATTTTCATTCTATACTCCATCAAACATTTCAAATTCTGAATCATGTGAATGTTTCTACCCAAACATAATTATAATAAACCAACAGATAAAGGCAGATGACTCCCCATCTCTTTCTCTCACTTGAGTTTAAAGCCTATGAAGGCAGAGACTTTTGTCTATTTTTTCACTACTATACATCCCCACTGCCTAGTCCATAGCTGGTGCTTGAAGAATATTTGTTGAATGAATGAATGAATGACTCCCTGACCTCTCCACTAAATCCCAGACTTGCATATCCAATTGCCTGCTTCTCACCTCCACATGAACATCTAATAGGTCCTCTGTAATACGACCCAACCAACCCTATCCCCATATAACAACCTGCTTCCTTCACTTCTGCCCATCTCAATACGCACTATCACCATGAGTCAGGTGAAGCCCCAAACCCAGGAGTCACCCCTGTCCCAACCAACTGCATTCCTGTCCAAACCATGCCAAATCACTACTTTTAACTACAAAATATATCACAAAATCTTTTTTAGTTGACTCCAGTCACTACTCAAATCTGCCACAGCCTTCTCACTGGTATCCCTGCTTTTCTCCTCTTATCCAATCTCCTTCACAGTCAGACTTGTAAACCAGACCATATCACTGACAGCTTCACAAAAAGGGAAGAGCTTTTCAATGTACTATAAGAATAAAAGTCAAACAGACTCCTCTAGATAACACACCTCACATGACCTGATCCCTGGCTACCACCTAACCTCTTCTCTCTCACAGGGGTCCCAGCGCACCTTCACTGAGTTTCTTTCAGTTTGCTGAACCCAAGCTTGAAACTACTTCTGGGCATTTCCACTTGCTGTTCCCTCAGATAGGAATGCTCTTCCCTCAGACTTCCAAAGGCTAAATCCTTCCCAATTTTCAGGTATCAGGTCAAAAGTCACCTCAGGTCTTTCCTGACCACAGCATCTGAAGCAGTCTGTCCCAGTCACTACCACAATTCCCTATTTTACTTCCTTTATAGCACTTACGATTCTCTGAAATTGCTTTTATTTCTTAATTACTTTCTAACTTTCCATTACTTCCCAGAATTGAAGCTCCGGGAAAGCAGAAATTTCATGTGTCTTGTTTATGGCGATATCCCTAATGCCTCCAGTAATGCTTGGCATACAAACCAGGTGGTTAATAAACACTGAACTGATAGGCAAGGCAAAATTGACTCTAAAGAAGCTCCACAGCATTTAATTTAGTGAGACTGGTGAAGATAAAAAACGTGAATAAACTACCTTCCCACACAAAACACTGAAAGCTCACCAGAGGGTGGAGGGTGAAGTAACAGTAGTTCAGATGCATGTGAACACTGAAAGACACAGAAAAAGTACTTTCCACATACTATGTGCGTGCACACTATAGAGATGTTCCCCCAACTTATAAAGATTAAGGGTGTGGGGGGGTTTGATTAACTCAAAACACTGTGTACATCTGCTATTTCATCTCTGACTCTTTTGGAAGAGTCTTCCCAACACTATATTTGGGCAAAAGAGGCAAAATATAAACAATTTGTTCAACTGTCTGTCTTGGAAAGAAATGTGAGCTTGTAAAGAGGAGGCAGCACTCTTTCGAAGGTTTTTAAGTGTCTATTACCCGAACGCTGTCCGTAGCAAATCAGGACTAAGTGATTATTTCCCATACCTTACTGTGAGTGTAGATTTAGGACAGGTCTAGTTCAAAGATGCTTACACTGTAAAGGCAAAGAGTATGTAGCGAATGTTAATAGTTTTATTATGAAACTGTAAACTTCCAAGGTACTGCCCTTCAACCGGTAATAGTAATAGTAATCCCTTGGGAAACGAGAGTACTTAACAATAGCAACAGTCTGCGACTCACAAATGTTCTGTGTACATGCACGTATTTGCGGGGTGATAGGGAATGGTCCAGACTCCCCGGTGTGTAACTAAGTGCTCTTAAGAGAGACTAAGGATCTTATTTCAGCAGACCCTAAGTGTTGAGACAGGTCTAGCCTGCACGTAGGACACTCCTCCCCAGAGCTATCAATCTTCGCTGTCTGCGGAAACAAAAGTGAAAACACTCGTGGTGAGGACATATGAGATTGATGCCCCCCCACCGCAAACACACAGAGCTGTGTACCCGCGTGAGCACGTAAATAAGCAGAGAACACGCACTCGCACCTTCCCTCCCTGGGAGGAAAATGGGGCCGAGGGAGGGGCGGCCAAGGCCGGCTTGGGAGGCCCGGGATGCAGTCCGGGGGCGGCCGGGCTCCGGGGCCGGCGTCACCCACAGGACACCCGGTCCCCGGCCGCCCCTCCATCCCTCCCCTCCCCCTCCAAGCCCCCAACTCCTCTCCCCGCCCCAACCCCGCCACCCACTAACCGCGAAGGGAAGTTTCCCGGCTCCCGCAGCCGGCTCCGGGCCTTCGGCGGGTCACCTACGGCAGAGGCGGGACGCGGGGCAGGGGCCAGGGGAGGGAGACAGCCCGAGGGCGCGCAGGACGAAGCCCGGCGAGGAGGGTGGGCGGCGGCGGCTGTCAGCTCCGTCCCTGCTCACCGCGCTGCCATTACTGCGCGCAGGCACCTCCCCGCCGGCCGCCGCCACCGCCGAGAAGCGGGGGGGCCCGGCCCGGGGCCGCGGCCGGGCGCTCACCTGCCGCCGCGGGAACACGGCAGAGCTCCCGGATGGGACGGCGCGGTGGGGAGCGGAGACGGAGAAGGGCGGGCGAGCTACGCGAGCCGCGAAACAACCGTCTTCCGACACCCGGCTTTCCCGACACGCCCTCGGGGTTCCTCTTCCGCGGCCTCCGACACCCCTGCGCCAGCGATGGTAGAGTCCGCGTACGGCGAGCGCCGAGGGCCGCTCCTGTGCGATCGCGGAAGGCCGCGGGACCCATGCTCCGAGCTGCTGCTGGCAGCGCCCGCTGCCCACGAGCACTCGCGGTTCGCTGAGCTGGGGACTGGGGACTGGGGACCCCCCCCCCAAGTTTGGGAGTTCTGATAACAGTGTGTCAGAAAAGTGGTCTCAACACAAGGACTTATCACTTGAGTTCTTTCAGAACTATGTGAACATTCTGATACACCACCATCTCCTTGCCGCCTACTTCTATGGGCGTTTTCAAAGGATCAATATGTATTGGCAAAATGAGTTTCCTCGGACATACTCCTTTTCCAGTGAGTTTGTATCTGTAGACATTCTGAGATAAAATGTGTATTTTCAATAGAGGCCCGTCTGTTCACAGCCGTGACCCCAACTCCCCGCCTCCCCGCACCTGTCAGTCCAAGGGTTTCCTCTCATACAATTTCTAAGGGCGATGTTGACCACAGTGCAAACTTACCCATCACCTCCTAGTACACACAACACCGCAGGGAACAAAAGCCTGGCTTTATTCCTGATCAGCCTTTCGTATCCACAAGATCTCGGAAGTCAGGGTCTAGTCTTCTTTGTGCGTTCTGAGCAAGCCTTTCCCTTCCATTGCTCTCTCATCAAACTATTTGGACCAATCCTTCAAGGCCCACTGAAAATCCTGTCTCCCGACCTGGTAAGTCCCACAGCTCTTTCTCCTCTTCTAATCTGCCTCTCACGGCAATGGAAGTCTGCAGTCCTGATTTTAGGAAAGTTATTATATGCTAAATGCAAATCCATTATATGACCTGTTTTCTCACATGTTCTCCTTCTTCTAATTCAGCAATTCTCAGAGTGTGATCCCCAGACCTCTGGAAATGTCCAGGACCTTTTCAGGGGTCCCAATGTTAAAAAAACAATCTTCGTAGTAAATGCCACGTTGTCTTTTTTTTTTTTTTTTTTTTTCTGGGTTCACAAGCACTGCTGACCTCGCCTCCGCAGGAGTCAAGAGGGTGGCAACAAGGAATTCCCTGTCGGTCCAGTGGTTAGGACTCCCAGATTTCACTGCACGGGGTGGGGTGGAGGGGTGGGGGGGGGGGTGTGCTTAGGTTCGATTCCTGGTCAGGGAACTAAGGTCCCCCACAAGCCTGGCGGAGGGAGCCAAAAAAGAGGGTGTCACAAAACTAGCCCACTGGTCGTTGTGTTGCTGCCACACACTCCCAGTTTGGTTTGTTGGTTTGTTGGTTTGCTTTGAAGGAATATCCTTGATGAAGTAGTGAAAAATATTAGCTGTATAAACTTCAACCGTGAGTACACGTCTTTCTAACATTGTAAGGAAACAAATAGGAAGCATACGTGCACTCTTGCTGTATAGCAAAGTAGCATGGTCGTCTTGAAGAAAAACGCTGGAGTGGCAGAGTTGCCAGCTGAACTAGCTGTTTTTTTCATGCAGCGCCATTTTTCCTTGAAAGAACAGTGGACAGAAAAACTAATGTTACTCTAACTTGGGCATTGATACACATTTCTCCAAAATGAATAAAGTGAGCCTATCACTTCAGGCAAAACAACTGACAGTATTTGTTGCCAATGATAAAATGTAGCTTTCAGGTGAAATCAAATTTGCATCAACACTGTCAATGGAAATAATCAATAAACTATAATAACAACAGAAAAGAGTTTTCTTCCAGCCAAACTGAGAACTATAGCCCGGGAGACACAGATTCCAGAAGCACTTGAATTTTGTTCCTCCAGGCTCAAAAATGGGGAAGGCTTATATGAGCAAAAACTACAAAGTTACCTTAGTTGTTCCTTAAGACTTAGGAATGAAACTGGCAAGAAATAGGGATGCTTGTTAGGTAAGGATTGATTGGGGTCCAAAATAGTTGCACAGTTAAAAGGGGGGAACTTGAGACCATAAGGTTGCAGCTGTCAGCTGCTAGCACATATTGTTTTGAGAACTGCTGGTGGTGTCCTTGAGTTCAGAAAATTCAGGTTCTCAAGGATACAGTAACATGTCTGAAACCATATCCACAATGACAACCTGTTTCCATTTTGAATCCTGAACCACAGTTACTCCCTTTTGATTTTTTAAATGCATTTTTTTCTGTAATGGTTACAGTAGATGTACAATGTATGTGTGATGGGCCATGACAGGCTGTTCTAGTTAGCCTAAAGTTCAAGCCAAATCATGTATAAGCCAGAATGACTTCACCATACCTCAATATGAGATGTCTTCTATCACTGCCATGAGTCTAGCAGCTTAAAGAATTTTCTGATGAGACTGTCACACTATTTTTATCATGATTTTGTATGATGAGACATCTCAACATGTGGAGTATCTACATGACATAGTGAACCAATATTTTCCATATGACCAATGCAGGACATTTCAAAATCACGCATGGATAAAATATCGATTCAAAGTGAAAGATAGACCAATGGATAGATAGGTGTGTGTGTATACACATAAAAAACAGAGTACAAAAGATTACCTGATATGGGGCTTCCCTGTGGCGCCGTGGTTAAGAATCTGCCTGCCAATGCAGGGGACACAGTTTCGATCCCTGGTCCAGGAAGATCCCACAGGCCATGGAACAACTAAGCCCATACACCACAACTACTGAGCCTGCGCTCTAGAGCCAGCGAGCCACAACTATTGAGCCTGTGTGCCTCAGCTACTGAAGGCTGCATGTCTAGAGCCCATGCTCCGCAACAAGAGAAGCCACTGCAATGAGAAGCCTGCACACTTCAACAAAGAGTAGCTCCTGCTCGGCGCAACTAGAGAAAGCCTGTGCACAGCAAGGAAGACCCAAAGAAGCCAATTAATTAATTAATTAATTTAAAAAAAAAAGAAACATCCACCTGTCAAATTTTCTGTAGTATGAGAGAGGAATATCCACAATTACCCAAAAAGATTATTAAATTCTCCTCCTAAATCCTCCTGTGTTCTTTATATACCTCAGTTATAGAGAATCTAGCTATCTTTTATTAAGCCAGATATTAAAGAGATACATAAAAACAGAAAGCAATGGCATTCTTCTTACTAAAAGAATGAAAGCTCACAGAATGTTTTTATTTTGGAAAAGGTTCAGTTTTCATAAAGACAGGCAATTTATGTTAAAATGTGTTTTTTAATTAATAGTTAAGTTTTTTTTAATTTCTCTTTTTAATTCTAATATGGTAACTAAAGTTAGATATAACACACATAAAAAGTTCTTTGAGTCCCTCAATAACATTTAAGAGTGTAAAGTGGTCCAGGGACCAAAAAGTTTGAGAACAGTTGCCCTGAACTCATGAAGCACCTCTGCTCTCACCACTTTCCTTGCAAACTCTAGCATGGAGGGTGCCAAACATGAATCGCTGTAACGCTCCTCTATTTCTAAATTCTAGAGAACTTTCTGGAATTTATATCTTACCCAACATGGATAATAGGGAAGTTACATTTTTTAAAAGTTATAGCATATAAAGCCTTAATATTAAATTGAGATTACTTCTTCCTTCCAAAAAAAAAAAAAAGTTATCCTTTCTAGTCAACGCTTCAAGCCACTGCTTTAAGCAATAGTTGGTCTTTACTTCCAAACTAAACCTCAAGTCCTAGTTTATCTCTGAGTCCTCTCCTTGTTTTACTTTTCAGCAAAAACTACATATATTACTTTTTTAAAAAATGTGTTTTGGATTTGTATAATGTTTATTGAATTCCCTTATTTTTTTCCAATTTCAAAAGTAATAAATGCTTTTTTGTAAAACAAAACAAAAAAAAACACCTACCAATATTACAGAAATAGATTTAGATTACCATGTTTAGGTTGATAAATATTCCTCAAGATTTTTCTATGAATATGATTAAATATGTTTACACAAATCAGATCATGTTATAAATATGCTACTTTGTAGCCTGCTATTTTCACTTCAAAATCTTCCTGGGGAATTCCCTGACGGTCTAGTGGTTAGGATTCCCCGCTCTCATTGCAGAGGGCCTGGGTTCGATCCCTGGTCAGGGAACTGAAATCCCATAAGCTGCGTGGTGCGGCCCCCAAAAAAATCTTTCTGATTTTGGCCTTTGTGAGAACACAAATAATTCTTAGATGGGCAAAGTACTTTATAAATTAATATTTAAAGAGATAAATTAATGGAAAACATTTTAAGTAGAATATCTTAAAATGTCATTACATAACTCAGTAAACAAAATATGTCTATTTCTATTCATTTTCCACTTGTGAGTGTACATAGTTTTCTCTTTCAAAATTTTCCAAGTTCATTTCATAATCTACAAATAGTACCTACTATTTGAGAAGCCCAACCAGAATAATTTTCTGTCCTTATAAGCTTCCTTTAGAGACATGAAACCCAAAGAGTCCTGATTTTTCTGGGACTTACTATTTCAAATAATTTGTCTCATTTTTATAATTTATATAGTAAACCTAAATCACCTTTTCTTAAACCTTCACTGGAAATTTACATTTCATGGTTACATCATTTATTAAAACACCTTTCCATCTTTTGTTTCTAGTAAACTGAAAAAGAGAGAGATTGAAGAACAGTTTTCATGTTTGGGGTTTGATTAAGGAGCTGTTTTGTGCTTATAAAAGTGCAAGGCTCCTTTCTGGAGAAACATCTGACTGTAGGGCGAGGGCAGCAAATGTTCAAGATGAGCCTAGAACATCATGTAGTGTAAGAAAGTAAGGAAGTGCTCAAAAATAAAAATATCCACGTTGATAGGAGTACACCGAAAAGGCACAGGAGCCAACCGCAAGAGATCCCATAAGCCAAAGCTAGAATAATGTGAGCAAGAAAATAACGGAGTCAAAGATTATAACCCAAAGTATAAACTAACTACCCATGGGTCCACACTAATATAAATAAGGGACTGAATAAAGTATTACATGAGAGGGAAGAAGCAATCTCCTGCAGGAGAATTCCGAATAAATTATGCAGGTATTCCATCTAAAGGAAGGAAGCATAAGTCCCCACTCCTTAAGTATAGACCAGGAAAAGTGACTTCCTTCCAAAGAATTCAGTACAAAAAGCGAATTTAAAAGAGTAACTTTACGGTGGAGAAAGCTGACAAATGTCACGTCAGCCAGTGATTAAGGTCAGCATTAACAGTGATAACTCATTGCTGATAGTGTGTCCCCTTGATGTGATGTGATCTTCCTCCCCAAAACCCAAAATTGCAGTCTAATCAGGAAAAAATTCCAATAGAGGGACATTCTACAAAATTCCTGACCAGTACTCCTGCAACATGGTCAAGGTCATCAAAACCAAGTTAAGTCTTACCTCAATAAATCTGAAAGAAAAAAACAAACAGACAAATAAAAACAAACAAACAAGGTGTCTGAGAAACTGTCACAGCCAAGAGGAAACATACTGCTATATGTAATACAGGGTTTCCAGAGAGGATCCTGGAACAGAAAAAGGACATTAAGTAAAAAGTAAGGGAATTTGGGGTTTCCCTGGTGGTGCAGTGGTTAAGAACCTGCCTACCTATGCAGGAGATGCGGGTTTGAGCCCTGGTCCGGGAAGATTCCACATGCTGTGGAGCAACTAAGCCCATGTGCCACGACTACTACGCCTGTGCTCTAGAGCCCGCGAGCCACAGCTGCTGGGCCCATGTGCCGCATCTATTGAAGCCCACACACCTAGAGCCTGTGCTCTGCAACAAGAGAAGCCACGGCAACGAGAAGCCCAAGCACTGCAAGGAAGAGTAGCCCCCACTCACCACAACTAGAGAAAGCCCGTGCACAGCAACCAAGACCCAATGCAGCCAATAAATAAATAAATTTAAAAAAAAACTAAGGAAATTTGAATCCTATGGATTATAGCTAATAATAATGTATCAAAATGCATTCATTCATTGTAACAAAAGTGCCATCTCAGTGTAAGATGTTAACAGGGAAAACTGGGGGTGGAGGGATGAGGGATGTGGGAACTCTATTACCTGCTCAATTTTCTGTGCAAATCTAAAACTATTCTAAAACATAGGGTCTGTTAATTTTAAAAAACCTCCTCTAACTGTCCCCTAAAAAAAAGAAAAATCCAGAGTCTTTAATCAGAAAAGCTCCCATAAGATTTTTCCACATGGGAAGGTGGAACAAGATGTGAAGTTTATACATCTATGCCTCTCCTAGACAATTCTGGTTGAAAGTTATTTAAACAGAAAAGGAAAAGTATCCTCTTTTAAATTAAAAAAAATTACCTATGAATCCTTTATATTTCTTTGTAGTCACATTCAGACAGGTAATTTAACAAGATCAAAGCTGTGTCGAAAGAGAGCTCATTTCAAAGAAACACCTCTACAACACCGTAAATCAACTATACGTCAATAAAATTTTAAAAAGTAATAATAAAGAAAAAAGAAATACCCATAAAGTTCACTGTCTGAGATACTGCATTTAGAAGGTGATTTCCCAGACTTGGGAAGAGAGAATGAATCTGAGTAATGGCTTACAATAAATAATATGTAATATATGAAAGAAGGAGAGGTGACATTTTTCTCAACTGTTATATCACATTAAAAATATGTGTCACTAGAGCAGAACATGAATCATGATCCACCTAGATAAATGTGATAACAGAGAAGATGGGAAATCTTGTAACTTAATAAAAGTAAGAAATGTGGGGACTTCCCTGGGGGCACAGTGGTTAAGGATCAGCCTGCCAATGCAGGGGACATGGGTTCAAGCCCTGGTCTGGGAAAATCCCATGTGCTGAGGAGCAATTAAGCCCATGTGCGACAACTACTGAGCCTGCATGCTGCAACTACTGAAGCCCATGCACCTAGAGCTGCAAAGGAAGAGAAGCCACCACAATGAAGAGTAGCCCCCATTTGCCACAACTAGAGAACGCCCACTCACGGCAACAAAGACCCAAAAGCAGCCAAAAAAAAAAAAAGAAGAAATGTGGCCTATCTCATTCTAGGGGAAAGGGATAAAGAAGGAGCAAATCAGATGTGGCAAGTCTGGAAGGAAGCTAATTTAGTGAGAGGTAAATGGCAAAGACACAATCTCTGGGCAAAGGAAGGAGGTTGATCAACAGAGTTAACTTGTGCCTGGGGGTCCCAAGTGCTTAGTCTCCTCAACACCAATGCTGGAGATAGGAACTATGCAAGATGATGCAACCGGGTTTCTAAAATAGCATATGTAGGTATGGCAAGGTTAAGAGCCAGTAAATAGAATATGAGTCAGGTAAGAAAAAAAAAATTGACCCTTTTAACTTTATGGTTTGCTTGTTGAGATCTCTACGTGTAAGCAAATAAGACTAATAATATGCTAAGAATTGCACAATGGTTTAACGTTTAAGAAAAATATCCATGTATCACACCAACCTAAAAAAAAAAAGTTAGCAACCTCTTGCTTCCAGAAAGATGTATTTTGCTAGTAAAAAGAAAAAAAAGTGAAACAGTCACACATTCATACACTATGTATGTAGTCTTAGAAATCAGCATATGTGTAAATGTGGTGGGTCTTTTTACCTATACTATTTCTACAAGCCCACTTTGTAGTCTAAATCCTCATTACATTTCCCATAGGACTATTTCAGACGATAGGAAAGCCAAGAAGCTTGGCCTCTTTGCACTGTTTTACACTTTGTTTTTATTTATTTTTATTTTAAATTATCATGTAGTAAAGTTGATTGGGGGAGAGATGTACATTTCCATCAATTTTAACACCGTTTAGATGGGTGTAGATGGGTGTAGCTGCCACCATCGGGATTCAGAAGAGCTCCATGACCCTGCTCTCTCCTGCTACTCCTTCATATCACTCTGCTTCTTTTGGTGTCACCATGGCTTCTTGTCCAAGTTCTTGCTCATTTAGGTTTTTCTCCAGTTTACCCTGTCATTTCTGACCAATCTACCCCAGCAAAAACAGGGTGGGGAAGGACAATGCCTGTCTGTGTGGGTGGGTACCTGGTAGTGAGGAGGAGGAGGAGGAGGAAATGGGAGAAGAGGCCTTCTGGGTAGTGGGAAAGCAGGGAATGTATTCAAAAAACAACTTTCAGTCTTCCATCTGAGCAGCTCTCTTAACCTTCAAAGAAGTCTTGTGGTCCTCATGCATGAAAGTCGGGAGTTGGAGGAGTTAAAGAGATACAGTATCTGGAAGTCAGGATATTCCTAAAGGAATACCATAAAATAATTCTGTTTACTATTTTAACAGCTGATATGTAGTTTTATCTTAATTCAGACACTATCTTATATAGATTCTATTTTAAAATTTGCATATTTTATGTTGAATTTTCCAGCTTTATTGAGATATTATTGATACATAACCTTGTGTGAGTTCAACGTATACAACGTGTTGATTTGATACACTTAAATATCATGAAATGATTATCACCATAGCTTAGCCAACATACCTCCATCACCTCACATAATTACCATTTCCTTTTCGTAGTGAGAACATTTAAGATCCACAGTCTTAACAACTTTTGAGTATATAGGACAGTATTGTTAACTATAATCACCATGCTGTCCATTAAGTTCCCAGAACTTATTCATCTTATAACTGGGTTTGTACCCTCTGACCTCAACATCTTCCCCACCCCCTAGCCCCTGGTAACCACCTCCCTACTCTCTGTTTCTATGAGTTCAGATTTTTTAGATTCCACATATAAGTGAGATCACACAGCATTTCTTTCTCTGTCTCACATATTTCACTTAGCATAATGCCCTCAAGTTTTATCCAAGTTGTCACAAATGGCAGGATTTCTTTCTTTCTCATGAAGACTTGGCAATATTCTCACTTCCTCCAGGAAGCCTCCCCTTCTAGGTCTACTGAACTTCCTCACTTTGATCTTTCGTGCCTTTTATAGATTGTGATGTGCAACGCAACACAAACATTTCTATTGGTCTCTACCACTTTGGTCTGCCTTCTTCTGCACCCAGATGACAAGCACGCTTAGGAGAGTGATGATGAATATTCACAGACCCACCATAGTGCCAGGACAATTCTGAGTCCATTGTGGAAGGTTGTAAACGCTTATTGATTTACTGCTACATGTAATCACTTTTGTCTTCTTACCCTGCATTACTTATTCCTCACTTATTCCTCATCATAAGCAAAGGTGCACGAAGGGTAAAAAACGGCACTAAAAATATTTTCTTCAGTTTCCATAAACTCTACAGTGAATTGCAGAACCAGGTGGGAATAGGATATATTCACAAGCTCCAGAGAGAATGACCCTGTCTGTAGACCAGATGGCAAGAAGCATGGAAAGAAGTGTCTCAAGTGTGCAAGTGTATTGTGAGTATCCACTCTCATCTCTCCCACTGAATCTCTTCATCATGGATCATCGGTGAGTTGCAGCTTCTTCAGAAACACGTAGAATATATACCATGAGCTATATGCTAAGTAGTTTTACAGACAAGACATTAAGTGGTATTGAATCACATAGTGACAGTGTTATTCTCTATTCAGTTATCCTACTATCTTCTCATTAAGTCATGGGGAAACTCCTAATTTATTGTTAATATGTTTATTTTTGTATTGAGTTATAATTGACACATAACATTATATTAGTTTCAGATGTACAACATAATGATGTGATATTTCTATACACTCTGAAGTGATCACCACAATACGTGTAGTTACCATCTGTCACCACACAAAGTTACAATTTTTTTTTCTCTTGGCAACATTCAAATATGCAATATGATATTACTGATTATAGTCACCATGCTCTATATTACATCCCCGTGACGTATTTATTTTATAACTGCAAGTTGTTGCCTCTTGACCCCCTTCATTCATTTTGCCCGCACTCACCACCCTCCTCTATGGCAACCACCAGTCTATTCCCTGTATCTATGAGTTTCATTTTGTTTTGTTTGTTCATTTATTTTGTTTTTAGATTCTACATGTAAGTGAAATCATTCAGTTTTTGTCATTCTCTGTCTGATTCATTTCACCTAGCATAAAACCCTCAAGGTCCATGCATGTTGTCACAAATGGCAAAATTTCATTCTTTTTATGGCTGAATTATATTCTGTTGTATATATATCCACATCTTTTTTCTTTTCTTTTCTTTTCTTTTTTTTCATCTGTGTGGCATGTGGGATCTTAGTTCCCCAACCAAAAATTGAACCTGTGTCCCCTGCAGTGTAAGTGTGGCATCTTAATCACTGGACTGCCAGGGAAGACCCTTCTTTTTTTTTCTGGCCACTCCAAGAGGCTTATGGAATCTTAGTTCCCTGACCAGGGATTGAACGTGGGCCCTCAGCAGTGAAAGCACAGAGTCCTAACCACTGGACAGCCAGGAGAATTCCCTACCCACATCTTCTTTATCCATTCATCCATTGATGGACACTTAGGTTGTTATCGTATCTTGGCTATTGTAAATAATGCTGCAATGAACAGAGGGGTGCATACATCTTTTTGAATTAGAGTTTTCATTTTCTTCAGATTAATACCCAGAAGTGGAATTTCTGGATCATATGCTAGTTCTATTTTTAATTTTTTTTAGGAAACTCCATTCTGTTTTCCATAATGGTTGCACCATTTTACATTACCGCTGACCATGCACAAGGATTCCCTGTTTTTCACATCTTTACCAACACGTGTTATTTCTTGTCTTTTTGATAATAGTCATGACAGCAGGTGTGAGGTGACATCTGTGGCTTTTTTTTTTTTTTAATTTCTTTGATGATTAGGGATGTGGAGCATCCTTTCGTGTGCCTGTTGGCCATCTGTATGTCTTCTTTGGAAAAGTGTCTATTCGGATTCTATGCCCATTTTTAATTGGATTTTTTTTTCGTGTTGAGTTGTATGCGTTATTTATATATTTTGGATATTAACCCCTTATCAGATATATGATTTGCAAATATCTTCTCCCATTCAGTAGCTCACCTTCTCATTTTGTTGATGGTTTCCTTTGCTGTACAGGAGCTTTTTAGTTTGATGAAATCCCACTTGTTTGTTTTTGCTTTTGTTGCCCTTGCTTTTGAAGTCTGATTTAAAAACATAGCCAAGATGGATGTCAAGGAGCTTATGGCATATGCTTTCTTCTAGGAGTTTTATGGTTTCAGGTCTTACACTCAAGTCTTTAATTCCTTTTGAGTTAATTTTTGTGTGTGATGTAAGATAGTAGTCTAATTTCATTCTTTTACATGTAGCATTCCAGTTTTCCCAACACCATTTATTTTTTTAAATTTTATTGAAGTATAGTTACTTTACAATGTTGTGTTAATTTCTTCTGTAAAGTGACTCAGATAGGTATGTATATAATATATATACATATGTATATACACACATATATATTCTTTCTCATATTCTTTTCCATTATGGTTTGTCACAGAATATTGAATATAGTTCCATGTGCTATACAGTGTGACCTTGTTGTTTGTCCCCAGTACCATTTCTAGAAGAGACTATCCTTTCCCCATTGTATATTCTTGCTTCTTCTGTTGTAAGTTAATTGGCCATATTATCATGGGTTTATTTCTGGCCTCTCTATTTCTGTTCCATGACCTATGTGTCTGTCTTCATGCCAATACCATACCATTTTGATTCCTGTAGTTTTGTAATATAGCTTGAAATCAGGGCATGTGATGCCTCTAGATTTGTTCTTCTTTCGCAAGATTGCTTTGGGATCTTTGGCAGTCCCCTACAAATTTTAGGATTATTTGTTCTGTTTCTGTAAAAAATGCCATTGGAATTTTAACAGGGGTTGCATTGAATCTATGGATTGCTTTGGTTGTATAAATGTTTTAGCAATATTAATTCTTCCAATCCATGAACATAAATTGAATCTCATTTTGCACCTTAGGCTGATTGGACATTACCCTCAGGCAGCATCTTTTAAAGTATGAAAATATATACCATCCTGTGGGATTGCAATTGTAAATCCTGCTGGCCTCCAGATAAGGCGATCTTGCGGTGTCCCCTTGGCGAAGTTGCAAAATTTGACTCCAGACAAATGTATAAGCTTCTTTCTGGGAGGTGCAGGTGAGCTGTAGCGAGGCCAGGGGAGAGCACAGAGATGGCCTCTGTGCCCTGGGAGCACCTCTATAGCCTCTAGATGTGTGATAAGCCTGCCCCTCAGGCTGAAGCTCCAGGACAAGTAAATAGGCCTTTTTCACAGGAAGACTAGGGGTGTGTTTCAGTCTGCTGTCTGCTATCTGTGCCATGCTCTAGGGGTGGTAGCATGCCAAGAATTGTCTCTCTGTTTCAGTCCCATGGGGTCCATAAACACAAGCCCCTCCCACTACCACCAGAGCCAGTCACTTAAGGGGCATCCCCTGTGTGGACTCCATGCACCACACCAGCTTTAGAGGTGCCTCAGTAGAGCACCAGGGCGGGGCATATTGCTCGCAACGAGCAAGGTAGAGTGAGAGTACAAAAATGGTACCCACCAGTGCCTCTGTCTCCCCAGGGGCAGATGATTTATGATAAGCAAATGAGTCTCCTTCACATAAGGTCTAGATGCTTTTTGAATCGTTGCTTTTGCACTGGGTCCCAAGGTGAGTTTGCACTTGAGCCTGATATATGGAATATTTATAAATGGAATATTTCCCGTCATATCAATAAACAAATGATGTCACCGTCATCAACGATTGCAGCCCTCCAATGTGAGCCAGTGAGCTGAGAAAGCTCAGGGCTGAAAAGAATACCTGCCATCTAGCAGCCATCAGACTGCAGCCACTCCCTGTGGTGAGCCCTGAGGAAACTCAGGATGGGAAAATACAGGCCCCAGATAGGTGAGGTGCATATCAAAGGAATGATTTCAGTGAGCCCAGAGCTTGCATCTTCCCATATATAGAAAAGTGTTAAATTTCTTACCTTGAGATATCTGGTTTTCTTAAATTAACAATAATCTTCCGACTACCTGTGCTTTGTTGCAAACCTCCTGTATATCCTGGCTCCTCCCCTCACCTCTGCAGAGCATTTTCTCAGAGCTCTCTGAAATGCTGTCTCCCGGGCTGCAGTCCTCATTTTGCCCCCAATGAAACTTAATTCTCACATTGTGCATATATTTTTTAAAATCAATAAGCCCTTTAGGTGTGGAGTCTCAGCTCCCTACAGCCTTTTGGGTCTCCTGGAGGTAAGCCCCATTGGTTTTCAAAGGCAGATGTCCTGGGAGCCCATCTCTCTGGTATTGGTCCTGAGGCTTGTGGTGCCTGATGTGGGGTGTGAACCCCTTGCTCCTAGGGAGAAGCTCCATCTTTGCGAGATCCCTCCTGACTGTGGGTCACCACACTGTGTGTGGAGTATTTGCCTCTCCTGCTCATCTCCACGTGGCCCTTTTATCCTTTGTTGTGCAGGAGCCCTTCAGCTAGTTTTCAGACCTTCTTCAGAGGGAACGTTTCCATATGTAGCTGGGGATTTGGCATGTCTGTAGGAGGAGGTGAGTTCAGGAGCTTCCTACGCCGCCATGTTGAACTGCCTCCTCAATTCTATTTTTAAAAACAGAAAGCACAAATTGTGTAAAAATTTGCGGGAAGAAAAACAGAAAATTGAAATATTCTAGCTTAATGCTTTTTATTAAGAAAATTATTTTTCACTAAGAATAGTTAAATCCAGCATACAGAGAATACTAGACTAGAAGAGTCCTAAGTTTACTTTCAGATTCCACATTTCACAATTCCATGTGTAGGCTTTACCTATCTGTGCTGGGAAAGAATATGTAAATTATAAAGGTGACGATTGATATTTGAAAAGAAAAACAACTTAAGCTGTAGCACCTGAACTTAGAATAGACATTTTTCAAACATTTTGAAATGTATTAGAAGTATATATGTACATTATGAACAATAAATTATGTAAGAACAGACTTATAAACAGAAGTCCAAAAATCCATTATTTATTTGTTTAGTATGTTTTACAAGGTTTTTAAAAGGCAAGCATATTTATACATTTAAATAGTCTCATTTATTAGAAAAGATTAACACTATCTGATTTGAAACTAGTCTGGAACAGTCAAGTTTGCTCAAAGATGCAAGTTTACCTCCCTGAGTGCAAATCTGATTTTGAAAATAAGAAAACAGTGCAATTACAGCTATATTTGGTACTTTTGGACATACCCCTCTTTAATGGGCTAACATTTTCTAATATTAGCTCCTGCTACCCACCAAATTGATCCTGTTACTAAACTAAACTTTTTACTATTTCTAGACAAATCAGGCCCTTTAATGACTCTTTGCATTTGTGTACAATGTCCGTTTCTCAGGAATATCTTTACTCTTCTCTGTGAGTGAAAATTCTATTCATCCTACAAGACTGTATTCTCCAACTTCCTACCACTACCATCAAGCTGAACTAATATTGCTGTCATATTTCTATATGAATACCTTCCCTTCCATACTGTAACATACCAATTCACATATAGGTCACCCTTACTATAAGTCAGGCACTGTGAAGGGTCTGAGAATATAACGCTACTTAGAAGCAGATAAGTTGCCACAGTTTCATGGATGCTGGCAGAAGACATGAAACTCCTGTGTCGGAGACAAAGGACTTTGTTATGTACATCATCACAGCAAGAAGCATGAGCTTCATGTTCACGCTGGTTTCCCATGTCTCCCCCAACAAATGCCACGCGGGTGACATGAGGCAGCCCAGGGATCACTGTGCACATAGTGAGTTTCAGTTATATCTCAGGGACCCTGAGATCAGGAATCTCAAATCTTTAATAATCAGTGGCTTTATAATGGACTGTTTGCTATGCGACATCCTTGATAACACAGCCTGCAGCAAAAGTAGTCAGTGCCTCTGTCTGCAAGATGAGCAGAAATGTGAGAGACCCATGGGTCAAATCTGCCAACACTAGGTTGAAAAGCTACTGAGCAACTAGTATGTGTAAAACACAAGGGAATATATAAGAAGGCTGAAAAATATCTAATGGGACACTCAATAAACATTAATTGCAATGAATGAATAATTTGAATAAGTGGAAAGTTACTGGGCCATATTAGTCTGTGTATTTCCACAGTAGATGTTTGTCTCTCTAGTTCTGTAATATATTCCTATTTAGCAATCTAATGTTCTTGATTTTGGAAGTAAGCTTTGAAATCAATTATTAAATTCATTTTCAGATTGGAAATGGGCCTCATGTGAATCTGGTTAGCATGCTCCAATTAACCTGAGGACCTTATCATTCCTAGACAGTAATTAAAAGGAGAATCTGTGCTCTGGCCCCGGCCTCATTTTCTCGTCTTAGTCGCTCTCACTGTCTTGTGTGTACTCTGTGCTCCAGCCACATTGGTCCTCTTGCACTTCCTCAAATGCCAAACTCCTTCATAATGTAGAGCCTTTCCACAAGCATCCCTTGCCCAGAACAATTCTGTACTGACTCTTCTCCAAGATAACTCCTACCCATCTTTCAAGATTTCGCTTAAAAGCTGCTTGTTCAGGAGAGCCAACTTGCTCCTTAGACTTGATTGGTTCCTGTTTCATATACTTGTAATTTTTCATACTCTTTCTTTATAACCCTTACCACAAGTATAATCAAGTCATTATTTGCATGATTGTTTATTTAATGTCTGTCTCCCCCACTTGACTATAAATTCTAGCTGGGCAGGTACCATGTATATCTTGTACCACTTTATCCTTGTACCTGGTAAATCCTAATAAATAATTGTTGAATCAATGAATGGGGAGCAATATTGAAGCTGACCTGACCATCACCGCCATCCCTAACTACACTATGAAATATGTGAAATATGCCTCTGAGATAAGAGGGTGACATCAGTGTCACCATGTTCATAGCTTGTGACTAGCAGTCATCGCTAAGTGTGCGCTTTCCTGTTGAGACCTGATGCTAATGTAGAGTCCTTCTCAACACACTGGGATGGCCAGGGTGCCACTAACAATTAACCCGGGTGGGCAGGAGAGTTGCAATCCATTTGCAATTCTTGATATATTTATTTTTGTATTCCAAATGCATATAATTAGATGATTCATTCCATCATAAATTCAATTCAACAGAAATGTATGAGTCGCTGTAGAGAATAACACACCTAAAATACATGGTGACTGTCTGGCTCAGTCAGGACTCTTTCAACTGCCAATGGCAGAAACAAGTCTAAGCACAAGAGAAATGTAATGGCTCCTATAACTGGGAGATCCAGGGGACAAGCTCTTGGAGGTAGATCCTCTAAAACAGTACTTAAAAACTTTAATATCCACACAGATCACCTAGAGATCTTGTTAAAATGTGGATTTTGATTCGCAGCTCTGGGAAGGGCCTGCCGTTCTGCATCTCTAACAAGGTCCTCACTGATGTTGATGCTGCTGGTCCAGGACCACACTGTGAGCAGAAAGATCCTCAAGTACAGATACTGGGCGACCATCATACATGCAGTATATTGCCCTCAGGGAGTTTTCAATTTACTCACTTCTATTAATGTATATAAGTTGGTGAAATACAATATGCAGAATATACTCTTTGCATGTCTATAACAACTAATACATTTCAAATTTAAACTGATATAGTATTGAAAGGTATTTGAGTTGGTCTCAACTTACAGATTGTTATGGACACGTATTAAAAAGGGCATCTGATCCAGTCTTAGAGAGAAACAAGCTGGCTCATTTGGCCATTCCAACCCTCTTCTCCTTGGCCCCCCTCCAAATAGAGCAAATACTTCCTTGCAGCTAGGGGGGTCATGTGACACATTTCTGGCAAATTAGGAGGTAGGCAAATGTCCCAGAGGATAACTGTCTTTCCTAAATAAAAAAGGCAGTCTCACAAAGACAAAGGCTTTTGTACTTTGCCCTTTGTCTCTTGTCTTTTTCTTCCTGCCTGAACTTGGGCACAGTGCCTCTAGATGTAGCAGCCATCTAGCAATGGTAAAGGCAAAAGCCACACTCTTAGGATGGTATAGCAGAAAGACAGAAGAATCACACGTCCTTGTAAATATCTCTGAGCTGCTATACCTTTTTTTTTTTTTTATTAAGCTGGGGAAGCTGTTTGTATATTTTAGAAATCAAGCCCTTGTCAGTAGCATGATTTGCAAATATTTTCTCCCAGTCTGTAGGTTGTCTTTTCGTTTTATTTATGGTTTCCTTTGCTGTGCAAAAGCTTTCAAGTTTAATTAGGTCCCATTTGTTTATTTATGTTTTTTATTTCCATTACTCTTGGAGACAGATCTAAAACGATATTGCTGAGATTTATGTCAGAGTATTCTGCCTATGTTTTCCTTTAGGAGTTTTATAGTATCCAGTCTTTAATCCATTTTGAGTGTTTGTATATGGTGTTAGAGAATGTTCTAATTTCATTCTTTTACATGTAGCTGTCCAGTTTTCCCAGCACCACTTATTAAAGAGACTGTCTTTTCTCCATTTTATATTCTTACCTCCCTTGTTGTAGATTGACCATAGATGTGCAGGTTTATTTCTGAGCTTTCTATCCTGTTCCATTGATTCATATATCTGTTTTTGTGCCAGTACCATATCATCTTGATTACTATAGCTTTGTAGTATAGTCTGAAGTCAGGGAGCCTGATTGCTCCAGTTCCATTTTTCTCAAGATTACTTTGGCTATTTGGGGTCTTTTGTGTTTCCATACAAATTATAAAATTTTTTGTTCTAATTCTGTGAAAAATGCCATTGGTAATTTGATAGGGATTACTTGAATCTGTAGATTGCCTTGAGTAGTATAGTTATTTTAATAATATTGATTCTTCCAATCCAAGAACATGGTATATCCTTCCATCTGTTTATGTTTTCTTCGATGTCTTTCATCAGCATCTTATAGTTTTAAGACTACAGGTCTTTTGCCTCCTTAGATAGGTTTATTCCTAAGTATTTTATTCTTTTTGCTGCTATGGTAAATGGGATTGTTTCCTTAATTTCTCTTTCTGATCTTTTGTTGTTAGTATATAGAAATGCAAAGGATTTCTGTATATGAATTTTGTATCCTGCAACTTTACCAGACTCATTGATGAGCTCTAGTAGTTTTCTGGTAGTGTCTTTAGAATTTTCTATGTGCAGTGTCATGCCATCTGCAAACAGTGACAGTTTTCCTTCTTCTTTTCCAATTTGGATTCCTTTTATTTCTTTTTCTTCTCTGATTGCCGTGGCTGAGACTTCCAAAACTATATTGAATAAAAGTGGCAAGAGTGGGCATCCTTGTCTTGTTCCTGATCTTAGAGGAAATGCTTTCAGCTTTCACTGTTGAGTATGATGTTAGCTGTGGGTTGTCATGTGTGGCCTTTATTAAGTTGAGGTATGTTCCCTCTATGTCTGATTTCTGGAGAGTTTTTATCATAAATGGATGTTGAATAGAGCAGCTACTTTTGACACTGGTAGTTGTACAGCTACTGTTCAGCTAATTGCTCTAATTCTAGCACACCAAAGAGAATACTTTCTAATTAGAGGAAGTAGACATAATACAGCACAAGAAACAGGAGATCTGTTTTGTAGCTGTAACATCACACAAGTAATTTAAATGTCTGTGCCTCAGTAATAAAATAAGAAATTTGAAATAGGTGACATTCAATGTCATTTCCAGTCAAAATTGCTGAAGTTCCATAAAACCTGAACTGAATAATACTATCTATTAAGGGAAAGAACTAGTAGTAAAATCAGTATGAAAAGCTCTCTAATTTGATATTTTTTCATTCAGTGTCTAATCTGTTGGATTTTTGCAAATGATCTAAGCCAGAAACCAAGGAGCCTTCCAGGTAGTCCCACCCCAAATCTACTTTACTCAAAATGTTTTCATTCAGCCTGTTTGAACTAACATTGACCTCGTATTCTGTTCCCCATTCACCCTTCCCCCTCTATATTTAATCTAAAACTTCACAATAAAATGTAACCTCACCAAACCCAGGATTTGAGGGGTCATCTTTAACAAAAAGAACACAAAATTACAAATTAAAAAAATG
Organism: Hippopotamus amphibius kiboko; assembly: GCF_030028045.1. NCBI lineage: Eukaryota > Metazoa > Chordata > Mammalia > Artiodactyla > Hippopotamidae > Hippopotamus > Hippopotamus amphibius. Next base: position 118,056,762 of record NC_080189.1, on the reverse strand, counting down.
TTAGAGCCCCACAGAGGGCCTTGCAAAGGAAATTTAAGATTCATTAACTTTATGGTAAATCATTTCTGTCTCTGACATCTGGGAGAGTTTAAATACAGTCTATTAGCTGTACAAAAAAAATGTTACTATAAGACAAACACACATACACATTTACAACACACACACACACACACACACACACAGAGCCCAGAAGATGGTGCAAGACATCTTTTTCTTTTCCCACTGAGCTTAGCCTCTTGACTTTCTGGTCTCCTTCTCTTTTCTCTCCTGCCCTCTTTGCATTCTCAGTCTTTCTGACTCCTCATTTTTCTCGGTTGCTTAGGACCTTGGTGTGGCAGAGCAGAAGGGATGGCTGGCCTTCTTTTCTATTTCTTAGTTGTGCTAAAGATAGGTGAGATTTTAGGAAAGCATAGTAATGTGCAAATACGAGACACTCAATAAATCAATGTCAAATTAATTCAGTTTATAGGTCATTGCAGAATCAAGATTCTTAAAGATATATTTGGGTTCCAGAAATGAAACAAACAGCATGACATTTAACAAGGGTTAAATGTGATGGCCTGGATTTAGGTTCCAAAAAAATTAAATAATTATATACAATAAAGGGAGTACAATTAATATTAGTCGCAAGCTTTATTAAGAGCCAAGAACCTGGATCCTGAAAGAAGCAGCCTCCTTAAATTAAAAAAAAAAAACCAAAAACAGTGAAAGAAAAAAAATTTCACACACAAAATGAGATGTTGGCATGAGACAATGTATTTTATATGTAGAGAGTTATGAAAGATGAGAAAAAATATATATCCTCAACAATTATTGAAACAAAGAATTAAAGGATTAGAGGGCTGGAGGCTAAATCAAAGTGTGTGGGTTCGCTCTTATCATCGTAACTCCTTTTGGCAATAAAGAAAATGGATAAAATATATCTACATTGCCCTTACCTGGTTTTGAAAGCAGAGTGGTTATGACTTGAAAAGGAATTTATAGACAGTGGGTTTGAAAGCAGGCTGAAGGCCAAGATTTTAGAGACAAGGGTAGGTTACTTCAATCACTTCCCATAATTGCCAATAGATATTTACAAAGTACATCCAGAAAGATATATTCAAAAACTATGTAAGTGTTGCCTTTGGAGAGAACTGGGGGCATAGAGACAGGAGAGGGTTGTACTTTCACTGTATGCCTTTTGGTGTCATGGAAATTGTGTACCATGTTCATATATTACCTATTGCAAAAGTATTAATAAAAAACCAGGAGATCTGATTCCTACTCACAATAAGTTTGTCGCTTCTTTTTGTGTACTTGTAATCTCTGAGATTACCTCGAATTTAGCACTTAGCATAGGTCATTGTAATTATTTAGGGGGAGCGGGGAGTTCATGAGATTGTGTGTTTGGAAAAGAACACTTTAGCCTCAGTATGGAGAGCTAAAGGGAGGCCAAAATGGATGCAGGCCGAACAGTTAAGAGGTTATTGCATCTGCCTAAGAGAGAACTGACTGGATAGTGGAGGGCAAGACAGGGAGAAATGGAAGATTTGGGAGGTAGGTAGATGGCTTTGACGTTGGAGTCGAAGAAGAAAGTTAACAAGGATGAGTTATAGTTTCCAGATTTGTGAACATATCGGTTATCAGTTGCTGTGCGACGAATTATCCCCACACCCAGTGACTTCAAAGAATATTTATTTTCTCACAGGTTCTGTGGGTCAGGCATTTCAGAGGCGTTGGCTGAGTGGTTCTTGCTCAGGGTTTCTCACGAGATTTCAGTCAAGAGATTGGCCTGGGCTCCAGTCATCTGCAGGGCTGACTGGCTGGAGGATCTGCTTCCGGGCTCACCTGCGGCGCTGTTGGCCAAAGGCCTTGGTCCCTCAGTGACTGCTGGGAGGAGGCCTCAGTTCCATGTGGTCCGTGTGGGCCTCTCCACGGGACTGCCTGAGTCTCCTTAGAAATTGCCAGTTGTCACGCAGGTAGTCAGTGTTTATTGAATCAATATTTAAAAAAAAAACGAAACTAAACATTTCAACCAGGCCGAATTATATATATTACTTGCACATCCTTCTTTCAGTCAATGACACACTGTGTCATCACTGCAGACCTACTATGTGTCAGGCAATGTTCTAGGTGCCAGGCACAGCATTCACAGGGTCCTGGCCTCAGTGAATTTACATGCCAGTGAGGAGAGGCAGATAATACCCAGGTAAACAAGCGAAAAAGATCATTTAATCTGGTAATTAATACTCGGGAAAATTAGAGTAAGGGAATAAAGTGATGGGGGTGATGGTTAGCTAAAGCAATCAGGAAAGGCCTCTTTGAACAGAGATCATTGCCAGTCACGCAACGAGCTACAGAACAAGACTTCCAGGCAGAGGGAACAGCAAATGAAAAAAGCCTGAAGAAGGGATGAGTTTGCTGTGTTGGTGGAATGGAAAGACAGCCAGTAGGACCAGAGCATAGTTAGCCAAGAGAAGAGTATTGCAGAAGGAAATTGAAAAGGAAGACAAAGACCAGGTCTTGTAGGACCTTGTCCACTACGGTAAGAAGTTTAGATTTCATTTTAACCACATGGGAAATCTTTGGAGGTTTTTAAGCATGGGTAACAATATGATTTGGTTCACCATATTTTGAAAGTTCACTGGGCTGTAGGAGGCTGTACTGGTTTTCCAGGGCTGCCACAACAAAAATACAATGGACTGGATTGCTGGACTTCCTAGGTGGTGCAGTGGGTAAGAATCCACCTGCCAATGCAGGGGACACGGGTTCGATCCCCGCCCCAGGGAGATACCACATGCCGCGGAGCAACTAAGCCTGTGCGCCACAACTATTGAGCCTGCGCTCTAGAGCCCGTGAGCCACAACTATTGAGCCCATGTGCTGCAACTACTGAAGCCCACGCGCCTAGAGCCCATGCTCTGCAACAAGAGAGGCCACCGCAATAAGAAGCCCACACAACACAATGAAGAGTAGCCCCCACTCACTGCAACTAGAGTAAGCTCGTGTGCAGCAACAAAGACCCAACACACCCAATAAAATAAATAAATAAATAAATTTATGAAAAAAAACCCCAAAAACATAAAACAGTGGACTGGATTGCCTTAAACAACAGAATTTGTTTTCTCACAGTTTTGGAGGCCAGAAGTCCAAGATCAAGGAACCAGTGGTGTTGGTTTCCTCTGAGGGCCATAAAAGGAGGATCTGTTCCAGGTCCTCTCCTTGGCTTGCAGGTGGCTTCCTGTCTTTTCACCTGTTCACCCCTCTGTGCACACATTCCTGGGATCTCTCCCTCTTCTTATATGAGAACACCACTCATATAGGATTAGGTCCACACAATAAGGGCATCATTTTAACTTAATCACCTCTTTAAAGACCTTATCTCCGAATATGATTACATTCGGAGGTACTGGGGATTGGGACGTTGACATATGAATCTGAGTGGGGAGACACAATTCAGTCGGTAACAGGGGGCAAGAATGGAAACAGAGAGACTGGTTAGGGTATTATTGCAATGTCTCAGCAAGAGATGCTAGTATCTTGGATTAGGGTTTTTAGCATAGAAGATAATAAGAAGTGTATGGATTAGGGAATTATTTTAGAGGTAGCACGAATGGGTTTGCCACTTCTAAGCAACAGAAAGAAAAGACGCTCACGACTCAAATTCAGAAGTCCCCAGATGAATCTATATACAGCCACTCTTGGGAACCAGTACTGAATTACAAGTTGTAGTGCCTGGGTGTGGGATGGCTGCATTTCCCAATCGTAGTTTTCTAGTCTCTATCACAAAATGTTACATTTTATTTTAGGAAAGTGAAGTATCCACATGATGGCACTATAATCTACAAAATAAGAGACTGTCAATTTATGAAGACCAAGAACTTGGTAAATTCTAGCTAAAGTACTTATTATTGATGGAGCATGCATAAAAATAAGGCATTTTATATGCAAAATAGTATGGATATCATTTCCCTTGTGTTTTACAGAGACACACTGGCTAATCTCTCATTTCAGGTGCATTTTTTACCTGGTTCATTTGATAACATGATCTTAGTCCTCATCTTTTTAGAAAACAGTTTTAATCATCTCCAGCACATAGCCCTGAACTGGATAATCAGAACAAAAGCAAAGTATTTAAGAGCCTAATATGAGGATGCAACTGTGTTGGGAGCTACTTAATGCATTACCCATAATATCATTTCTCCCTACTGTTGAATTTAAGGAATAATTAAGAAGTTATCAGGGAAACAATGTTGAATAAGACAGATGTCACCATGGAGTTTATATTCTGGCAGGGGAGATAGGCTTTAAATACATGCTGACATAATCACTTAATTAAAACTATGGTTACTGCTACAAAAGAGAAGTCTAAGTAAAATGAAAGCACCGTAGCTGGTTAAAGGGGCTACATCCAGTCTGCAAAGTAAAGGGCAGCTTCATTGAAGAAGACACTATGAGCTAAGCTCTTAGGATGAATAGAAATTAACTAGGCAAAAGAAAGGGAAAAGCATTACAGTCAGAGGGAATGGGCATGTGCAAAGGGCCTGCAATGGCCTGTTCCAGGAAATGAGAGCATGAAAAATCCATCCTATCTTGACTTTTATGAGGCAAGAGTTAGCTCAGGACATTTTACTACCAATTCATTAATCTCTGAATTTGAACATTATGTATGATTTATAGATGAACTATATTCTAACAGTTTGATGAAAAATTAACTGTTTAGAAGGAAAAATCTTTTTCCATGACAAAAATCATAGAAATAATGGTACCATGAAGCCTATTTAAGCCATAATGTAATATTGACTGTTCTCCTTGAAGTCTGTCCTCCATAAATAGTTTTTTTTAATTGATCTTTTACAAAATAACTGGCCTATTCTCTTCAAAATATCAAGGTTAAGAAAGAAAAGGTTGGACTTCCCTTGTGGCACACTGGTTAAGAATCCACCTGCTAATGCAGGGGACACAGGTTTGATTCCTGGCCTGGGAAGATCCCACATGCCACGGAGCAACTAAGCCAGTGTGCCACAACTACTGAGCCCATGTGCTGCAACTACTGAAGCCTGCACGCCTAGAGCCCATGCTCCGCAACAAGAGAAGCCACTGCAATGAGGAGCCTGTGCACCACAACGAAGAGTAGCCCCCACTTGCCGCAACTAGAGAAAGCCCACATACAGCAACACAGACCCAATGCAACAAATAAAAATAAATGAATGAATGAATGAGTGAATTTATTTGAAAAAAGAAAGAAAAGATTGAGGAACAGCTCCAGAATAAAAAGACATAAACAGATAAGTGCAATTCATGAATCCCCATATGGATGGGATCAGGGATGGAGAAGACAGCTATTGAGAATAATGTTGGGAAAATTGATACAATTTGAATATGAGCTGCAGATTAAGCCTGGGATACTGTGATAGGAGCGAGCCACCTATCTTGGGCACAGAATTTATTTTTTTTTATTTTTATTTTTTTTTTGGCACACGGGCTTAGTTGCTCCGCGGCATGTGGGATCTTCCTGGAGCTGGGATTGAACCCGTGACCTCTGCATTGTCAGGTGGATTCTTAACCACTGTGCCACCTAGGAAGCCCCAGCACAGAATTTATGATGGCACAAAAAATTCAGTAATCAAACTAAATAACATTTGAATGTAATATTTAAAAATAAAATTTAATGCAACAATCCATGATGAACAAAGTATCAAAATTTTAAATTACAAAATTATTTCTGATTTTTCCTTTTGCTGTAGGCTCCAGTATGACTAGGCATAAACACTGATGATATCAGTGTTAAATTACCTGATTTGGTCAACTGTTCCATGTTTCAGACAATACACTTTTAGGAAATATATAATGAAAAAAATTGAGGTAAAGGGTTAGGATATCTCTTGCTGTGGAAGGATTCAAAATGACCCTCAAAGATGTATGAAATTCCTAATTTCTAGAATATCTGAATACTACCTTATATGGTAAAAGATGTTATTAAGTTAAAGATCTAGAGAAAGAGGATATCCTGCCTTATCAGCATGGGTTCTAAATGCAATCATGTGTATCCTTATAAGAGAGATCCAGATAGAGTTTCAGGACCAAAGCAGCAGCAGCAGTGGGACTAAGGGCTGAAATTAGAACCATGTCACCACAAGGCAAGGAATGCTGGTGCCACCACAAGCTACAGGAAGCGATGGGTTCTCCTCTAGAACCTCTGTAGCAAAAGAAATACTGCTGAGACCTTGATTTTGACATCTACACTCCAGAACTGTGAGAGAATAAATTTCTGTTATTTTAAACTATCTAGCTGAGTTTTAAACTACTGGGTTGGCCAAAAAGTTTGTCCAGGTTTTTCTGTAAGATGTTATGCAAAAACCCGAGTGAACTTTTTGGCCATCCAATACTAAGTGGTAATTTCCTATGGCAACAGAAGAAAATAATACACTTAATCTTGAATGGCATTGGGGGTGGTGATAGATAGAAGATAGATACATAGATCATTGATAGATAAATCATTGATAGATAAATAATAGGAGAAAGAGTGGAGGAGAATGAGGAGGGGAGAGAATAAAACTGAAATGGGCGCAATGCAAACAACTGTTGAACCTGGGTAGAGAATATATGACATTTCCTTGAATTATTTGTACCATATCTGTATGTTTGAAACATCCAAATCAATTTACCAAGATCAATTGGAAAGCTTCTGATATATACTATTTTCCTTCTATAAATCATGAAATATGGATTTCTATATATTTTTAAATCTTACATTTGGTTTCATTTAGTTGTAATATTCTTAGTGGTATTTATGAGCATATCATTATGGTACTTCAAGAAGGGATAATTTACTCAAAAATAATACTTTTTTTCAGGGAGACTAGTTGCTCGCCTGGTGAGAGTAATTCACCATCAATGTCTCTCCCTTTTTTAAAAAAACTTATTTTTTTTTATTGAATGAAAGATTCTTTAAATTCTATAGTGCTTTACAGTTTTCAAAATTTCACACACATGATTTCATACAATCCTGCAATAACCCTTTTTAAAAAATCCCCAACTCCTATATTGCCCTGCCTCTCCATTAGTAACCACTAGTTTATTCTCTATATGTGTGATTCTTATTATATGATACTTCTGCATTATAAGTAATTAACAAATAGAAGAAAGTTAAAGTAGAAGTAATTTTGAAACATTTTGTATGCTGAAGATGGAGGATAGTTTAGTTAGAGAAACATTTAGGTCATCAGCTGAGGCTTTTGTGGAAATTCTCAACAGAACTTCTGTGCACATTAAAGAGATCTTTAGAGGTTGAGGGCATTGACTCTTTTTTAGCTTAATTTGACTTTAAAACTTGACATTTTCTTTTTCCTTGGTATAGTTGTATTACCACATCTACTCTTATGCCCCAGGGGCATGATTAGATATGTGTTCTGGCTTTCTATTTTTTTTTTTTTTTTTTGGCACACGAGCGGCATGTGGGATCTTCCTGGAGCTGGGATCGAACCCGTGACCTCTGCATTGGCAGGCGGATTCTTAACCACTGCGCCACCTAGGAAGCCCATCTGGCTTTCTAAATGAAATAGAATCAGAGAAGGTAAGGGAGAAAGGTGTTTTTGTTTTTCTCCTCTAGCAACTAAGTGGTAGTCAAAAAGAAAAGGAGAGAGAAAAAAAAAAAAAGGAGAAACTAAAGCGTGAGAGTGTGAGGAGGGGGTGTGGGCACAGATATGGGGGTGGGGGAATAACAGGAAGGCACAGGTGTGGGATGCAAGAGGAAGGCACAGATGTAGGGGTGTATGAGGAAGGCACAAGTGTGGAGGTATAAGAAAAAGGCACAGATGTGGGGTTTAAGAGGAAGGCACAGCCTGATGGAGGGAGAACACTGGAGCCCATGGTGGACCTAACCATAATGTAAGCACTCAAGGGCGGAATGGGAGTGTGGCAGGTATAAAAAAAATCTCTCCAATGAAGAAAGTCATAGAAGAAAAGGAAGGGATGGTGCTTTGTGAGGACTTAGAGGGGTGGGATAGGGAGGGTGGGAGGAAAGCTCAAGAGGGAGGGGATATGGGGATATATGTATACGCAGAGCTGATTCATTTTGTCGTACAACAGAAACTAACAACATTGTAAAGCAATTATACTCCAATAAAGATGTATTAAAAAAAAAAAGGAAGGGAGATCAGGTTATTTCCCCACCTGTCATGGGTGGTGTCAATCAAGGATATTGAATGATTTATGGCTTCCAGTGACTTGCCAGATAAACAAAGCCGACACCAGTGAAAGTGGTTTTAATCACCTATTTACTATAGCAATAAGGAAAAAGAGTCCAGCATGAACTGAACTCAATTCTAATTTGTAGAGAGGTGATTGGGCATTTTAAAGGCAGAATGGAAGAATGGGGGAGGGGGGCAAATGGGGCTCAGTAGAGTTCAGGGAAGTGATCAGTTGGGTTGGGTCATGTGGACCTGTTTGGGTGTGTTAAGTGGTGCTAATGGAAGCTCCTGGGGGTACAGGGTCTCGGTCTTGAGATGTCGCTGGAACAAGCTGTGAATTCTTCAGGCAGCTCTGAGTTTTCTCAGACAGGTACTCTAAGGGTGGCTGGGGTCATCCTAGGGGTGAGGCCTTGAGCTGTTAGAAATTAAGTTTGTGTTTTGTTCAAGTTTTTTTTTTTTTTTTTTAAGCTCTTTATTGGAATATAATTGCTTTACACTGTTGTGCCAGTTTTTGCTGTACAACAAAGTGAATCAGCTGCATTTATACATATATCCCCATATCCTCTCCCTCTCATCCTCCCTGTCCTGGCCCTCTAAGTCATTATCTATCATCGAGTTGATCTCCCTGTGTAATGCAGCAGCTTCCCACTAGCTATTTTACATTTGGTAGTGTATATATGTCAATGCCACTCTCTCACTTCTTCCCAACTTCCCTTTCACCCCCCCACTCTGTGTCCTCAAGTCCGTTCTCTACATCTGTATTTTTATTCTTGCCCTGTCACTGGGTTCATCAGTACCATTTTTTCAGAGTCCATATATATGAGTTAGCATATGGTATTTGTTTTTCTCTTTCTGGCTTCCTTTGCTCTGTATGACAGACTCTAAGTCCATCCACCTCACTACAAATAACTCAATTTCATTCCTTTTTATAGCTGAGTAATATTCCATTGTATATATGTGCCACATCTTCTGTATCCATTCATCTGTTGGTGAGCATTTAGGTTGCTTCCATGTCCTGGCTATTGTAAATAGTGCTGCAATGAACATTGTGGAACATGTTTCTTTTTGGATTATGGTTTTCTCAGGGTACACGCCCAGGAGTGGGATTGCTGGGCCATATGGTAGTTCTATTTTTAGTTTTTTAAGGAACCTCCATACTGTTCTCCATAGTGGCTGTATCAATTCACGTGCAAAAGGGTTCCCTTTTCTCTGCACCCTCTCCAGCATTTACTGTTTCTAGATTTTGTGATGATGGCCATTCTGACTGGTGTGAGGTGATACCTCATTGTGGCTTTGACTTGCATTTCTCTAATGATTAGTGATGTTGAGCATCTTTTCATGTGTTTGTTGGCCATCTGCATGTCTTCTTTGGAAAAATGTCTATTTAGGTCTTCTACCCATTTGTGGATTGGGTTATTTGCTTTTTTGGTATTAAGCTGCATGAGCTGCTTGTATGTTTTGGAGATTAATCCTTCGTCAGTTGGTTTGCTGGCAAATATTTTCTCCCATTCTGAGGGCTTGCTTGTCTTGTTTATGGTTTCTTTTGCTGTGCAAAAGCTTTTAAGTTTCATTAGGTCCCACTGGTTTATTTTTTATTTTATTTCCATTATTCTAAGAGGTGGGTCCAAAAGGATCTTGCTTTGATTTATGTCATAGAGTGTTCTACCTATGTTTTCCTCTAAGAGTTTTGTAGTGTCTGGCCTTACATGGCCTTTAATCCATTTTGAGTTTATTTTTGTGTATGGTGTTAGGAAGTGTTCTAATTTCATTCTTTTACATGTAGCTGTCCAATTTTCCCAGTGCCACTTACTGAAGAGGGTGTCATTTTTCCATTGTATATTCTTGCCTCCTTTGTCAAAGATAAGGTACCCATATGTGTGTCGGTTTATCTCTGGGCTCTCTATTCTGTTCCATTGATCTATATTTCTGTTTTTGTGCCAGTACCATACTGTCTTGATCACTGTAGCCTTGTAGTAGTTTGAAGTCAGGGAGCCTGATTCCTCCAGCTCTGTCTTTCCTTCTCAAGTTGCTCAAGTTTTTATAGGCCAAGGTAGAGACCTAGTGGAGAAGAGCGCTCAGAGGAGCCTGGCTAGAGTTTGGTCAAGATGAGAATCTTTGTTGGACTCAAGGGTGGTGAGATCTGGCAGTGTGCTGCTGGCTAGTCTTATGGATCACATTTTCACAGGTTGTAAGTTCAAAATGTAAGAAGTACATGTAATCGGGGGCTGAACTTTACTAGATGATTTCTGAATGTCTTTACTACCTCTTCTACTATTTCATGAATATGATATAAACAGACTGTATAAAGTAATAATGATAACTAATATTTATTAAGCATTTACAATGTGATTTGTATTATACTAAAGCCTTTACATTATTTGTTAATTTATTCTTCACAAATACCTTTTGGGGTCAGTATTATGATCTCTCGTCTATAGCTAAAGGAAAGTAGGCTGGGAGAAGGGCCATGGTCACAGAGCAAAAATGTGGCACAGAGCTCTTTTCCAGTATGAAACAGATTAACAGTGACAATCTCTCCTCCTCATACCTGGCTTCTTTCTTGCTCTAGTTCTTAAGGACTTGAAGGGGGCTGGATATACATATAAACAGCCTTCTACCCTCTTACCTTTTCCCTCCTATTCTCTCCTCTCCTCCACCTGTAATCCTCTCTGCAACAATCCAACTTGGGATCCTAGACTACCTGATCCCAAGTTATAGCACTGACTCCTCTTCTCCTGTGTTAACCTAGTCTTCTGTTCCCTCTTTTTGGTCTGATCAATTACCTGTCTCACACCAATTCAGTGTGATGCTTTCTAACAGCTCTTGATATGTGCTTCCAGTTTGGCTCACCTTGACTGCTCCTGAGTTTTGACAGCTGCCACATCAATGTAATAGGATTTAGTCTTCAGAATTTAGTCCCTGGCCAAGCAGTTGTTGGAGTGAGCTCTCTAGAGTCACTGTTTTATTTTAATCCTCTTGTAAAATTGGGCTTGATTCTTGTAAAGGGTCTTATATAACAGTCATTGGATTTAATTCTGGGGCTAGTTTCAAATTTCTTTTAAGTAATTAAAATGATAAAGTACTTAAAAAGCAGTTCATATGCTCTATTAATTATTACTGATGTCTCTACCATGCTGGTGTTCCTCTAGCATCTTAAAAATACAGAAATAAAAGAAATACTAATTACTACCATTATTCTACCAAAACATATTCAGGAAAAAGAGAACCAAGTCTCTGCATTAATTCTATCAAATCCTACCCTGCAATTTCCAGGGCTGAACAGAGGTCAATTTTAGCCAAGCTTCAGGGAATTCCCTGGCGATTCAGTGGTTAGGACTCTGCACTTCCACTGCAGGGGGCATGGGTTTGATCCCTGGTCTGAGAACTTAAAAGATCCTGCATGCCTCATAGCACGGCCAAAAAAATTTAAAAAAAAAATTTTTTTTTTAGCCAAGCTTCATAGCTTTCCAGTCCTTACCATTCTCTCTGACAATAGCTTCAATATAATTCTGTGTGGAAACAGTAAATCTGGCAGGCAACTGAATTTGTCGTCAATTAAAAACCTGTAGAAAAATTTTGAAAGTAGATTTTCGTTGTAAGTTTATTATTTTAAAAATGAGACATGATAGTCTAATGAGTATAAATAATCTCATAGTTTTAAAGAATTCAGTGGCCTGAGTTTGTATTATAACATTTATCCTTTAACTACTGTTCTAAATATTCTGCTGAGTTCAGAGCACGTTCGCTTTGGAAGTTTAAGTTTACCAAACTCAAAAAACCAAGTATACACACACACACACACACACACACACACACACAGACACACACATAGACACAGACACAGACACACACACACACACGTAAAAGGATATTTTCTATGCTGGAACTGAGAACTGTTAACTTTCTAGTACAGTGAAACATTTCTTGCCAAACATCAAATTTGAGAATCATGGGTCAAGTATCTATTACATGGACTTTTTTTTACTGTTCTCAAACATTCAAACTGGGCACACTGTATTTGTTAGTCTTAAATCCTAAAGCCTGAATAGAAAGGGACTGTGTAAATTAGTTTTATAATTCTATTCTGCAGTAAATTAGTAAAACAAACACAGTAGGAGGTTGTACATACATATAGGAGTGAAATATTGGTAGTATAGGGAAAAGAGTAAAAAAAAAAGTTTGAAAACAAGAAATTGCCATTGCTTTGATTCTTTTGGCCTGATATGAATTCCTATTCTGTGACAGAGATAATTGTTGTGGATACAATTCCCCTTCAAGTGATCTATGAAAATCAGATTTGAATATAGCTGGGATTTAGCCCAGGTCCTACTCAGTGCAAATTATGAAGACACTACAGTGGCTGATCACATAAAATGAGAATATAACCATGCTCCTCTTCTTTATTCCTGATATCTCATTTTAGATTTTACTATACTCTTGAAGTATAAATATGAGAAACTGAAAAATCAGTTACTGGCATTTCTAATCAAATAATTGAATTCTTCACAAGGGATGACCCTGAGAGGCAGGTGATCTGTCTCAGGAGCTCAAGCTTCTTCTGGAATCCTTCACTGTGTGCTGGCAGAATAATGTCCTTCCCCCGCCCCCCCCAAGATGTCCACATCCTAATCCCTGTGAACTGTGAACATGCTAGGTTACATGGTAAAGGGGAAATAAGGTTGCTAATCACCTCATCTGGAGATGGGGAGATTATCCTTGATTCTCAAGGTGGACCCACTATAATCACAAGGGTTCTTATAAGTGGAAGAGAGAGGTAAGAGAAAGAACCAGGAAGCTGTTGCTGGCTTTAAAGAGAGAGGAAAAGGGCTGCAAGCCAAGGAAGGTGGGTGGCCTCTAGAAGCTGGAAAAGGCAAGGAAATCGACTCTTCCCTGGAGCCAACCCCTTGATTTTAGCCCACAGAACTTTTAAATAATAAATTTGTGTTTTAAGCCACTACGTTTGTGTGAATCTGTCCTAGCAGCAGCAGGAAACTGCGCGTACCTTTCCTGCTATCTCCTGCCCTCTCTCTTCAGACCCCAGGTACTCTGTCTCCTGTTCTCGGGAAGAATACTCTTCCCCTGCTCTCAAGGATTTGGTATGACATTTACATCTTAGTATACGTTGATTTAGCACTCGTATTTGCATTTTAAGCCCTTTGTCTGATTGATTCTATCTATAAAGAGTATCTGTTCTTCCTTTGTTAAAGAAATTTACTAATAAGTAGGGGGAGAACAATGTTTTGGGAAGGAGAGTGATCACAACTTCCCCTAAATTACTCGAAGCTAAAAATCTATTCATCCAGCACATGGTCAACCGTGACCAAAAGGAATGTTAAGCTTTTTCAGGTTTAGCAATCTGGTCTTATTTCCTTCTCTTTCCATCTAATGACTCCTTTTCCTCCTGAGCTAAAATGAGCTGTATTGATTACTTAACGAATAAATACTCTGCGCCAGCCTTCCCTGAGCACACACAGAAAAAGGACTTGGTTAATTTTTAAATGTAACTTTATGAGTTTGGTAAGGTCTCCTATCAAGAAATTCATGTTTATAGGGGGGAAGGAGGAATTTCAAAACTCTGCCAACGTGGAAAGGAGGACGTGAACTTACCAGTTTTTATCCTCTTATCTCTGCTAGTGCGCGTCACAGCTGGTAGTTCGGATTGGCCATAACCTAGCACTGCACATTCAGGATTTCCCCCTGCTGGGGTAACTCCACCGCGATTCTAGTGTTTCACAAAGCTGCCCTTCTCCGCCTGCACTACGTGGATTACGCTTTTCTTTTCTGCACTCGTCAGCTTTTCAAGCAGTGTCCCTGACGGCGGTGCTCGGCGTGACCCACTCCCGCGAACCTGAGGCCGGGCGTGGGGTCACCGTCATAACCGGGTTCCTGGTGCACAACCGGTGACCGTTTTACCGGCCGGAACCACCCCTCTTACTGGAGAGCCCCAAGTTTCCAGCTGGACGAAAACGAAACTCTCCTCTCTTCCAGGCGGGGGCTTCTGCTTGTCACCGAAGAGCCTTCCTCTCCTTCGTCACATCACCAAGTGGGGACCCCGCTGCGTCTCCGCGACACTGACGCGCAGACGCGGTCGCCGGGGGGCGGCAGCGGGAGGAGCCTCCAGGGCTCACGGCCGGCGGCGTCGCGCTGGGGTCCGCAGGACGCGCTCGCGGGCCTCGGCTAGCAGTTGAGGACGCCCCCACGTGAAGCGATTCCCAAGAGAGACACAGCCGCAACCTCTACCAGCTGTTTCCAACTGACTGGCGTCTGGGGGCAGGCGCCGCGGGGCAACTTCCGGTATCCCCGCCCGCCCCTCCCTCAGGCCCCGCCCCCGACGCGCGCTTCCTCCCCGCCAAGCCTACTTCCTCCTCCCGGCCCCGCCCCGCCCCGCCCCGCCCCTGGCCCCTCCTCCCCCGTTCTCAGACCCCACTCCTTCTCCTCCCCCACTACCAGGGCCCGCCCCCAGCCCAACCTCAGGCTCCGCCCCTAGCCCCTCCCCCGACTCCGTTCCATTCAATTGTTGGATTGTCGGCAGCGCACTCCCTCTGGCGGCCGGCAGGGGGCGGGGTTCGCGCGTGGATTCCCCCGGCGTCCCCACGGCAGGGGCAGGCGCGGCGCGGAGCTGGGCGGGCGCGGGCGCGGGCGCTGGTGGGCGAGCGGGCGGGCGGACTCGAGGCCGCGGGAGGGAGGGAGGCTGCGACGCTGCGTTGGGTCGCGCTCGGCTGAGAGGCGGCGGTGGCCGCATCAGCGCTGACGTGGAGCGACGTGGGCCGGCGCCGGTCCCGGTGGGGCTCGTCGTCCCACCTCCTCGCGTCCGTAAACTGTGACGAGGCCCGCTACGTAAATCGCTTCGCGGCCGGTAAGTGGTGAGCCAGCCGGCGGGGCCCGCGGAGCCCGAGGCGGCGGCGCCGGAGCGGGGGGCGGGGCGGAGCGGGTAGCCCGGGCCGCCCTCTGCCGTTTGCCCCGCGCACCGGGCGGGCGCTTCCCGAGGGGCGGCCGCTCCGGCTCCGGGCGAGAGGAGGCCGCCGAGGGCCGCTGCGCGGGCGGCCGCCGCGGCCCCGTCAGCTGCCCTCACTCGCCCGAGCTGCCGCCCCCGGGTCCTCGCGGCCGGAGACCCAGCGAGAGGGGCGCGCCGCCCGCGTCTCCCGCGTCTCCCGCGTCCCCTTTGCGCCGGGACCAGCCCGCCCGGCGAGACCCCCGGAGCCCGGGCGCGAACTGAGAGGGACGCGCGTCCTCGGACGTCTGCCCCGCCGTCCCCCCGGGACCCCGGACCCGGTCCCGAGCGTGAGCCGGGAAGCGGCGGCCGGCCGGCGCGGGGCTGAGCGATGCTGACCCGCGGGACCAGCCCCGGTCCACACCGGAGGCCCTGTAACCGGGCGGCTCACCCGAGCGGCTTCCGAACATCTCTTCCTTTCCTGCCTCGTTCTCCCGGCTGCTGGGAGTGCAGCCACCCTTCCTGGAAATAAATAGAAACCGAGATGCGCAGGGCTAGAGGTCCAGTGTGAAGACTGTGTTAGATTACATGAACAATTCGTGTTTTTTTCCCTATGGGTACCACATTTTTCTCCTAGTCTCGATCCTTCTTTTGGACAACAGGCTGCTTTCCCCTCATAGGCTTTGAATCTTTGAACTTGAGGAACTTTTTTTCCTCAAAGAAAGGCAAATTGCACACAATGTGTTTTGGCTAACTTATGCTAAATATTAAAATACTGATGTTTAAAGAGCTACTTAGTGATCCACACACAACTTTTAAAAAGATGTTTCAGTGGGTTTGATTCAGGATGGGTAAACGCTGAAAGCATTGTCATGTTGTGTTGGCAACGACACAGACGTTTCTG
The DNA here is from genome assembly GCF_030028045.1 of Hippopotamus amphibius kiboko. Classification (NCBI taxonomy): domain Eukaryota; kingdom Metazoa; phylum Chordata; class Mammalia; order Artiodactyla; family Hippopotamidae; genus Hippopotamus; species Hippopotamus amphibius. The sequence goes on along the minus strand of NC_080189.1, from coordinate 118,040,757 downwards.
GTGCATCTGTAAATAGTTCAGTGTAAGCACGTGCTTGATCAGTGACTTGCTGTTCAACTTGGAGTCTCTTTGGTGAGTCTGAAGTTGTAATGACACGGATGTTTTGTGTACACATTTTGTAAGAGTGTATGAATAAATGTTTATTGGATGTGTAAAATCAGAGGAACTCTCTAGTCTTTGTTTCGCAGTGTCCCAGCAGGTTACTGAAATTTGGTGAATTTAACAAACTCCAGACTCCACAGATTGCCCTAGTTTCCTACTGAGGCAAATCATCGCATGATTAAAATGAAATCATGTTTAGAATTACGGGCATCTCATGAAAAGTAAAGAGGAGTTTCAGGTTGTTAACATACGTCAGGAATGCCGACTGAATCTTTAGTAGTATAGACGTATATTCCTGTTCCTGTTTTCCCCAACCTGGTATTCTCCACAAGTTAATATTGGGCCAGGAAAGTAAAGCAGGTTTATTGTCGACGTGCATAGTCTATTGGAAAGTGCTCAAATGTCTTGTCCCATTTAGATAGACTTTTAAAAATAAAACTGAACCTTGCTAACACTTAGCTGAATCATTGATGTTTTGACATATGATCAACATTGGTCATTAAGGAAATTGACCTGAAGTGTCTTTGAATTCTGTTAAGTATTTCTACTTTATTGAACCGATGTGGACATATATAAAAATCAGCTTTGAAAAGAGTTACTGTCGTACACTGAATACAATTTCAATATTATCAATACAGGTATATACATTGTAAAAATATAGATTTCAGGGAAAGTTTCTCATCCATTATGCATATGTAGAAGTAAACTTTTAAATCATTTTGTTAATTTTCTTTTAAAGAACACAAGGTATTTAAAATACTTTTTACCATGGAATTGCATAATAGAGTGTGCAATAAAAAGTGTGCAATAAAATCATTTATGATTTTCCTTTAATAATGCTGTAGGATATCCAGTAGAAAATAAGGGAGGATGAAGAGGAAAATCTAAGGATGATGTTAGCAGGGATTTATCTTAATATTACTCATGAAGACAAGTTGAGTCTTACTAGTATGATTCAGTTATAGCAAATTTAAAAAATATCTACTTTGCAAATCTCTTGACTGACCTTCCCAGGAGTGTTACCGGGAATTACTGGCAAGGTGTATGTGAAACAGTTTTGAGGAAAAGCATGGGCTGGTAGGTTATTTGGGACTGTTTAGTTAACTCACTGATGAGGAAGGATGCTTGTCTCCAAGAAAACCTTACTGGCAACTTTTTGTGAGGCTCTTTTGAAGTCTCTCGGTTCTCCCCAAATGGGAAGCACCTTCAAGCGTACTTTCTGAACAGTGATACAACCAGACCAATCAAATGTCAAGTGAAATCCTGTGAAATTTTAACAGTGGGGTTCATGTGATTCTGATATTTTTACTTTTGAGAATAAACTCAGAAAATAAACTCAGTTTCCTCAAAGTTATCCTAGTGAAGCTTTTTTTTTTTAACACAGCAGACTTAAAATTAGACCATCCTAACTCAGAATGTCAAATGTCATAGAGTTTTGTTCATATTCTCAAACAGCCTCAATTTTTTCATTGGTAGCACAAAAATTGTTTTTTAGCCTAGAAACGGTGAGGAATTTATATCCTAGCATGGATTATGATGAAAGCTTCCAGCTCTGGTATTGGGACAACTGTATACCATGCATGAAGAAGATTGGGATGCTTTTGCACCTGTTAAAAGTGATGGAGGAGTTAAGTTTAACTTATTTAGGCATCTTTCTGCAGTTAGATACTAGTTTTGTTCATATGCACAAGATAGGACCGACCTACATAAGTATAATAACGTTGAAATTCATTTCTGTGAACTTTGGGTAATTCCAGTGTCTTATCTACTCTTTCCCAGATTTACTAGTTAGTAGTCAATGCAGTTGTACTTTATGTGTAGATAAGTGTTTTGAAATGTACTTAAAGTGCAGTAATGGAGTGTGCTGTTGAAAAGAAAAACCTACAATGATTAGTTAAGCAAATAACTTCCCCAAAAGATTGAAAGTTTTATTTCCTTTCGTGGGGGGAGGGGGCATTGGTGCTTGGAGAGGTAGAGGTAGGCCATGATTATTTGAATCTCATTTTTCATTTCCTCCTTTGCAGCAGATTCTGCTGTTCATTGACTGCAGTAGATGAAAGCAGGCACCAGGTGGGGAATGAACTGAAAAAGAGGTGCTTGAATAGTTAATCCTTTGGTGATTTTAGTAAAGAGTTAAGATTTCTTAATTATAGGTACCTGAAGCAATTAAACTGGAGTGGCCTTGAATCTATATTAGAATGCTGACTTTCTATATGATTCATATTCAAAATAGTAAAGACAGTATTTACAAGTGTTTCAAATAATTATTTGAAATAATTATTTATAAGAACTATTCCTGGCCACTTCTATTTTTACACAAAAGTGTAAAAAATGTTATTTGAAAGTTATTCTAACTTTGCTTCACAGAGATTACAAAACATTAAAAGTGGCATAATTTCCTGTTACTACTGTGTTGCTTTGTTTTTCCTGTACTCATCTCCTTCACCTAAAATGCACCGTAACCATAGGCTCATCCCTGTCAACTTCTCATAGATGGCTCTTTGTAGTTACATTTGACTCTTAAACCACATGGGCGTTAGGGGCACTGACCCCTGCTCAGTTGAATATCCCCATGTAACTTTTGACTCCCCCCAAACTTAACTACTAATAGCCTACTGTTGACCAGAAACCTTACCAATAACACAGTCAATTAAAACATATTTTGTATATTATATGTATTATATACTGTATTCTTACAAGAAACTAGAGAAAAAAATGTTATTAATAGAATCATATGGATGAGAAATACATTTGCAGCACTCTACTGGATTTATCAGTACCATAAGTTTACAAATGAATTGAATCATTTGTCAGTACGGCATCAGTATTGTCTTAGATGATACAAAACGTAGATGTTATACGTATTACTAACAGTGGACATCAAAAATGAGAAGATAATGTGAGAAAGAAATTTGTATTTATTTACAGGTGTAACTATTCATGCACTGTTAGTGAAGAAGCAGCAATATGATTGCCTTATGGTCGCCTAGTGTAATCGATATGATTGCATCAGGGTAGCCTAGCCCTTACACTACTGAGTGATCATTATAGAGGTTTATGGTGTACAGTATTACTGTCATGTCCATAATACAGTATTGGAAACGTTGTTTTTTTTTTTAAACCACTAACCTGTGATGTGGTTTCTCCAATTATGAGAGGCATACTGTATGATAATGTAATTCTCTGAAAGTCAATTTTAAAACGGTAAGAAAACTAACATTATTTTATATTAAATATCACTCACCTTATGCCTGTGTTAAGGATAGACTAGTATCTACATGTATTTTATGCATTCATGACATACCTAACTTTTTCTTAATTTTTTCGATAGTTGTAGGCTATGAGTTTCATCTGTGAGTTTTTTCAAATTGTTGCAACTCTCCAAAAATTTTTCCAGTATATTTATTGAAAAGAATCTGCATGTAAGTGCACCCACAGTGTTTCAAATCTGTATCGTTCAAGGGTCAACTGTGCTCCTCTCTTCCAGCTAGCCTTTTTCCCAACTTTTTAATTGACTTGGTTGAGAAAGGCCAGAAACACACTCTGAGCTTCATATTCTCCTGTTTGCTTTCAAGCCTTACTTGCTGCTGCTACTTACATCATAGTTAACCTATGAGGATCTCCTACTTTCCCAAAGAGCTGAAACCTGTCTTCATCCAGAACCTAAGAAATAGCTTGTACTTTTCTGTTTTCTTTCTCTTCCTGCTTCCATTAAAGGCATGCTGCCCTTTATTCTACATTCTTTTTATTTTGACCATGCTAATTGCAGTGGGGTTTTTGTGTTGCCCTTCTTGCAAAAACCATAGCTAACAAGGGATAGAACTCAAGTTAATACCCAGGTCAGCCTCCGGTGCCAAGTTGTTTATATCACACACTGCTATGCTATGACCACTGGACCACATTGCCTCCTGCGGAACGGGGGACAAAGGAAGTGGAGAGTGAAGGGAGAGGACTCCTGGGTAGGGTGGCTGAGCTGATGGTGATATTGGTCCCCAACCGAGATAAAAGTACAGCAAGAGGGGAGATGCAGAGCGAGGGAGTTGAGGTTAGTTTTAAAAATTTTAGGCTTGAGGATGTATGAATAAGCTATTAAGAGATATTGAATAGGCAGATACATAGAGGCTAGAGCTCAGGAGAGAGGGGTCCAGGCTGGAGGTGAGATGCGAGACTCATCAATTGGAGACGAACCAACCTGGGGGAGAGTGTGGAGGGTTTTGTGACTGGAAGCATGAGAATACCAACCCTTAAGAAGTGGGCCAAAAGACTGGATAATTTGGAAGGGAAGCATGAACATGGTGTCCTGAGGAGTTCAAGGAGGATGAAATTTGGGGAGTAGGAAATGCTATAGGCACATTAAGGAAGATAGGGACTAAAGATCATTCTTGAAAATTTGGCAAGCAGGCGATCAAACAGTGATGACTTCTTAGTAGTTGGAATAAAATAATTTTCTGATGAGTCTGAGTCAGGATCAAGTTTATCTGATGGTCACTATTCTGTTGTGAGACTGGTCATTTTCTCTCTTGATATCTTGTGGCGGTGGTGGCAGGAGGCTGGGACTGTCTTCAATGCTGGCAGCCTCTGGGAAGAGGAAATGGGTGGCTGTTCCAGGACTTCACCAACTACCTTTTTCAAATTTTTGGATTCTGAATCATAATGTATTACTTACTCAGAAATTAAAGAATATGGTATTTCCAAGAGAAATTGGGAATTCTCTCTTCTTATATGGTGCCATGCTTATCATCATTTTCAGATAATACTATCATTATTCCTTGTTTAAACGTCTGTCTCCCTCGTTAGAATCCAAGCTCCTGGAGATCAGGGACATTTTATTATCTGTGTCTTGGTGCTCAGCACAAGGGCTGGGGTATCTTGGGTGCCAATCACTGTTTAATAAATAATTGGCCCCTGCCCTCATGGTTGCACAATTGTTGTGGAAGATAAGATGTCCCCACGTAAAATGCCAGCATAACATAACACAGAATAAGGTTTAATCTGAAGGAATGTCACCATCCTTGTTCTTTGTTCATGTTGTAGGTGGCCTGGTTCAAATGCCCTACCTTTTCTCATCCCTATGGTAGGGTTGGTGGCAGGTGGTAACAGTAACCATTGTCCTGGTGCCCCGTAATGAGGTGCAACACACCTGCCTGCTGACTTAGTTTCCAAATGGGCGGGATGGTGTGACATCATTTTAGGGGAACCACTTAGGAGGGAGCCCTGAAAATAGCATGTTTGTGGCCAAGCACCACCAGTTGCTGACATAGACACCTGGAAGGAACTTAGGGATGCTGCTGTTGGTCCTTTCAAATCTAAAACAAATTGAGGGCTCACTGCTCTCGTTTCGTCTTTTTCTTTGCCAATTTTACTGCATTCAGCATGCTAAGTGTATATTTTAAAGAGATACTAGTAAAAGAAAAATGGAGTTTAATTGCTAGAGTGTCTAAACCAGCTTTAATGGATTAAAGGCTATCAGGGGAGATTTTAAAGGAACAGTTACTATTTTGTTTGGAGTTAGAATTCTTTGACAAAACCCAGTTTTGAAGTTAAGGTAAAGGAAAAATAGTTGATAAATTTGTTTCAGTGGAATGAAATTTGAGAAAATGATAGATTCATTCAGTTTAAGTAATTTATTATAATTTTAAAATAGAGCTGATACCTTTGAGCAATGTATAGTGTGTATGAAATGATTTATGCAGCACTGCTTTCTCTTCAAGAGAAAGTAATCTGATAAGTAGCACATGATTTAAATTTTTTGAATTTTTTTCCTAAGAAGATAAGGACATTGAATAGAAGTTAAGTTTGAAAAAAAATACGGAGTTGTTTTCACCTTTCTGTGCTTTTTTTTTTTTTTTTAAAGTTTTTTGGAAATTAGGGTATTCTGGTGTAGTTTTGAGAGATTTTAATTTTTTTAAAACAAAATCTTATTATCTCCCAGTTCAACATTATAATTTTACTGCAGGATAAATAAAGAAGAAAACGGGAAGGAGCGAAGCATTGATCACAGATGTCTTAATAATGAGCAAATGTGGCAGGAAAAAATATATCAAGACAAATCTAAGGTAGGTGGATATATAATTTTTCTGTTCTTTTGAAAGCAAGTTCTACTTAAAGGAACTTCCCTGGTGGTCCAGTGGTTAAGGATCCCTCTTCCAATGCAGGGAACACGGGTTCTATCCCTGGTTGGGGAGCTAAGATCCCACATGCCTCGGGGCAACTAAGCCCACTTGCAGCAACTACTGAGTCCACATGCCACAACTGGAGAGGAGCCTGTGAGCTGCAACGAAAGATCCTGAGTGCTTCAACTAAGACTGACACAGCCAAATAAATAAATAAATAAATAAATATTAAAAAAAAAAAGTTCTACTTAGCTTAAAGTTAAAATGATGGATAAATTAATGCTGTATATCTATAGTAATATATCTATAGTAATAGGTATACACCATTAATAGATAATAGATATTATATTTGTAAAAATATAATAATAACATGTACTCAAATTGCTCAGCCATTCAATTAAGGAGTTTCTTTTCTACCATGTACTTTGTGAGGCAATGCAGAGGATGAGTGAACATTCACAGTCAGCTCATTCTAAGTGCTGGCCTTTTCATTTAGAAAGGAGACCGTATGTAAGGATGTGAACAGAGTTTTCGTTTTCCTACTTACACTTGTACCTAAAGTTGTAAAACAGAGGGAAGTTTCTGCCAATGTTTTACAGGAATCCAAATATTATTTCTCAGGTTTTCTTTTAGTTACTTTTAGAGACATTCTGGTTCATCAAAACTATTTAAAAATAGACAATAGAAAGAACTTTAATTTTTCCTTTTGCTGCTGGCCATTTTTCCTTTTTCTATTTTTAAAAGAGGTGAAAAAATTTTACAAGGGTATATATAGTTGCTCTGCAGTGTAACATGTCTTTGCAAGTTGGATACAGCTAAGATTTTAGAAGTTATAAGTTAATGGTACACTTTAATTATAATTAGGAAACTGCCTTTGTCTTATTTTTCATTTAGATATTTTTGGCCTGTATTCCTTTTCTCTCCTTTGTTCCTATCTTTTAAGAACACTTTCCTGAGTACTTAGGATAGTGTTTCTTTAAAATGTGTTTTCCTTTTTCTTCTCATTTTTCATTCTCTTTAAATATCTTATGTGTTCTTGATGCATAGGTATGCCGAAATAACATTGGTCATCAATTACCTCCATGTTTCTATAATTGTAAATATAATTTTTACAAATATATTCCTTTGTATTCATTTCTTGAAAATATGTTGTACAAATCATATACAAACAGTACCATACTGTTTGTCATAGTTCAGTATTTTGGGGAGTTTTTGCAGTTTGATGTAGATGTTCTACTAAAGGCCTAAAAAATAACAGAGTAAACAAACAAATGCAATTCTACCCCCACCCCCAAAAGTAGTTCACACTAGAAGTCTTTGAAAATTATGCTCCTGGGTGGATCCTATTCTTTTAAAACAATAGTTATATTAACATTTATTAAACTGAATCCCAGTATATTCAGAACATATTGGGATAACATTTACTTTTCTACTGAAGAAGAAAATGGTTTGCTAATAATATAAAAAAGATTTTAGAAGAAATATTTAGCTCTCATAAGAAAAGAATGTTGCCACTACCATTAATCATTTGTAAGTTTAAATACGCCCATTTTAGCAAATCCTTATCGGTTCTTTAGAATTGTGGAACCGAATGTTTGCCAGTATTTTGCTTACTGTTAGTTTATAGTGCTTAATGAACTTTTTAATTTGTTTTAGTTTTTTATTGTTTTATGTTGTATGTTTTTATTTTTAAATATTCTGTAATTTATATTTCCTAATTGCTCTTTTTCTAATTTGGATTTGTTTAAGATTAAAATATTACATAATTAATTAAATTATAGATTATTAATACTAGTATAACTGTTTAAAATTTGTTATAGAAAGTGAGATTTGGGGGGAAATATTGTATGATACACTGCTTTAGTTTTCGCTATAAAGTATGTACGTGAACAGTGCAAGATTAAAATGGATCTTTCTCTTACACTTTTTAAATAAATTCCATTGGGCCTAGCTGAGGCTGATTTAGAGATGTTAGTGTTGATGTACATCATTTCCAGCAGCGGTCTGGGTCCTGTATTTCCTGCTGAGTTAGTGTTTGAAAATACCCAGTACAGTGCCTGACTCATGTTGAGCACTTCAATGTTAATTGAATCTTCTGCCTGAGTCCTGGCCTGGGGTTGGTTTTTAGTGGCTTTAGGAGGTTGTACTTGAGAACAGTTGGCTATAGATCAGCAGAATGAACTTATTTGAAAATGATAGGTTGTATAAATTGGTAGTGCTGACCTTACTCTTCTGTAGATGATTTTCACCTTAAAATAAATTGATTTAGTTTCAAACTTTTACTGAATGACATGTACTGGGCACTGTACGAGGCACTCCAATAGAATAAAATGGAATTAGATTAGAGCCTCTACATCCTAGTGGGAAAGACAAAGCATATCCAAATGAAGATTGTGACAACAGTTGCAGCATACTCAAAAGCACACCATTTTGTAAAATGTGTCTAAATGGGACTACTGCTCAGGGCACTGGCTGTAGAAGGAACCTTGAGGTCACACTCCCAAGACCTCTTGTTCATCCTCTGTTATGCAATCTGTTGTGTGCCCTGTAGAAAGTCACTTAATCTCTCTGAACCTTATTTTTATCATTTTAGTAATACCTAAGAGTTGCATAGTCTTCCAGAATAGTTGATTGCTTGGCTTATTCAATGATTATGGTAGATTCTGTACTAGGCACTGGAAATACATTGAAACCCAAGATGTTATCTCTACTGCTCACACTAGCGCTAGTACTTTGTGGACACATGTGTAATATGCTAGACAGATGCTGAGTTGGAGGGATTGCACAAGATGCTCTGGGAACTCAGAACAAAAAATCTAATTCTGCCCAAGGCTATTAGAAGTAGGCTTTTGAAAGATGGTGTCCTTAAGCCAGGCCTTGATAAACGAGTAGAAATGTGCCTGTTGGACAAAGAAGGGGTGAAGCATTCCAGGAAGAAGGAAGAGCAGATATAAAAGATTAGAACTGGGGGAATAAGATGTGTATTTGACCAAAAAAATGGCTCATAAGGAGACTAGAATGCAGAGTGTGGGATGGAATGGAATAACTGAAGATGAGGCTGTAAAGAAAAAAATCAGGTTACATTGTGAAAGAGACAGAATGGCATTTTGGCTTGGTAACTGAGAATAGGGACTTTGGAAAAAGACCTTAGCTTGAAACCTGGCTTTGCCACTCAATACCTTTGTGGTAAAATCAGATTCTTAACCTCTTTATGTCTCCTTTTCCTCATCTCTGAAAGAAGAACTAGCTGTATTGCCCTTATAAAGTTGTTACGGGTGAAAACTAGTAGGCATTTACCACATGATAAGCACTTAACAAATGGTACTTGTAGTTATGATTATTGTAAGAAGCTTGGATTTTATCCTACGGTCAATAGGAAGTGCCTGAAGAGTTTTAAGCAGGAATATGTTTTAGAAAGATGACTATTGGCAAGACAGTGGTGGCAGAGAAAATTGTTCTTTGGAAGGTACAATCATCCCACCTGGTGATGACGCTGTAGGGAATGAAAGGGAGAGGGTTTCAGGGATGACACTCAGGTTTCCACTGGAGCAAATGGTTGGAAGGTGGGGCCCCATTTCCTGAGATAAGAAACTCAGAGAAGGAACATGTTTGTGGAGGAAGAAAAGGAGGTAGTTTTGGACCCATTGAGTTTGAGGTACCTGCAGGACATCTACTTGGAGATGTTAAATAGGCACTTGGATATATGATTCTGGAATTCAAGACAGACTTCTGGGCCAGAGATCTAGATTTGAGAGTCATAAGCTCAAAGCTGGTGCTTGAATCTAGAGAAATGGATGACATTACACAGGGGGAGATTGGAGAGTGAGGCCTGAAGGCTAACCAGAGCCCTGAAGATGTGCAGTGTTGAAGGTTGACATAGAGTAGGAGAAGGAATTGGCAAAGGAGCTTGTAGAGAAATTGTCAGAGAATCAGATGAGAGCAGAAAATCAGTATCATGACCTCAAGATAGAGTCCAAGAAGGAAGATGTCAGCAGTTTTGAGTGTTGCTGAGGGATCAAACAAGATAGGACTTAGAGTGAACATTGCATTCAGTGACCGAGATTGATTACCTTCACTAGAGAGGTTTCAGTGAGGCAGAAACCAGCTTGGGATTGTCTGGGAGTAGGTGGGAGGTGAAGAAATGGAGATAGTGTTGGCAGTTCTTTAAAGTAGTTTAGCAGGGAGAGGAAGAAGAGAGGTTCAAGAGAACAGCTAGAGAAGGCCTTCTGGTTCAATGGTTTTGTGTGTGTGTGTGTGTGTGTGTGTGTGTGTGTGTGTGTGTGTGTGGTTGGAGAGATTTGAACAAGTTTAAATCTTGATAGGGGGAGACCATTGGGGAGGGCAGAGGGTAATTGTCTGTGTAATGCCCCCATAGTGTAATGAAGAGGGATCCCAAAGACAGACAGAGGAATTTAAGGGTGGGGAGCAGGAAGCAAGGGAAAATGGTGGGTGTAGATGTAAGTGGATTTGTTGATTTGGTGGCAGGAAGTTGCGGGGGTTCTCATCTGAAGCAGGAGGCAAGGTCTCACATGGAATATGGTGGTAGGTGAGCTCAGGGATTTGAGAAGAGGGAGACTTGAAGCAGTAGCAGATTATGGGAGAGTAACCTTCCGGGTAAGCAATAAGATTGCTGCTTCTATGAGATTGAAAACTGAATTCAATAACCTTAATAATATTCTGTTTTATAATTTTGTTCAGTATTGTTCATCAGCCTTGGTGGAGGCATAGAGGAGACTGAATTGGTTTTATCTGAGATTGGTATTTACTAAGCAGATAAAATGAAAGGAAAAGGGATGAAAGAATTTAGGATATTGGGAAACAATGGTTAAAATGAGAAACCATGGATTCTAAGGAGACTAGAACAGGATGTGAAGAAAGGGGGAGGCTGATTGAAAGGGAGAAAGTGGTCTGGAGATCAGTGTGGTGGAAATACAAGCATGATGGGAGTAATTCAGGGCAGGTGTGAGCTGAGAGGATAGGATATTGGTAGAGTGGGATGTCAGAATAAATTATTTCAGAGGTGGAGCAGTTTTGGACACTGACAAGGTACAGTGTACAGCCAGCCACTCGAGTAGAAGGCTGAAGTGGAGAGAAGAAAGTCATTAACTGAGGCCTCAGGGTGAGGGATGGGTCCTTTGCTTTCAGTGTTGAACATAACACAGAATGATGAAGAGGAAAGCTTTTTTCTTTTAAGTCAGGAGGCAAAGTCTTCAGTGTCAGTCCTTGAAGTAGAAGCTGATGATTGTCATATGGATGAGTAGTATAGGATGGTAGTATGTGGATGAGTAGTATAGGATGGTAGTATGTGGATGAGTAGTATAGGGTGGTAGTATGTGGATGAGTAGTATAGGGTGGTAGTATGTGGATGAGTAGTATTGGGTGGTAGTATGTGGATGAGTAGTATAGGGTGGTAGTATGTGGATGAGTAGTATTGGGTGGTAGTATGTGGATGAGTAGTATAGGGTGGTAGTATGTGGATGAGTAGTATAGGGTGGTAGTATGTGGATGAGTAGTATAGGGTGGTAGTATGTGGATGAGTAGTATAGGATGGTAGTATGTGGATGAGTAGTATAGGGTGGTACACCCCATCACCTTGAGCTGCAGTGGACAAGAGTTTTTATGAAGGAGCAGAGGAAGGACAGCTGGGATCGGGTCAACATTGGGTTCTTGATTCACTGTGGGAAGACAAGTAGCTCCCTCTTCAGGGGGCTGTAGGGGGCTTTGGGAGTTCCAGATAGCACATTGCAAAGGCTTCGAAGGAGAGCAGGAGTGAGCAATTGTATTATGAGGGGAAGGGAGGCACCGGTTATGAGAATGAAAGCGAAATGTGAGAGAAGCTTTGATCTTTGACATTGGCTGGGGAAACAGGAACGTAAGATGTTAGTGGATATGATTCTGGCATAGGTGAAAGGACATTGCAGTTTAGTCATGGCTTACAGGGGTACAGGGGGCCTTACTGTGATGTGTGAGTGGACGGTAGCAGTTGTGAGGAGCAGTGTTGCAGCTGCGTGGTCCAGTGTTGGGATAGCAGGTTAGTAGATGATGCCAAGTGTGGCAGGGAGGCTGAAAGGGGAGGGGCGGGGGTGGGGTGCTGCTAACATTCTATTTCTGCCTTTCTTCCCTAGGAGGCTCAGGGCCTCATGGCAACGTGGTGTGGCTGATATTTAGCTATATGGGTTTTTTGGTAGTTTGTCTGGTACTGACTCACATACAAACGCGTGATTCTAACTTTGGAGCTTGAGTGGATAGTGATGCTTTTCGAAGGGACAGGTGTCTGTGAAGACTCCAGGTTAAGATGCTCACTAGGAGGGGGAAGCACAAATGCAGATTTGGGAGTCAAATGCATACAGGACTGAGGAAGTCGAAGTGTGTAGACTGGAAAAAGAAAAAGGGTAAAGGATTGAACTCTGGAAATACCCAGGAAAATAAAAGAGGGAACAGTGAACGTGAGTGCCTGAAACAGTATGTCTAAAACACTTTCATGTGCAAAACATTTTGAAATGTTTAAAAACTTATGAAGTCTTTTATTATATCTCAAAATACAAGTCCTGAATAGCTTAGGTTTACTTTTTTAAGCATTAGGTGCCTTTTGGGTGGGAGTCTTCCTGGCTTCTATTATGTGTACTCCTCTTTCCTTAAATTATATGGAATATAATTATTTTTTTCTTAATGACTCAGGATAGTTATTGTGAATATCAGTTATTGAATTTCAACTCATAAATCCTTCCATTTCCCGAATATAAAGAACTAGGAAACTTTACCCTGTATGGGCCCAAATTGCTACACACTTGGGATTCTTTTTTTAAAATGAATTTTAAAAGTTTTATTGAAGTATAGTTAATGTACAATATTATATGTTACAGGTGTAAAATATAGTGATTCACAGTCTTTAAAGGTTATACTACATTTATGTTATTATAAAATATTGGCTGTATTCCCTGTGTCATACAATATATCCTTGTAGCTTATTTTATACATAATAGTTGTACCTCTTAATCCCCTCCCCCTAGATTGCCCCTCCCCCCTTCCCTCTCCCCACTGGTAACCACTAGTTTGGTCACTATATCTGTGAGTCTGCTTCTTTTTTGTTATAGTCACTAATTTGTTGTATTTTTAAGATTCCACATATAAGTGATATCATAGAGTATTTGTCTTTCTCTGTCTAATTTCACTTACCACACATAATACCCTTCGAGTCCATCCATATTGTTGCAAGATTCCATTTTTTAATGGCTGAGTAGTATTCCATTGTGTATGTATACCACATCTTCTTTATCCATTCATGTAATGATGGACACTTAGGTTGCTTCCATATGTTAACAGTCATAGATAGTGCTCCTAGGAACATTGGGGTACATATGTCTTTTCGAATTAGTGGGTGGTTTTTTTTTTTTAATATATACCCAGGAATGGAATTGCTGGGTCATATGGTAGTTCTGTTTATAGTTTTCTGAGAAACCTCCATACTGTTTTCTACAGTGGCTGCATCAATTTATATTCCCACCAACAGTCACACTTGGAATTCTTGACCTATTTATTATATTCTATGTATTTTCTCCTCCCCTCACCCCATAGCCAACTGTCACTTTTTTTTTTTTTTTGGTGGAAAGGGAAGTTTGCTTTATTTTGGATGCCGGCAAACCGGGGGAGGGGAGGAGGGACGCTTCTCCAAAGGCCAGCTCCCCACCACTGACAGAGGGAGGGGACTGCATGCAGAAACAATACAGTCAGCTCTGACAGTCATCTTGAAATTGGTCATAGATGTTCTGACCAGAGTCATCGTGATTGTTTTAGGTGCAGTTAATCTTCAGTTCCAGGTTTGGTTGGTTTGTTTCCATTTCTTTGAGAACAGTTCTCAGAATTGAGCTGTCACTTCTTATATGCAGTCTGTTTAGAAACCAGATAAATGAAAATTGTATTTAAAATTAAACTGAATAAGTTTAGAGTACCGACCAGGGGAACTTCTTATTTTAGCAGTTTCAGTGTACGAACTTTGGGCCATTTGTTTTGCCTGTTAACAGGTAACTCTTGGTTATTGTCTCATTCCTGACTGAATTCTATGAAGATATCAAATAGTTGAAACGTTGTATAGTATAGATGCTGAAGAACCTAGAGTAGAGGAGCAGCTGAGTGAGGTGGACATTTTCTTCTCTCTTGAGTATTAAAAGCAGTTCTTAATCCAGCTCCATCCAGCCTTTCTGACTGTCCTTCTACCCATCTACTCTGCCTTCCCCCTGCTAGATCTACATAGTGGGCTCCCCTGCGCCTCACCAATTCTCTGCTACAGTCAGCTACTCTGTTTTCCAAATATGCTCTGTCCTTTCCTTCTTCTCATGGTCCTCCTGTCCTTTTCTACCTGGTGAAATCTTATTCTTCAGTATACATCCCCATCCTCAGGCCGACTTCATCATCCCTTCCTGTGTTTCATACGTAACATCCCTCACACAATTTAAGAAGTGTTCACTGTTGGTTTAACTGATAGAATTTATCAATAAGGTAAGTTTTTCTCAAATTTTAACATATATCAGAATCTCTTGGATATAAAAAATCAGACCCCTCAGAAAGTTTGAATCAGGGGTCTAATTGACTTCCCCACTTTTGTATTCTCAGGGCCTGTCACGTAGAGGGTGCTAAAGGAATGTTTCTGAAGTAGGGAATGCCTTCAGCGTGTAATGTTTGAGTGGAGACCTAAGCCCTTGGTGGAGCCTAAAGAGAGCTTTTAATACAGGTGTAAGAAATAGCACAAGACAACATTTCTCAAGTTCTTTCCAAAACACTTCTGCTAGGACTTGCTTTGTGGGAAAAGGGTCTTGGGGGTTCAGATACTTTTGGAAAATGCTGCCTATTGGATCTGCACCCTCCACACTTTTCAGGTCACACTGGAATATTCAAGCTTCTGAGAAAGTTCTGCGGCAAAGAAACCCTTTTAATCTCAGATATTTCAAACTTTAGCTAAGCGTTTCTGCCTTACCCTCTTTTCCCAGATAATACATTTTCATATCCTGCAGAACTGAATGTTCTAGGTATTCTCTCTGGGAACTGCTCACAAGGAAAAGTAGAACTGCAGAAATTGGCAGTTTTTGCAGGGGGATGGCCTCTACTTACCTAGAACTGGAGAGTCCATGCTGGGAAATCATAAGAAAAGAGATAAAGGAATTGGGGAGTGTTGAGGAAAAGACATTTTTTCATAGTAGACTCTAGATTTTTATTTTTATAATTGCTGTAAATCATCATGTAAGTATTGAAATGTCTGAATAGGGAGAAGTAATTCTAGGTGTAGTATAGACTATAGCAGACAGCTTTGAGAACAGAAGACTTGGATTCAGGTAATGTTGTTGAAATGCAAAAGAAGGTATTAAGTAGATGAAGGATCTGGTTACTAATTAAATCTGGAAAAAAAGAGCTGGACATTTCAGTTCAGAGTTCTAAGTTTCCTACATACTTTCTGGATATATATTCAGACTACTAAGGTGAAAAAAAAATGCTATATTATTGACAATTGAAAAGATGTACAATAGCAGGGAGTAGTTCCTGTAAGTTTTTAAAATTTGATTTTGTTTATTTTCTTTGCATTTTATACTTTCAAATAGTAGGGTAACATAATATGGTTTACCTTCTATCTGGAAAGAGTTCATTTAGAAATCATTAACTTAAATTGAAATTATAGGCAAAAAAATTATTTCCTAAGTTTTTCCTGGAAAAATTAGATTCTCCTCTTTAAGTAAAGGGGGAGCTGCAGGACGAGTTGTGAGCTCTAAGTGATTCAGTTTGACAGGCTTTTTAAATCAGAAACTACTTAGTGCTGACAAAACCAGATACATCTTTATATCGTAACACACTTAATTTAGACAATGCGGAAATTCTTTCCTGTTGCTTCATATTGTAAAGCAGGTGTATTAGGCTATGAGAGTCATAGAATATTTAAACTTCATGTAAAATATAAAACCTAACTTTATTACTAATTTATGCTAGAGGGCTTAAAATAACTATCGAGGAGACTTTATTATAAGATTAAAAATTTTTTAAAACAAACTAATTTCCATGGAACGTTTTGCAGTGCTCCCTTGGTAATGTTCGTATCCAGTGAGCACAGAAGGTGCCTTTAAGTTTGACGAGTTAGGGCTCAGCGCCACTACATCTGTTTCTTGAAAAAAAATAAGGTTGTACAATTGGATGATAGAAGTGAATATCAGAAAGCCAGGTGAAAGCAGGTATTTCAGATAGGGCCTTAATACTTCTCCCTTTTTATTGTCTTTTCAGACAAATGACCATGGAAACAATTGACTCTCAGCAGGATGGAAGTATACCAGATTCTGTGGCAGAGAGCGAATCTGCTCACATGCAGACGCAGACTGGTCAAAATTCAATCCCCACTTTAGCTCAGGTAAACTCAGTGTAGGCAAGAGGCAGGCACCGAGGAAAGTTAACCGGCATGGAAATGCGAATTACATGCAGGTTCTATTTTCTTGCAGTCGGT
Organism: Hippopotamus amphibius kiboko; assembly: GCF_030028045.1. Taxonomy (NCBI): domain Eukaryota; kingdom Metazoa; phylum Chordata; class Mammalia; order Artiodactyla; family Hippopotamidae; genus Hippopotamus; species Hippopotamus amphibius. The sequence continues at coordinate 118,024,065 of NC_080189.1, read as the reverse complement.
CTTCAGTTTCCCCTGTTCCCTAGATATCAGCCATTCTTACTGATTTGATTTTGAAGAGTAGATACGTGTTTGAATTACTTTTGCATTGTAACAGACACTATGTAAAGGAAAAACAAATCCCCCTCCACAGTATGTAATCCTCAAATTATTATCTGAAAAGGTCGGTGATTCCAAATTGATATAGTTTTATATTCTTAGCTATAAAGATGACGGAAATCTTGACATTTGTCTGTTATATACTTGGTTTAATCTTTACTTTCTTTTTAGTTAGGTCTTAGACTTTGAATTGGTCTCAGAGCACCAATTTGAGTTAATGTTTGTTTTTCAGCTCTTGAACTTTATCTCTGAGATATCTATAAAAATACATAGTAAAAACAAACACATTTATCTAGTCCATCAAATACTTATTGAGTCCCTCCTGTATCCAGGTTCTATTCTAGATGCGTGGGCATATGTATTTCCTGGCCTTGACATCTCACGATTTAGTGGGGGTAGAGATGTTTGAGGGATAATTCTCGCTGTGTAAGAAGTGCTGTAAGATGTTTCATAGAAATGACTGAGGCTTGGAGAGAGGGAGTAGCCGGCTGACCAGGAGTGCTTTGTAGAAGATTTTACTTTTGAGCTGGACACAGCGGGTGAGTAGAGGTTGCTGGGTGGATATTGGAGAGGGAATTGGATTCTAGGCCAGGGAAGAGTGCACAGAGGCGCAAAGGCAGAGGATGGGGGTAGGAACTGCAGGTGCTGAGGCCAAGTGGAGCCGTGTGTCTGGGCTGGGAAGTTGAGCTGATCAGGGTAAGTGGAGGGTGGTATACATTCGAAAGAGTGGACCATCCTGTGTTCTAAGCATTCTCAGGACATTTTCCAGGGTTCACTGTATTTAGGACACCAGTGGCTGTGTGAGGGTTGGATGAGACGTCAGCAAGCCAGGAGTGGGGACAGCATTTGGGTGGCATCACGATTGAGGTGCGAGCAGTAGAGAGACGTTTGCAGCATCTTGAAGGGACAATAGAAAGGATCCAGTGGCTGCCTGGAAGGCCCAGGGGATGGTCAGGCACCTCCTGGGTTTTCTCCTGCCAGACTGGTTCCTGTGAGGCCTCTACTTTCCCAAGACGCCCATGCACCCAGCCTGCTTTCCTTTCCTCTTTCAGGCTCCCAACACCCACTTGCTCCCCGGGGGTTTGCTCTTCACAAGTGCTCTGTGGAGCTACATCTCCCTGGCAACACCCGTCTTTGTTACCCTGGAAAATAAGCATGCGGACCTTTGCTATTTTTTAAGAAAGCAGCCTTTTTCTTATTTAAAAAAAGAAAATGCATGTATTATCATAAAGAAGAAATTAAAGCTACCTGTAGTCTTAACATCCCAGAAATTTAATTGTTGTTAGCATTTTGGTGTTTATCCTGTAGTCTTTTTGTCTGTGAAAATAGAATAGAATGCACATATATCTTTTGGTGAATTTGGGGGTCTTGTCGAGTTCTCATAACCATGATTCCTAGACTATAATTCTGCCCTTTTGCTGAAGTGGTGGTTGAAAGCAAATTTTCCTTCTGCCCCCACTTCTCTCCCTTTTAGATACTGCTTCCCTGTCCTCCACACATGCCTTTTCCTCCAGCCTCCTGGGCCAGCACAGTCAAAACAGTCGATCTCCATTGCCTAAGCATGATAGTCATGATAGTTGGCAACTCTGAGGACCTTCAGCCTGGGTGACACCCAGCTCTGTGAGCCTCAGGCAGAGTTGCTAAAGAGGTCAAGTTATATGAAGTCTGAAAAGTAACCTTGGATTTATGAGGTTTTGGAATTGAATAGGTGTCTAGTGAATAGAAGCCAGGCTTTAGTAGATTAGAGAATAAATAAGAGGGAGAGGAAGTAGAAATTAGCAGTACAAATTCTTCAAGAAGTTTTTCTGTGAAGTAATAGAGAACGATGGGTCTGCGAAAGAAAGGAGTGAGAACTGGCATGTGGGAAAGTTGGGAGCGCTAAGTAAAATAGAAGGGCGAGACAGAGACTTGTGAGAAGGCTGAATCACAGAACTAGGAAAAGGCTAGTTTTGGTTTACATTTATCAAGTTTGCGTCCTTAGAAATCTCAAATATATCAAATGTTGATAGTCATTAAGTCTGGATAGCAAGTTTGTAGAGGTGCAATGTTGCTCTATTTTCTATATATTTAAAATATCTGATCAAAAATAAATTATGGTTTTTATCTTTCACATACTAGGAATGTTGAGATTAAGAAGAAATCTGAATGCTGATTCAGTGATCCTTTTGGTTAACTAAGTGTTGTCCTCTATGGATATGAGGCTACAAATCCTCTGTGGTTCATGACATTTTGTACAATTAGAACACAGTTCTTAGCAGTCAAACTTTTCTAAACATAATTATCAATTTAGATTCTTGTAATGCCTGAAGCTGTTCATTTATGAGTATTCATTATTATTATGCAATATTATATAATGGATTAGGAAATCAGGCTGAAATCTTAATTAAGCCTGTAATATATGCTAAAAGTGACCAACTCTTCTGAGTAATTCCTGATGTCATTTTGTGTACTTGCCACTTATTTCATTTAAACTAAAGGATTGTGAATTCCCAGATGTTTTAGACTTACATTCAGGTTTGTATAAAGAGGAATTTATAACACTTACTTTCCTTTCTACATGTTCTAATTATCATTAAGTAGTGTGGGAACAAAAGGTGTGACCAGAAGATTCAGTGGGTTTGATCCTTTGCCTCTGGTCATTTGATAGTAGTAGTTTTGAGTATCCTGGCCTTTCCAGAGCTTCTGCTAATCACGTTAACGCTGACAGTCATCCTAGTTACGAAGATCTGAAAACTTGAGCTTGCTCCTGGCCCTCACGCCTCTGTTCTGCTGACTGACTGAGGGAGGCTGGAGTTCTCAGTTTTCAGTTTTTCTGTTTTATAACTTTCCAGGTATCAGTGGAGCCTTTCCCTTCTATTTGTATCCGAAAGTAAATAGAAGTCATGTGGTGACAGTGTCACAGGGCTAGAAGCTGGGGTGGCAGATCATCGAGGTGGAGTACTGTGCCCTGGCTTTATTCTTGCTTGAATTATTTTTTATGTTGATTTTACAAAAATTGAAGCTGAATTCTTGTCTGTTAAGTGTATGTGTTGATACATAAATGAGACTAGATCCTACCCTCCTCCCCGCCCCAGAAAAACTCTTGGTGATAAATTGGAGAGTCTATTTTATGTAATCAAGCCAAGAGAAAACTGTTTCCCAAAGCCAAAATGGTGAAAAGCAAAATTACTATATATACAGGTAGTTTTAAAAGGCACACTTACAGCCTTTGGAAATAATATAATCCTTAAATGGGTTATGGAAAGTTATCATTTCTTTTGTGATGAAAGATTTCAAACATATATAATGAATAGAATAATACTCCCATATTTATATAGAAACCTAAATATTATTAAGATTTTGTAGCACTTGCTTCATTTATCTTCTTTTTTCCTTTTTGTCGAATTTTAAGCAGCTCTACAGATCTCAGACATCACGCCATCTCATTCTTACTTTCTTCTGGGTTATGGACATTTTCTTATATAACCAAATGTTATGATCATACCTAATAAAATTGAGCATAATTCCTTGGCATAGTATACGCTCCGTACTCACATTTCCCCATGTATCTCACAAATGTGTAATTACTCTGAAAGCAACAGTGGTAGCACCCTGAACTTTTCTCGTTCCACGTCTCTTGGGAATTGATCATGCTGCCATGATGATCTGACTGAGCGAGGTAATCCGGATGGAGCCTCAGGAGAGGATGTGCTTTCTGGAGCTCATGCCTTACAGCTGCTGGTGCAGCCTGTGGCTGGAGTGTGACACCCTCAGCACAGATAGGAAGGAAGGTGAAAGGAGCAGAATCACATGGGTCATAGAGCTGGAAGAAAACTCAAGACCATCAGGTCAGCGTAGTGCCTCGAGAGAGTTCATTGTAATAAAATTTAACCTTTCTGACAATAATCTTTTGATACTCCCGACTACCTGCCCTTTGTTGCAAAACTTCTATATAACCTGGCTCCCCACCTTGCCTTCTCGGAGCAGTTCTCTCAGGGTTACTTGAGATGCTGCCTCCCGGGCTTACGCCCTAAAAATTTCTGGCGAATAAAACATAACTCTCAAAAGAAAAAAAACCTTTCCAAGGACCTCTGTATTTTTGGAAACAAGGAGACTCTATGGAGCAGAGGAAGCCAATAGGGAATGTTGTTCAGGGGTTCTACTCTGCTAACCTCCTTTCTTATCCTGTCTGCTGTAACTGCAAACAGTGCGTAAAGAAGCACCTTAGAAGAAAGCAGACCTGGCACACAGTGAGGGATTGGAGTAGGAATGATTTAACAAGGGATAGGTTTCAGTGTATGACTGTGTGTTTTCTGTTTCAACGTGGTGGAAAATTGGAATGACATTTCTCATTGTTTTGGCCAGCTGTGCCAGAAATCCATCTTCTTGGTCCTAGTTAGAACCAGGAAGAATATGGATGGCTATCAGAAAACAAAACAAAACAAGCAACATTTGCTATTGATAATTGGTCAGCAACATCATATTTGTATATTAAAGATGGTCTGCTTCATGTTAGGTTGATTTTGGTATATTTACTGTTGGCTAAGTATATCTAGTTCAAGTTCAGTGTTTAATTGAATCTTGTATTTTAAACTTCAGTATACTATTCTCTGACTTGAGGGGCTCTTCCTGAAGGAGAAAACGTTCCTTTTAAGATTTTGAAATAAAAATTTTCATTTTATTTTTGGCTTTCTGTTGCTTCTTAATTTTATGTATTCCTTCCCCTGGTTGTTTTTAACTGCCCTAATTTAATTTTTTGAACATAATACTTGTATTCACTTAGAATTATCTCTAGAAATTAACAGAGATAGGGAGGAAAAAATAGAACAGTGAATTTTTTCTAGTAAATGCTAAATCTTTGTTGCTGCTTATTAGTCAGCTAATTCAAGAAAATGTACTGCTTTGAATTGTAAGTCATTCTTGAAAGTAATTCAGGGTTTAAGGGACAATTTGTGATCTGTTAGTCACCATTTTGTTCAGTTTGAGTAAGAATTTGTTATATAATCTGTACTCATATTTTGATAACTTTGTATATAATAGCTAATAGATTTCTTTTAAGGTTAGCTTTCTGCTTTAGAATGTACTCTGTGTTTTCATCCCAGTGTATTAAATGTGATAATACTTTTCTTTGAATGAAAATTGGTGTTTCAAAGGTAATTTCAGTAGGTATAAAGCAATCAAAGTCAAATTTCAGAAAAAGATTTTGTTTTTATATGCCTTATAATCAGAAAAAATTGTGTACAAATATGTTTTAGTGTTTGAGAGATCATTAGAGATTTTCTGGTATTTGTAATGATTTTCTACGAGGTTTGGGTACTTTCTTTGATATTCAAGTCTTCCTTCTTAGCTTTAGTAATGTGTAGTTTGTCACTAGTGGTAATAGAAGAATAACAGTATAAACAGTTATTCTTTTTAACCTTTTCTGTGACTTTTTTCCAGTTAAAGAGTAGGTCGGGGGGAGGAAGTACAGGGGGGCTGTTGTTTAAAGGGTGTGGTTTCAGATTTGCAGGATGAAAATGTTCTGGAGATCGGTTTCACAACAGTGTGAGTATACTTACTACTGAATGGTACACTTAAAAATGGTTAAGATGGTAAATTTTATGTATTTTTTACCACAATTTAAAAAAAAACAACAAAACCAAAAATAGTACACTGGACACTGCAGTTTTAAAAATTGAAACATTAATTTTTGTAGTGTCTTCTTTGAATAAGATTCAGAGATTATTTACTTTGCCTCATTTCAATTTTTGCTACTATGACCTTTGTAAACCCCAAACTATTCAAGGAATTACATTTGGAAAACACAGAGGCTTTGGGAAATGTTCACTTCATTGATTGTGATGACAGCATCTTAATAGTTATCTTCAGAAATGTGAGTTTTCTGAGCCCCATCAGAGATATAACGTGTGGTTCTCCAAAAAGGCATCAAAAAGAAAAGCCTGGGTATGGAGCTGAAAATACTAAGTAGAGACAACATCAGATGACAGTGGTGCAAGGAGAAATAGTTGAAGGAAAACACTTGCCTTTCAATAGGAATGTTCTAAACAGCAGTAGACCTCTTTTATTTTAAATATCTTTAAAAAAATAATGGGTTTTTATTTGATATCAGATGTGTTAATATACCACAATAGGTACTGCCAGTGTAAGTTGGTCTCCCAGGTCCTGAAAACTTTCTACTTTTACCTTTTCTAAGGACTTGTTTACTGCTTGTACTTGGTATAAGGAAAAAGAGCCCTAACTTATACCTGTACACACTGTTTGAATTAAGTATAGTTTGTTTAGTTAAAAGTAATGGAGTGAAGTAGTTTAAGTACTATATTTTAACACTAAAGACAAAATTATTTTCTTAATTTTTATACATAATTTTAAGTAAATACTTAATAGACTGAATTCTTTGATTCTTTACCTAAAAAAATTGAAATACTAATTTCATCAGTTAACCACTAAATAAGATGACTTATGTGAAGCCCAAGTACTTCACTTGGCACAAGGTCCACGTGTAATAAATGTTTGCTTTATTGGTTATAGTAACCTCAGATGGTTAGAATAATAGTGGCCAGGCTTTGAGATGCAGTGGCTTATGCTAGTTTAAAAATATATCGTATCAGAGAGCCGAGCGCCCGGCTGGAGCCATCTCTAACTCAGGGAGGAAGAGAGACAGGCCGAAAACTGACGCTCAGACAGTCACACAGAGAGGAGAAAAAGATGGCGGCGAAGTAGAGAGACGTGGAGTGCATCCCTCTCCACAGATGCATTGGGAATGCACGGAAGGACGCAGTCATTCCCACAGAGAACCAGCTGAACACCAGCAGACGGCCTCGGACACCGGATGGGACTGCGGGGAGCCCGACATAGCCGACTGAATATTCGTCTAATCCAATACTTGGACATTAGTCTGAGGCTTGGACAGTCTTCTATAAACACCTCTATCACCAGGACAAGCAACCCCAAAAGCTTGGACAACCATGAGGAAACAAAGAAACACCATGCAGGCAAAGGAGCAGGAAAAAAACCCACAAGACCAAATAAATGAGGAGGAAATAGGAAAAATGCCTGAAAAAGAATTTAGAGTAATGATAGTAAAAATGATACAAAATCTCGATAACAAATTAGAGAAAGTACAAGAAACAGTTCATAAGAACTCAGAAAAACAAACAGCAATGGATAACAAAATAACTGAAATTAAAAATACTCTAGATGCTCTAACCAGCAGAATGACTGAGGCAGAAGAACGAATAAGTGAGTTGGAAGATAGAATGGAAGAAATAAACGCCACAGAGCAGGAAAAAGATAAAAAAATAAAAAGACTAGAAGACAGCCTCAGAGACCTCAGTGATAACCTTAAACGTACCAACATTCGAATTATAGGCATCCCAGAAGAAGAAGAAAACAAGAAAGGGTCTGTGAAAATATTTGAAGAGGTTCTAGTGGAAAACTTCCCCAACATGGGAAAGGAAATAATGAACCAAGTCCAAGAAGCACAGAGAGTCCCATACAGAATAAACCCAAGGAGAAATACACCAAGACACATATTAATCAAACTAACGACAATTCAACACAAAGAAAAAATATTAAAAGCAGCAAGAGAAAAGCAACAAACAACATATAAGGGAAAACCCATCAGGATAACAGCTGACCTTTCTACAGAAACTCTGCAGGCCAGAAGGGAATGGCAGGATATACTGAAAGTCCTGAAAGAGAGAAACCTACAGCCAAGAATACTTTACCCAGCAAGAATCTCATTCAGATTTGAGGGAGAAATCAAAAGCTTTCCAGACAGGCAAAAGTTAAGAGAATTCAGCACCACCAAACCAGCCTTACAACAAGTGCTAAAGGAACTTCTCTAAGTAGGAAACACAAGAAAAGGAAAACACCTACAAATACAAACCCAAAACAATTAAGAAAATGGTAATTGGAACACACATGTCAATAATCACTTTAAATGTAAATGGATTAAATGCTCCAACCAAAAGACACAGACTGGCTGAATGGATACAAAAACAAGACCCTTCTATATGCTGCCTACAAGAAACCCACTTCAGACCAAGGGATACATATAGACTGAAAGTGAAGGGATGGAAAAAGATATTCCATGCAAATGGAAGTCAAAAGAAAGCTGGAGTAGCAATACTCATATCAGACAAATTAGACTTGAAAGTAAAGACTATTAAAAGAGACAAGGAAGGGCACTACATAATGATCAAGGGATCCATCCAAGAAGAACATATCACAATGGTAAATATCTATGCCCCCAATATAGGAGCACCTCAATACATAAGGCAAATGCTAACAGCTATAAAAGGGGACATCGACAGTAACACAATTATAGTGGGAGACTTGAACACCCCACTTACATCAATGGACAGATCATCCAAACAGAAAATAAATAAAGACACACAAGCTTTAAATGACACATTAGACCATCTCGACTTAATTGATATTTATAGGACATTCCACCCAAAAACGACAGACTACACTTTCTTCTCAAGTGCACACGGAACATTTTCCAGGATAGATCACATCTTGGGTCACAAATCAAACCTCAGCAAATTCAAGAAAATTGAAATCATATCAAGCATCTTCTCAGACCACAACGCCATGAGACTAGATATCAATTACAGGAAAAAAACTGCAAAAAATACAAACACATGGAGGCTAAACAATTCACTATTAAACAACCAAGGAATCACTACAGAAATCAAAGAGGAAATCAAAAAGTATCTAGAAACAAATGACAACGAAAACACAACAACCCAAAACCTATGGGACGCAGCAAAAGCAGTTCTAAGAGGGAAGTTTATAGCAATACAGTCCTACCTTAAGAAACAAGAAAATGATCGAATAAACAACCTAACCTTACACCTCAAACAACTAGAGAAAGAAGAACAAAGAAACCCCAAAATGAGCAGAAGGAAAGAAATCATAAAGATCAGAGCAGAAATAAATGAAAAAGAAAGGAAAGAAACCATAAGAAAAATAAATAAAACTAAAAGCTGGTTCTTTGAGAAGATTAACAAAATTGATAAACCATTAGCCAGACTCATCAAGAAAAAAAGAGAGAAGATGCAAATCAACAGAATTAGAAATGAAAAAGGAGAAGTCACAACGGACACCTCAGAAATACAAAACATCATGAGAGACTACTACAAGCAACTATATGCCAATCAATTGGATAACCTGGAAGAAATGGATACATTCTTAGAAAAATACAATCTTCCAAGACTGAACCAGGAAGAAATAGAAACCATGAACAGAGCAATCACAAGTACAGAAATTGAGGCAGTGATTAAAAATCTCCCAACACACAAAAGCCCAGGACCAGATGGATTCACAGGCGAATTCTATCAAACATTTCGAGAAGAGTTAACACCTATCCTTCTCAAACTCTTCCAAAATATTGCAGAAGGCGGAGCACTCCCAAACTCATTCTATGAGGCTACCATCACCCTGATACCAAAACCAGGCAAAGATGTCACAAAAAAAGAAAACTACAGACCAATATCACTGATGAATATAGATGCAAAAATCCTCAACAAAATACTAGCTAACAGACTGCAACAGCACATTAAAAAAATCATACACCACGATCAAGTGGGGTTTATCCCTGGGATGCAAGGATTCTTCAATATACGCAAATCAATCAACGTGATACATCATATCAACAAATTGAAGGATAAAAACCATATGATCATTTCAATAGATGCAGAAAAAGCTTTTGACAAAGTTCAACATCCATTTATGATAAAAGCTCTCCAGAAAATGGGCATAGAAGGAAATTACCTCAACATCATAAAAGCCATATATGACAAACCAAAAGCCAACATTGTTCTCAATGGAGAAAAACTGGAAGAATTCCCTCTAAGAACAGGAACAAGACAAGGGTGTCCACTCTCACCACTGTTATTCAACATAGTTTTGGAAGTGTTAGCCACAGCAATCAGAGAAGAAAAAGAAATTAAAGGAATCCAAATTGGAAAAGAAGAAGTAAAATTATCACTCTTTGCAGATGACATGATACTATATATAGAAAACCCTAAAGACTCTACCAGAAAACTGCTAGCACTCATTGATGAGTTTAGTAAAGTAGCAGGATACAAAATTAATGCACAGAAATCTCTTGCATTCCTATACACTAACAACGGAAGAGCAGAAAGAGAAATTAAGGAAACTCTCCCATTCACCATTGCAACCAAAAGAATAAAATACCTAGGAATAAACCTGCCTAAGGAGGCAAAAGATCTGTATGCAGAAAACTTTAAGACATTGATGAAAGAAATCAAAGACGACACAAACAGATGGAGGGACATACCATGTTCCTGGATTGGAAGAATCAACATCGTGAAAATGACTGTACTACCCAAAGCAATTTACAGATTCAATGCAATCCCGATCAGATTGCCAATGGCATTTTTCACAGAACTAGAGCAAGAAATCTTACGATTTGTATGGAAACGCAAAAGACCCCAAATAGCCAAAGCAATCTTGAGAAGGAAAAATGGAGTTGGTGGAATCAGGCTTCCTGACTTCAAACTATACTACAAGGCCATAGTGATCAAGACAGTATGGTACTGGCACAAAAATAGAAAGGAAGATCAATGGAACAGAATAGAGAACTCAGAAGTAAGCCCAAACACATATGGGCACCTTATCTTTGACAAAGGAGGCACGAGTATACAATGGAAAAAAGACAGCCTCTTCAATAAGTGGTGCTGGGAAAATTGGACAGCAACATGTAAAAGAATGAAATTAGAACACTTCCTAACACCATACACAAAAATAAACTCCAAATGGATTAAAGACCTACATGTAAGGCCAGACACTATCAAACTCCTAGAGGAAAACATAGGCAGAACACTCTTTGACATACATCAAAGCAACATCCTTTTTGACCCACCTCCTAGAATCATGGAAATAAAATCAAGAATCAACGAATGGGACCTCATGAAACTTAAAAGCTTTTGCACAGCAAAAGAAACCATAAACAAGACTAAAAGGCAACCCTCAGAATGGGAAAAAATAATTGCCTATGAAACAACGGACAAAGGATTAACCTCCAAAATATACAAGCAGCTCATGCAGCTTCATACCAAAAAAGCAAATAACCCAATCCACAAATGGGCAGAAGACCTAAATAGACATTTCTCCAAAGAAGACATACAGATGGCCAACAAACACATGAAAAGATGCTCAACATCACTCATCATCAGAGAAATGCAAGTCAAAGCCACAATGAGGTATCACCTCACACCAATCAGAATGGCCATCATCACAAAGTCTGGAAACAACAAATGTTGGAGAGGGTGTGGAGAAAAGGGAACTCTTCTGCACTGTTGGTGGGACTGTAAGTTGGTACAGCCACTATGGAAAACAATTTGGAGGTTCCTTAAAAAACTACAAATAGAACTACCATATGATCCAGTAATCCCACTCCTGGGCATATACCCAAAGAAAACCATAATCCCAAAAGAAACTTGTACCATAATGTTTATTGCAGCACTCTTTACAATAGCCAGGACATGGAAGCAACCTAAATGCCCATCAACAAATGAATGGATACAGAAGATGTGGCATATATATACAATGGAATATTACTCAGCTATAAAAAGGGATGAGATGGAGCTATATGTAATGAGGTGGATAGAACTACAATCTGTCATACAGAGTGAAGTAAGTCAGAAAGAGAAAGACAAATATTGTATGCTAACTCACATATACGGAATCTAAAAATGGTACTGATGAACTCAGTGACAAGAACAGGGAAGCAGATACAGAGAATGGACTGGAGAACTCGAGGTATGGGAGGGGGTGGGGGGTGAAGGGGAAACTGAGAAGAAGCGGGAGAGTAGTACAGACATATATATACTACCAACTGTAAAATAGTCAGTGGGAAGTTGTTGTATAACAAAGGGAGTCCAACTCGAGGATGGAAGATGCCTTAGAGGACTGGGGCAGGGAGGGTGGGGGGGAACCGAGGGGGGGCGTCAAGGAAGGGAGGGAATATGGGGATATGCGTATAAAAACAGTTGATTGAACCTGGTGTACCCCCCCAAAAAAATAAAATAAAATAATAATAAAAAAAAAAAAAAAAATATATCGTATCAGAAATTCATTCTAAAGTAATATAAATCTACTTACGCTTAAATAGGCCTCCAAAGGGTATAGAGAAGAAAAACTGACATGTAGTTGTTTTACAAGCAAAATTCTGATATAATGTCATGAATGTATTTAACATGGTATGTTTAACATGCTCCTAAATTTTTGTATTTTGGATTTCTTTTAGAGATTTTTAAAACATTGCAGGAATTCCTTCACACCATTTTGGCTCTGAAAATCTAAAATAAAATGTATTACTAGATTTTCAATTTCATGTTAAGACTAAGTTTCATTATAATTTTTTTTTAGGAGCTAAATTCTTAGGCTTTACTATTTATTAACTCTGACCTTTGGACTGAAACTGAAAAAACTTAAGGATGCAGTTTGCTCTGGCCATATTTTTCCACTGATTCAGATTTTGACTTCTACTTTTATGCAGATCCTCGATTCTTCTTTCCCTATCTCAATTTTGAAGAAGACTATAAAAAAAATTTTAATCTTTCCAAATCAAAGGATTAAATTAAGCTCTACATTCTTGACCAGATTATTTAAATGAAATATAACAATAATAAAAATAACAAAAGTGAGCATTTATTGAATATTCAGTGTGTGCCAAGCACTGCTGCATGCTTTATACACATACCTCATCTCTCATAACAACTCTGTAGAAAGGTCATACTGTTCCCATTCTCTTTTGCAGTTGAGGAAAATAAGGTACAGAAAGGCTGTATAACTTGTCATAGGTCACACAGCTAGTAAAAGGCAGAGCCCAGGCAATGCAGCTTTAGATTTCATTAAGCATTTCTGGGGCTTCCTAGGTGGCGCAGTGGTTGAGAGTCCGCCTGCCAATGCAGAGGTCACGGGTTCGATCCCAGCTCCAGGAAGATTCCACATGCTGCGGAGCAACTAAGCCCGTGTGCCAAAAAAAAAAAAAAACAAAAGAAAAGCATTGCTGTTACTTGTAGGTACTCAGTGTTGAACCAGACCATTTCAGAGAGCATTACCTGGGAAAATGCATAGTTAGCAAAGAGTAATCATAAGTATATGCTACATACAGTTACTGTATATATAATACTATATATATATGCACAGTACTATGCAGTAACTGTTGTATATATACTGTGTACTGTTACTCCTTCATTATTTAGGAGCAGATAGGATAGTTTTATGTTTAGATCCCAACTCAGCTTCTGACCTTGGATGTATGAAAAGCATAGATAGAAAATTTTAATTTTTATCCATTTTGATATATTAGTAACTGGTCCATATAAATCCTGGCATCAATAGCCAGTCTATGTATTGAGCAGTAATTCTGGGACCAAGAATATAAGAGCACCCAGAGTTTAGAATTATGTCTTATAAAATGATGGGGAGATCAGTCTCATTGCCTTTGGTAAAATCAATTTATTGAGTATCTTCCTGGCAATGAGCCAGTTAATTATCATATCCACCAAATATGGGTCAGTAGTTATTGTTATTTTGTGTGTGTGGTAAAAAAATACATAAAATCTGCAGTCTTAACAAGTTCAAGGGTACAATTCAGTACTGTTAACGTGTTTTCACATTGTTGTGAAACAGATCTCTAGAACTTTTTCATCTTGCAAATCTAAAACTCTATACCCACTAAACAGCAACTCCCTTTTTACCCCTCCCCTCAGCCCTTGATAACTACCATTCTACCTTCTGTTTCTATGAGTTTGACTACTTTTAGATACTTCATGTAAGTGGAATCATCACTATTTGTCTTTTTGTGACTGGTTTATTTCACTTAGCATAATGTCCTGAAGGTTCATCTGTATCATATGTGATAGGAATTCCTTCCTCCTTTGTATGTATATACCACATTTTGCTTATTATTACTACTTTTTAAGGTTGTTTTTGCTAAGTCAGTACTCTTTAGGACTTACACCAAGTGATTGGTAGAAGAATTAAGGTAGAATAATTCAAATGAACTGAAGTTTCCTTCGTAGATATGCCTATGAGTTGATTTTGGTCAGAAATAAAGATTAATATATGTTGTTTGGATAATAAGTGGTTTTAGGCATTCATTCTGTAGCTTCTGACTTTTGGCATGTGCATCTCCTATTCATTATTAGAAATGATCTATGTCATTGTTAAGAGTCCAGTGTTTGCCCTTATCAGACACCTGCTGGGTAAGTGCCGCTTTGGGCTCAGGATCTCACTGCAGTTTACCTCACTATGTGCATTTATTACTTTGTAATGCAATTGGCTAGAAAATTATGATCAGTTTTAGTTTCCATCTTAATGAAACCAAAATATAAGATTGATTTTTAAAAGTCTAGAGCTAAAAGAATTTTGACTTCTGTAAAGATTATAAATATTAGTAAAACACACCTTGTATTGATTATTATATAAAATGATGCTCCAAGAACTATAAATAGGAAATTATAAGGATTAGCTAGGGAAAAAAGATTTGCTAGAGCATTGTTTTTCAAAGCATAAAGAAACCTTAATTTTTTCATCACTGATCGTCGCAGTGATCACCACTGCTTATTGGAAGTATTATCAGAATAGACTATATAATTAAGAATGACTTGATTCTGATATTTGCTTTGTTTTCAAGAGGGAAATTTTTTTGAAGAGACACAATATTTGGCCATTTATAATTATAATAGCAGAAACAGTCACTTCTCCCTTTTTAAGTTCAGATTATAGAGTCCAGGTGGTGTTTCTTTATGCCCTACACACAGAAAGGATTCAAGGATCCTATTATACTTCTCCTTACAGTTTTAACACAGTATATATAAGAATATCAGTCTTACATGGCCAACTCTGTTATCAGCGTTTTCCATTGATATTCACAAGGTAAAATTTAACTCCATTGATTTTTGGAATTTGTTAGCCACACTGTTTAAACAAAACAAAACAAAACCTCAATATGGGAAAGAAAAACACTAAAGACACTAAAATGATACCAATTCTACTTTTTTCATTTTGTGTTTGTCTTCATTTAGCACAATTAAATACAACTTTTTAAAAAATGAAGTGAAATATTTTGTATATTTACTAACGTGTTCACATTTATAACATTATTTTCTTGTTTTCAGCCTTAAAACATTTGAAATATTCTTTAAACACTTTATTTTTCCATAGAAGAAACAGACTCTTTTGAGAATCCTGTCTTAATACACAGAAATCAATATTTTCCAGCTTCTCGTGTAGAGCGTTATTGGGTTTCCATTGTAGTCCTTGGAATTAAAATAGGTAATATATAGATCTGATTTTTCAGGCAGCAGAGTTGATAGCGAAATTTGCTACACCATGAATTCACATTTTTTTCATCCTTTATTAACCGTCTTAAATGCAGGCTCAGTGGCTCTGTGACATTTGCAGCTGCACTGTGACATCATAAACCCCATCATAAGGGAACCTAGCTACAGATTGGAGCTAGTCCAGTTAGGTGCTAATCAAATGCTGTGTTACAACATTGTGAGGTTTTCCCAGTTATAAGTGTCATTATTAGGATCTTTTAAAATTCCAAAGCCAAGTAAGGCTGTCAGTTGTATCATCTTACTTTATTTCTTCAGATTAACTGCTGTCTGTAGTGGGGTTTTCAGTGGATGTGGTGGCATCAGCATAATCTATGTTTCAGGCATCCTATAGAAGAGGATTATTCTTCAGGGGATCTGGAAAAAAAGGTAAAAATTGTGTCGACCGTGAGTTCATTGTACACACTTTTAGAGCCTCCTAAAAAGAGGTATAAAAATTATGAAATATAAAATACATGCATTTTATGTGCTTGTTTTTTGAGCAGTTGCCTGCTTGATTGTTGGAATGTGATTAATAGAGATCTTCCCATGGCTTCCTTTCCTGCTTTTCTCTTAGGCTTTTTGCCCAAAAGTTCCCTCCGTGGCGAAGCTTTCCACAGTAGGTGTACCTTAAGTACCTACCTTCCCCACTCCCTCTGCCTCATCAGTGACCCTTCTTCATTTTTCTTTTAAGAATTTGGCCCCACCCCAAATATGTTTTTGTCTCTTCATCTGTTTTCTGTCTCCTTCTGATTGAGGAGAGCAGAGTTTTCTCGTTCACTACTCTATCCCTGCAGTCTAGATTGGTCCACAAAATGAGTTAATTCATGAGTACTAGTTTCTGTGAGATGTACTTACTAAAGTCTTGGAATGAATATTTGATGTTTGTAAGAAAGATCTCTCTGTTTCTACCTGAAGTATGCATATTTTAGTTCAAGTGAACTAAAGTTTGTGTCTCTACCAGTAGTGTCCTTTAGGAAAGACTGAATTCCCTTCTCTTTCCAGCCTTCTTTAGAATTCTAGGTTGCTCTTTGTCAGTGATTCTCACATCTTTATTTCCTGTCTGAGCTCTAACCCAAGCATCAGTCCCATAATTCTCCTTGCCTCCCATTGCTTTCACCCTAGCCTGCCTAAAACTGAATCTGCCACCTTACACAAAAACAGAAAGATGCCTCTTTATTTATCCATTTTTGGCTTAGGAGCCACCATGCATGTTCTTGAGTCTTTGCCTGAGTTCCTCCTGTGCCGTCTGTGGACCACATCCTACTTCAAGGACGCCCTGTAGTCACCTGCAGCTCATGTGATCGGTAGAATAATAAAAATGCTAAGATATTAAAGGTGGGGAGCCACATGAAGTTTTTTCCTATCAATAATGATGATGTTTTCCAGTTAACTCTACCAATACAGTTATAAGCTTCATGCCAGCCACGTGTCAGTTTTGGCAAAACCAGTGAGAATGTAGAATGCCTGACAGGTTCCCTAGACCTAAGAGTATTGTTGTTTTTTAAGGTTACATTGGAATTGTGACTCTAGGGTGTGTCACCTGTGCTGCTTCTCAGCCTCTATTTCAACAGTTTAACTACAGAGTTATCTCATGAGCTTTTGCACTGCCCAGTGTTTGGACATAAGAGTTTTCACTGTAGTTACAGATTCCCATCACTCATCTCCAGAATTCTAGGAATACAATTTTGTATTAGTGGGTACAGCTCCCTTTCTATAGCAGGTTTTCTTCTCAGTAAGCCTTTTGGAGAGAGCATTGTTTAATAATTTAAAGTCCTGAAAATTATGCTTGAAAGATAGCTAGAGCAACTTAAAGCGTGATATATACTTATCAAAACCCCATGAATCTTTCTTGAGTCGTTCTTGAGTTCTTCAAAATATCTAATTTCTTTGAAGCTGAGTCATTTCCCCGTGAAAGTGAATGGGGCCTGTCTGCGATGTCAAGTCTCAGGTCCAGTCTGTAGGATACTCGTAAATACTCTGGGGTATAATGTATGTTCTATTTTGCTCAATCTCTGACATATGAATGCTCTGTCAGGGTTATTGTATGTGGTGGTTTCAGCCTTGCTGCTGTGGTGGAGCTGAAATTGCCACCTGCTTCAGCCCTCTGCGCTTTGAGCTGTGAGCTGGGCCTACCTAGGGGCCGTGTGAGGATAGAGCAGCACTTTGCAGAGTGCGGTACGGGGAACCCTGTGGGGGATTCCAAGGACCCAGTGTTTTCCAAATAACTACAACATGATGTTACACAATCACGCCTGGAGGTTTGGGAGGACAAACCTACTTTCACAATAATACTAAGATATATTTTCCTTTTTCTCAGTATTGGGATTTACCCCAATGGTGCAAAAACAGTGGTGGGGGGAGGCTAAACTGTTGGCGCCTTAGCACAGTCGAGTAAATGGCGCCAAACCGTGTTCATCAGAATCTGCACTACATTAACTTGCAGTTTTTTTTTTTTTAAAGTCAGTTTCACTGAAGACTGTCCTTGATGAAGCAGTAAACATTACCAGTGGTATTAAATCTCGACCCTCAAGTACATGTTGTTTTAATACTCTGTGCTATGAAAGTGGGATATTCACTGAAAGCGTTTCTGCCGTGTACTGAAGACCACGGTGATCTTGAGAACATGCACTTGAGTTACTGAATGAATGGCAAGACGCTCTAGCTGTGTTTCCACACTACCCGCCTCCCCACTCCCTGACGGGACATTATTTTTCTCAAAACAATGGCAAATAGCCAAACTATGACTGTTCAGACTTGAGTATTTGAAAAACATTTTCTCTAAAGAAAATGAAGCAAGCTTGTCACATCAAGGAAAACAGTTAACAGTGTTTATTGCCAATGATACAATTCAGG
The DNA here is from genome assembly GCF_030028045.1 of Hippopotamus amphibius kiboko. Classification (NCBI taxonomy): domain Eukaryota; kingdom Metazoa; phylum Chordata; class Mammalia; order Artiodactyla; family Hippopotamidae; genus Hippopotamus; species Hippopotamus amphibius. The sequence goes on along the minus strand of NC_080189.1, from coordinate 118,005,772 downwards.
CCTTTAAGCAGAAGTTTTGAATTTTGGAAAATCTGCACCTGCCATTTTGAGCTTGGTCACATCCCAATATTTAATAGTTTTCTGATGAAGCTGATATTGATTTTAGTGAGTGTGGTTTTCTGATAGTGTATCATGAAGTGTGTCAGCATGTGGGAGATCTATACTTAACTCAGTGAGCCAGTATTTTCCAAATAACTACCCCATGACATTACAAAATCATGCCTGGCTAAAGAGTCATCCAAAATATAAGTATAAGTATTTTAACATAACTGAGTTTTCAGATTCCACATGGCCACTAACCTTTGAGGAACAACCACTTGCTGAGTTTTAGTGTAGTGTCGGGGAAGAATACCCACCTTTCTCTTGAAAAAGCTATTGAAATACTCCTTTTCTAATTATACATCTGTATGAGGCATATTTTCTATACATACTGATTAAAATAACATATTGCAACAGATTGAGTGCAGAAATAGGTATGAAAATCCAGCTCTTTTAAGTTAAACCACGCATTAAAATAATTTGTAAAAGGTAAAACTGACACTCTTGTTATTAATTATTTTGTCTTGGAAAACAGTCTTCATAAAATATTTATGTTAGCATGTAATGTAATTATTATTGCTATTTTTAAACGAGTTACTGAATATTTTAAACATCTCTGTTTTAATTTCTACTATGGTAAACGTCAGTACATGTAACTCAACGGTGTGTTGAGCTAACTTGTGAGAGCTGATCATGCATGTCTTTTTCCAGCTGTGTTCAATGTCACCCGTTGGTAGCTTGAAATCTGCCGTAGTAGGAGAATTTACGTTACAGAAATCCGCAAAAGTTACCCATAGTCTTCTCCTTTCTCAAGAGTTGGTTGTACGGATATAAATTACATAAACAAGTTATTTGAGGTCATCAATAATTTTTAAGAGTATAAAGGTGTCCTGAGACTAAAAAGTTTGAGAATTAGTCACTTGGCAAAGAAATAGCTTTTGGCAATTATTCACAAAGAGATGGATACCTTTTTACAATAAAGCAGGGAACATTTGTAGAATAGATCCAGTAGTTTTAAAACTTCTGGTTGTTATACTGCTGGCACTTTTTCTTTCCCCTGAAATCTAAAGTAGGCAATAACACACCAGGGGCAGGGGGGCTGTATTTGACCCTTGGGCTACACATTGGGTATCTCTGCCCTGGTTTCTCACTTTTCTGTCCAACTGTTATCCAGGCCATAGCAAGGCCCAGCTCAAGCGGCAACTTCTACACAAGGCTTCCACTTGTTGTTCAGGCCCACACTGATCTTTCTGTTCTGTACTCCTGTGGTTTCCATGACCTGGACAATGGAGTAGTTAGTTCTGTACTGTTTGTGTGCTATTGTTTCCTAGGTGTTGGTTTTAGCAATTCTGCTTTCCACCCTAGTGCACCTACTTCAATGCTTTCTGCATAGGTGCTCTTGCATGGATAGAAGATTTTTTACTTTTGAATTGCCAAAGAAGTTTGCCTTCCAAGGGAATGATGTTGTAAAAAAATCTAATTATTTGTTTTAAACCCAGTTTTTAATATTTTTTAAAGTATTAGTGTAAGTAGATTGGAAATGATTGGTTTTCCTTAAAGTGAGGTACCACAGAGGATTTCTTCAAAATTTGTTTTAGATTCTGTGGCCTACCACCACTCATGATAGAAACCAGTAGCTTCTTTCATGTCCAGAGTCTTTGGCTGTTCTGAGTAAGTCATGATGAATAGTGAAACTTCATAAAATGAGGCAAAGTTTATAAGATTACACTGGCCTTTAGGGCTCAGTTGTTTACTCATTAGAAACTTGGCAGGTTTTGAGTCTAGTGAAGTGAAGGTCGTAATGTGTTTTGCTGGTAGGAATCTTTGTCGAAAGCACCCAGGGTAGCTGGGAAGTGGCTGTTCTCCCCTGTCTGTGCAAGCCAAGCAATGGTTCTGGCCCCTTTGGGTGCGCAAGCTTGGGGGAGGGAAGTGTGCAAGGGCCACACAGGTTCCAAGGCATGCACTTTCTCTATTTCAGAGATGCTAGGGGCATGAGAGGTCCTGGAATTTCTTTGGCTTGTGCCTTTTTTAAGACTTATTGGGGCATAAAAGTAACTGCAATTTTCATTAGTATAGAGACAAGGCATTAGCTTGTATCTGGAGTAATACTATAATACCATATATTGGAAGTTTCATTTATTAAGAAATAATTTACCATCTTTAAGTTCTGTCTCCGATTTATCTTAAGAAGTTAGGGAGGATAGTTTATACTCTGGCCTAAATAAGGCTTCACTGTTAGTAGTCGTGAAGTCGTAGTGAGGTAGTTTAACTGCTTTAGAACTTTGTGCTTGGAACATTCTTAGCCACTGAAGCATGGGAACTGAAAGTGAGGAGCATGGGTTCTTTAATATCTGTCACATCAGAGAATGACTGTTCCAGGGCAGTAACCATCTCCTCATGGTAAGTACCCAGGCTTGCCTGTCATTTCTTAGAAGTAGGAAAAATAGGCCAGTCATAATAGTGAATGATATTTCTTTAAGAAAAACGTAAAGAACCAAGAAAAGGTCCAGCCTTAATCCTCAGTGATGATCATTTTTGCAGGTTTCTGTAGCTGGATCAGGCACCGGAAGAGGCTCCCCAGCTGTAACTCTAGTACAGTTACCTTCAGGCCAAACTGTACATGTGCAGGGAGTAATTCAGACACCACAGCCATCAGTGATCCAGTCACCACAAATACAGACTGTTCAGGTTAGCTTCCTTCCCAGATGATTTGTCTTTGACTTTCTTGAGCTTTTTTTTTTTTTCCTTTTACTAATTCATTTATCCTCCTTTTCCTTGTGTAGCTTTGATGCTCAAATCTTGTTATTAAACATTCAGACGAATTTCCTTTCTATATGTGACGTGCACGGTGCCCTGCTAGATACATAGATTGGACTCTAGTTGCAGTTTTGTTGTCAGCTCTGAATTTGCAGATCGCGTCATTCTCCTTTAAGCTGTGACTCTCAGCTCAAACTTAGACGTGTTTAGCAAAGCTCTCCAAAGATGCTTAAAAGCACCTTGAGGATTCTTTGGAGACGTCTTATAAACACGGTAATGTAAATATTGTAGCACTAATGCTATTTTTGCCAGTACTCACATTGGAGGGTAGAAATTTAGGTTTATTGTTAATTCAATATGTGTGACATCATATTGTTGTTACTTGGTATCACGTTTATACATCAGATTCAAGCTTGGTATTCCTAGACGTGGTTAGTGTTGCGGTTGTGATCCTGAGGTGTGGTTTGTTATCCGCTGTCATCAAGGTTGGTCATAAATTCTTAACGTTTCTTGAAGCTAAAACATTTTTTTTGCATCAACAGATATCAGTTATTAAGTATGCATTTTCTAAAGCATGCTTCTCTCTTTTGTTGAATTTATTTCTGTTCCTTTTTCAAGTCAGTTTGTTCTTATCCTTTAAATGTTGAAATTATTTGAACCTAATTGATGGCAGAAGGATCTCTGGGGCAAATGTAGTGTTTTATACTTAGCCTGTCCTTTTCTGCATACTTGAATCCAGTTTGTTGCAGAATAAGGATGAGAGCTGCAACGTGATACTTGCAGTAATAAAACCACGCGTGTTAGAAGCTTGTGTCTTTTTTCTTTTCCTTTCCTGCGATGACGTTTGGTTCCAGGACTTTCTGACTCTTTCTGACCCTGATTGTAAAACAAGAAAGTCTTTCCACTCCTTTGTATTATGACTTTTATTGGGGTACAGATATCGGGTTGGCCAAAAAGTCCGTTTGGGTTTTTCCTGTAACATCTTCCAGAAAAACCCAAACAAACTTTTTGGCCAACCCAGTATTTCTACTTAGTTTTAACCTTGCTGGTACTAGAAGAAAGTATTATCTCATATTCAGTAGGCTCTTTTGGATTTTGTTAAATGGCTGATATAATTATCTTTGTAGAGCTAGGTGTCTGTGGATCTTGTGTTAGAATTTCTACCTGTTGCATGATGAACTTCAGTTTTCACTTTCTAAAATAATAGCCTGCCTTGCATAAGGGAGTCGTTACGGTTATATGAGAGATGTGTGAAAGCCCAGTGTAAAGTGATCAGTGTTTGGTGGTGATATGTGGTTGTCTGATTTGCAATGACAATTGCTCTAATAAGTTCTCCTCATGGATGAGTGTGCTTATGTGTAGGGTGTTCATGACCAGAGATGCACGGTCATACGTGTAGGTGAACATGTATGCACATCCGTGTGCCTTGGGAAGTATGTATTCCTGCCTGCATTGTGGGTATTTTAATAAGCTTTTTTGATTGTGCCCAAATCAAGTTCCCATGTGATTGTAACATTAAGTAAAGTGAGTTTTGTAAACTCAGAACTGTCCTAGCCCCTATGACAGGTGGCTGAATATACTGAGAGCAGTCATGTTGTAGAGAGATTCATTATTTTAGTTTCCTGACTTTCTTTACTATTCATGTTATTATAGTATTACTTGGAAAAATGAAATTGTATTTAAAACTCTGATCTTTCTTTTAAGGAGAAATTCCTTATTTTGACCTTCAAGACCTACTGCCATCAAGCCCAACCTGCTTCTTGTAATATAAACCAGGCTTGTTACCCACTTGTTTACCTGCTTAAATGGTCTTTCTTCTTTGGACCTATCTAATGTCTAATAGGAAGACCCAGCGTAAGTCAGCGGTGGTGTTGTTTTCTGCCTCTGTCACTCGCTGGCTAACCCCCTGCTGGATTTGTGAAATATTTTCAGGGTTGGATCTGGTGCTTTTCTGAAGCCTGCCTGCTGCTCATCTGCATTTCTGTAGCATTTGTTATCCGTGCCATCCTTTGCACAGAAGGTGGTTCTACAGCCAACTGTGCGCGTCTGCACTTCCTCTCCTAAAACAGGCTGTGTGCGTGGTTAGTGCACCTCTGTGTGTTCTGTCCCCAGCACCCCGCTTAGTGCTGCACACAGAGACCCTTAAGCACCATGTTGTGAATGCAGGAGACACCGTGGATTTTACGATGCATTTCAGGAACTCTTGTGTTCTAGGTAGCAGCAATTGCAGAGACAGATGAGTCTGCAGAGTCAGAAGGTGTGATTGATTCTCATAAACGTAGAGAAATCCTTTCACGGAGACCCTCTTACAGGTAAGTTAAGTTTCCTACATGTAATGATACTTTTTCCAAAAAAAAGAGAATTATACATCAGATTGTCCCATTATAGCAGTTTTGTTTTAAATCTCATTCATGTATCTTAATTATTTATATTGTTAAATTATATTTTAGAAGAATACTGAATGAACTTTCCTCTGATGTGCCTGGTGTTCCCAAGATTGAAGAAGAAAAATCAGAGGAAGAAGGAACGCCACCTAATATCGCTGCTATGGCAGTACCGACTAGCATATATCAGACTAGCACGGGGCAATACAGTATGTATGCTGTGATTCCATATGACGTAGTGCTAGCTGTAAGTCTCTCTCCTTTCCTTGAAGCCACTCGGGTTTTGGCACTAAACTGTCCCATTTTAAAATGCATCACAATGCCTAAACTGTGTATCATAGTGTGAAAAGTGCATGTTAAAGAAGTGAGAGATTTGTACTGACAGTTGTCATATACTTTTGAAAAGTAAAAAAAAAAAAAAAAATTTACTAAAAATAGAAGAAAACTGTGGGGTAAAAATAAAAGGAGGGTTTTTCTTATTTATATGTTTATATTCATATCTAGTAACAGTTTAAAATACTGTTTTTTGTCTCTACGATGCATGTGAATATAAAAAGATATAAATGACTGTATTTCATTCTTGTTGGCTTTTGTTACCAACAATTACATTTTATGCTTACTAATCTAAAAGAGGCGCATATGTTTTCTAAACTATGTTTTGAATGTAATTCTGTTTTCACTACTCTATTGTGTTAATTTTTGCTGCAGCTTTTTCTAGAAGAGAATGGAAAAGTGATTTATTTATATTTTAAACTAAAGCAATTGGACAGATCATTTTATTTGAAATTTTAAGCACTGAAAGCTGTAAATAAACAGATACATTCACATTTAGTCTTGTGCATTTTAATGGGCTGTTAATTCTGTGCTTTTTGCTTCAGTTAAAGGACTAGTCTTTTTCCAAATCAGGAATGTTTGATATGTAAAAATACTCTAGTAAAAAATGAGAGCTAGAAAGAAAAGTGGGGAGGAAAAGAAAGAAAAAGGACAGAAACAAAGTTAAAAAAAAAAAGCTAGTTAGGTACAGGAATACATGTGATGTTAATTACTGTGTTGATCCAAGTACAGTGTTAAGATTTTAGGTGTATTTTCGGTTTTCCCTCTAAAAAGTAATAATACCTACAAAAAAATCTCAGGTTTTAACTTATGACCTAGATGCTAAAGCAAGCTATAATCTATGGGAAAGGCTTAGTCATTAGTTTTTTTAGAGTTTTTCTTTTAGTGATGGTAGATTTGAAGTATTAAACAAATTCTGCTTTGGTGATTCCAGTTCTTCAGGTAGCTCCTACAGTGATACCTGGCAGAACTGGGGTGTAATTTGTCCACAGCCCGTACAGGGCGCTGAAGGGATATGTTCAAAGTTGACATTAGGAAAAGAAAACTCCCCACAGTCTGTCAGAGTTAGACCTTGAGGTTTCCACCTTCGTTTCTCTTTTATTACTTCTCTGATTTCTGTGCCTTTTTTGTCTGACCCACTGGGAGTGGATGGTGGAAGTTTTAGAACTGGTGCAGCTAGGCAGGGCTTGGAGCTGCTGGAACCTCCTGGCTGGTCAGCTCTGGCCTTGAGCACTGGGGTGTACACATGTTATTTTCTATTTTGTGTCATGATAGGGAAAAAGTTGGAAATTACTGCTGAAATAATGCTAAGGCGTCATAAAGTTTGGAGGGTGACCTCAGATGCTGTCATCTTAAACATTTCTCTGGCATATCCTGATGATGCTTAGGAATTGATCTCTTTATAAGTGACATGCGCGAGGATGCTGTGGGTGAATTTGCCTAGATTATTAGCTGAGAGTTTGGAGTCGTGAGAACACGTTGGGCTGAGAGGATGTTGAAGCTGGAGATGACATAGGGCAAGAAGGCACCTGGTCCTGCCGGTCACTACCTAGATCAGAGCGAGATAGTTTTGCATCTCAGATTTTTAGTCTTTGAAATGTGAGTGATCCTGAATTGCCAGACTCGGGAGTTAATGTGAGGACAAAAAGGAGATAACAGATTTTGCCTGTGGGGAAAAGAAGACATGCTACTTTTGACATGAAACAGAGAAATGTAAGCGAACTGTGGCAGTGTCTCACTCACAGTCATTAAAACTGTTCCTCCAGCCAGCACCAGAGCCTTTATTTCTTGTGCTCTTAGTGCGCACTGGCAGCCGGGGGCTCAAAATTAAGTGTCACCCCCTTGGGTGTGGGGTATGTGGGGGTGGGGAGTGGAGTCAGGAGTTCTGGTTGAGAACTAGAAAATCACACGTTTATAGACATTTATCTACTCGCCACATTAGAAGTGATGGACAATGTCTTACTTAGCTTGCTTAATTTGGACTCATACAATATGATCCTGGCAGTTAGAAGAAGTTGTGGTTGTCCTGTATGTGCTGTCCACAGGTTAAAAATTGCCATTTTATTGGTTCTCAAAAAAAGGGATATTGCCTATTTTTAAAAATGCATTTCTTAGATATTTAGTGATACTTGTTTATGTTGAGAATTCTTTCATTTGAAAAGTGAATACTAACATTTTCTTTAGGAGACATTTGCTTTAAATACATATTTATACATACACAAGATCCATTTTCATCAACCATTTCTTATTAGCAATAACAACAGAAGTTCATGATTAAATGTTCTTAAATGTCTAGAAATAGAAACAATTACTAGTGTCCTTTGGTTTTTAGAGTAGAGTTTATTTTACTAGAATTTCTGAAGATTTTTCTGTGTATTTGCAGGTACCTACTTTTGAGACCCTTTTATAACCTTTTATCATAAAAAAATTTTAATTCTTTCTTCAGCTTGTATCCGTGGATGACTTTCTCCCAAATTTCACTTTTTTTTTTTTTCAAAAATTGTTTTGGATCATTTATTTTTAGTTGGATGTAATGAGTAGTTGGAGTTAAAAACAAAAGAACTAAAGTATAAAAGGACCTTGTGAGTCAAAGCTGAAAACAATAAAATAAAAATAAGTGTACTTAGGTTCTCTCATATACAAGTAGTCACATTTTTAGTAGTTGAAAATGAGATATTTGATGGAAGTTTGGCCTTATTATTTCAACTTATTTTTTTTAATCACAAAAATAAGAAGTGAAAGTTAGACTAGCCTATTTCCGGGAGTAGGGAAAATAACTTAAAATAGGCAGGGAGTCATTATTGCAACACCAAGAAAGTGAGCTACACTTGCAAAACTTTACTGGAAGTACAGATCTTAGTGATAGGTTTGCTGTATGCCAATTAAGTCATTCTGGTCAAAGAAAATCTGTTCCGTCTCAAGAGAATATTTCTGAACGATGGTGGTTCAGATAGTCTTAGAATTAGCAAAGAATGTTACTTGAAGACATGCATTAAATGGGAGTGAATTCATAAACAGTAGAAGTTGTGGTTCTTCTATCTGTGCTTTTGCAGGTAAAGAAATTTAAATGTTTGAAGTTTCTTAATTCATTAAATTATCTCTAATGATTTTTTTTAATCCCCTGTCTACCCTACTTCTTCCCTTACCAATTAAGGACTATCACCCAAGACTTCAAATTTTTTTTTCCTAAATGTTCCTGTCTCTTTGCTTGCTCCTACTTTATTTTACTAGGAATCTTGGTAGAGTCTCTATTAACTCATCTTTACTGGCATCTTATACACTAAAGGTAAGTGGGTCAACCCTAAATCCACCATTATGAAGAAAGATATCTGTGAACTTTGTGGACTGCTTGAAGAATTCAGAATTCTCAGGAGACTCAAATGAATAAACACCGATTCCATTTCTTGCACATTCCAAAGTAAATGCAGTTGCATTTGTTGCTCTTAGGAGTGACCTTGCTTTCATGCTCCCAAGGTACCTTTCAAAGCAAACTTAGGATGGGATCCACTTGATGTAAATCTGGCTCTTTAACCTTGGTGTTGCTGTTCTTGTAAAAGCATGAGGCTGTTTTAGTCTTTCTTCTGCTCTGTGCACCTCTTGGCTTCAAGGCACAGGTACTCACAGGTTCTGTTTTGTGCTTTTTGTTTTTTAATACATTTATTTGTTTATTTATTTAATTTGTTTATTGGCTGCGTTGAGTCTTCCTTGCTGCACACAGGCTTTCTCTAGTTGCAGCGAGCAGGGGCTACTCTTCATTGTGGTGCACGGGCTCCTCATTGCAGTGGCTTCTCGTTGCAGAGCATGGGCTCTAGGCACGTGGACTTCAGTAGTTGCAGCACATGGGGTCAATAGTTGTGGCTCGCTCAATAGTTGTGGTGCACAGGCTTAGTTGCTCCGCAGCATGTGGGAATCTTCCCAAAGCAGGGCTTGAACCTGTGTCCCCTGCATTGGCAGGCGGATTCTTAACCACTACACCACCTAGGAAGTCCCTTTGCTCATTTTTTGAAATCTAAGAATTCACTGGAATAAGGTCTGCTGTTCCTTTTTAAAGTTCATTCAATGAAGTTTTATGAATCCTTTTATTGCAATTTGGAATAAAGATGGTTTTAAGTTGTAAGTAATTAAACATTTACATGTTCATGTTTGAATTAGCTCATATATACAGGTTTATGTTTAAAAAGATGTTAGCATCATATGAAAAGAAGCCAGATGAAATCTTAATTTAAATAAATTCTGCTCCTTCCTCATTTGGTCATGAACTCTTTTTCTTCAGTTTTCCACCCTTGTTTTTCTTTTTTTCCTTCTTTATTGACTATATAAGACTTTAAAATATTATTTTTTAATTAAAACATTTTTTATCAAAATTCTTGAATTTTCATCCCATATGTAGTATTTTCCTTGCTTCAATGATATTAGTTGCTCTAGGAGAGAGGTGCTCAATGCCAATGAGTAGTGGAAGTAGCAGATTTTTTTAAGCACAATTCTTTATACCAGGAATTTTTAAAGAATTTACTGCCTAGACTAGTTGATATGATATCATCCTGGTTACCGTGGTAGTATGGTAAGTTGGGGATGGGGAGACTGTACTTGGGTTAACTAAATATCATGACTGTATAAGAATGTATACAAAGACATATGTGTAACCGCTAAAACTAACCTAGTAGGAAAATAATTAATGAATTACACTCTCTCTAGACAAACTTTTTAATGTAAGGTCAGTGTGTTCCATATTCAATCTGTGGGTATAGAGCAACCTACTTAATTATGGGGTATAACTCACCTGAGACGTTATGGGGCAAAAGGTTAGGTGTACCTCCCAGAGCAACTAGGACAACAGAGCTTAACCTCTACCCACCATTACTACGAGCAGATAACATACTATCAGGCTTGAATCAATTAATAATGGACATTGAAGTAGAATTTAATTGATTATATAATCTGACTGTTAAGTTGTAATTCAGTTTAGATTATTTCATCAAACTGTAATGTTATTAAGGATTATTTATAAGAGGAAAATAGTGTGCATATAGTCTAAAATAATAAACCACTTTTACTTCTGCTTGAGTCCTAATCAGTATGCATAGACCCGTGAGGACTCTTCATTACAAACAGTGACGTGGCCATAAGTGTAAGCTTTTATGCCTCAGCTGCATACATCAGTCCAAGAAAGCATTAATTAAAACCTAGGTCCCCAGGGTAAAATTAGTAGGAAATGCAAAGGTGTTTTATTTTCATTGGTTAATGGCCTTGATATGGGCCAGTGATTTTATTTTAAAATGATTTGCCAGACATGATGTCTGAGATTTGTTTTAAAATACTCCAGACACAGAAAAATGTTTGGAATGAGTGGGTAGGGAAAATAAATGACATAAAATTCTCTCACCTTTTATGTTCACTAGAAAATTTCTGTAAGTTAAAAAAATAATTAGCTAAAACAAGATACGAATAAACTCATTCAGTTAATTCTTTTAATGTTTCCTTCTGTTTATATTGATGTGTGTTTATTGAAAACATATTACGCTGTCCTTGAATATTTTGTAACCTAAAAAGTTTCCTCCTCAAATCTTTTGAATACACACATACACACCCACAAAGCCTATTTCTTGTATCCTGACGCATTGGAAAATCTTCAAGCATTGGGAATATTGTCAATTGAGAGGTAACATTTTTAAATGGGAGGGTCCTCTTTCATTTGATAATGCCAAAATCGAGTGCCTTTGGTATAAAAAATAAAAGGCTAAAAGACAAGCCTCATCAGTAGAAACGTTTTTCCCCTAGAGCCAGCTTCTGTGTCCATGTATGTCTTTTGTTTTCCACATCCAATTATATAATGACTTGACCAGAAAATAAAATAAGAGGAACCGATTTTTGATATATCAGCTTTTCACAGTGTGAAAGCAAAGAAGTGTGGTTGGAACTATGGGGAAACATTGAAAAAAAATGTGAAAAAGGAGTATGAAAAGAAGAAAGAATAGGGATCTTTACCTATTTCATGGTCCTTATCCTTGCAAGCAATTATCCAGATTTTTTCTAGTTCAAAAGCTTGATAATTGTATTGTCAATGTGGAAAATTAAGTTCTATAATTATAATTTGAAGCCATACTTCATCTGACTCTTCTAGATTCACACGTGGCTTAAGTCGTTTTTATATATTCTGTCTTGAGGAAAGGATAGCCGTTCATTTGTCATATTTATTGAGTGCCTGCTGTAAGCTAGGCTTTGTGCTTCTTAACATTGTGGTTACACTGCCTATGTCTTCTTTTCTAAAGCACTGTTTCTTTGACATCAGACTATCAACTGAAAGTATGCATTCAAATATGATAACATATGAAATTCATTCATGTCCAGCCACGGAGACCCAAGGAAGCAATATCGCTTCTTTTTCAGACTTCTCTCCAAACCCTTTTATTGTTAAGGGGTGAGTCCGGAGACCCTTGAAATCTTTGGAGAGTCACAGTGAAATCTTGTTTTTAAAATGTGAACGGAATATAATGCTCTAGATCAGCCAGGCAAAGAAAGTGAGATTACTTCAGAGTTTCTCAACCACAGCGCTATTGACATTTTGGTAACTGATTCTTTAGTTTCTGTCAATCGCATAGCAGCCTGCCAACAAACTAAAACCAGACAGTGCCTCTGTGTTGAAATGGTTTTAAAATGTTAACCCATCCGTCTGTGTTGGCCCTAGAAACTTAGGTCAAAGAACTGAAAATTCGTTTTTGTTGTTGATCTCACCAATAGTTCTGACAGGTTTATTCAGTCAGATTGTCACCTTTGCTTAGATGCCATTACGAAGTTAGGGAATGAATGACTCAGAAATATTCAGAGTATACTTTAGACACTACTATAGCATTCCTGTAAGGCATTTACATTGAATTATAGGTGTCGTGTTATTCTGATTGTGTCATTTTTATCTCCACTATAAAGTCTAGTTAGCTGGTTTATGTGTGATTTTTTTTTTTTTTAAAGAACAGCCCATTCCACTTTACCTCTAGTGTTTAAACTAAAACATGGAGTCGTCATCTTTATGTTAAAGTATATGGAACTCTCAGGTATTTTAAATAGTACTTATTTGTCCATTAGAGTGAAATTTAAAAACATAACATTTGATCCATTATTCTTTTGAAACTTTCTGTTAATATGTTAATTTTTAAACATGGCTGGCAAGTCTCAGTATTTACAGGAAGTCTACCTCCTATTTGTTGCCATTAGTTACAGTTGTTCAACACACTTTGTAGAGTTAAACATTGTAGCACAAATTCTTTCAGTACAGTTACCTTTTGAGGTTCTTTCCAACTTAACATTCTATATTTCAGGATTCTCCTGACATAGTCAAAATGGTAAAGGTTACAGTTTTGTAGACTTGAGCTTTAAAACCTCGAGTCTAAATATACATATATATGTTTTAATAAGTATAGAAACATAGATATAGAAATATATATTTTAATAAATATATGTTTTAAAGCTATATACTGTGTATATATATATTCCATTAAAAACTACTTTCTTTTGGTGACAAATTAGACAAATAGTTAACCGAAAAAATTACAAATTCATTATAATTCTCAGTGGAATTTGACGATTTCTTAAATGTTAGAAGAATGTTGTTTATAACTAAAAATATGTGAAAGAATGGAGAAAATCAAAACCTGGACCTTCTCCCTGTCTGCATCTCCACTCTTCCTCTTAAATAATTTCGTTGGATGGGTGCCAGGGAGGAGGAGAACTCCATGAGTTCTGCATATTTCAAACAGTTCTGAATATAAGATATTTTCAAGTGTTTTGAGCTTTTTCAGAGTGTTGTCCCATGAAGGTGGAATCCCTTATCAATTCAGCATGGAAAATTAAGGGTAACTTGAGAAAGAGGAGCTTTGGTAATAAATAGACCCAGAGTTTATTCTTCTGGTATGGGATTATTAAGAGTGAATCTTGAAGTTCTCTAATATTTCTTTTCTTTTTCTGTTAAGTTGCTATAGCCCAAGGTGGAACAATCCAGATTTCTAACCCAGGATCTGATGGTGTTCAGGGACTGCAGGCATTAACAATGACAAACTCAGGAGCTCCTCCGCCAGGTGCTACAATTGTACAGTACGCAGCACAGGCAGCAGATGGCACTCAGCAGTTCTTTGTCCCAGGCAGCCAGGTGGTGGTTCAAGGTATATGTCATTCCTCTAATACGTTGAGAATACCTGTGGGTTACTACAGCACACCATGTAGTGGTGATTTCATAGCATTCTGAAATATACAGGAGGTAGATGTTGGGGGGAGGGAGGGAGGACTTAAAAAGGCTCGGTGAAGAAATATTTTAGTATATTAAACACTAAGTTAAATAAATTATACAGTTTTCAATTTTTAGCAGATTTTATTGGCTCTAAACAAAAGTTAAATTCAGAGTAGCATAATGGAAAAAAGGAGTTGGAAACATGAAGTTTTTAATTAAATATTCTTCATTTGGGGGTTAGAAATGTACTGAGTATGTTTTAGTACCTAGTCCAGGAAGATTTAAGTATCCAGTCTGTGATGCACTGACTTTGGGTTTTTCCCCAGTTGTCACACTCAAGTCTACTTTCTAGACATCTCATTTCAAAACAAATGCTGATTTTGTTCTTTCTTTAGACCATTCTTAGTATATTTGAATTCTGAGGTACCTGTTCTACCTCTTATGAAAGCTGAGAGTAGTAAAATAAAGCAGTTGGGATGGAGCCCTAACTTTTTAAGGTAACCTAAGATTTCAATTAAAATTGAATTATACATTATTTTAATTTCATTCAGTTGTGCTCAAATAATTGTAACATGTTTAATACAACTTTCAACAATCCAGTGTTTTAGTTTAATTCTATTCCCCTTGGTCTGTTTGCACTATTTTTAAGGGGAGTAATGTCAGTTCTTTTAGTTTGAAAGTCTTACAGTATAGAAAAAAGCAGGTTATAACTGATGAATCTCTTGATAATCAGCTTTACTCTTAGGTATTATATGGACTGTAATAAAAGTGTGTGAAGAGCTAAAAAGTGGTGACATTTATGGAGTAAAAAAAAAAAATCCATAGTACTTAGTGCTTTAATGTTTTCTTTTAAATACCAAATTAAAGCACTCATTCTGTTCCCCAATACTCATGAACCCTGTGTGTCTAAATGAAAAATCATAAAGAATGCTAATTTCTTCCAATTTTATCTTGTTTATATGGAAAATCTACTAAAAACTACTGCTACTTTAAGCAGGAGAGTTTTTTAAATGTTTGGTGTTTTGCATCAATAACAGACGCATAAGTTTTATACTTGGGGGGTTTGAGAACTCTTTTTCTTCCATAAGTCACAGAGATATTATTCTACATTGATTCTGTTAGCTTTATGCTTTTACCTTTCACATTGTGGCCTTAACCTACCTGCGGTCCACCTCTGTGTATAGTGTTGGCTGGGAACCCATTTTAATTTTTTCTTCACATGTGGAGCCAGTTTTCCCTGCTAACAGTTTGTCCTTTCCCCACCAATCCATGGGCGTCTTAATTGTGCAGTAACTAGGCCTCTTGCAGCCCTGATCTGTCTCAGCATTCCCTGTGCTGCGTGCCAACACCACACTGGTTTTGTTGTCACAGAACAAGTGCCCCTTTTTTTGTCATTTTAACTTTTTTACAGCTCTATTTTAGCTTTGGTGAACTATTGTTCTCTCATATGCATTTGGAATAAGTTCGAGTTTCCAAATAATAATAATGTAATATAATAAAACCAATGATGAGATTACATTTAAGTTATAGATTAATTTAGGGAGAACTGAAGTCTTTTTTAATTGAGGTATAATTCACACGTAACATTTTATTAGTTTCAGGTGTACAATGTACTGATTTAACATTTGTATACTCACAATAAGTGATCACCACAATAAGTCCAGTTAACATCCTTAACCATATATAGTTACACATTTTCTTTCTTGTGATGAGGACTTTTAAGATTTAGCACCTTGCAAGTATGCAACACAGTATTATTAACTATAATCACCATGCTATACCTTACATCCCTGGGACTTATTTATTTTATAACTGGAAGTTTGTACCTTTTGACACCCCCTTCGCCCAGTTCACTCACCCCCATTCCCCACCTTTGGCAACCACCAATCTCTTCTCTGTCTATGAATTTGGGTTTGTTTGTTCGTTTAGATTCCACATATAAGTGATATCATACAGTATTCATCTTTGTCTGATTTCACTTAGCGCAGTGCTGCTCTCAGGGTCCATCTGTGTTGTCACGAGTGGCAGAATTTCCTTCTTTTTTATAGCTGAATAAAATTATATTGCATAATATATATACCACATCTTCTCTATCCATTCATCTGTCGATAGACACTTAGATTGTTTCCATGTCTTGGGTATTGTAAATATTACTGCAGTGAACATGGAGCTGTAGGTTTCTTTTTGAGTTAGTTGTTTTTTGTTTTTGTTTTTTCAGATAAACGCCCAGAAGTGGGATTGCTGGGTCATATGGTACTTCTATTTTTAATTTTTTGAGGACCCTCCATACTGTTTTCCGTAGTGGCTGCACCAGTTTATTCCTACCAACAGAGCATAGAATGTCTTAACTTATTCAGATCTTAACTTCTTTTAACACTTTAAAATTTTCTCCATGGGAATCTCTGATCCTCTTTGTTCAATTAATTCTTAAATGTTTACTGGCTTTTTGTTTGTTTGTTCGTTTGCAATTATGAGTGGTAGCTTTCTGTTACATTTTCTGGTTGTTGCTGGTTTGGAGACATTGATTTTTTTAAGTTTACCTTTTATCTATGAACCTTGCTAAACTCTAATTGCTTCTAATAATACGCTGAATCTTGGAGAATCTCCCTATGATACTGTGACATATATTTATGTCAAATACAAGCAATATGTTTTTTTCCCTTCCAGTCTTTACTCCTTTTGTTCTTTCTCCTTGCTTTCTCTTTTCTTTTCTCTTCTCCTCCTCCATCTTAAAAATAATGGTGGCCAGGGGTTCTAGTTCTTTGTTAAACATAGCGGGGTCTGTGGGCATTCTTGTCTTACTGTCTGTCCACCTTCCACCCTGTCATCCCCTTGAAAGGTCATAGCAGTTTCTCTGTGAGTCTCTGCCCTCATCCTGATCAATCCCTCCACAATATTTAGCCCTACTGATCTCTGCTTCCTTCACTTCTTGGATACTCCTGCCTCTCTTCCAGTCCCCTCTGCCCAGCTCCTGGGTGGTGGTGCTCGGGCTGTATCTGGGCCCTCATCCGCCTGGCTTGAGTGCTTTCCCTGGGTGATCTCATCCCTCCCTGCCCAGGGCACACATCTCTGACAACGGAAGTCCAAAACCCCACAGCCATTTTTCCCACCCTAGTTCTCCTGTTGTTACCCTATTTCAGTAACTATCCATCCTGTTGTTTCATGCAGAAACCCGGGTGTCACCCATCCCTTTCCCTCCCCTTCTCCATGTGTCCTTCTTGCTGAAGCACGTATCTCCTCACTGCTCTCCGCCCCTACCGTCACAGTCCCTGTTCCACCTGCCATCCCCTCTGCCCTGCATGACTGGGATCCCTAGTGCCCGCCAGGTGGCTGCCCTGAAGCTGGTAGCGGAGGAGCAGCGTCCTGATTTTCCCCATCATGCCAGAAGCAGAAGCTCCCTTTCCGGCCTGGTTTTTTTGGGAATTGCTCCTGAAATGTTAGCTAGCCTTCCGTTATTCATTTCTCCAGTGATTCTGGGAGCTACTAATAGTTCTTAAAAACAAAAGTCTCTGCCTTCAACATTTCCCTTTCCCCATTATACTCTCACTTCTGCAGTCAGGCGTGGTGTTTCTAAAAAACTCACACGCCTGTAATCCTGTCAGCCTCCCGCTCAGAACCCTTCAGTGAATGCCTGTTACTTGTTAGACAAAGTCTGAATCCCTAACAAAGCCCTACCTCTGCTTGATCCAGGCTTTACTTCCTTTCCTAGACTTCTCCCTCAACTTTTCCCTCTTTTGTGCGGAATTCCTTTCATTTCCTGTGACGTGCCATGTCCCCCTCCTCTCTGGGGCCCTCACAAGAGCCGTGTGCCCTGAACACTGCCCAGTCACGTGCATTATCCAGGTTTCACGTGGCTAGCACTTCCCTAGGAAGCCTTCCCCCACCTTCCAGATCTGGCTGGTGTGACCCCTGTACCTTCTTAGGGCACATATCCCACTGTGTTGTGACTCTCTGTGTCCTTCCCACAGGGTAACTTCTGTTTGGACAGGGATCTTTAGTCCCTAGCACAGTCCCTGGCGTATGATAAATGTTCAGTAACCATTTACTGAATGAGAGTGAAATACTCGCCCTCTGTGAAAATATTACTAGTCCTGTGTGCTGATTAACTGAGTTTATCTGGTCCCAGGGGTTTATTAAAACTGTACCAATAGCAGTAGTCAGCCAAACAAGCAACCTCCCTTCTTCCTTTCCTTCTGGTATCCTTTTTTTACACTAACAGTTACTGAGCACCTGAGTGCCAATTTAAAGACATGTTGAGATTAAAATCAATTTGAACTTTCTCAAATTTGAAGTAAAGTTGACTTGTAGTCTCGGAACCAAGCCCTTAGATGTGGCTGGGATGGAAGAGTCCTTCATGGACCCTCCGTTGGTCCCCAGGCTTTTTTTTCTTAGCCAGGATGTCTTCATTTTATGTGCTCTGGATAATTACTAGAAACACAGATCCTCCCTCATGTTTCGCCTCCTAAGTGTCTGAATGTGAAGTCCCTGCCTAACTAGAGGTACTTTATTTAAAAAGGCAAGAATGTGGTGGAATGCCCTTTCTCTGACGTAAGGTAAGATCAGGTTGAATCCTAACCATACAGGGAATGGGCTTTGTAAACCCACTGATAAAGATATAAGAGCAGTACATGTCACTTATTTTTGTGCAGTAGCCATGCAGATCATTTTTTTTCCCTGGGCTGTGGTCTGTTTTACTGTTGAACGTGTGCCAGTCTTTTGTCTAACTTTGTAATCATTAAATTTTCAATAGTGATCCAGCTCTTCATGTGCTGAACCTTTAGTAAGTGATCCAAATGAAACTGGATATTTATATATACATATTTTAAATTTATGAACAGTAATTGTGATTTATTTATGAGTTTTTTTAAACCACAAAATTCAAGTGATTTTAATTGAGTAAAAGAGTGTATTAGATTGAGCCGCATGAAGTTGCTGTTTTTGTGGGCCAAAAGGATTAAATATGAGCAAATTCATAAGATTCCATCTATTTTTTATAGAAGAATGCTATGTAATACTTGCTACTTTTGGCACAGTGAATTTTTTTAAGATTTCGGTATATACTCCCTTCAAATGAAATTAGCAAAATCTGTGTCATCTTAGGAACAGCTGAATTTTATGGTATTTTTGCAAATAAAACTGTGTTAAGTAAACTAAGCTCACCGGGTATTTCTTGCTAAGTTTAGAAGTGTCTGTGAAATACATTTCTGTGTATTTCAGTGTTTCTGGGTTGATTGTCAGGTTTTTTGTTTTTTTAATATGTGTGTTTTCTCCTTTGAGTTGTGAAAAATAAGATGTATGCCTGCTTTGATTACTCAGAAACCTTGGAGAGAACAATAATTTAAAAGTAGCCCCATAAGAAATAACCACGTAACTTTTCATGCTAATGAGATGTTTTTTGACGGAGCCCAACTCGATTTTTATGTAAAAACGAGAAACAAGAACATTGAGATGATTTATTACAGGAAGGGGTTTTATAGGGTTTGGTTTCAGTGAGCTCGTCTGTGACAAAGCAAATTGATGGCAGCGATAGGCTAGTGATGTCATTGTGATGTCAGTACTCCTACTTACCCTGCACATGCTTGCTGGTTTGGAACACTTTATGCGGACCTGTAACAGGGGAAGCAGGACAGTTCTGTATGCAGA
This sequence comes from Hippopotamus amphibius kiboko, assembly GCF_030028045.1. Classification (NCBI taxonomy): domain Eukaryota; kingdom Metazoa; phylum Chordata; class Mammalia; order Artiodactyla; family Hippopotamidae; genus Hippopotamus; species Hippopotamus amphibius. The sequence goes on along the minus strand of NC_080189.1, from coordinate 117,986,398 downwards.
AGCCCATCATGGCTGTAACTGGAGATGAAACAGGTAAGAATTTTAAAGAGGGACTGAAATTCCGCAAAGTTGTTTTTGAAGTTCAGAAAAATTACTTAGGGACCTCTGAGTGTTTCAAAAAGTATTAACTGTCTAGTAGCAGAGGAGTGAGACGTTTCTCGTGCTCTGTGACCGTGTACACTCGGCACTCCGTGCAGGCACCCGAGCGCACTTGCTTCTTTGCTCAGCACTGTGCTGCCTCCTTGACCGAGGCGGCAATCCTCTCTCTCTCTCCCCGTCTCTCTCTGTCTCCATTCGCTCTACTAAAATAAGCTGTTGATTCATCTGCAACCTGTTGCAGATCCAGCACAGCTGCAAGTTAAACACACATTCTGTTCGAGTTGTAAAAAAAGAAAAAAAAGGAGGGGGGGTGTCGGGGGGAGCTTCCGATGCCTTTGCTGTGTTCAAATGTAGCTGCAAGACAGCCTAGGAAGCCCAGCGCGCCGGGGGTGTTTGTTTGAGAGCCTGCCGTTCCTTCCGTGCTGTTTAAAATGGTCTGCGTCTCAGCTGCCCGGGCTCAGAGAGCCGACGTCACCACATTTCCTGGAACCGGGGCGGCGGGGAGTGGAAAGTTAAACTGCAGGCGGGCTGGGCGGCACGCTGACGTCAGCCCGAGTCACGCTGCGATGGCCTCAGTGCTTTCCGCGCGGCCGCGCGCAGGCGGGGGCTGCCGCCCTCTGCGGTGGCGCCCGCCGACCCCTGGCAGGCCCCGGAAGCCCCGCGGTAACATCCCGCCGGAGGCCCGCGTGTGCCCGGTGGCGCCCAGCGGCGCGCGCAGGTGCCTGGGGACGCAGCGCCCACTAGCGCCGGGTCGGGGGAGTGCGCGTCTGTAAGTGCCGCCCCCCCCCCCCCCCCCCCGCCACCGCCCCCCGCAGGTCTTCCCCCGGTCGGTGCTCCCAGCTACAGGTAATGCTTGTGACTTAGTGCCTTGCAGTGGAGTGCCAGCCCGGTCCTAAACTTGCAGTGAAATTCCTGAAGAATGGGTGACTGTGAACTACCTCACCACACCTTCTTCCCGGATGGGAACCTTCCATTGTCTTGAGCAAGCAAAGCCTGTGTGTGAAATTGTTTTTCTCAGAGAAGTTTCTGTGAGGTTTTACAGGTGCTATAGACTGCATAAGCCCCCAGATGACAGATTTATTGTAAGATATAGATGAAGTTCATCTCAAATACTGCATGGCATGTGCTTCTTAGAACCAAAAGGCATTGCTGTGCATACATTTATTTTCTAAAAATTATTAGTTGGTTTATATCTTTTTCGACTAAGCCTTTAATTCTAATTTTCATGTCCAAACATGAGAGAATCATAACAAAAAAATAAAATTAAATGACTTGAGAATACCAGAATATATTTAAATATTAAATTTTAAAGTAAGAATTTACATAAAATTTTTGCTTGTAAATAAACGAAATTTTTTATACATTTGTGTTTACAGAGTGAACACACTACTATCTTTGAAAAGCTTTTTCCACAGTTTTACCCATAATGCTTGTACAGGATTTACCCATCCCAATTTAAAATTTTCAGAATGCTGAAAATTTTAACAAGTCAGACATTTTTCACAAGACCTCATTGTGCCTTTGGAAATCATTATTTTTGGAAATCTGGTCATTTCTCACAGAATCAGTTTTATTTAAAATGCTATTTGAAAACGAAAAGTGTGTTTTATTTGCCCGCAGAGCACAGGATTTAAGGGGCCTTTTGAAGGTGTAGTGGAACAGCTGTGGGACCCACCTTTGGAGTCCCAGTTCCGCTCCCTCCCCGTGTGGACTGTGAACAGAGTGGACTGAGCTAGCTCTTTGGCTGGCAAACTTTTTGACCATGACCCACATTTTACATCATGATACAGACTTGTGTGTATGTGTGTTTATATAAAACAAGTACATTTATATAAAACAAGTTTCAAAAATAGTGCTTATCCTTACTCTATGTGATGGACTCATTTGTCTATTCTTTTTTTAGTGCTATTCTTGACCCATGAAATTCAATAATGACTTACTCGTGGTCTACAACTTATAGTTTGAAAAGCTGATCGAGACCAAAATCAGCCTCCACAATAATGACTGGCCTGGAAAAGGTTTTAAGAGCATTTGCTTAAAGGGTCGTTGAATCGAATGTGAAAATGAATATCTATAGTTTATAGAATTATATTATTGATTCCGTTAGGTATAGTTTAAATTTTTTTTTAATAAGTTTATTTTTATTTTTGGCTGCATTGGGTCTTCCTTGCTGCGCACAGGCTTCTTCTAGTTGTGGAGAGCGGGGGCTACTCTTCATTGTGGTACCTGGGCTTCTCAATGCTGTGGCTTCTTTTGTTGCAGAGCACGGGCTCTAGGCCGGTGACTTCAGTAGTTGTGGCGCATGGGCTTAGTTGCTCTTTGGCTTCTGGGATCTTCCTGGGCCAGGGATCGAACCCATGTCCCCTGCATTGGCAGGTGGGCTCTCAACCACTGCACCACCTGGGAAGTCCTAGTTTAAATTTTTATTAGAAATAGTTTTTGGCTTTATTCATAAGCTGATATGTTTAGGAGCCTAATTCCATATCTTTTAGTCTGCAAGTCTAAAAACTCTAATGAATTGTATTCAGCCTGGATTTCTGAATTGTTAAAAAAAAACAAATGTTACAACTTACTCAAATTTGGAAAATAGTATCTTAGTTAATATTTGTGCATGAGAATAAGGATACATTTCACCTTTGTGAAAAGAGGCTGCTGGAAAAGGTTTTTGTTTGGAAATTGTCACATAAAAGAATGTTTTGGATCCAGTTGTAACAGCATCTTGAAGTTGGTAGTGAAGTAAGTTATAATCATGTTGGAAATGAAAATAACAAGTCACTCATCTACGTTGTTTCCATAAAACTCCAAACCTGTGTGGAAAGTATACTGAAATTGCCACTGTGTTATTTTCCTCACTATTTTTGAAAAATTTTTAATGAAATATAATTTGGGACAATTGTTTCACTTTGTCCAGTTGTGTATGCTATATGAATACATTACCTAATAAAATAATTATGACGATACTTTGCATTCATGTAAAATTTTAAATTTTAAAAATCACTTAATGTTACAAATAAATACAAATGTGGTGAGTGCTATCAAAGCAGCTGTCAGATCATGAGACACCCACAGGGAGCACGTAATACAGGTTGAAGGATCAGGGCAGGCCTCACTGAGGGGACCGTGTTTAAATACCCGAGGGAAGCAGCGCTTTCCTCCGCGCCCTCTCACTGAGGCACTTAGCGCAGGGATCGTTACACTCATTTGCGTGTAACTGAACTGGGATCAGCGTCGGTAAAGGCCCTTCCAGCTCTCAAAGCTAGCAAGTGGTGAACCCGTTTGTATTTTCAGACTCCTTGTCTGGTTCTGTTAACACTACGTTACATTGCTCCTCAAAATCCACCTAACATTGGTAAATGAATGCTAATGTTACGAGTCATAATAGCATACTACGCACTGCTTATAAAACATGCAAAATGACGTTAGCATCATGTTAAGTAGTCAAAATGGAATTTTTTCTAGAATATTTATCACTACTCTCATAGGACAATAGAGCACATATTTGTTATCATAGAGAACTTTAAATTTCGGTATTCATAATTTCATCTTTTAGACTTTTTTTTTTGGTCACTTTAGGAGTTTCACTTAATAAACAACTCAGGAAGGTCCCTTATGTGTAACTTAAAAAATAGTACTGGCTTAATTCCACGTGGTCTATGTGTTATAGTAATTGTAACAAATTTGAAAATGTTCAATACTTAGTTGTATTTACATAGGATCTAATTTTCCTGGAAAAAGTGGAGCAATGGAGGAGGGAAAGTTTTTGACAGTGTGAGACACCAGGTGAGGACAAACCCGATTTGGGCATTTTGAGCACTGGTGTGGTGGCGGGGAGGAGAGGACCAAAAAGAAAAGTGAGGATGTGGTTCCTTCTCTGGAGCCAGGGAAAGAAGCCCCTCCTGACAAGGACGGCTCCTACATCACCTCCATCGCTCATTACTTCAGTGTGTTTGGGATTAGCAAGTAAGCAAGTAATGGCACCATCATTTGGGGTGTTGATAAACTGTTTCACTTTGGAAGCTATCAAGATAGGCATTTGGCTGAGTTTCTTATTTCTTTCTTTGTTAGAAAGAAACAAACACCTTTTACTTGTGGGGTTTTCAGTTTTTTTATTACCGGTCTGATGAGATGGTATCATGTGTTTATTTGTGATTCTCCACCTTCAAGGTTCTCTTTTAAATGATTACACACATTTAAAAGGACATTTTATATTATCTTTTAATAACTTACTCTCTAATGGGATATAATAAAATATAGTAGAAATTTTAAAAGTTTTTTAAGAGGCATATTTTTTAAACAAAATAAGGAATAAGAGCCATACGTTTCAGTCATTCTATTACCCAGGTTTGTTAGAAGGGAAACTCCAGGGGGAAAATATATTTATGGTTGTTATATGACTTTTAACTAATATACAGTATAAGCATAATTTGGAACATTGTCTTTCAGAGCTTAAGGAAGGGAAGAGGAAGGGAACTAACATTTGCTGAAAGCCTACCATGTGCCAGGCACTGTGCTAGACACTTTGACATACATTACAGGGTTTATTGTGAGTATTAAATGAGATCATGTATCCCCATTTTACAGATGAGGAAACTGAACTTGCCCCAAGTCACATGGCTGGTAAGTGGCACAGCTGGACTAGAACCCAAACTCCAAATCCCATGCTTTTTCTGCTGTACCGTGTTTAAAGAGAGGTATGAAGTTACAGACCAGATTTGAGAGTTCTAGGAATTTTCTTTCCCATGACATATTGATAATAAACCTAAACTTTCTTTTTTTCACATCAGGAGTTAGATGGTTGGAATCACCCTAAAATTAGAACTCCTCTGCTTCTAAAATGCCAGGTTAGATGACTAGTGTCTAAGGGAAGAGTTAAGAAATAGTGCCTTTTATCAAGAAAGGCCAGTTTGCCATAAGTACATGAGACCTTATCCGGCTTTCCATGGCTTAGTGTTAAAGACTTAGCTGTAATAACAATAGCTAATTATAGTCTTATAATAATGATTGCTTATTTTAAACATTCTGAGTGACAGTGGGCTTTTGGAAAACCCTGAAAAGTTCAAAATTTACTTTGTGGTGCACATGTAAACTCACCAAGCACCCATTATATGCCAAGGACTGTGTTAGATTCTAGGGTAAAAAAAGATATCCCTGACTTGTCTTTAAAGTTCGGTGCCTTAGAATAGAATTAGTGTATAAATATCTTTTTCTTATCTTTCTTCAAGATAAGAATGGGCCCCACTGACAGCCCATTTATTTTCAGAAATAATTTACACAGTGAAATTCTAGAATAAAAAATAATTTGGACACTTTTAGCAGTTAAGATGAACAGGAATTGGCCTTTCTAAGAGAAGAGTACAGGGATCAGAACGTCATCGAAGAATGTAGTATGGTTCTTTGAACTGTGATCCTCAATATCTAACCTATTTTAAATCACCACTGAATCCATAACACTGGAAAGTAAAGCTAAGATAAAAACTTTTTGATAACTTGTTTCAAAAAGAAAACTTTTTGACATTTGGATTTCCTCAAAACAAGAGATTCTCTTTGACCATATGTGATTAACATGCTTTCTAACAAGATCATATTTGAATGTTTGGAATTCATCCATTGATACTTAGTCAGTGACCATTGGAATAGTACTAACATATAGATTCTTTGGAGTATTACAGAAATTTATACTAATTCCTATTAATTTATACTAATTCCTGTTTCTGGCTTGGACTAATGAACTGCAAACTGCTTTTTGTTGAAGAAGATAAAATGAATGTATACTATGTCTGAAGAATTGTAATAAAACCCAGTTTGTTAGCTAACATCCGAGAACTAATATATCCAAATATATCATTCTCTTCCAAGTTATCATTTTAAAGCGATATTTTTTTTCCTGAGCTATTGCTCAAAGTGTTTTAAGACTACTTCTTTTGAAATTGCCATTGTTCTTCATGGTGCCAAGTTTGGTCCTTGGAGGGTAGTTTCAGCTTTCAGAAACAGGCACAAGTACAGAACTATCTCTGGTTTTAAGACCAGTGAATGAATTTTATTTTTCACCTGTGAAGTATTCTTGCCGCCCCCCTTTTTTTCCTTTTTTTTAAAAATGGACACTCTTAAACTAGCTTTTGTACATCATGTAAGCAGTCTGCTCTAACTTACAGTACAGAAAATAGCAGATGTACGCAAAGCTAGAGCAAGCATAGCAAACCCCTCTGTACCTTTCTATTAATTTTATTGCATTCTTTGTGAGCAGTGTTTGGCAAGAACAACCCTAGACCAAGGTCTGCATCCCTGCTGCTGCAAATGCCAGCACCACGACACATGAACTTCTCGTTTGTCACTGGCCATTGTTCCAATTTTAGAAAGCCTCTGTCACCTCCAGCTGTTCCATTGTTTAACCTTTATGATCCCATAACCACCTTCCCTTAATGTGGGTAAAGAGAAAAGGAGAGAACCTTGTTGTTCTGTGTACCATTCTAGCTCCTCTGGCAATATGATAAAAATACTTTAAAAAAAAACTTTAGTAACTTAAGTTTACAACTGATTTTTTAAATTATCTTCTTAAATATTTCAAAATATTTCAAAATTTTCTATGACATATAATGAGACATCTGTGTGTACAATATTTTAAATAATCACAAAAACAAATTTAGGATTTTTCCCAAGTTCATGAAAAGATTTTGCTGGTGATCTTTATATCTATCACAGCTACCAGTTATCACCATTGCTTATTAAATTATATAGAGAAGGAAGAATCAACCTTATAAATGGTATTTTTGTTACTCTTATGAAGACCTTAAGTGATCTTTACCCAAAGCCATATTTTTATTCTTTCACCTAACTCTTGAGCCCTAGAGGGGAAAAAAACCTGGCATTTACCCAAAAGAAGCATATAGATCAATTTCTGATTAACCTTTTAAACTGCCTTTGGGTTTTTTTTTTTTTTCATATATTAAATATGTGTTTTTATTTTTTTATTTTTCAATGCCTTTGGGTTTAATTTTACCTTTTGGGCAAAATTTTGTTTCTTCCTCAGTAGGTGTAATACATTTTAATGACATACAGCAGTGATACATTTCATATTTTGATTGGCATTAGGTTCAGACCAATTTTTATAGGATTTGATAGCTTTTTAAAACCTTTTTCTTGCATTTAGCTTTGAGAGAGCATCTATTTTGTAATATCTCATCAAAACATCAAGTTAATTCTGGACCATAGATTCTCAAAGTTGAGACGTTGGTGGTAGAAACATGTTTCATCACTTAAATCCATCTGTCCTTTCTAGGAAGCTGTGTTTATTGCAGTAGAGAGACACATTTTGAAATTAAATTATTACACTTTGAGGACTTACTTTTAGTATTCAATCTGAATACTAAATAAATATTTAAATCTGTCATTTAACTATGATGGTACTATAATTAGAAAATGTTTTAAAAAATGAATACTTAGAAAGGTATTATTATCCGAAGAAACCTAAGAAAGACAAAAATTATGCTTCCTTAGAGAAACCAGCTTTAAGTAGAGCTTTCCTGTTTCTTATTTTGTCCTTGTTTTTAAGCTGAAAATACAGTAAGCTAGTATTTTCCTTCCAGTACCTCAGTCATCACCTGTTAATAAGACTTACACTTAAATGCGTTCAGGAACTATTTCAGGCATGATGTAGGGTTTAGGAAAACCTCTTAACTGGGGTATTCAGATGAGGTAGATGTTCTGCTTAATTAAAATCTTCGCAGTGGTGTGCTAGGGCCAGCTCCCACTGGTTTGCTGGAGCCAACGATTAAAATTTTCAGGATTTTTATGAATTGGTTGCAAAAACAGCCATTATTAAAAATTAAATATATAAATACATATACATTTAACAAACTACATTAGAAAAAACATTAATAAATACTTAAAACTCATCATTTCTAATCATTGTATCTATGCTCTTCAGATTATGTACATCTGTTCTATCTGTATGGTGTGCTGCTTGCTGTGGTATGTCTTTCCAAGTCTACATTTAGTGAAGTCACATTGGTAGCTTGAAACTGGCCGTGGTGAAAGTATTTACATCACGGGAATTGATAAACACTATAGACCAGGGCTTCCCGCCCCTACCCCCTGGAGAGCTGATAGTTAAATATTTACCAGCACACCATTGATTTTAGGCTACATAAACTATCAGTTGAAAAGCCTCTCTACTTCAGCCTTTGATAAAAACCTTTCAATTAAATGTATAGAGCATGCTGAATATCATTGTTCCAAATGCTGAAGGGATCTTTGATACCTAAGATTTCTGTAATGCTCTGAATAATCATCTCAAACATCAGCAAGCTCTTACAACATGTAAAAAAGAAGTATGTTATTTCCAGGTCAATTTTATATAAAATATCAAGTCGTGAGCTGTTTATATAACTTGTGACATTTTGTTTCATTGCAGCCGCCACTGGTGACATGCCGACTTACCAGATCCGAGCTCCAACTACTGCTTTGCCACAGGGAGTGGTGATGGCTGCCTCGCCGGGAAGCCTGCACAGTCCCCAGCAACTAGCAGAGGAAGCAACACGTAAACGAGAGCTGAGGCTAATGAAAAACAGGTAAGGTGATTCGCCAGAAACCGCAACCACTTAGGGGACATATCATTTATTCCTGCAGGGCTTTTAAAAAATTACTTTTCCTCAGCTATGTCTCCCAAGGTGCGTGTTGTGTGGCATTTTATGTGGGCTTGTGCTCTGCATGTGCTGATAGGTAAGTCTCCTAGTCAGAGTTCCAGCCATGAAGCTGTTTCATCAGCAGGCAGTACATCCTCATGTGTTTTAGGGTAATATCTAAAAGATACGTTAACTTCTTTAATGATAATGGAAGGGCTTTATTACAAATAAAGATTCATTTTGTACTTGATATTTACTTTGTGAAGTAGGTGATATGTAGAATTTTTAGCTTTGTGAGCAAAATAAATCTGAGTGTGAGTTCAGAATTTCCTGTCTTTTACATGCAGTTTTCTTTTATCCATTTTATAACTTTGTTTTTTTCTCTATTATACCAAAGTACAATCTATCCTGAAAAATTCTAGCTGAGTGCAAGTACAAAGCAAGAGGAGGAATTAAAATTACCTACAGGCCCACCACGTGGAGACCCCCTGTAGTACATATACTTCTAGTCCCCTCTCTCATTTTCTCACCTGTTCTTGCACATTTCATTGGCTAGAAAGAACTAACTAACTGGGTGCAAGGGATTCTGAGAAGGGTCTGTTTTAGCTTCCAGATTTCAGTTTCAGAGCAAGACAAAAGCACGTGATAAATGGCTGCTCGGTCGCTCAGTGTCTGCCGAGCAAGTTTTCAGTGCTTGTTTCTATCGTTTCTGTAACTCGCACATAGCTTTCACATGAGAATAGGTCTGGTTATTCTCCTTTACTTTACAGATTAGGAACTGAGGTTCAGAGAGGTCAGGTAACAAGCTGATTAAGATCACACAGCCCAAACTGGACAGAACCTGGAACTGCAATCAGGCCATCTTTCCTCAGAGCTCACGCAGTGCTAACTCTGAGGTCACCTCAAAGAGACCCCACTGTCAGCTGCAGATTTAGTTTTCTGGAGAATATGTAGGATTTACTTATTAATGTAAAAGACCTCTTGTACATACTGTCTTTAAAAAGAATAAATTCTCTGGCTGGCATTCATAACATATACTTGATTATATTTCTGTCAACCCAGCAACAGTTGTTATTTCTTTAGCAACCTTGTCAGCTTTTCCTCTTTGCCATGTATTTTCTCTCCGTGCTAAGGATATATCCAGACAAATGCAAGGCCTGAAAACGGAGCTATTAATAGAAGAAGCAGGTGTTTTCCGTAGCTGAGACGACTTAGGAATGTACTACCTACTGGTGTGACCATTCAAAGCTTTGTGCTTGGAACATTTTGACTGTGGTAACTAACGTGCACACAGGCGCACGAAACATGAAGTATGGATATTCACAAGAAATAGTACGTCTTGGTAAATCACACTTGAAAAATTAGACATCCCATGACACTGCCATTCGACGTTTAAAATTTCATTTAGTAGTAACTTGTTTTGTAAAATGACTATCTTCCTTCCAGATCTAGAATTTAATATAATGACTTAATCACAAAAACCTTGGTATTCAGAAATGTATTTCAGTTTCTTTGTGGAAAAGTTGAATTGTGTTCCCAAACTGGCAAATTTATAAGTGTGCTTGGATTTATTCTTGACTGTGCTGTGAGAATCATTTAGATTAAATTAATCTGTGTTTATCAGCTTGGGTTCACTTTTACACGGTTAATTTTTCTGTTAACCAGCTGAGAAGTCTGAGAACCTTTTAAGTTCACAGGATGACAGCATTGTTCTTGACTGGGAAGTAGGGCTCGGTCTTTTCCTGCAGTTCATTGGGATTTCAAGGTCTCTCTTCTGCTGACCCTTGCTTCCCGCAGAGAAAACACAGATAACCAGTTGTTAGTGAGTGTCAACTATCCTAAAAATAAAACAGAACTGGCCAAATGTGTTGCACGTGTCACTCCTCGTTCAGAATTGCTGCGATGCTAACTGGCATTGCAGTAACCGGTGATTAGACATTCCGTGCAGCTTTTGTTTATATATGTTTGAATTACCTGTTGATATGATGGGTACCCCAAAGGCAGGTATTCTCAAAGGAATACTCCAAAATAAAGCTGTTATCGGAGGGTATATTCTAAAGAGGAGTTAAATGATGTAGTAGCCATTCCTCCCTACCCTGAAAAAAAGGAGAGAGAAAGAAAATGTTGGCTGTGCCCATTGTTTTTGTGGTGGGGTTATGCGTGAAAATGACTAACCCAGCTCATCTGTTTATTTGTGTGTGTTGCTTCGGCTGCTGGTCTGGTCCTTCTTCGGGCGTGTCTGCGGTGCTTTAAAACCTGGCTAGCAGATGTGTCTCTCAGGTCCTTCCCGTGCTTTCAGTCGTGGTGTTCTCACATTTCCGGGTTTCAGTTGTCTGAATTACCGAGGGCTGTATTCCGTACCCTCCCTTCCCTCCTTCCTTAGGTTTCAGAAGCAGAGTCCCTTGCATTCTGGTTTATGAAAATGTGCGTGATTCGTTTATTGTCACTCTTCTCCGTGTTGTTTTCTAGCCGATAAACTGTTGCCTTGCAGTCGTGATTGATCTTGTTTGACTGAGATTTAGTCTTGAAGAATTAAAATCTCCAAATACTGACATCTAAGGTTCCTAAGGATTAATTTTGCTAATCATTTTTGACCAAATGAAATTAACTCACTGTGATGGAATATGTGGCTTTTGCTGGACAAAAATAATGAAGAGAATTGAAAAGATCTGTAAATGTTTTTGTAGAAATTCCTCTTGGGGATGTGGTCCTATCGTTTTGGTTACTGAAAACCTTGCTGGTCACTGTGACCGTGGGACGCGTGCCCTAAGAAAACACCATTTACCACGGACGCCGGGTGAACCGTTGTACTCAGCCGTCGTTCCTGCTGTCTTAGGGTAGCCTCCCAGCGAGGCACGTGCTTGGTCACAACTGTGCGACTCTGTGCAGACCTGCCCGAGGACTGACTGGCGGTTGAGTCTGGGGGGCAGAAGTTCGTGAGCCGCTCTGGACTGTGCTGAGAGGTTGGTTGTTCCTGTTGTCATTTGCCTTGTGTTGGTTCCAGGGAAGCCGCCCGGGAGTGTCGCAGGAAGAAGAAAGAATATGTCAAATGTCTTGAAAACCGCGTGGCTGTGCTTGAAAACCAAAACAAGACTCTGATTGAGGAACTCAAGGCCCTCAAAGATCTTTATTGCCATAAAGCAGAGTAACTGTCTTTGACTTGGACCTTGTTTGCTCTGAATTCTAATCAAGGCAGGACATGCAGCAGTCCTACTAATTGCCATGTGGACTTGTGCAAGGGACACTTGTGACCCTTAAGAACCCAGTTTGGCTTAGTGTTTGACATTGCGTTGGGAATGTTGTCCCAGGATTTGGAATGCAACCATGATCACATTTACCGAGCTTACTTCCGCCTCCCCGTCCGTAGCATGCATGCGAGAAAAAAAAATGTTTTGTTTGCCCTTTTGCTTCTACTTTCTTTCAGGGAAGCTGCTAAAGAATGTCGACGTCGGAAGAAAGAATATGTCAAATGTCTGGAGAGTCGAGTTGCAGTGCTGGAAGTTCAGAACAAGAAGCTCATAGAGGAACTGGAAACCTTGAAAGACATTTGCTCTCCTAAAACAGATTAGTAGAAATATTTAACTATGAACTGATCGCAACATGTACAGTTGCTTTTGAAGGCAATACAATATATAGCCGGCAAGAATTATGGCTTTGTTTTCCTCCTTTGTATCATTCATCATATTTTCTAATCTCTAACATTCCCAAATTGCTTCACTGTACGTAGCTAACTCTTAGCTGTAACTTCAATTTTTTTTGAGACAAACTGTTAAAAAAAAAAAAAGTATGTAACAAATTCTTAAAATGCAATATTTGTAAGACTTGTTCCAATGCCACATATTTGCAGTTCCCAATCTCTGTGTCACGAATAGTGTCCTATGCAATAAAAATTTTTTGCAGGTCTTTAAAAATCATTTCAGGAAAGGATGATCAAAGGTAATGCATCCAGCAGTACAATAAAAGTAAACTGCAAAAAAAATACCTCAGGAAAGAACTGAAAGAATCTAATGACATGCCTATGTGAAAATAATAGCCCAGAAGTGAATTTACAGCATTTGCAGATTTTTATATTAGTTGCTTTGTCAAGAAAATATTGTATGGCTGTCCTTGAAGGCCGTAGTTGAAGAGAATTTGTAATAGAACCATGTTGGTTACACTTTGTAGTGTTTGGTGCTCGTTTTAACTATCTGAACATTTACTACAGTTTTTACTCTCTTGTGTAATATAAAAGATCTTGCAGAAGTTTTTAGTGTTGGTTTGCTATTACGTGATGAAAGTTAACACAAATTTTAATATCTGTCCTGAGTTAAAAGTTTAAATTAGAATCGTATCTGCATACCTTCAGTGGGGTCCAGCGCCAGGTGGGAGGTGAACTCTGCAGTGTTCTTTCTGCCATCTCATCAGAAGCACAGCCCCAGGGCTTTTACACAGAAGAGCAACCATGAGAGATTCAGCTGGTGTGATGGAGTAGGGCTTTCTGCAGATGGTCTGGAAATCTCCTGCTGGTGGCCCTCTATTTTGGGTTTTGGCTAACAACCATAGGAGTGTTCAGGTAAAAACTAAAACAACCCAAGTTTTGGTCTTCCACTTCAAAACAGCTGCTTTTAGGTCAAATGTTTTTGAGTCAGCACATTCAGATGAAGTTCGTTACATTGAGTGATTACTGGTACCCACATTTCATCCTGCTTTTATAATAAAAACTTGAAGGTGTAAGCCCAAAGCCCTAACCACAAGATGCTCAGTCATCTCATTCACTCGTGGGACAGCTGTTGAAGGCCTGCTGTGGGCTAGACTTGCTGTATTTTCTGCTGTAACTCCTGACCTGTTAAGGCTGCCCCTCCACCCACCCTCCCCAGTTTCAGTAGTGGAACTGGTCATCGTGTGGCGCTGTGGGGGGGGGGGGGGGCGGGGACCACAGACCAGGAGGCCATTGTGTGGCATCTCAGTGCCGTCCCCACACCGGCATCCCCTTCCCTTATCTGTAACTCCCAAGAGGTCGGGCATGCCGTTTGCGGCTTTGTCTAGAAATACTTATTCATCCCTCAGAGTCTGAGCTCTGAATATCTTTTATCTCAATTTTTGTCTTTTGTTCTACAGAGAAGTAAGATGAGGAACGAAGACAAGAAAGAAAAGACGAAAGGAAAACCCCAGGTTTCAGGGGAAGGGAACTGGTGCTTTGTACTTGCACATTCATCATTCACACATTCACTCATCCTTTCAGTCCATCAGATGGTCAGTCACTGTAAGTGGCAAGCATGCTCGGAGGGTGGACCCCGAGAGGGCCACCCAGGTATCATCAGACAAGGTGTAGACAAGCCGAGGCAGAAGACGCTCTATGTAAGAATTGGAGAAGGATGTGGGCGGGGTCAGATGAACTCTTCCTGCAGGAGGCAGACGTGGAAGTGAGTGGTAGTATCAGGGGGTGCATCCAGATGGGGTACAGAGCAGGCACCCCTCCCCAAGGCGCTGGAGTCGAGGAGGCAGGGGAGGTGAAGTTAGGACGCAGCCGGGGGTTGGTTTGGTTTAACGGAGTGTGCACGCACATGTGTACCCTACTCTGTCATTTCAGAGGAAGGAGATCGCATCTGACTACTTGGGGCCCCGGATAGCCAGTGTCCCCCCTTCTCCCCAGTGGTTTAAACAGTGAGGAAATGTTGTCACCTGACAAAACACCAGGCCCAGAGGTAGGAGGTCTAGTATCTCAACACAGCCTCATGACCGTTGACTCCCTGTGCAGCTAGTCTCCCAATCCTGACATTGCTGCCTGGTGCAGGCACCACAGGGGCAACTGGCAGCCCCTCTTCCATTTGTCCTGTCTTAACAGCAAGGAAAACTTGCACAGAAGACCTGCAGCAGCACATACCCCCTGAGTCTCACCAGCTGGACGCTCATTGTCACCTCCTTCCGTAACTGCTTACTGGCAAGGAGAGTGGAGTTAAAAGCTCTGGATTACTAGTGAGGATTGAACCCCTGGGGCTGGGAGGGTTCTGGGCATCTATGAAGCATGCGGCCAATCCGTGTGGAATAGAACCAGGTTCTGGAAGAGCAGGGTGTGGGCAGCTGTCTGCCATCAGCTGTGTGAGGCCGCAGCTGGTGGGGAGCTGGGAAGAGCTGTGGGACTTGGGGCTGGAACCAGGCTCTCGGAACCGCATGGGACACCGGATTCTGGCTCATCTGATTTGTCCCGGGATTGAAACCTTTTGTTGTTAGATTAGCGTGATTTGCTAGCTCTCCACCCAGCCTTAGCAGATACTGCCTACAGCCTCCTGGTGGACAGAGCAAGTGTTAAGTTGGAAGCTGTGCGAACATCTTAGGTCTCGTGCAACAGTGTTGCAGAGTCCAGAGCTGTGTCTGCATCTGTTTTTTTTTTTAATGCTAAGAGTTTTTGCACCTGGACTTGTAGAGATGGAAATTACTGATCCTGGGCCAGGGGATTACACCACCTGGTCAAATTGAACTAGGTAGCTCGTGATGTAAAATCGTTCAAAATGGGAAAATAAAAGGAGGACGTCTGCTGTGTGTGCTGCCACGAGCTGTGTGCTTACCTGAAGCAGGACCATTCCCATCAGCAGCCTCGCCTCTCCGTTTCCTTCATCTGCTCTTCTTCTTATGTCCAGTAAGGTTATGCCTTTATTCCTAAAGTGTATTTTAAAAATATGAAGACCCAGGCTTCCTAGGTGGTGCAGTGGTTAAGAATCCACCTGCCAATGTATGGGACATGGGTTCGATCCCTGCTCCAGGGAGATCCTACATGCCTCGGAGCAACTAAGCTCGTGTGCCACAACTATTGAGCCTGCGCTTTAGAGTCTGTGAGCCACAACTATTGAGCCTGTGTGCTGCAACTACTGAAGCCCACACGCCTGGAGCCCGTGCTCTGCAACAAGAGAAGCCACGGCAATAAGGAGGCCGTGCACCACAACGAAGAGTAGCCCCCACTCACCGCAACTAAAAAGAAAGCCCGCGCACAGCAAAAAAAAAAAAAAAAGACCCAAAACAGCCAATAAAATAAATTTATTAAAAAAAATATGAAGACCTGTGAAACCAACCACTGCTTTTCTAGTCCACAATCGAAAATAATGATGGGATTTGGATACATGTGGGGCACCAGCCTTGCCGAGTGATCATCGCCGTTCACCAAGCTTCTCGACAGCCTCCATGTGCTTCATCTTTCCTAAGGTTGTCCTAGAGACACCCGCCTGATGCCAGCTACTCAAGCGTGGCATAGTTTAATCTTTATGCTTTGTGTGTGGCTTATTTCTCTATAAATCCATTTTCTCCTAGGTACATTTCATATTTGTACATTTCAGAATTCCAAATGTATTTTTTTTAACACAAAGCATTTTTAACAGTGTTGTTTATTCTTCAAAGATCCATTTTGCCACTGGGTGCTGTGTGACAACTTACAATGAGATCTAAGATATTTCTCTTTACACACTCACACAATTCCATCGTGCGTGGAAAATGAGGAATGGAAGAAAAGTAACCTTGCTCTTTGTTACACTAGGTTGTACTTGCTTAAATAAAATGCAACCCTTCTGACTTCTAAGCCAGTCTTAGTTTTCAGGAACATAGAGTTTTTTTCAGATTTCTTTATTAAAAAAACATTTTGGAAAATAGCACTGAGAGGCTGGGCCAGTGTGGGTTGGGCTACACTGCATTGCCATTTGTTCTTGCTTTTAATCCAGGTCTTTACCTTCCCTGGGCCATTTATCAGATTTGGAGATAAAGCCCTGCTCCAAATCTACGAATTCCTTGGATCTTTGTGCAGAAAGCAGTCAGAGCCTGAGCTGAAAACCCTTCCTTCTCCCCCTCACATGGCTTCTGCCCACAGCCCTGTGGTTGTCAGGTGCACTGGGAGGAGGCATGTGAAGCTCACCTTTCAGCTCCCCAACTCCTAGGAAGGAAGGTGTAACCTTTTAAAAATATACATCGTATCGTTTTGCTTTTCAAAAGTAAAAAGATGATACTTTCTACTTCTAAAACATGTTAAAAATACTTTATTTTTTAATATAGGTAAGAGGTACCTAAGGTTCAAAAGTCAAAGGATACAAAAGTCAAAGGAGATAGTGAAAAGTCTGCCTCCCATCCCTGGCTGCAAGCCACCTGGGAGGCAACCAGTGTCACCAGTTTCTTTTTTGTGAAAGAGATTCATTGACAGTGCCACCTGTCCCCTTAGATTGCTGCCCCATCTTCAGGGCCGTGTGCTGAGGAGTTTCTGGAAAGAGACACAGGAATTCAGTCAGCATGTTCACTCCTTCAAGTCCACAAGTAAGAGGGGTGCAGAAGGAGAGGGGACCAGGGGCCATGGCAACTTCATAGACTTTGGTGGCACTTCATAGACTGTGCCGTTCTGTCCTGAGCCCTGCGGATGCTCTGACCACGCAGTTGTGGTTATCAAAAGTAATTGCTGCCATTTACTGAGTGCTTTCCCCGTGCCAGGCACCAAACCGTGCACCACATGGTGCTTATTGCATCTAGTTCTCGTCAGTGTTGGTGCTTTTTTCATCATTGCCGACTGGCAGGTGAGGAAGCAGGCTTGGAGAGGGTAAGTAACTCGCCCAAGGTCACACAGCTGTTAGGGATCAGGGCCAAGCGCAAACCAGGCAGGGAGCGAGGGAACCTGGACCCAAAGCAGGAAGGTGGCCAGAGGGGGTGTGTGCTGGCCAGGTAGGTGGTGGCTGGAGAGAGTTCTGTGGTCCAAGTGGGTAGACGTAGGAACACCCAAACCTTTCCTGTTCTAATGAACAAAAGCATGCATCCTTTCTCTCCAGTGTTTAAAATCCATGATGCCGATCAGGAGAAAACGATGCAACAATTGAAGAACTAGCTGTTGGGATGTCAAAGCTGCAGATGTGCACATTGAAACAGAATCCTCAAGCTAAAAGAGATCAGAAAGGTTTAACTTACTCCTTTAATTTTGTAGGCAAGGAAACCAGGCTTCAGGTTGATTTACGTAAATGTTGATAGTTACTGGGAATGGAGAGACTAGAACTACTCAGAACTCTTAACTACTGCCGTTGTATCACCATGATGCCTCTCTTTTTCTATAAACTGGATTTTCGACCAGCTTTTGGTGAAAGCACAGCGTTCTGAGAAAACATTTGCCCTCGTGGTCCCTGAAGCAGAGAGACGACACAGGGCCGACCCCGCTGCACCCATCGACCTCTGACGTGGTACAGTCGTCTCTACGACAGCGGGCTCTTGACGAGGCTCCTGACTGCTCCTGCGTTCAGTGTCTGGTGAGCTCTGGGAAGCACTGACATGAGCAGACCAGTGCTGGGTTTGACTTGGGAACAGATTTTTAAATTCTTACCTTTCATTCATTCATTCATTCATGGGTATGCAGCTTGTGGGGTCTTAGTTCCCCAAGCATGGTGGAGAAAGCACCGAGTCCTAACCACTGGACCGTCAGGGAATTCCTAAATCCTTTCCTTTCAAAACACAGTAACTACTGGTACACTTTTGAGGAATTAAGTAGCCCAAAGAAGGAGGCCCTTAATGAAAATGGACTTTTTGTTTTTTAAAAATTTTTTGGCCACACAGTTCGTCCACCAGGGATCAAACCCAGGCCCCCAGCGGTGGAAACTCAGAGTCCTAACCACTGGACTGCCAGGGAAGTCCCTGAAAATGGGCTTTTTAGATGGGAGACAACATGAGTGTGCTCCTGTGTCTGTTTGTGTTTGGCATTCGCTGTGTCAAGGTTTGATTCAGCAGGCCTGGGCGTTCCCACCTCTGGCCAGTCCCACCCCTGCTTCTGTAGACACTCATGTTGGAGAATGTTGACCACGTGGTCTGGGATCAGGCCTTGCCCCGTCTCCCTCGAAGCCGTGGTTGCCCTTGAATGGCTACTCCTAGCCTGCATTTAGTGAGCACACAAGATGGTCTAATGCCACAGCCTGACGTAGTGGACATGCTATTTCTGTAATTCCTTTTCTTTGAAACAGTCTTAGTCTATGAAGACTTCAGAACTCGTGGGTGATATTTTCTGCCATGGCCTCTGCAAATCCCAAGCCCGAGGAGGGTAGGGGGGTAAAAGGTGTTTTCTCTGATCTAGTTTAGTGAATTATGTGCATAGTAACTCTGGGAGGTCTTGGGCAAACTGTTATAGGGGAGTGGGCAATAATTTGACAAGATTTGGAAACCCTACGACTATAGATTTTCCTCAGAAGTATACAGGTACACAGTTACTCGCAAACAGAAGGAGCTATTTGATATAGGAACCTTATAAATTAGTTCCAAGTCATGTGTTTTTAGCAAATAAATGACTTTAAGATGAATCAATCATTTCTTGGTAAAATGGCCAGTTTTGCTTTAATTGCTTATAATTAGTTACTTTAGGTGGTTAGAACGTAATGGAAAATGAGACCAAGGTCAAGGAATCACGCTCACCGTCCTGCCTGTGGGTGTCACAGCCCTGGCCGCAGATGGCATTTTATCAACAGTTCTCATCTTAACCTGTTACCAGACTGTCAGCCTTGTGAGGATCAGCTGAGCATGATCATATCACTGAAGTTATTGACGATACTGGGAAAATAAATGTTTCCTTCACTGTGGAAGACCAGCGATGTTTCAATAGTTAAAATACTGAATGTCATATGATATCGCTTATATGTGGAATCTAAAAAATGGTACAAATGAACTTATTTACAAAACAGAAATAGAGTCACAGATGTAGAAAACAAACATGGTTACTGGGGGGGAGCGTGTGGGGAGGAAGGAATTGGGAGATTGGGATTGACATATACTATGTATAAAATAATCAACAAGGACCTACTGTATAGTACAGGGAACGATATTCAATATCTTATAATAACCTATAATAGAAAAGAATCTGAAAAGTATGTATATAAAAGTGAATCACTTTGCTGTACAGCAGAAATTAACACAACATTGTAACTATACTCCAATAAAAATTTAAAAAAACCCAACGAAAACAAATTAATACCATATCCTGTTAGTAGATACTGAGGTCAGAATTTGTCTTGTTATCTTAACTTGAAAGATGAAGAAAATGTGACTGGAGATGAAGGCACTGATGATATTTGGGATTGCTTAGAGGTTAGATTAGTGACAGAAAGTAGTGATGTTGAAGTTATCTGCCTCTGAACAGTTTAAATTCAGAGACTTTGATATATGAAATTATAAGTAATAAGAGAATGTTAGAA
Source organism: Hippopotamus amphibius kiboko (assembly GCF_030028045.1). Taxonomy (NCBI): domain Eukaryota; kingdom Metazoa; phylum Chordata; class Mammalia; order Artiodactyla; family Hippopotamidae; genus Hippopotamus; species Hippopotamus amphibius. The sequence goes on along the minus strand of NC_080189.1, from coordinate 117,966,513 downwards.
ATCACAAATTTTAGAACATTAATCTGTTTCATTATTTGTTTAAGAATACACATACATACTAACATACTACTTTGGTCAACTAGAATTTTTACTATCCCTTTCCTCACCTAACCAACCAGTGTTAAAATACATGTGATTTTCCACAAAGGATGCAGCTTTTAGGCAGTGTGATTTTTTTTTTCCCTGGCACATATAGTATCTGTATTATTTATATGGTTTCCTTTAGCCTTTCATTGAGATGCCTGAAGTGGTATTACCCAACTGGATTTTGTTGGAGTTTAGACCTCGAAGGGCAGAACACACATCTACTTTATCAAGGGTACATAGCATGCCTAAGCCATTCATCTTTCCAATCAAGAAACATGACTTACCTCATTAAACGCTGGTACTCTTGCTCCAGAAATACTCAGGATTGCAGTAGTTGGGGCGTGGGGGTGGGAGGTCCTCAGACCCATGTTTGTCCCCAGAGCAGCCAGGGCGAGGGGGCCTGGGCTGCGGGGCAGGCTCTGCAGAGCGGCCAGGGTGCCCCCCAGCCCCACAGACCTCAGCCACCAGAGCACAGGAGGATGCACTTGCAGTGTTTTAGACAGATGGCGTTTTCGCTGTAACTCATCACTTGGAATACTTTCTTCAGGGCATTTAATATCCCAGACCTCAGTGTCTCATGACTTTGATTTCAAAGCTTTCACATCAGGCAGTGGTTATTTTTAAAAATTCATGCTCGTGGGTATTCCCTGGCGGTCCAGTAGTTAGGACTCCAAGCTCTCACTGCCAAGGGCCTGGGTTCAATCCCTGGGCATGGAACTAAGATCCCACAAGAGCCTCACAGAGCGGCCAAAAGTAAAAATAAAAATTAATTAATTAATAAAAAAAATAAAAATAAGAATTCATCCTGACTAAAAGAACCACAGAAACAAAACCAAAAGCCATGTTACAGATGATATAACGTGTAGAATGAATGATGATTGCATGTTTGTTTGTTTTTAATATTTATATTATTTGGTTGCACCAGGTGGGCTCCCTACTTGCAGCATGTGGGATCTAGTTCCCCAACCAGGGATTGAACCCAGGCCCCCTGCCTTGGGAGCACAGAGTCTTATACACTGCACCACCAGGGAAGTCCCAGGATTGCATGTTTAAATCGAGGACTCCTGGCTGCGTCCCAGCTCTTCCAGTCACTCCTTGTGTCACTTAACTGGCCCCAACCTCTGTTCCTCTGCTTTGACCTTGGCATTTGGTGATACTGTGAATTGACCCTCAAATTTCTGAGAAGAGTAAATGTAAGTACCATTTCATCAGACCCTGTTTTCTTATCCCTCTGAGCACAGTTTCTAGATTCTCAGTACTGCAGTCATTAATCCAAGAAATTGTCGTTCAGATTGCCTGTAACCAGGGTTCATGAGCAAAATGGCCTTAGACTGAAACTGGCCTTAATGAAGGCAGGGACGTCTACTTTGATCTGGGTCACCTAGCTTAAGATCTTGACACGTGAAGACTTTATTTAGACATATGTTACATCACTTACAGTTATTTATAAAGATGCTCAAAATGTGACTGACTGAAAATTTCGCAGCTCACAAGTCTCTGCCCTTCTTCATCTTAACACAGCTGCGCTAAGAGGAAGCATTGCTAGCCCAGAAATGGCTGTGGTTTTCAGTGTCTTAGAACGTTTACCTTCCCGTAACCTGATTTATTGTTTTTACGTTCTTGAAAGAACTAAATTAGTAATGAGAGAGAGAGAGAGAGAGACTGTACTCCTTTTAGAAGATTTCTCCATGTTAACTAGTTATTTGAAAAGTTTTATTGATTACTTTTTTTTTTACCTGAGAGGGAGTTAGATGGAAATGTTTTAAATTGTACTTTTAAATGTACATTCTTAATGTAAAATATAATAGCCATAAAAATCAAAGTCTAGGGACTTCCCTGGTGGTCCAGTGGTTAGGACTCCACGCTTCCACTGCAGGGGGCACAAGTTCCATACCTGGTCACAGAAGTAAGATCCCACATGCCACAAGGCACTGCCAAAAAAAAAAAAAAGAAAAAGAAAAAAGATACGTGGCCAATTAAAATATGTAAAACAAACCGAAAAAGGAAGAAAAGAAAAAAAAATTTTAATTTATATAATATGTTTACTAGAACATATACCTAGTCCAAAACTAGATTTAAAGGATTTTAATATTTCCAACAGGACTGAATTTCTAGTTTGCTTACTGAAGATTATTGCGGTGTGAGATGTCTTACTTAATTGCATATATCATGAAGTACATGATTTGATAGCTACGATCATTGTAGATTTGCATACGCCAATATTTGAAAATATTTCCTCATTCCTGATACCTGACTCTGGTAACTTCAAGCCCCTGAGACCCAGGACAGAGGAATTTCTGTGGTGAAAGGCGGCCACAAGCCAGTGGTTGGAGACGTTCTCCTTGGAGATAGGTTTATGGACAATCATTCGTGTTTGTCTTTGCTGACATTCTGTGGTCATATGATGCATTGCAACTAATTTGGGGTGTGTGAGTAACTTTATTGAGATGTAACTCACATACCACAATTCATGTATTTTAAGTGTACAATTCAATGATTTTTAGCAAATTTACCTAGTTGTGCAATCATCACCACCATCTAGATTTAGAACTTTTCCACCACTCCACTGAGATGGTTCATGCCTATTTATAGTCAACTAATTAGGTTTTATGTTGCTTTCTGTGATATGAAGAATGGTAAAGTATCATTTGTAATTTGAGAATTTCGTAAAAACTAGGAGAGAATTCTTTTTTTTTTCCCCTTTAGCCGCGCCACACAGTTTGCAGGATCTTAATTCCCCCGACCAGGGATCGAACCCATGTCCCCTGCATTGGAAGCATGGGGGCTTAACTGCTGGACCACCTGGGACGTCCCCCAGACTTCGGCGCTTTTTAAAACACTGAGGCTGGGCTCCCCTTCCATCCAGTTAATTCAAAAGGGGGGCAGAGAAAGGGGGTGAGGGGTGGGCATCACCTGGGTGACTCTTACCTGCCGCAGAGCTGAAAACTGGGGCCCCCTCCGAGTTAAATCCTTGCCCCTCACTTTGTAGCCCTGTCCTCAACAAGTGACTGGACCCCACAGGTGAGCCCCAAGGGCCACGTAGGGAGGGTTCAGGGAGAAGTCAAGGGTTCCCTGGGGCCTTGCACGGAGAGCATTTCACCTGAGATAAAGATAGCTCAGGATCCTTAGAGCTTAAACTCGGAGTGTTATCTGATCAGACCTCTGATCTGATTTCTTTTGGCAACTTAGGAAAATTTCAAATGAAAACACAAGGACAAGCCATGGGAAAATGGGAAAAATGCTTTGAAGTTGGAAGTTTTGATCCTCAGAATCCTCATTTGTTAAACGAGATGTAAAACATGATACAAATATGTAGACTCCCAGAGTAATGTATTTGGAGCATACTTATACTAAAAAATTATTTTTTTAATCTGAAATTTAAATTTTATTGAGCACCCTGTATTTTTATTTGCTAAATCTGTCAACCCTATATAGAAACTTTAGTAATTCTTCAAAAAATGGCTAAGTATGACTGTCATATTTGCTAAAAATATATATATTCTCTTCATTTCAGTTAATCATTTCGCCCCAAACCTTCCTAAGAAAAATGACTCTGCTTCGTGGCTTAAAAGGAGTTTTAAAGAAAATGAGAACTTACTAAAAGTCACAAACTGACCACTAGAAGGAGCCACATTGATTAAACAGAAATGACAGCCTATCTCCTGGGCTGCTTAGTCTTAATGCACGATTTCAAAATGAGCCTTATGTTAAAATTAATCACTTTTCTGAAAGATAAGGGTTTTTTTTTACTTCCATGAAATAACATAACCAATACATTCAATGTCTAAAAAAGGTAGCAAACAACACATGGTTTTCAACAAGAGTGTCCTTTGCGTTAAGCCTTTCCCATTTGCCATGGATGGAGATGGGGACCAGCAGGGAGTAGGTGCAGACCCACAGGAAATACCCAAATAACAAGCCCCTAAGATTGATGATGTAATACATTGAACTTAAAACTGTAAACCAGAATCGAATTTGACAGATGACTTAGTGAGTCTTTGAGGAAAATACCAGAAAAATAGTGTAGGAAAACTCTAAGATCTCTCCTCTCCACCCATGAGATGTCACCCTCCCCATAGTTCCCTGACTAGAGGGGGACCAGCTAGGACTCACTCATTTTACTGCTGCTTCCCCTTCTCAGACCTGGAAGAGACAGGATTGTTCTGTTTACTTTCCTGTTTCAAGGGACTCCCTTACGCTCTGGTTTAAAGTAAAACTCTGTTTTACTCTTACATTTTTCAATAATCATCAGCGTTAAAAATTATGCCCTTGTAGGGCTTCCTAGGTGGCGCCGTGGTTAAGAATCCGCCTGCCAATGCAGAGGTCACGGGTTCGATCCCAGCTCCAGGAAGATCCCACATGCCGCGGAGCAACTAAGCCCGTGTGCCAAAAAATAAAAAAAAAAAATGTGTTAAAAAAAAAAATTATGCCCTTGTAATAATCTATGAGCCAGCCCAATTTGCTCCTGGAAATACAAAGATGGAGCATTTGGAATTTAGAAAGCCCTATCTCTTTGAAAGCTTGTTTTGCAAGTTTATGATCTTAGCAGTTCTCAAAAGCAAAGACTAGTCTGCAAAAACATTTTTGTAAAATTTTTTCTTTGCCTTCCTTCCATAAGAATCACAATCCTGCCCAAGACAGATGGATGCTGCCAGCAGGATAGGGGGAGGTCATATACATGGAGGTACAGGGAGAAAAGCACATCACTTATTTAAAAAACAATATCCATCACGATTATTCAGCATGACAGTCAAGCCAGCTTTATCAAGAACTTTCTAATGCCTGATCTTCAGCCAGTAGTTTTTCAGATCCAAACAAACAAATAGTTCCTAACCTGTGTAACGGGGAGGAACCTTTGTATTCTATTACAAGTTAATCACTAAAGGGATGTTGTCTATAAGCTTAAATTATACATAATAGCCCATCTCTGGGAACCCTGCCTCCCAGGTAATGAGTATTAAGCTAAAATACCTTTGTTTAGCTCCCAGGAAACATCCTGACCAGGCCCACCTGTGAATGACCGCAGGGAGGAAAAAATTAACACATCACTTCTGGAGGCTGATGGGAACCAGGAAAGGTTTGATTTTACTCCCTCCCCTTTTGGTATGAAAGAAGCCTGAATTCTAACTCAGGCAAGCTGGTTCTTTGGGACAGGAATCCACCATCTTCTTGGTCTGCTGGCTTTCTGAATAAAGTCGCTATTCCTTGCCCCAGCACTCGTCTCTCGATGTATTGGCCTGTTGTGCAGTGAGCAGTACAAGCTTGGACTCAGTAACACCTGTACGTTCTCAAGTAGGATGTACAAACGTCCCTACTCTTCGGAGGTCATCTACTGGGGCCACTGCACCCGTCCACAAACATGAGAACAAAACGGATGTTTTGTTTCTCAGTGACTGAAGTAAGTACAATAGAAGAGTCTAAATGGCGGAAGAATTGTTCTAAAAGAATTTTTCAAATGATACCCACTGTTAAAAATTTCAGCACTGTCGTGATGAAGGAACTAATTGATTGAGGGCAGGCACGTGGTGACTATGTCACCTGCTGGATGGCTGGTTCACAGTCCTGGCAACCATGGCAACCAGTGTGAGAGGTGATGGGTGAATTTGGTGATCTTGCTAGGAACCCAGGGTTGTAACAGTTGTGTTTTGGTAGTTATTAAGTGTGGCAAAAGGTTGGATAGCATTTTGCAATTATGCAATAAACATCTATAGAAATACACGAAGGCCAATGAAATGAGAAAAGCAAAAGCCATTTTGCTGAGTTTGCTGTAGTAAGGGAGCTAGCCACCGTCACTTGCGTTTTGGTGGAGACTCAAAAGTGAACGAGTGGGAAAGCTGTAAGAGGTGTAGAAAGGAAAGGCTTCAGGTGTGCCCAGCCGGAGGCTCGTGGCAGGGGGAAGCTGGAGGTGGATAAACTAGAAGCGGACGTCCTATGTAATTGGTTGAGGGGCAGGTTTGGCTTTCTCTGGTTGGTTTTAATTTGGAAGTAGGGATGAAAATGAGGGAGGGCTGTCAGTTGTTAATCAAGTCCTGGCCATTTGGGGCCAATTGTTACAGAAGTTATTATTTAACTTCCTGGTTTGCTGCCAGAGACAGCAGTCTTGCTTCCTGTAAGTCTGATTTACAGGAGGCTGGCTTCCTGGGCTGGTGACTAGAGAAGGGCTTGGTCTCCCAGGCAGGTGGGTGCAGGTTGTGGGTCAGAGCTCGATTGCCATGTGTGGTCTGGCCATTGTCTGTGTGTACATTCAGTCTCTCCCATCCCATTCCTTAATCTATAACAGGAAGAAAAACTAAGCAGATGCACCCAAAAGATGTTGGTGAGAGATTAAAATTAAAAATTTTAATCATAACGGGAATTCCCTGGCAGTCCAATGGTTAGGACTCCATGCTTCTGCTGCAGGGGGCACGGGTTCAACCCCTGGTCGTGGAACTAAGATCCCACAAGCTGCGTGGTGTAGCTAAAAAAAAAAAAAAAAAAAATTACTATGCTCTTTTAGAATTAAGATATTTAAATTTCAAATACAGTCTTCATCCAAATAGGTCAGGTTGCACATTCTGGGTAAATCATTTATTTTATGAAAACCAGTGTCCTATAGTCATGGACTTTATTAGGTAGACTGCAAAGGTGCATGAGCTCTTACATACTATACACTGGAATGGAAGCCCCGGAAGGCCCCTTAGCCCTGGCATCAAGAATAGGCCTGGGGACTTCCCTGGTGGTCCAGTGGTTGGGACTCTGTGCTTCCACTGCAGGGGGCATGGGTTCAATCCCTGGTCGGGGAACGAAGATCCTGCATGCTGTTCGGTGAGGCCAAAAAAAAAACAGAACAGGCCCGATACGTAGCAGGTACAAAAGAAATATTTATTGAATGAATTAACGCATATTTAAATTTTTTTAAATGTATTTTTAACTATGCTAAAATACATATAACATAAAATTTATGATTTTAAACATTTTTAGGTATGCAGTTGAGTAAAGTACTTTCACATTTTGTAGAATCATCTCCAGAACTCATCCTGCAGACTTGAAACTCTGTACCTATTAAACACCAACTCCCCACTTGCCCCTCTCCCTAAGCTCTGGAAACCAGCCCCCAACCCCTGTCTCTATGAATTTGGTTTCCCAGGGCCTCATATACGTGGAATCATACAGTATGCATCATTTGTGACTGGCTTATTTTACTTGGCACAGTGTCCTCAAGGTTCATTCATGTGTAGCATGCATCAGAATTTCCTTCCTTCCTTTTTTTTTTTATCTCCTCCCACCTGTTCCTCCCCCCAAAATAATTAGGAAAGATATAACCTGAATATGAACTCATAACAGTGTCTTTGTTTCTCTTACTTCACTCATTTTTGGTATTTGGAAATGGGCCTCATTTCCCTCATCTGTAAAATGGGGTCATAATATATACATGTGCACATGCCCACTGATCTAGTCATCCTGCCTGGCACAAAGGAGGGGGTGGGGGGCTGTTAGCCCTCCCCTGCTTGACCCCTTCAGCTGGTTTTCCCCTCACTCCATCTCCCCCTACTCAATTCCCTTCTGTCTTCTTTTGACCCTCCCGGGAGCTGAGAGAGGAAGGGACCAGGGTGGGGGGGGGGTCATGACACACACAGGTCGTGACCTGGGTGGGAATGACCAAGAGGGAAGGACACTCGCTCTTTCCAGGACAATGTAGGGACTCTGGGGGAAAGGCTTCCTTTGTTTTCCTTTTTTTTTTTTTCTTTTTTACAACAAACTGCATATATTTAGAGTGTACAATTTGGTCTCCCAATCTCCCAATTCATTCCCCCCCCAACCCTCCCCGCTTTCCCTATTTGGTGTCCATATGTTTGTTCTCTACATCTGGGTCTCTATTTCTGCCTTGCAAACCAGTTGATTTGTACCATTTTTCTATAGTACACATATATGTGTTAATATATGATATTTGTTTTTCTCTTTCTGACTCACTTCACTCTGTATGACAGTCTCTAGGTCCATTCATGTCTCTACAAATGTCCCAGTTTCATTGCTTTTTACAGATGAGTAATATTCCATTGTATGTATGTACCACATCTTCTTTATCCATTCATCTGTTGATGGATATTTAGGTTGCTTCCATGCCCTGGCTATTGTAAATAGGGCTGCAGTGAACATTGGAGTGTATGTGACTTTTTGAATTATGGTGTTCTCTGGGGTATATGCCCAGTAGTGGGATTGCTGGGTCATATGATAGTTCTATTTTTAGTTTTGCAAGGAACCTCCATACTGTTCTCCATAGTGGCTGTATCAATTTACATTCCCACCAGCAGTGCAAGAGTGTTCCCTTTTCTCCACACCCTCTCCAGCATTTACTGTTTGTCGATTTTCTGATGATGCCCATTCTAACCGGTGTGAGGTGATACCTCATTGTAGTTTTGATTTGCATTTCCCTAATAATTAGTGATGTTGAGCAGCTTTGCATGTGCCTCTTGGCCATCCGTATGTCTTCTTTGGAGAAATGCCTATTTAGGTCCTCTGCCCATTTTTGGATTGGGTTGTTTGTTGTTTTGATATTGAGCTGCATGAACTGTTTATATGTTTTGGAGATTAATCCTTTGTCTGTTGATTCATTTGCAAATATTCTCCCATTCTGAGGGTTGTCTTTTCGTCTTGCTTATAGTTTCCTTTGCTGTGCAGAAGCTTTGAAGTTTCATTAGGTCCCACTTATTTATTTTTGTTTTTATTTCCATTACTCTAGGGGGTGGATCAAAAAAGATCTCGCTGTTATTTACGTCGAAGAGTGTTCTTCCTATGTTTTCCTCTAGGAGTTTTATAGTGTCTGGCCTTACATTTAGGTCTTTTATCCATTTTGAGTTTATTTTTGTGTATGGTGTTAAAGAGTGTTCTAATTTCATTCTTTTACATGTAGCTGTCCAGTTTTCCCAGCACCACTTATTGAAGAGGCTGCCTTTTCTCCATTGTATATCCTTGCTTCCTTTGTCATAGATTAGCTGACCGTAGTTTATCTCTGGGCTTTCTATCCTGTTCCATTGATCTATATTTCTGTTTTTGTGCCAGTACCATACTGTCAAGCCTTCCTTTTTAAGGCTGAATAATATTCCATTGTAGGTATATCCCACATTTTGTTTATCCATTCATTTGTTGATGAACGCTTAGGTTCCTTCCACCTTTTGGCTATTGTGAAAAATGCTGCTTTGAACAGCATGTACGAAAATCTCTTTGAGACTCTGCTTTCAGTTTTGGGGGGGTATATACCCAGAAGTGGGATTGCTGAATCATGATCATTCTATTTTCTTTCTGGGGGGAACCACCATACCAGTTTCCATAGCAGCTGCACCATTTTACACTCCCGCCAGCAGTGCACGAGCATGCTTCTGACTCCTAAGTTTGATTTCCTGGTGAGCTGGTATGGAGTGGATTAGAAGCAGAGCATTAGAAGGGTCCAGCAGGTAAAATAACAGCATGAAATGTCATCTGGCTATCTAATGTGGAGTGACAGGAATTCTAAGAAGCAAAACTAGTGCCGGATTATTACGATATTCAATAATGGATACTCTTAGTGATGCTTTGGAATGTAATGAAAAAGTTAACTTATGTTTGATTTCCATTGTATAAGGAAGCAGGCATCTATATTTATGTTAGAAAAACATCCATTGATAATTATGCAAGTTTTGAAGTGTTCAAATTACGATTTTCAAAACAAAGAGTTCCATCAAAATGGTGAAATGTTTCAAAGGGCTGGTTGTTAAGGAGGTCATTTTCATTTACCCAGGAAGTTCGCGTGTATGGCCTGGACCCCTCCCTATGTTGCCACATTAGTGAGACGTCGCTGTTTCCATGTATAATCATCACACAGAGGCCTTTTCACTTTTAAATCATGATGTAATAAGAACATATACTAAACCAAAATAATATTTTCAGCTAATGGTGTTTGTATGGTCGTGAAATGTTTATCGATTAAGGAAAGAGGGACTCCATTGAGCTAGGAAAACATTTTCCAAACTATTGGAGAATGACAGGTCTAACTAAATAATTACCATTTGGGGGTATATCTTGAACTGTCTTATGTACAGAGCACTAAGGATCTGAAGGAAGTGAGGAGGTGACATGGCCTGAAGAGGATCATGACCTAGTTATGACACACAAGGGGCATTATTACAGTGTGTGGGCTGCACATGGGAGGAAGGGGGGTCAGGGAGAGGTGTACCCTTCATCCCGGGCAGAACCACTGCGGCCACCCTGCTGATAGCTGGCAGGCAGGCAGGCTTGTCCAGGTGTGGCAGTAGAGGAACGGTGGTGAGCCTGTGCGAGCCAGGCCCCGGCCGCTGGGGACAGAGGGTAAGCTGGGAGGCAGGAGAAATGTTTGTCGGAAAGCTTGGTTGGGGTTCACCACCAGAGACCAAAGCCAAGGTTAGGGAACCCAAAGGGATCTGAACAGAAGGTATTGAGACTGAGAATAAACAAGTAACTGATAGTTAAAACAGCAGAGGGTCATTGAAAGGTGCATGGGGACATCGCATATTATGAGGTTATGCTTTCCCATACTTTTTTTTTTTTTAATGCTTTTCCATCTTTTTTTTTTTTTTTGGTTTTTTATTGGAGTATAGTTACTTTATGTTTCCCCACATTGAATTGGGAAAATACTGCTGTCGCTTTGCTTGCTCCACATCCCGGTTCCTTTGTGAAGTCGGGTGTGTTGTCATTCCAGGTTCACGTGAGGAAACTGGGTGGTGAACCCAACCCCCCTTCAGTCACATCCACATCAGGAGCTGAGCTGAGACTGGAATTCCTTGCCCTGGAGCTTTTTGCTACCAGGTGAGCCTTGGTCCTGTCATTTCCAGTGCTAAAAATCTTCTCCTTCCTAGAAAAAGCTTTCATTTCTAATAAATATATTACATCTTAATGGGCAGTGGGCTGTGGGGCCTGGAGAGTAGCTTGTGCAACAAATTCAGTCAAAAGTCACCGGTTAATACCAAGGTTTCCTCAGCAATGTTAGCTTAGGAAGTGGCCTGAATTGAAGGTGACTTGGTTTTTGAGTCTTTGTTAGAGACCTTAGGTTTGTTTTTTTTTTAATTTTATTTATTTATTTATTATTTTTTTGGGGGGTACACCAAGTTCAATCATCTGTTTTTATACACATATCGAGACCCTAGGTTTTTGGTGCCTGGCGCTGAGACTTTTATTCAATAGTACAGATCATATGCTGATCAGGAAGACTGTGCTGGACTTCATTTTAGATCATTTTAGATTTTTAATCTAAAATGAAGATATTTGTCTGTTTGCAGGCAATGAAGCGAGGGCTTTTGCATGTATGTTTGAACCTTCGGTGAATATTTCAGACAATCACTGAAATGTAAAACTACTGAGATTGTTATTTAAAGCTTTAAAAAAATTAACTAGATTGATAGAGAATGAATCTTGGCCACATTTTCTTTTTCAACTGGAAGTTCCCTTATTCATTAGTTGAATCTTTAAAACTGAGTTACTGCTACTTAGTTACAAATGAAATAGCTCAAGGCACTGCTGTATTCTAGAATGTTCTGCAGACAAGTGCAGCTTAGGATTTATAGTAACACTGCATTCTAAGGTGGAGTGGGCTCCCCTTCTTCGTAACCCATGGTGGGGAGCTCTTATAGAGAAAATAGCCTTGGAGCTTTGTGAAAGATCCTCTTGGGGTGTAAAGCAAAGGCCGGAATGAAGCCATCAAGGCATGTTCCTCTTTGAGAGAAAAGTCTGGGTAATGTGAAATGCCTCCGGGTAGTTCTATGCAATACGTTTGAGAGCCCTGCATTTGAAGAGGGAAGACCAGACTTCTGTCCAGGTCAACTCTGCCTGATACAGCCTCTTCTGGACACTCCGCCATTTCCATGACATTGATATCTGAAGTCAAAGCAAGATGTACAAATGGGATACAAACAAAACAATAAAACAAAAATTCAAACTGGCAACATAAAACTAACAAAAATTCAAAGTGGCAACATCGATGTGAGACAGATGGTGGTGTTTGCTGAAACTAAATTGTACAGTGTTAGGTTTATAGTAGCAGAAAGACGTAGCTTCAAGTCCAATTCTATTTTTTATTAAATAATATAACTGTAGACAGGCTTTGTTTGCTAAACTGGACTAATCAGACTTCATACAAAACCCAACTTTCCCTAGCCAGCAGTCCTTCAATGCCACTTTTAATGAGGTTTCCCAGCAAATTTCAGAACATCCAGTCTTCTAGATTAGGACCTTTTCTTTTTTTGGTAAAGGGCCAGATATTAAATCTTTTGTAGGCTTTGTAGGCTGAGGCAAAATTGAGGATATTATGTAGGTACTCACATAATAAGAAAATGTCTTGTCACACTTAAGAAGTGTTTTGAGATTAACAGTCTTTGTTTTTTTTTTTAATGTGTTACTTTTTCCTCTTACACAGTTTTCAGTGGAAAGCTAAACTAGATAATGAATTCTCAATAGAATGTAATTGCTGTTATTTTCTTTCAGAGGCTATGAAAAGTTTGTTCCCAAGGAAGGATTGAACGACATATTTGAAGTGAATAACTGGCAAGTTTAGACAGGGCTTCTTAACCTTGGCGCTACTGCCGTTGTGGGATATACAATTCTTGGATGTTTAGCTGCAACTTTGGCTTCTACCCACTAGATGGCAGTAGCCTCCCCCACCCACAGTGGGAATAAGTATCTCCAGGGCCTTCTTGGTGGTCCAGTGGTTAGGATTTGGTGATTTCACTGCTGAGGGCCTGGGTTCAATCCCTGGTCGGGGAACTAAGATCCCGTAAGCCTTGAGGCGCGGCCAAAAAAAAAAAGTATCTCCAGACATGGGCAAACCACTGTTTTGGATAAACTAGCAAAAGTGGTCAACTGAAGAAATATGGCTTAGGCAGGCACACGTGCACACACACGGCATATACATTTTTCTTCTGGAAGATCTGGGTGCTTTCAGATTAAAAAAAAAAAGAAGACGATGACATAAAGCATGGCAACCTAAGCTGTGAGTTCTGACTTTTGGCTTTGAAGTAGACAACTTAATGAATGATACTTTCACTCTGATGTTTTTCTTCCTAACGCAGTCAGAACTAGGCTCTGAGAAGTACAACTCCGTTTCGCAAGGGCTGTTTTCCTGGTTAATTACATTCCAGAGAAAGGTAATAAACACTTTTTACTGCCAAAAGATCACTATAAATATCAAAAGCTTCACAATGCAAAGAATAATGAGAAAAATATTTTCTCAGAAATTTCAACATATAATGAAAGGGGATTATCAGTGACAACGAGCTTTCTACAGGCATCACTAGCATCCTCCCTCCCCACCCCCAGATAATTCCCTGTCCTTCTCTCGCTAAGAATAAAGGAGGGAAAGAAGACTACTGGAAGACTGAGGGGGAGAAAACGGAGCCTGTTTTGGCCCTTGTCTAACCTCTTATGGGTAACAAATAGTCCTGGGGTGCCTCCTCGATGCCAGGCACCTGGCGAGCACACAGAGGAGTCCCGGAAGCATGGGTGCCCTTTAGAAGCTTACGGCTTAGTAGGCAGGATCAAGCAAATCAATGCATAAAAACAACATGAAAAAGTAGGAAGAAATAAGTGGTTTTAGATCAAACCCATGTGAGTTTTTGATCTCCAGCATCATGAGGGCTTGAGAAAAAGCAGTGCTTGTGCTGGGCCTGGGAGGATTACAGACATGTAGAGCTGGGACAGGGGAGGAGGAAGAGGGTGTTGGGGGGTGGGGTGGTTCGCAAAGCGAGAGGCGAGACTGGCGGGCAAGGAGTGAGAAGTTCTGATGGGCTGCAGAGAAGGTGGGCTTGAAGGCCATGGGGAGTGGAGCTTTTATTCTAAAACCAGTGAGAGGCTGGTTTGACATTTTAAGCTGGGTGGTGACAAGACTGCCCACTTCAGTAGCATTCACCTCGCAGCTCCTGGGGATCCCAGGCCTATTATTATTATTATTTTAATAAATTAATTGATTTATTTATTTTTGGCTGTGTTGGGTCTTCGCTGCTGCACAAGGGCTTTCTCTAGTTGTGGAGAGCAGGGGCTACTCCTCGTTGCAGCGCATGGACTCCTCATTGCAGTGGCTTCTCTTGTTGCAAAGCACAGGCTCTAGGCACGCAGGCTCAACAGTTGCGGCTCGTGAGCTCTAGAGTGCAGGCTCAGTAGTTGTGGCACACAGGCTTAGTTGCTCTGTGGCATGTGACATCTTCCTGACCAGGGCTTGAACCCGTGTCCCCTGTATTGGCAGGTGGATTCTTAACCACTGCGCCACCAGGGAGGTCCCATCCCAGGCATAGTTGAATGTTGAATTATAGCGGCAGGGTGTTTTGAGTTCCTTGGAGGCTAAAAATGTGAGGTAGAGACAATAAGTTAATACAACTTATCAACTATCCTTGTTTTACTTTAAAAATGCTGTTGGGTTTTTCATCTTGGGAACAGTGTCTGAACTGAGGCCAGTTAACTGAGATAAAGGTGTGTGGAAGTACCGGGCTCCTGGGAGACAGCCAGTGAATCCCCTGCTAACAGCCCAACACCAGCCACGTGGGGCTAGAGAGCCTTCTGGCCTGTGCTGGGAAGAGTACAAGATGGCAGAAATGACCTTCCCACGCCCTTTCCAAAGAGTTAGTAGAGGAGTCATGAAGGGAGGTCCACAAAGAAAAACAGTTTTGAACAGGAAAGAATCAATCTCCTGAATCAAGTTGCTCTTCAGCATGTATACCGAGGTCTATTCACAGTTTCCTACTCACAGGAATCCTCGGCTCTAGTTCCGGGGATGCTGAAGCAGTGCTATATTAAAATAATGTATTAGGCATTTAGTTCTTTTAATTTCCCTGGGGACTAATCTGCCTGTTAGAGAAATAAGTTGCTTTTGGCAGGAATTCCCTGGTGGTCCAATGGTTAGGACTCAGTGCTTTCACTGCCAGGGCCTGGGTTCAGTCCCTGGTCAGGGAACTAAGATCCTATAAGCCGCAGAGGGCAGCCAAAAGAAAAAAAGTTCCTTTTGCCACCAAAATCTTCCCTTGGCTCCAGGGCCTGCCTACTGCATCTTCTCATTCCAACCAGGATTCTACTCTGGGGAGCCCAGCATATCCGACTACCCCATCATTCTAGGTCAGAGTCCCTTATTATCTGGGGGCCAATCAGTGAACAGGAATACATGAAACTCTATCAAAGAGTAATATCAAATCCTGGCCAGATCAGGATTAGGTTTAGCTGCATATAACTTGGGAGTTCAAAATAACAGTGGCTTATATAACACAGTTTTTCTCTCTCATGTAAAAGCGCACAGGGACATGATTTTGGCTCATGGCTTCCCTCTTTAAGGTCACCTGGTATTCAAAACTGCATGCTAGAATTCCAGCCCCACTTCAGAAAAACAGAAAGGGGGGAGCCTTTTCAGAGAGCTTTCTTTTTTTTTTTTTCTTTTTCTTTTCATTTTTTGGCCGCACTGCGCAGCATGTGGGATCTTAGCTCCCCGAACAAGGATAGAACCTGCGCCCCCTGCCCTGGAAGCGCAGGGTCCTATCCACTGGACTGCCAGGGAGGTCCCTCAGAGAGCTTTCCTGGAAGATTCCGTTCATACCTTTAGCTGGACTTAGAGCCCACAGCTGGCCATGAGACTGAGGTGGGCAGATTATGTTCCTCACAAGGTGAAGAGCCCTGTCCTAAGGGAGACGGGAGAACAGACACTGGGTAGGGACGCAGCCTCTCCCAATCAGACCTGTGCCTGACTCTGTGAGGTGCTGACATCTGTCTTGTCCAGAGGACGTCCTGGTTCTCACATCACACATACACCTGCTACTTCTATTCTAGGTGAGTAGGGGGCAAGAGTTTGGCAAGAGAGAGACTGGACTCCTTCAGGCTGGTTAGCCTGGGGACAGGAGGTAAATTTTCAGCGGTGAGGTAGATAAATCAGTTTCCATGTAGGGCTTCATCCAGATACCCAGAGACTGTGGCTGTCCCTGCTTCATCACTTAGCCCATAAATACAGGTTTTGCTCATGGATAGGGGCTCTGCGGCACAGTGCTGTCTCTCCCTCTCCTTCCTCACGGCTGTGTTCTTCTCTGCTGAGCAGAAGCAGGACCTCAGAACCTGCCAGATGTTTCTGGCCCAAAAGGCTTGGCACTGGTGTTTCAGTCTGTTAGCTGTCTTTAACTGCTTGTGGGAATTTTCAATCTGATAGGATCTCTGGGTATAATTCTTTATTTCATAGGGATAAATCTCTCATCGTGGAATTTTAGGTGTATCCACAGGCAATAAAAGCACATATTTATAGGTAGCAGGCTTGGCATTTTTCGGATTTTACTACTAAGTGACTGCAATCACTTGACGTGTTCTAAACCTGTTCTTTTGACTGTTTACCTTGCTGGACTATGTGTTTCTCCAGGGTGAGAACTATATTCTATCCATTTTTGTGTTCCCAAGCTCCCCAGCTTGGTACTTTCAAAAAATGTTTCATTGGTAAATTAATCACCTACGCTGGCCAAAGTCAAGTTGCTATCAGTGTCAATACTTCCCCTGTAGCTGGTTACCATCAAGCACTCCGGGGGCCTAATTTAGAGGGAGGGGCAGCCACTGGAAACTAAGAAGGTGACAGGAAGAGCAGTGGTGGCACAACGAAGGTCTCACTTATTCCACACTGTCTTACAAACATCAGAGTGACTGATGCAGGAAACACGACCTGGTGACAAAGAGCAGATATACTCTGAGCAGGTATTTGGCCGGAGCTTTTAGCCACTTTCCTTCTTTTGACCAAAGGTCCATGCCCTGGGTTAATTTGGTTCAGTGTTTCCCCCCTTCTAGGAGGTGATTCAGGGGTTGTGCAAGTGATCGGTTCATATTTCAGGATATGAGTGTGTGGCTGAAGACAGACTGTCATTATGCTCTCCCTGATTCAGTCAGGGCAGTCTGTTCTCTCTGATTTGTTTTTATATGTGGATTTTTATAAATTGTTTAAGCTAATAGTGATATTGCTAATGTTTTAAATATTGTGATTCCGTTCAAAATCTTGTTTTAAAAAGAAAAAAAAAAGGCTGCTATAGCTAAAAAGTTCCAAGAGCACTGACTTGGCTATTCACCAAGTTCCATAATCACCTCTTTACAACAACCAAAACCTGAAATAGCGATTACAGAGGAGATGAAGGAAAAGAATTCTCACACGCTTCTTCCAGGTGGATGTTTTCTAAGAAGGCTGAGTGTCTGAGGACAGGGTATTGGGCTGCAGTGCTCACATTCCCTCTCCCCCTTCTGCCCCAAACCTGGGCTACATCTGTACTGAGGATTCAGACTCCCACATGATACATCATGGCAGATACTGTGGCTAAAGGCACAGGCTTTTTCTGAGTTAAAAAACCTTGTTGCCTTTGGTCAGGAGGGCTGGATCCCATAGAAATAACAAGTCTCCCCTCTCTTCAAGTCTAGAACTAGTCCTAAGCAGTCACTCCCAAACTCCTTCAAAAAGAGAAGAGGAAACAAGCCAGACTCACTAGAGTGAGTCTCCTTTCCACTCAAAGCGCCTGCAGGTTCCTTCCCTCGTTATTCCAGTCTGCTTCCCTGGTCTCCTCCTGTTCAGTGATTCCTGGAGGTGGGGCAGGAGGCTGGGGTGGATGCAGCTGAGAGGGGACCTCATGGACTAGATCCCCACTTAGGCCATTTCTCCGTAGTCTGAACTTCCACAGGTTTAATTATCAGAATTCAAGCATCTTTATTTGTAAAATGGAGGATAATAGCGTACGCTTGGCTGTAAAAAAAAAAAAAAAAAAAAAAAAACACTTAGTATCTGGCAGATGTTGAAGAAATGACACCTTTTGTTACCATCTTGGCGTCCCATTGCTTCTGCAGCCTTTCCTAAAGTGCTGCTGCCTGTCAAGCAGGAGGCATCTCTGCCTGAAGGATTTTGAAGTGTGTGTGCATGTGTGTTTTGGCGGGGGTAGGGGTTGGCACCCTGGTAGATTACTGGCAAGGCTTTTGTCCTTATCTTTCCTCTCCAGGCCTGCTGACTAAAAGTCATATTCTTGAAGAAGCCCAGGAAAAGCAGGTGCATTCCCAAGGGGAATATGGCTGGGACATCGGGGCAGGGGGCATAGTGCAGAAAATTCCCGTAGACCAGTAGCTATCCATCCTTTGGCAACAGTCTGTGGCTACCCTGGTCCCTGGTCATGTCTGTCCCCTCCTCCACATGGATATGCTGCACACATGTGGTTGAATGACCGGACGCTTCCTTTGCACAACACCCAAATCACAAAATAGCAATAAGAGTAGACAATACGGTAACCCCCTCCCAATTTTCAGCCATCTTACCCATGACTGTATATTCACTGACTTACAATTATGTCAAGCTTTGCTGGGAAGTAAAAGAGTCAGAACTGCCTTAATAATGAAAATCATTTCATGCTACCAACCCACCTCTTTGGGGCTGCAGTTCCTTAGAACTTTCCTTGCGCAACTCCTCGGCATCAGCATTTGCTATCATTTATTTTCCAAGCGTTACTGACCTGGGTCCTTGGACTCTTTAATCAATAGAAATTGACAAGAGGCCAGATGGGAATTTCAGACAAGACTTTATGGGGGCTCGTGCTGCAGCACAAGGGAGTGAAAGCAAGAACCAGGTGTC
The DNA here is from genome assembly GCF_030028045.1 of Hippopotamus amphibius kiboko. Taxonomy (NCBI): domain Eukaryota; kingdom Metazoa; phylum Chordata; class Mammalia; order Artiodactyla; family Hippopotamidae; genus Hippopotamus; species Hippopotamus amphibius. The sequence continues at coordinate 117,947,840 of NC_080189.1, read as the reverse complement.
CTTGCCTGCTCCTTCACAAAGAGCTCCCTGGATCCTCAGATGGGGTGACAGAGGAGATGGATCTGCAGGCCAGGCAGGGGGCATGGCTTAGGTGGTTTGTCCATCCTCCTTGGCGGTGCAGTAAGTAAGGATCATGCACAGTTTTCTGCTTCTGCGCTGGCAACTCAAAATGGCAGACTTGCTCATTACTGCCACCAGGAAGGTTGTGGAGTGGTCAACATCGCCCCTACTGCACAGGTGTGAGGTTTAATCACTTGTGGTTGATTTACGGCCTTCAGCATCCTGTTGCTTAAGGAAGCTTCACCCCTTGGTGCGTTTATGGTTGCCAGCTTCCTGTTGTTCAAGGAGGTGCTGTCTAGGTGCAGGTGTCTTGGTAGATGACCCTACATCCCAGGGATCTCATTCTCTCTTGAGAGAGTCTACACCCATTATTCTTAAGGGTCAAGGGGCCGAAGGTCTCTTCTTCTGGAGCTACTTCCTGCTGAACAGGGGCCACAGATTCTAGCCTACCCTAGAGGTGTATAAGTCCCTTGTTGACTGTTCCAAGGACCTATAGGGACCTGGGTCACTTTCTGATGGAACGGGTTGAAATCCTTGGACCACCATGAGCCCCACTTGGAATTGTTGAAGCCTGGAAGACACAAATCTAACTAAAAGATTTAACAGGCAGGGTCTGAATAATAACAAAAGAACTGCTGCCACTAGAGGGCACAGGAGAGGCAGGAACCAAGTAACACTGGGGATATAACCTTTGAGTCCCATATAGTTTGGGCAGTGGGGCAGCTGAACCCATGTAACCATTTAGCTTGTTCATAAATTTCCTGAGTATTTAGTTCAACTTCCCTCAAGCTGTTGATGTATGTACTGCAAGTTTTGTTAATTATTGTATAGACACCCCCTTGTTCGGCCAGAAGATAATCCACAGTTAACCTACTGTGAAACACAACATCAGCAAAGGAATCTGGGGACTCCTGAAGGCCCCTTAAAGGCATCACCAGTTTGTTGTTGTTGTTTTTTCTTTTTTGGCCATGCCAAGCAAGGCTTGTGGGATCTTAGTTCCTCGACCAGGGATTAAACCCGTGCCCCTGGCAGTGTAAGTGTGGAGTCCTAACCGCTGGACTGACAGATTCCCATCACCAGTTGCTTTTTTTTTTTTTCCCCATCACCAGTTTTTGAGGCCAGGTTTTCTGTGGTCTGTGAGAGGTTTCCTAAGGTTGTTGTGTGATAGGCAAACCCCACCCAAAGGGTGGCAAGTTCTATGGCTGCCCCAATTCCTGCCAGGATTAGTCCGAGTGCCCAATTATGTCTGTTTTGAGAGGTGGCATTATATATGGTGGCGCCTAGTCCTTTAGGGCCCAATCATCCCAAAGTGCATTCTCCCCGGAAGTGAGCATTGTCTAAGCATGGATAGGCCATTGCTCAGAGAGGCCAGGAGAAGAAGGAATTTGGGTTCCCTTCAAAGGGTAGTTTATTTTGCAGTGGACCACAGAGGAACAGATATCCTGCGGGGGTGCAAGCTTGGCGGGGTGAAGTGGAATTAAACCATCGACATAAAAGGAAACCCCAGCTAGGTGCATTATTGCATCTGGGAGATGGCGGCCCTCCATCTAGTGGTCCTCTGTCTAGTTCTGAGTTTTCCTCTATTCCCTCCTTGTCACCGAAGGCAGATGGGGTCTGATAGGTGAGCCTCCAGGAAGTGGTTGCTCTTCCCTTCCAGTGTGTACAAGAGGTGTTGGCTTGGGTGCCTGGGGAGAGCAGAGATGGGTCCACACAGCAATGAGTCTGGCTAGGAGTGCATGAGGAGCTTGAAGTGGAAAATGACATAGGATAAATAGAGGGCAAGCTTCCCACATCACTAAGGCAGGTATCTGTCTGACAGGGGTGACAGGGTTTTCCTCACCCTGTGCAGAGAAGGGGCTGCTTGATCCAGAGGCCGGTTTGCTTCCAAGGGTTGGTAAGCTCTACACACCCCATATTGTCATGATCTTCGAGTTCCACTGTTAGAAGTGGCGTGCTCCTAACAGGTTCAGAAGTCAGGGTGAGATTAATGTCCTTGTCTACAGGCACAAACTGGAGCTGAGAAACCCCCTCTTGTGGGCGGGGAGGACAGATCCAACAATTAGAGAGATTACTTTCTGAGGCCAAAATGCTGGAAAAGTTGACAATTGAGTTTTCTGTCCAGGTTCCCCTTCCTTCGTTATTTTCTCTCCAACCCCTCTTTTTTTTTTTCCATGTATATTTTTTGTAGTTTTTTTTTTTTTTTTGTAAAATGTCCCGGTTCTTCCATAACTTATAAACATGATTTATACCGAGGGGTGGATGGGAAAGTGGGCAGGAGCGGAGTGACTGAGGATGGGGAAGCTCCTCTTCTTGCTGCCCCCTCGGGGCTGGGCCCAGGGCCCTTTGGGGGACGGGGACACCCCAACACCTCCCTGAGGTTGTCTGATCGCCTCTGCCCCTGGTGCTCAGAATCCCTTCCTGGACCCCAGGCCCACTGGGCACACTGCCCCTGGTACTCCGAATCCTGACATGCCCGTGGTTCCAGAATCCCCCTGCCAGCTGCTGGGGGTGATGGGTCCCCTCCTTTCCACTGCCCCCCTGACTCCCGAGGAGGAGGGAAGGGAGCGGGAGGCGGGCTCAGGTCTCCCCCTCTGTGGCAGAGGGAGGGGGAGGGGGGATCTGAAGGAGAAAGGGCATGGAAGGCGGGGGCCAGGAGGGGCTCAGCCAATGGTGAGGCCGAAGCCGCACTGGAACTTGTTCTTTCGGTGATTCAGGAAGGCCCCGAGGGCCAGCGTCAGGGGCAGGGGCGGGAGCTTCTTCTCCAGCATGGCGCCCACGACCTAGTTGCTGTCCACAGAGCCTTTGAAGAGGAGGTTGGCCTTGGGCAGGTCCAGCTGGTACCCGAAGGAAACACTTGTGTCCTGCATCCTTGTGCTGGCCTCAAACTCCACACCCACCTGCAGCTGGTCACTGGCTTTGTGGTAATATGTTGCGTGCATGCCCGCCTGACCCAACGTTACTGTCGCCAACCAGTTATTCAATGTATATTTCCCAGCTAGTGACATAACAGTGCCCTCCTCCCCGGGCCGCTGGTGGTAGACCAGCTCTCCGCCCAGGGCCAGACATGGTGTGATGCTCTGGAGGTAGTGAGCCACAAGGATTCCTGAACCCACCAAGACGTCTGGGTTCCCCAGGGTGATGGCTGCTGTGAAGTCGGAACCCCGGTACACCCCATCCACCTGCCAGTTCACAAACTTCAGCTGCTGGGTCTGGATGGCCACCTTGGACCTAAGGCCGGGGCCCAGCTGGTGAATGACCTGAGCATTGAGGCTGCCGTTGTTGTCCATGTCACCCACCAGCACAGGGAATGCCTCTGTGGGACTCAGCTGCTTAGTCCCCACGTACGTGACCCCAAAGTGGTAGGTGGACTCCCCGATTGTGCTGAGGGCTACTGTGTGGTTCACCTGGAAATGATTACTCAACCCTTTGTTGACTGTGAGCTTGACACCTTCCATCTGAATAGGAAACAGCTCCTTGCACTTCCAGTGGCACTCCTCGAACGTGCCCGGGTTGGGCAGGCAGCCGCAGGCTGCATCATCCCCGGTCCCTCCAGCGTTGGCGGCTGCAGTCCCGGGGGTCCGCACCAGCCCCAGCGCCCAGGCCGCCCCCGAGAGGCGGCAGCGTGAAGCCCGGAGGAGAGGGTGGAGGCGGTGGCAGTCTCACGAGGGGAGGCGCAGGCGGCCCTGCGGGCGGCGAGCTAGCGACCAACACGTTCCCCATGGTCGCCTGCTGCCGCTGCCGCCGCCGCCGCCGCCGCCGCCACCGCCACCGTCTCCCCAACCCCTCTTTAGGAGAAGGGCCAAGAGAAGGGTCCATGTTTTCCACCCTGTCATGGGTTCTGGTCTTCTAGACCCACGACGGGCAAAAGAGTTGCTTCCTTGGCAGGGGTGGTTGAGCAAACCGGCAAGAGGCAAGCAAAAATATAACAACAAAATTAGCAAATAGAAGTCCAGCCTACCATATCACCTTTCACTTATCTGTTAGTGGTGCTTGTTTTTTGAGTAAGTATCTCAGGTCTTGTACTAGCTCACAGGTGTGTTCTTCTGTTGTGGCCTGTGGGGTTTTTGGAGGCAGGAGTTTTAATCTAGATAATGTACCCAACTAGGTATTCCCTGTAGTTTAATGGCAGTGGGGGTGGCTAAAATTACTCTATAGGGGCCCTTCCATTTTGGTAATAGTTGATCTTCAGGGGATCCCTCCTTCCAAGTTTTTTTTTTTTTTTTCCTTCCAAGTTTTAAGAACTTGGTCCCCGAAGTTAATTTGTGGAGGGGCTACCCCTTCTGTTGTATCCCTAGTGGGAGCTGGCAGTGCCTGTTGGCTTAGTCTAAGATTGCCTTTCGAGCCTGTCCCAGGTTAATAACACATTGTAGGCTCTGTCTCACTTCCTCACACCTATGGTGAGCAAGGGCCTCTCATGGGTCATTTCAAATGCGCTAAGCTGCAGGAGACGCCTGGGGGCTACGTGAACCCTGAGGAGTGCAACAGGAAGCACGTTGCTCCAGGGTGCACGAATCTCTTGACAAAGTTTTCTTAAGGTTTTCTTTAAAGTATGGTTCATTTTTTCTCCTTTTCTTGAAGACTGGAGGTGCCAAGAGGAGTACAGATTATAGCTAATTCCCAAGGTGGTCGATAGGCCTTGGGCGACCTTCACTATGAGGGAGGGCCCGTTACCGCTCTGGAGGGATTTTAGATGCCCGAACCGAGGAATTGTCTCCTTTAAGAGGGACTTACAGACTTCAGTGGCCTTTTCAGATAGAGTGGGGAAGGCTTCCACCCATCCTGTAAGAGTACTGACAGACACAGTATTTACATCCTGACCATGGGGACGTTTGGGTGAAGTTTAATTGCCAATCTTCCCCCAGGTATGTCCCGCAGGGTTGAAGTAGCTTGAGTAATGAAAGAGGGATTGGATGGGCTTGTGGGTTATTATGGACACACAAATCATAGGCAAGGGTCACTTGTTTTATTGTTCCTTTAAGCCTCTTTCCTGAAAAGGTCCCTTGTATCAAGTCCCATAGTGCATCCCTCCCATGTGGGGTGGCATCATGTAAGCGCTTAATAAGCCTCCATTGTTGGGCCCCAGGGATAAGAAACTTGTCATCCTTTATATACCAGCCTGTGCCTTCTTTCTACAGCCCCATTTTTCAGCATTCTCTTGTTCCTGTGGGGAATACTGGGGAAGGCCAGGGAGTTTCGGGAGTGGGGCCAATCACTAGGGCCATGATCTGGTCCAGCTCTCGCGACTGAACTGCCTATTCTGTGGCTTGATCAACTTTGTTATTTCCTTGGCTTATAAAGGACGCTTCCTTCCAATGGCCCTTACAGTGAATTACTGCCACCTGGGTCGGGAGCTGCACCGCTTCTAAAAAAGCCAAGATTAAATCTTTGCTTTATGGAAGAAATTCTAGCAGTTAACATTTCCCTCTCTCTCCAAACGGCAGCATGAGCATGTAGCACATGGAATCCATATTTAGGATTAGTAAAAATATTTCTCTGGGCTGAAGTTTGGGGTGGTGGGGCCTTGACTTCTATGATTTCATTTAAGCTAACTATAGCATCCTGCCATTTGGGTTCCCATCTCTATAAAACTACTCCCATCAATCAACCATTCAGCCTCATGGTTGTCAAGGGGTTCATCTAGAAGACTGGATCTGCTGGAATAAGTTTGTTCTATTGTCTCTGTACACTGATGCAATAAATCTCCATTTTCAAAAGCTGGAAGAAGAGTTGCTGAGTTTAAGGCTTGGCACACTTTTAAAGTAACATGAGGGGTATGCATTAGGAGAGCCTGACGTTTTGCTAACCTTCTCCCAGTTAACCTGGTGTCCTTTGGCTTCTAACACAGATTGCACCTGATGAAGGGTTACTACAACTAGGTGTTGTCCCCGGGTGAGCTTAGAAGCCTCATTGACCAGTAGGACTGTGGTCGCTACCACCTGTAGGCAGCTGGGGCCTCTAAGGGTACTGAGTCCAGTTGTTTTGAAAATTAAGCCACTGGCCTTTGATCTGCTCCCAGCTTTTGGGTCAGGAGTGCTAGTGCTATTCCTGACCTCTCATGGATTGGGTGAAGGGTTGGTCTAAATGTAGAAACCCCAGTGCTGGTGCCCTACTCAACTTAGTCTTTAGGGTTTCAAAGTCCCACTGGTGATCCCTACTCCACTGAAGGGGTTCCCTTTCTTCTCTCTTTAGAGCCTCATATAGGGGTTTGACTATTAAGGCCATAATTGAGAATCCAGATGCACCAGAACCCAGCCATCCCAAGAAAGCCCCAGAATTGTCCCTATGTGGTTGGAGATGGTAATGCATTAATTGCTGTTTTCTGATATATGGCCAGGGTTCCCGTGATGGGTGCTAAAGCAAACCCTAAATACTGAACCTGTTGTTGTGAAACCTGAGCCTTTTTTGAGAGACTTTATATCCCCTTTCTGCCAGGAACTTTAGGACCATAACAGTATTCTGATCTGAATCTTGCTTTATCTCCCTACTTAGTAATAGGTCATCTACATATTGTAACAGAGTTCCATTTTTCAGGCTCCGTTCCTTCAGTTCTTTTGCTAATGCATTTCCAAAGAGACAGCAGCTGTCCTGAAAGGCCTGTGGAAGCACTGTCCAAGTGTAGTGAATAGCCTCCAGGGTGTCAAGTTCCCTCCATTCAAAGGCAAAAAGGTACTGGGAGTCTGGATGTGTAGGGGGACACAGAAAAATACATCCTTGAGGTCTAGCAGAAGTATTGAGCACTCCTGGCGTTTAGGTGAGGAGGGTGTATGGGCTTGGCACCATTGGGTGAATGGGATGGATGACTCATTCTTTGCTTGTAAGTCTTGCACAAACCGGTATCCCCATATACCCGTTAGGCATTCGGACAGGGAGAATTAGAGAAGGGGACTGTCAGGGCCGAATGAGCTGGGGTTGTAGGAATTTGGTAAGCAGAGGTGGGATGTGTCACCCTCATACCTCCACCCCAGCCTCAACACCTCAGACTTTAAAGGATAGTGCCTCTTCTAGGGGGTATTTTCCCCCAGGCTTTTTCTCTTTCTATCAGGGGACATGCTTTGCCTTTCCTGGTAGATCCCAAACCACAGGATCTACCTCTTCCCCAATTTCTTGGGTCATCTGGGGCTACTAACAGATGCATTCTCTGTTCTGATTTTCTGCCTTCTTGGACCTCACCCTGTTCTAAGAGTATACTAGCTCCCAGCTTATTTAGCAAATCTCTTCTGAGGAGGTGGACAGCCCATTCCGGCATATACAGAAAGGGATGAGTAATGATACCAGAATCGACCTCACAGGTAAGAGGTGGGGGGAGTAAATCGTCTTACCTTTGGCCGCCCATCAATCCCATTACAGTACAGTGATAGCTGGAGACGGGACCAGCAGGCCAAGTCGGGTCAGGGACACCCACCACTTATCCCAACAAATGGCAATGATACAGTTCAGAGCATGGAGGTTTTTAAACTACATACTAACAAATGTAATAAACTTTACTGACAGAGGGGGAGAACAGTTAAAAAAAAAAAAAGTTAAACTCGTCCAGAATTAGACAAAATCATGTTTACGCTGCCTTTGCAAAGCAAGACGTACACACACTGCGGATGCTAGGTATTAGTTCCCTTACTTTTCTTTCCAGTTAATACCTGCGTCCGTCACTAACACTTCGTGTTTCTGGGTCTCAGTGTCGTCAAGTGGAAAATGGGTCGCGCCAGGTTTCTCCTGTTCAAAGCGTTCCGTCCCCGCGTCTCGCCCCAGCACGCCTTCTCTGGCCACCTGGGAAAGGTGGGAGGGTTGTTTCTGCCGCCTTACTCTGTCCCCCCTCCCCCGGCAGGCGAGGGTGCAGCGTTGCAGTGGGGTTGCGGGGCGGGGACCACTCTCCAAAGTCCCCACACGCACGGCCGACGGCGAGGTCGGAGGGACAGGAGGGCGGGCGCTACTGGGCGGACCTGACGGTAACCTGCGGGGATCACGGCGGCGCCTGGGCCCGAGGTGCGTTCCGGGCCCTCGACAGGCGGCTCAGGACAGGAGAGCGCCCCAACCCTCCCCGGCCGCCTCCCTAGCGCTTCAAAGAGAAGAGAAAAAGAACCCCCACCCCGCGGCCCAGGCGCAGCACGCACCTCTCTCCCCTGCACCGGTTCCCCACGACGCCACTGCGCAGCCCGCGCGCGCGAGACCCGCCCCCTCCTCGATCGCGCATCCGCTTCCAGGGCAGAGGGCGGGGCGGCGCCGGGTGGGTGGGGCGCGGAGGGCGCTGGGGGCGGGGCAGCCCCAAGTGGGCGGGGCGCGGAGGGCGGGGTCGGGCGGACCAGGTCCAGCGTCCCCGCGGCCGTCCACGCCCAGGCCCAGCGCCGCGCCGCGCCTCGCCGCCGCCCGCGTTCCCGCCGCCCGCGGCCGCCCCGCGTCCGCCTCTCGTCCCCGCATCTAGGGCGGCCGCGCCCCCTGAACCGGAACCGCTTGTGCGGCCGCCGGCGCGGAGCCGGGCCGACCGGGAAGCGGAGGCGGCTGCGCGGCGCCCGTCATGGCGGCGGCGGGGTGAGCCGGGCCGGGCGGCCGCAGTCGCGCGGGCGCGGGCGCTCCTCCGCCGCGGACAGGCCGCCGGGCCGGGCGAGGGGAGCCGGGCCGCCCATGGCGAGGCCGCGCCGCCGCCGCCGCTGCTGACCCGGGGCCGCGCCGGGGCCGGGGCGCCCGCCATGGGGAACACCGCCTCGTGCTGCGTGTCGTCCAGCCCCAAGCTCCGCAGAAATGCCCACTCGCGGCTGGAGTCCTGCCGGCCCGACGCCGACCTGAGCCGCGAGGACACGGGCTGCAACCTGCAGCACATCAGCGACCGGGAGAACATCGACGGTGAGGCGGGCGGGCGGGCGGCGGTCCCCCCGATCCCTCCGACGCCCCGCGCCGCCTGAGCGCGCGCCCCGCCCGGCGGCCGTTGCCCTCGGCCGGCCTCCGCGAGCGGGCCGGGGTCTTCGCCCCCGAGAGCGGGCCGGGGCGGGGTCCAGGCCGGACTCCGGCCGTCTGTCCGGCGGAGCCGTCCGTCGAGTTACGCGCCGAAGGGTGAGCCCGTCGGTCCTCCGAAAGGCGAAGGGGATGGGGACCCTGGGCACGGCCGAGGACTGGGGGCCTGGGTCAGCTCCCCGGAAACTCGCAAATTGACTCCACTTTCTGGCCCTGACCCCATTTCCACAAAAAAAACTACCCCCCCCCCCCCAAATACCAACAAGAGAAAGCATCTTTGAGGGAGAGGGTTGAGAGATTGCAGTCAGATGGCTTCACTAGAATGCTTAAACATTTTTTCTTTGCAGTATTATCACAGTGATTTGCAGACAGCTTTGGAATAAGTACCCTCGTTTTTGCTTGGGGCTGAATTACAGTCCTGTGAATTTCCGATTGATTTGAATGACTTTTGGTTTGGACTGGTGTTTGTGAAGGAAGTTAAAGCACTGATCGCTGCACCTAGCAATGGTTGTTTATTTTATTGGTCTTACAGTATCTTTATTAGTACTATTTTATCAGTAAGCTACGTGACTTAATATCTATAGATGGGTAGTTTATGTATCATACAGTTGATGTAATTTTGACTTAAAAAATTTGAAATTGGAAATATATTTTTATGACAACTTGCCTTTTTTTAAACTGAAATCTTTTCGCAGCTGATGTGGTTGAACGAATCTGAAAAGATTTCTTGTGTGAATGAATTGGCACAACTCTGTCATAATTCATTCTTGTCACTTTTAGGATGGCGCATTCCATCTAGTGTGCAGAGCCAAATTTAAACTCTACCAAAGGGGAGAATTTTCTCATCGTTTGGCCTCATTTATTTTCTTCTAAATAGTAAATTCATCTTTTTAGGACAACAACTTTATTAAATGAGTACCATATGTAAAAGAGACTAATACAATTTCTGGTTTATAGTAGGCACTTAGTAAATTAGGGTTCAGTATGACATTTCCAGTGGTGCTATTTTAGACTTCCATTGTGTTGACCTACTCTTTAGCTGCTTTTGAACTGCAAGCATTCTTTATTTTTAAATTTATGCGTTTAAAAGCATCTGGAAGGATATGAAGCCCCGTCTATCTTGATCATTGCTATGGTCCCAAGCACCAGAAAGAAGTGTCCAGCATGTAATAAAAACTAAATATTGTATTTGAAAGGAGTGAATGAATTACTTTGTTGTAGAAAATCATTACTTAGTCCTATATAATGTTGGAACATTGGAAATAATTTCTCCCTTATGTTGTGCCCTAAAACTGGGTAGAGACATTGTGTTTTAAATAATGGATTAAAATAATACAAACAAAAGGAAGACTCACATTTCTTAGACCCAGGCTGCATGCTGTTATTGACTATAGTAAGGAAATGGGAAAACAGAGGTAATTGTAATCAGCTATTTGGCAATAAGGCTTAGAAGGATTTTGCCAGAAAAAAATAGAATGGTGTTGCCTGTTCTTTCATTTGGAAGAAATCTAACTTTTGGTCATCATTCGTTTTTGAGAAAGCATTTGGAAGACCACCAGCTCTAGTTTTGGAGGTTTGGGGTAGTTTGAGAGACTATAGAGCAGGTTAAGAGGTTTTCTAATCTGAGCTGTAGTGCCTTCTCACCCCATATTGGTGTGATGTTTGTTTTGTTTTGTTTTAAGATTTTTATTATTTATTTATTTATTTGGCTGCATTGGGTCTTTGTTGCTGTGCACGGGCTTTCTCTAGTTGTGGCGAGCAGGGGCTACTCTTTGTTGAGGTGTGGTGGCTTCTCTTGTTGGGGAGCACGGGCTCTAGGCGCACAGGCTTCAGTAGTTGTGGCTAGCAGGCTGTAGAGCACAGGCTCAGTAGTTGTGGTGCACGGGTTTAGTTGCTCTGTGGCATGTGGGATCTTCTTGGCCCAGGGCTTGAACCCACGTCCCTTGCATTGGCAGGTGGATTCTTAACCACTGCGCCACCAGGGAAGCCCCAGGATAATGTTAGTTTAAACCCAGAAATAACTACTTCACTATTTAAACAATGTACTGTCTGTCACATTCAGTCAATAATACGCATAGTTATCTATTCAGCTGTTCTCAACAATGTCAATTAGACCAGAAATCTAGGACTGTGCTTTGGTATTAGCATGTGTAAAGATCTCCAGTTGATTCTGAGATGCAGCCGGGTTGAAAATCACTGGCTTTTTGATTCTTGGAAGTGTTACTGTTATTCAGGAGCATTTTCCATGGAAATTCATTGTGTCAGAGGCTGGGAAAACAGAGTAGATTTGTTTAAGTTGTAGGGTATAGATGTACATATATATCTGTATTTTAACTTCTGATTGTTAGATGATTAGTAAACATTTAAAAACTGCATTTCAAGAGTTCTTGGTTTTAGTAGGTAACAAAAACTGAAGTGCCTAAGTACCATATTTCTTGTGTTTTGAAAGGCCTTCCAAACAGCTAGACTTGGAAAGTTCAGAGAAGTTCACGGAGCTGGGTTCTTTAGAGCCTGCTTCCTTAGAGCACAAAGATATGAGGTTCATGTTTTCCCTGCCCAAACACTGCAGGTAATGTTTGTAGAATTTCAGTGACTGCGTTAGGCTTCCATGACACCCACGGGCACCTTGCCTGCCTTTGTATTTAGTGTACCTTAGGTTATTCCTGTTTTAGAAATTTATATTAGACTCATCAGTTACCTAGGTATGACATCTGGTAAAATTATTGTGAGATTGAAAAATAGCAAAAACATTTAGCGACAATGCTGGTAGTAAGTACAACCCTTAGACACATTGCTTACTCTGTGCTGGATGCCGCTTTGCTGCTTGACATCAGCTCATCCGTTTAGTCCTCACAATAATCCTGGGGGTAATATTATCCTTACTTTAGGACTGAGAAATGAGGCAAAGAGGAGAAATGACTTGCCTAAAGTCATGGAGCCAGGAAACGACAAGGGGAAACTTTCCATTTTTGCTTGACTAGCCATCAAATATTAACTAAATATTAACTAGTCTGGGGTTGCCTTCTGGGGTGGGCTGTGTGGCACTGCGTCATATCCATGGTTTCTCTGGGAAGGACTTCCTCCATCTGTAACACTCTGGACTTACCTGATTAGATTATTTTGTGAGGGGAGAAGAGGAATGGACTAAAGAGAATTTAAAATTCGGTGAGACCACATAAATCAGGATAATTGTAACGTCTGGAGCAGAGTGTCATTTTGGGTTGACAGACTCAAACCTCAAAGTGATTGAGAGCCACGTCATCCAGGGATCAGCTGTCATCCTTGACAGCCCCATAGCTGCCTCATCTCATATCGAGTCTCCTAGGAAGGCATGACTCTCTCCCTTCAAAATATACCCAGAATCTGACCACTTCTTTGGTGGAAGCAGCCTGACTGGTCTCCCTGCTTCTCCCCTTCCCCACCACAGTCTGTTCTCACCACAGCAGCTATGCTGAGATCCTTTTCGGAATCTTAACACATCACTCCTCTGCTCAGAAAACTGCAGCGACTTCTTACGTCACATGGGATAAAAGCCTTACGGTGAACTTGACAATGGAGTCCTTCCAGGGGACTCTGAGGCCCTTTGTGATCTGCCTGCCCGCCTCAATCACTAGCTCTTTCCAGTCACACTGGCCTCCTTCAGTGCTCTTCCTTGAACACACCAGACATGCTGTCACTCCAGGACCTTTGCTCTGTCCCTCTGCCTGGAATGTTCTTCTCCATGTGTCCTCTTGTCCAGCCCCCTCACTACCTTCAGTCTTAGTTCAAGCCTCACTTTTTCAGTGAGGCTTTCCCAGTCACCCCACTTTAACATCCGTCTTGTCACCCCACCAGCAATCCTGATATACATTTTGTGCACTAGGGTTTCTTTATTGCATTTCACCTATAGAACATTGTATACATATATACGTATGTACTGTGATAATAACTATACTCTAGCATGTAAGTTCTAATAGAACATTTTTGTTTTGTTCATTGATATAACCTGAGTGCTCACAATAGTGCCTGATACCTTGAAGACACACTCAAAGTATTTGTTGAACGAATGCGTGAAACCAGCCACTGAAGGACATCCGAGTCAGAGCATCAGCGTGTGTGTTGGTTGAGTGAGAGGAAGCAGAAGGATAGGGAATGAATCGGACTAGCAATAGTGAAAGCAGAGTGGATGTGAAACTTTTCGTTTGGTTTGCATTTTAACCTGAGAGGTAAGCAGATAGGGTGACGTCCTAAAAATGAAACTTCAGAAAGATTTCATAGCGTAACAAAAGAAAAAAACACAACCAAACTGAAAGGAAACCATGGCTAGTGGAAATGTAACAACGTGGTATGTTTAGTCTTATTTCCCTGTCTGTTCAGATGAATGGCTTTAGCTGTGGTCTGACGTCCGTAAAGACGTCTGTAAGGGTCAAAATGAAACTAAAATGCTTCATAAACCAAAAAGTATTAGGTAAACATATGTGATTATGAACATAGCTGCTCATGGTGACTTTCTTGTATTAAAGGTGAAATGTGTCCCGGGATATACAGCACTGGTATCTGAGCCTCCCGTGGCCTCATCCCAGGCCCCCGAGGGTAGCTGGGGAGGTCCACTGTTGTGGGGAGCAGGGTTGGGGGGGAGGTGGCAAGAGAGCAGTCGCAGACCTAAGTGCCTGTTCGAGGTATAAGCTTGGACTCCTGCGGTTGGTTTCTGTGCCGTCTGCAGCCTGTGGAAATTCATCTCTTCTGTGCTCTTTTTCTCTAAGCTTTCCAGCCTGACGGGGCAAAACCATGCCTGTAGACTTCGCTTCCAGGCTAAAATTTATCAGCAGTGCTGCCTGCAAGGTTTGTAAAGATGCTCCAGGTGTGGGCTGACGGCGTATGGCAGTGGCTCTGTGACCTCCACTCATTTCCTCCCTAATTCAGAATCAGGGCATCATGCGCCCGCCCCTCACTTCACGGAAGAGGAAGCTGAATCTTGGAGAGGTGTAGACCCTTGTCCAGGTCATGCAGATCCTGAATGAGGGTAGGGAATCTCTTCACATCTTTCTCCTCGTTGTATAGGAGAGGTAATTGAGCCTTAAAGGTTAAGAAGTGTGCTCAAATTTCCACAGCTACTTAGTGGTTGAGTTGGGGTCCAGTCTGTCCTCACTTGCTAGAGTGTCACACCTCAACTGCCCTGTGACAGCTACTTAGGGAGGAAGTGATCTGTGCCTGGCCCACACCTGCCTTGTTTTCAGAGATTCAGTCATTGCCTGTGTGTTTTGGTTAACAGTACTTTGTGATTAGGATTTTTACTTTTCTCCTTTTTGAGAGGAGTGGAGATTAAATAATTTTGTGGGGTAGTAGATTTTCTCACCCTTTTCTGCAAAGCTGATTGTCTCTGTCATCTTAAGGAGATGAATTGCTTTCACGGTTCTGGCTAGATGAAACTAACAACACAAAGATTAAATCCATTCTTTTCCAGGAAAGGGCAGAACCAAAAGGAAAAATAGAATGAGAGGCAAGCCACGTGAGCAGCTTTGAAATCCTGTTTTAATCGTGCAGGGTCAGAGATTTAGCTCCAAGCATATAGTGTTGGACTTACTTTTAAGGAAGCAGTGTTTGGTGTTTTTCACAAGAGAGCTATTGACAGTATCATACTTTTCATACCTCAGAGTACAAGTCCTTTAACAATTCAACATCTAGGTACCCAGGGTAAGTCTGTGGCAGCACCAGTTGATGGTAGAACCTCTCATGCTTTTAGTATCATTTTCAGCTGGTAGCTGGGAGGAGGGAGAGAGTTCACTCTCCCTGTAGCCTTGTGTGTCATCGTGAAATGTTGAGTTTGTTGCTTGGAGTCTTAGGTAGGAGATCATTTCCTCTCTGTGCTCTAAGACCCACTGTTATCCTGTGCTACCGTTCCTGAAGAACAAGGGAGGGCTCTTCCTGGAGGGTTTACAGAATGTGCCTCTGGCTCTGAAGGTGGTGGAGGGCAAAGCGCAGGAGCCCAGTCATCAGGAGGTCTGTGCTCTGGACATGACTCCGCCTTTGCTGTGGGACCTCTGTCCTAGTGAGCCTCACTTTCCTCTCTGTTTAAAAGAGGGTGCTTAAAAATACTGCCTTGACATATGACCCGAGGGACCTAAAATGAGACTAAGATGCCTAATAAACCATGAAGTACTAAATGCACGTATGTCCTTGTGAACATAGTACTCATGTTGATTTTCTTCAATTAAATATGCAGTGTGTTGCCAGAGCTCCAACAACCTGTAGTTGAACTTTCTGTAGCCAGAGGAGCCAGAAGCCAAGGGGCTCATCCTGCAGACACATCAAGCATTCATGGTAGTACTGGAAGGATAAGGGAAATTTTAGAGCTGGGTGGGATGAGGTTATACAGAGCTCTGTGACCTTTGAGTGGAAGCTTGCTGGCAGTAGAATTTGGAATAGAAATCATCCTCTTTCTAGCCTTTATTGCCCTTCTGGGTTGCATCTTTCCGAAGTCACACCATGATGCCACGCAGTGAGAATGGAGTGAGTGTTTGAGACAGCTTCCCTGACTCCTGGGGATGCCCGGGCCCACCCACCCAGCCAGCCAGTGTGCTGGCTGCCCACGGAGCCGTAGTCCGGGAACGTAGCCTGTGCCGTGACAGAGAGGGTGAGGCCAGGGATTAAAAAAAAAATTCTTCAAAGAATAAGGTTTTTGAGGCATGCATGCAGGTGCTTAATTATGTTAAAATACTGCTTTAAATAAAGGGGAATTGATGGGCTGAAAAATAAGCTCAGGAAGCCCTGGGCAAGTTTTTGGGGGTGGTTTGTGCCCATTTCTTTCAAGGAAGAGTCTGACTGTCTGGGTCCACAGCTGCAGAGAGGTCAGAGGAGACCCTGCCCGCTGTTCCCTTGCTTGGCCGCTGGTGGCTGCTGGTAGCTGTTTCTCTTGGCTCCCTTCCTTTGCTTCTTCTCGGAGCTTCTTTTGCTCTTTGCCAGCTTGGAGAAAGGGGTGTGCTGAAGCTAAAATCCAGTGTGGTCGGCCAGACAGCCGACAGATTGGCAGGCTCCTCAGTCATCAAGATTTTGCCTGGAAGGTCTCTTGGTGGCTCTGAGAAGAGGGGTGACCTTAGGGATGGTCAGCTCCAAACTGCTGCACGCTGGGCTTCTCTGTTGCCTTGCTGGGGAGGTTACGCTTAAATACTGGAGTGGAAAACCCTGAAATCCTTTATTCTGCACCTTTGTCAGAATATTGACATTCTGTACATCAGTTTCGACTTTGTAAAGAAACTTTATTTTTTCGTATGGCTCAAAAATTGGACTGAAAGGCAGTCCTAAGAAGAGGGTTCTAAAATATTTGGGCAGTGGTAGCAGGTCTAGTCTCCCGTGGTTATAATACTTTGATTAAAAAAAAAATTGTTTCAACCTGGTTTCATTGTTCGATGGACACGTTCCCTGGCATATGTAATTTTCATTCCTGGGTCATTATTTTGTGGTCTTCTCCCCTGCTTGGGCTGTACAGTGGGGGCTCACTGGGTGTAATAGATGTGAGTGCCATGCTCAGCGGAGATGTACCAGCCTCCGTAGGCATGTCAGCTGGCTCCTGGTACTGAGAGAAGTACAGCTGGAGTACACTAAAGATAATTGTTAGCAACTGCAATTACATCCTTGCCAGTTTGCTTTGTGAGCTCTGCAGAAATCGTAGTTGGGTGGTGAAATGCAAGTCACTTCTATTTTGGACACCTCTGATTATAGACCTTGTGACTAAGGGGGGCCGAATAGGAAATACTGTGCATGGGAGTTCATATGTAATATGGCTGTGTGTTGCAACACTGTGTAGTGTTTGAAACATTTTGTAAGGGAGTGCATTCTTGTGGATGGATGATTCTGTTCCTGGTGTGGAAAGAAGCTACTAAAGATATTGTGATTATATTTGGTAAACTCACTGCAGATTTAGCATTAATCAGGGCAGTGAGTGAGTGATTGGATAGGTTAAGAGGTCTGTCATTCACCTCAAGAAAAGGTTTCACTCCACATTTAGAATTCTGTCCAGTAATGAACCTTGGCTCAGGACGCTAGTTGATGACAGCTATTCCATGAAGTGTAATCGTAATGGTCCTTTGAACTGTCTCTGGTTTTTAGTTGTGGATCTAGATTTTGTATAGTTGTTTACAAGTCCAGGTTTTAGGGCTCCCTGTGTGTCCTGCCAAAATCTAGGCGCAGAGTCGAAGTCGCGACACTGTGTTTAAATTCAGCTTCAAAAATTTCAAACTCACAAATGCATCAAGCAGTACTTTCATTTATAGTGAGCATTACTTTTGTCAGTTTGTGTGGATAATCTTTTTTCCCTCAAGCTATGTGTGAGTGATGGGCTGTTATTTTCATGCGTCGTTCTTGTTGCTCCTTTGCTTGAAAGGCATTGGTAAACGGGGAGCGTTGGAGATTGCCTTCTGTCTTCTGAGAGCTAAAGCCGATGAAGAGGGACACATTGTTCATTCACTTTAATGTTAGCATACATTTGACTTTTCTTAAGATAAATCTGATGTCTAACTTTCTGTTTCTTGCATTCTGTCAGAAGTCTGGAGGAAGCACAGCAAAGCTGGCCTTCAGAAGTGTGACTTCAAGTATTAACCTTACAGCCCTGACCTGGAGGAGGAGAGCACGTGTGCTTGCTGTGCACGCTGCCCTCTTCCGTGGAGCCCCGGGCGCGGCTGCAGGCCCCGGGCGCTGTGGAATGTCTCCTCTGCAGCAGGAGGGACGCTGCTCGGTCACTGGCCCCCGGGTGTTGGCGGTGCAGAATGGGAACAGAGTGTGTGCAGCGGGGCTGTGGCGGCCCCGCTGGTGTGGGGGGTGGTGGTGAAGGGGGACCCAGTGTAAGACCCCCAAGCAGGCACGGCCCCCAAGGGTAGTCCAGGAGGGGTCAGTGGCTTTGCTCCTGGGCCATGTTGGGTGCCTCATGCGCTTGAGAATGACTAGGACTGGATGGCAGGTGTGGCTGTGGTTTTCAGAGTCAGTGGGCTTGGTCTGCTGGGAAGAAGCCCTATGGGCTTCTGTTGTGGAACCAGGAGACGGTGGACAACTGGACCACATCGTCTTCTCTCATTTCACCAAGAATGTTCTGGGAGGAGCCTTTGTTGAAGCCTAAGTTGGGTTTTTTGAAAATGACTTATTCATGTGTCTGGGGTAAAGTGGCACTGTGACAGGAACAGAGGGAAGGATGGAGGGAGTCGAGGACAGGGTGTGGGGACAAGAGGAGAGAGGGTGGAGCCGACTGAGCGTGGGCTGCAGCCTGCGAGGGGACAGCTCTGTCTCCACGTAGGCCCAGCTAAGTCGGCCTCGCCCTGGCCGCCCAGCCTCCTGTGGCCTCGGGCTGGATCTGTGTCTGCACTTTGGATGCGGAAGGTTGACAGCCCAAGGCACCGAGCAAGCGCTCTCCCCACCGTCTGTGTCTGGAACATGATGCTCGACGACACTACTGATGTCCAGCAGAGAGGGACCCCAAACGGATTTTCATGGGTTTCTGTCTTGCTTAGCCATACTCAAGCGTGAGAGAATGTTTACAGAGACTGGCTTCTTGGTGTGAAACTCAGGGACACGATCAGTAAAGCAGGCATCCTCAGTGAAGCTCTACCAGGTCTCTCCACCTTGGCGTGGTTGACGTTTTGGTTGGGATGATTCCTTGTTGGTGGTGGGGCTGCTCCGTCCGCCCACTGCAGTGTGCTGGCAGCATCCCTGCCCCCACCCCCCAGGCACCAGTGCACCCGCAGCCCTGGTCCTGGCAGGCAGACGTGTCTCCAGACTCTGCCAAATGTCATTTCCCCAGAGGCCTACTCCCCTCTGCCCCTTTTGAGAACCGCTGAGCTGCAGGCTCTGTGAGTCAAGGTGAAAGAAAAACTAACTTTGTTGCGGTTCTGCACCTTCGTCACTGTCACACATCGAGGCCGAGGGCAGGCCTGATGGGCCCCAGGGACACCGTGTGAGTGACCCCGCTATTTCCCCACAGGGCTGCTTTCTGTGCTCATTTGGACTCCTCAGCCCGGGCACATGCTCTGATGTGGGGCTCTTCGTGGTACTGGGGACGGAAATCTGTGCCCGCGACTCTGACGGTGGTGCTGCCATGGTGTTCTGGGTGCACCTGGGCGGCGTGCAGTTCCTTTACTCAGATTAGAGAGTCATGTGTTTTTCCTCCACACGCTGTCTCCTTTTCCTCCCCCCCTTTCTTTTTTCCCTTGTTAGTGTAATATACTGAGAGGCAGTTTTATTTTTTTACTTCCAC
Source organism: Hippopotamus amphibius kiboko (assembly GCF_030028045.1). Taxonomy (NCBI): domain Eukaryota; kingdom Metazoa; phylum Chordata; class Mammalia; order Artiodactyla; family Hippopotamidae; genus Hippopotamus; species Hippopotamus amphibius. The sequence goes on along the minus strand of NC_080189.1, from coordinate 117,928,618 downwards.
TTTAAATTAAAATCAGCTATTTTTTTGTGTAGATTTTTCATATTTTATTAGTACAGCAGGCTTTCCTTTGAGAATCTGTTTTGAGGAGGAATATAAAGATGGTCTGCTTAAGTCGGTAAAGCTCTGATCTGACTGTTTTCTGACGTGGCTCTGGCTTGGTTTGAGTGCTCAGTGCAGTTTTGTATTTTGGGGGGCCTTTTCAAATCTCATCACTGCAGCTAGGTGACCTGACGTCCTTAGGCAGGCAGTGGGTGAACAGAAGCAATGTTTAATTCAGGGTCTGGTATTCAAGGTCATGCTTAGTAGAAAACTTTGGGGGAACCCCTCTGGGTGTTGTGTCTGTGTCTGTTACACAATAAAGGAAAAAAAGTTTAAGGATGAATCCATTTAAGTCATTTGATTTCAAGAAGTTTCTTTACCCAAGTACATCACTGCTGTATGAGTTTCCTGAAATTGAGGTTTAGAAATTCAAGTCTTGGTGTGTAGCTTGCCTAGGTGAAGAAAGCGCCAGAAAACGTGGTGGTGCTGTATTCCTGAAAATTAAACCTTGCCTCTGTGAATATTTGAACCCAAAATGTCAGTCCCTTAGTTGTAAAACTCTCTGTAAAGATACAAATGGAAGTGGTTCCTGAAGATGAAGATGTTCTTCCAGAGCCTGAGGGTTGCAGGTGGACAGTCAGCGCCTGCTGTGCCCGCGTAGCACAGACCACTGGTTAGGAAACATTCTTGTTGTCAAGGGGCAGCTGTGGATTAGAGAGGTAGTGGTCAGCACCCTTGTTACAGAGCTCAGAGGAAAGCTGGCTGTGCCTGAGCCTTGACTGCAGTATTAAAAAGGCTCCTGGCGGTAAGATGGGAAGACCCAGCGGTCGGGGCTGGGACTGCTGGGGGGGTGGGGTGGCTGCCTGTCTGCGCACGCGCAGCGCCATCTAGCAGCACCATTGGGAGTAAGGATGAGCCCTTGGTCCACGTGGCACGTCTGGACGTGCCTCAGAGATGAGCCAGGCGAAGGCAGTCAGACTTCGGTCATTTCCTCTGTGTTCCTCTGTATTCTGAGGTCCCCCACAGTGACCTTCAGTGTTGTTTTTAGAGTGAATCCGAAGTTTAAGCAGGCCCAATACATGCCTGTGCGCATGAAATAAGAGGACTCTCAGGGGAGGAAGGTCTGGCCTTCCCCAAGCGAAGTGTCTTAGTTCTTTCAGCTGCTTTCACAGGCAGGTGGTTTAGAGAGTCTGTTTGCACAAGATGAAATATGGCAACACGTCTTCTGTACCATTTACATGGGGGTGCTTAGCAGGTTGTGGGGACCAGGAATGTAACTCTGAGGCAGAAGATTATGATTATAGAATATTTTAAGTACTTTGGTTTTAAGCTTATAAAACAAAACCATGGGACAAGATGAACAGAAGTGCTTCTCACTAGGTGCCCTTGCAAGACATTTTTTGGTGAACAAGTAACCAGTATATAAAGGGGTATCCAGTATGAACTTGAACCCTGATCTCTTAGTGAAGAGCAGCCCAACAATTTATGGGGCCATTTCTCATTATACGCCTTGGCCAGGTGGGTGCGATCACTAAGGTCCATGTTGGTTCATGTTGTTTGGTTTGCTCCTCAGGGTGTAAATAATTTACCTGATTTTCAGGTATTATTATAAGACACTTGGTGTATAATGTTTTGGCCTTCATTTCACTGGTTTTATTCCAGAAAGTCTACCTAAAATACACAGCTCTCGGTACCATTTTTATTCTAAATGACTGTTATTGTGGATGGTGGGATCAGTGTGTAGGGTGGCTGTGGCTGCAAAACTGATCCCAGAGTTCAGGAGTGGTGACAGTTGTTTAGTTTGGAATTCTCACTATAGGCAAAAGAGGCCATGTAAGCAGAATGCTAATGCTGTGAGGAACTAGACAAGCTGAGAAGTTAGGGGGACTTCCTTTCCTTTTAAACTAACGTGTAGCAAGTGGTAAATTCCTTGTGAGGAAGTACTTCTAGAATGTGTTCTCTTCAGCCGCAGAGAAGCAGGAGTTGGAGAGAAAATGGAATTCAGTAGCAAGTGTTGGCTGAGAGATGTCTGTTCTTCATTACTTAAAGGGGAAACTGGTGGTGCTTGTGATGACTGGGCTCGGAGCCCTGGCTGCCTCGGGCATTGTACAGCTATGCTGGCATTTTGTACATGAGCGGGAATTCGATGCCCCCTATTGGTGTTTAAGGTTCAGTTCTTCTGCAGGTCAACAAATATTGGTCAATCCAAGTACTAGTAAGTTCCAGATTCCCCACTGGATGCTGTCAATGCAAAGATCCATGTAGCTTGGGCTTTGCCCTCAAGGACTTAGTGATCCTTTAAGGGAGACAGATATGCAAATACGTGATTACAGTACTGTAGATAGAGGTAGAAGGGAGGCTGGAATGATGAGCTCTGTCTTAGGTGGTGAGGGGATGTGGTTAGGGAAGGCTTTGCCAAGGCAGCCTGGTGAGGGCAAGAGGAGTGGGAGTGGGAAGGGGCAGGGAAGGGTGCAGGGAAACTCTGCTTCCGGAAGATCCTGCCTGCATCAGGGCATGAGTTTGTTTTGAAGTCAGTCAGTAGGTAATGTTGAACTTGTCGGTGGCTTAGTCCCCAAATATCTTATTTAATGAATCGTGCTCATTAGGGGGACGTTTGTTCTAAAAGATTTCATAATGGGTGGATATGTGTTGGAGAGCAGTTTCTTGTGTATTTTGCATATACTCTGGATTGTGAGAAATGATTACTCGAAGTTGTAACGTGGAAGACGGAGTAATGTCTTGAGGACTGTAAAAGCAGTGTGCTGTCTTTGTTGAGTATGAGAAATTAGCCTTCACAGCATCGCAGAGCACTCCTGCCGTCCAGGACCCCCGAGGTCCTCATGCTGCAGGTCAGGCAGCCGAGCTGCTGGGAGGCTGCCCCTCAGCGCTCCAAAGCTCGTTCTGGGTGGTGGGCAGGCGAGAGCAAGTCTCCTGATGGGCTCAGAGCCTCTCACACTGGTTCTTGCCACAAGGTTAACTATTCCCCGAAGGAGATTAATCTTGACCCACCTGAATGTTCCTTCTTACATGATGGTAATCGGAGTGAGAATTATGTCTTAGAGAATTGTATCAGTCATCAAGCTGTGTAACAAACTACCCCCAAATTCCGTAGCTTAGAACAACAGTATCCTCATCTCTCAGTGTCTGTGGGTCGGGACTGGGGCACAGCTTAGCTCAGGGTCTCTGATGGAATTGCAGTTGAGCTGTCAGCTGGGGCTGTGGTCCTCTTAGAGCTCAACCAGGAGAAGAGAATCTCCTTCCAGGGCCTCAGGTGCTCGCTGGCTGCTGGCTGTAGACATCAGTTCCTTGCCAGCGTCTCCAGGGGCAGCTCCTACCATGGCAGCTGACTCCCCCCAGAACACCTGATCTGGGAGGGCAAGAGAGACCCCTAGGATGGCAGCCACAGCCTTTCTGTACCTGAATTAGAAGTGGCGTTCCATCATTGCTCAAGTCTGGCCCATACCCGTCGGGACAGTGTTACACAAGAGTGGGAATACCCGGAGGTGTTTGGGGGGTTATACTGGAGGCTGCCTACCACAAGCATTAAACAAGATTCTTTTGCTTTATTTATCAGAAGTCCACTAAAACTGCTTAAGCAAAATGGGTGGAGAGTGCGGGAGGGAATAGTTATTGCAAGTACATGAGAATATTTCATGGAAGGCAGGGACCAGGAGCATACCTGAGTCTCGTAGGGAACTGGAGTTGGGAGTTGGACAGCCTGTAGGAACAGAGGCAGCTGTCTCTTCAGTATTTTACTTTTAAATTCTCTTGTCAGGTTTAGTTGGTCTTATCTTTTTCCATATCTCAAATTTATTTTTCTGTCAATTTTTATTCTCTATAAAATACCTTCTTTCTTTCCTTCCTTTCTCCCTCCCTTCCTCCCTTCTTCCCTCCCTCAGCGTTAGGACCACAAAAGACTGACTAGAATCTCAGTGTTCCAGTTTCCCAGGAGAAGGGATTGCTTTCGCTCAGCCGAGCTGATGGGGTGGCTCCCTCTGTGCAAGGTGTCCAGTCAGCTGTGGTGGGTGAAGGTCAGGGTGGGGGTCTGGACATGACTGCAGAAGCCTTACCTCTGCTGTTGTGGAGATGGGTGGAAGGGTGAGGTTGCAGGGGTGGTAAATGGTTGGGGAAAGCACATTGTAGAGAAGGGCATTTGGAGATAGTTTTATTGGATATGTATTTTTAAAATCCATATTTAAGTTTTCCCTATTAGGAAAAGGAATTCACTAGTGGACCTAAAATGAATGAATTTGGATAAAGCCCAAGTTAGGGATAAGTCTGCAAATAGTTTTGAAAAGAGGAACCGTAGTAGAAAAGCATGGTTATCTCTATTAAGAAATTAAAAAACATGTTTTTGAGACATCTGTTAATTTGAAAGCTGGAAAACTTAGTAGCTTAGTTACTTAAGCTACTGTTTCTCTCTGGCTCTTTCTGAGCTTGCCCCTTATAAATTACAGGTTTATCCACTTAAAAAAAATAATGTTCTTATACTGTGAACATCTGTCAGCTTTCCTATCTTAGATTATTTTTTTAGCAGTTTATGTAACTTGAAATAAGCGTTTTTGTTCTGTTCTAAAACTGCACACTTAAGTGCCTTCATAACACTATGTTTTTGGTTTTAATTGATTTCAGTAGATTATAAAGATGCACACAAGCTTTTTATTGACATTTCTGCACACTTGTCTACCTTCATAGCATTTTAAAATGCTGCACACTTTGACTTAGCTATAAGAAGTTTTGTGTTATAAGGATAGGAACTGAAAACCTTTCCTAGAGGTATTTTTCTTTTTGCTTTGTAGACAAGCTGGTTGGTTGGTTTTGAGTTTTGTTCTTGGAGGAGTTGGGTTTGATTTGAACAGTCCAATAGTAGCAGCAATTAAAGCAGATTAATATGTGGTGAATACATAAGCTTGTACATCTTAGGATGTTGCTCTGTTGGTTAAAAATTGAAACTGGCAGGATGGTCTCTGCGAATGCTAAGCCCTCCCACGTCCCTAGGTCGGGGGTAGCCTGCAGGGGGCGTTGGCACAGGTGGGTGTGGAGACCCAGAGGGTATTCTGAGTGTTTCCAGGTCCACTGATGTCTGCAAGGTGTGCTGGCTGGTGCTCCTTTGGAAAAGTCTGCTCCTACTCTTTACCCTAGTACATTCCTCACACAGTACTCCGTTATTGGAGATGTAGATTTGGTAATCACGCTGCTATTTCATGTTGGAATCTGGTAGGGAGAAAGACTGTGTACTGCAGTTGCTGCATCTCTGGGAAGATGCAACAAGCTTCTCCAGCTTCTTCTTCTTAGTGCCTTCTTATGGTCCATTCTCTTCAATCTGTTCTTATAATCCAGCCTCTCTCCCCCTTCCAAACGTGGAGTTGGTCACGTCCCGCTGCTTACAACCCCACTTGGCTTCCATTGGGGTCACTCAGACAGTCTTCTGCCCACGCCCCTACCAGCGCACAGACCTCCTTCCTCATTTAGTGACTGCTCAGTGCTTCTCAGACTGCCAAGCCTGCCCCATCTCAGGGCTGTGCCCCCTTTATTCCTCCTGCCTCGTGTGCTCTTCCCAGGCTGGCTCCTGGGCAGGAACTCAAGCAGAGAGGGGAACCTTCTGCTACTGCCCAGTCCCAGCCCCATTGCCCTCTGTCAGCTTACCTTGTTTGCCTGTTTCTTATATGCCCTGCCCCATGCCTGCCAGAATGTAAACTCCAGGAGGGTAGGCACTCTGTCCATCTTGATCCCATTACCTAGAACAGTACTTCGTGCATAGAAGGTACTCAGTAAGTATTAGAATGAATAGAGATAGTGCATTCATTTTACATCTAATAAATGTCGTGTGATTCTTGACCTTGGTATTTTTAAAAAGCACAGGCCAGTTATTTTGTAAATTACCCCTTTGTGTGGGTTTGTCCAATGTTTTCTCTTGATCTGTTCAGGTTTTGCATTTTTGGCAAGGATACCACAAAGGTGGTGCCTCATGTCCTTGGGCACACGTGTCCTTTTCCATCCCAGCTCCGCTGATGTTGATGTTACACTTGGTTAAGCGGTGGTGTTGCCCAGGTTTCTTCAGCATAATGCAGCCTTAATTACTAGTAATAAGTAACTTGTGGGGAGATGAGACTATATAAATGCCCCGTTTCTGATCAGTGTTTTCTCATGAGCTTCGGTGTCCATTGGTGACTTAGCTCGTTCTGCGTTTTGGGTAGGCATCTATTGTGGGGGTGAGCTCTTCCTTCTCATTTATATATTTGGAGCCATGGATTCTTATTTTATTCAGTGAGTTGCAATATGTTCTTATTTTTTTTGTTGCTCAGATTGTCCCAGATTTGGTTGGTGGGAGCCTCTTCAAACTGCAGACTGGTTTCTTTACCAGCTGTGTCCTTTTGGTTTGTCCTCCTTGTTCCTTGAACACTTACTTAATTTCTGGCAGGATATTTGCCTTTTAGAAATAATTTTTCTCTTACTTTGGAAAAAGTTTCCCCCTTAAGAAAAATGGATGCGATACTTTCCTTTACAGAATGTCACAGTACCATCAGTAGCCCATCACAATGCCTCAAGATGTGACCTTAAGCAAGTCTCTCCTTATGTAAACTCACGTGATTTTTTTCCTTGCTGGTTCTGTGAAATCAGAGCAGCAGCTTATCTGCTGATAGATAGCTCAGGGACAAGATGGTTGAGTGAGATGTTGACAGTATATTTTGAGTACTGCCAGTGTGTAAAGCCTTCTGCCCGGAGCTGGAATAACTGAAGACAAGCCCCAGCTCTGCTTCCTAGGGTGGAGGGTTTAGTGGAGGAAGATGAGACTGTCTGTGCATAAGAATGAGTGAGGTCGGAAAGGTGGACTTTGGTAACAAACGGTCCTCTTTACCTGCTCATGCATGCAGGCCAAGGCAAGGCCAAGGCCTGAGCCATTTGACCTCTAAAGATACTGACAAATCACTTTCAGATTTAGATTGTTGATTACCTATACAGACAAAGGAGCCGGCTGCGTCCCATAATCTCCTCCCTAGTGGAAGGGGCAAGGGTGCGCTCAGAAGTCTCTTTTATAAGGTACGAATCCCACTCACGAGGCCCCACCCTCACGTCTCAAACACTCCCAAAGGCCCTGAGCTGAATAACAACACACTGGGCACGAAGATTCCAACATGTGAACTCTGGGGAGACACAGACTCTGCCCGTGGCAGAGACCACCTCCCATCAGCCTCCACCTCTCTCTGTGGCTGTTGAGAGACAGGTCCTCACGGACTCCTGGGTTCTGGGGAACTATGGTGGCAGTGATGTTCTGTTACAGCAGCCGAACAGCCTGAGGCAGCCTCCTGGCGCTCTGCAGGCCCCCTCCTCTGTGATCTGGGAGGGGCATAGGTGTTGCTGTGGGGCAGATCAGCTGCGCCCTGCCCCGTGGCTGTGTAGATCAGGGTGGGGTCACTGGGGCACTGTGGCGGAGCCATTCTTCTGCACTTTTCTGCTTCGTAATATGGTTGACACCTCCATACGGATATAGTCATGTGGCCTCTGAGTGTCGCTTACCTGGTTGTTCCATTTCCCCCTCGCCCTGGTCCACCTGGCTACACGTCTGTCCTGTGATTAGCTCTTGTGTGAATCAGGCTGTCCTTGGGACCTTTGTTTCTATCTGTGCTATGTTTTATATCCAACCTATACTCACAGATGGCATTTGAGAATTCTAGGTCAGGCATCCTGAGTGCCACGTTTAAGAGCATCTGGTTTGGGTAGTAGGCTCAGCTGGACAGAGTGGCCCAGGAAGCTGGTATGTTGGACCTGTGGGAGCTAGATGCGACAGGAAAGGGCTGGTGCCTGTGGGCTCACTTGGAAAGCTGGAGGTGGGATAGGGGTCTTGGAAAGAAAGTTATGGACGCGCCCTGCTGTCACATCCCCCAGCCCCAGACAGACTTTGAGTCCCTCAGAACACCCACCCTGCCCACCCGAGGGAATGAATGGAGCCCCCTTGGAATTTAGTGCCCCAGGATGTAGGAGAGGATTCAGAGCTGACCTTGGACATGGGAGGATACTGTGTTAGTGAATGGAAACTGGAAAAGGAGGAAGAATTGACCTTGAGGAAGGAGAGGGTAACCTTTTGGGGCATAGGCAGGTCTCTCTCAGTGTTAAGTGATAATTAGTTTTTACAAAGTTCATTTTAATATATTCCTGTTAAGAATGTAATTTTCTAGGTCTAGTAATGTGAAAAGATCTGAATGTTCTCATCCTCAGATTGGTGTCAAAGAGATGATGAAAGGATCCAGATTTATAGTCATTCTACTTGATGAAAATGTGTGTTTACAGCAGCTCTTGGTGATTTGGGATCCTTTGATCTCGTTTCTCATATGACTTCTGGTCCTTCACCCATAATTCAAAACAAGAGAGAAGGCAAGTAGGGGTGAAATTCAAATATTCACATTTAACTAAAGGTTCTTTTGATTATTCCTTTAAGTTATTCAGGCTAGCATGAAAGAAAGTTGACTGAATTTTATGTCCTGTTTGTCCCACGTGTAATTTAATTAGATATACCAAAAGATTGCTTTCTGACCACCAGACGTAAGTTTTTAATTTGGTTCACTGTAATGTTTTACATTTAACTAATTAAAAAATATGATGTGATGGAGTGGTCAGATGTACCACTAAGATGATTTTTTTAAATTAAAGTGTAATTGACTTACAATATTATGTTAGTTTCAGGTGTACAACAGTGATTCAGTATTTCTGTACATTACAAAACAATCACCACAGTAAGTGTAGTTACCATCTGTTACCATACAAAGATATTCCAGTAATATTGAGTATATTCTCTGTGCTGTACATTGCATCCTTATAACTTATTTTATAAATGGAAGTTGTATTTCTTCATCTTCCTCACCAATTTCACTCATCCCTCCACTCCCCTCCCTCTGGCAATCACCTGTTTATTTTCTGTGTCTGTGAGTCTGTTTCTGTGTTGTTATGTGTGTTCGTTTGTTTTGGGTTTTAGATTCCCTGTGGAAGTGCAAGCATATGGTATCTGTCTTACTCGGACTTGTTTCACTTAGCGTAATCCCCTCAAGGTCCATCCGTGTTGTCACAAATGGCAGATTTCATTCCTCTTTATGGCTGATACTCTGTTGTATGAACACACCACATCTTCATCCATTCTTCTGCTGATGGACTCACAGGTTGTTTCCATGTCTCAGCTATTGTAAATAATGCTGCTGTGAATATGGGAGTACAGATAGACTACTGTTTTTGTTTTCTCCGGATATATACCCAGAAGTAGGATTGCTGGACATGTGGTAGTTCTATTTTTAATTTTTTGAGGACCTCCATACTGTTTTTCACAGCGGCTGTGACAATGTACATTCCCACCAACAGTGTACAAGGGTTTCTGTTTCTTCACACATTAGGCTGATCTTTGTGTTCATAGAAGCGTAAAGTATCAAGAAATGACGTATTTCTAAAGAGTTTTGAATTCTTATGTGAAAGTCAGCTTCAATAGGAGCATTGCCTACATTAATATACTTACTAGACCTCTGTGAATTGTAGGTTTTTATACTTGATTTTTTCCAGCTACTGTTTGTGTTTTTTCAGGACTTTGGGTTCTTCATAGATTTGCCTATTAACTCTTACAGCTTTTGCACTTTTAAAAGCCACCTTCTTTTACAAATTGAGGTCTTTATGAAAGCAAAGGCTGTATACATTGGATTTGGGAAATGGTCCTAAGTTAGAATTGGGCCCTAATTACCAAAATTTGTGGACATTTTCTGAGTTCTCCTAGGGCTCATTTTAGTTCAAGACCACCTTGTGTATGCTTTTCAAACTAGCTGAATAGCATATGTTTAACAACCAGTTTAAACAAATGTGTTTTGTAACATGTTGAACTTTGAACATCACTGCTTTGGAAGGTGGAAAATTCCAAGTGCATGTGAAAGATTTTTTTTATCACTGGGTTACACACTTAACAGTCAGTTCTATCTCAGACTTGCCTAGTAGTGTTTGTAGAGCTGGTGAGGTTTATGGAGTATAAATAAGATAGGTTATCTCTTCCCTGGAGGACATTTGAAAGCAAGAGTAACATAAATTTGATACCCAGCTAGAAAAGAAAAGAAGAGAAAAGAAAAAAGAAAAAGAAAAAAAATATGTATGTTTAACTTGTCCTCGTGATATAAAGACTTGTGTAGCAAAGAGTGATTGCCTTTTTTTTACTGCAGCCTTAGTATCTTAAAATCAAACCAAAATCTAGATTTATTTCTTTTATGCTTAGCAAGTGAGGAGACATTTCTGTGCTTCCTACCACCAGTTGAAAAATGTTGAACTTCAAAAATGAGAAGTCACAGAAGAATTCTCCCTCATTTGTATGCTGTTACTGTCAAGATATTGGATTTCTTCTTGCAAATTGAGATGTTTTTGGTTAACTTCTCTGGATTTGAGGTTTTCAGTGTTCTTTTGCCCCTACTAATCTTTGTAAGCTTAGAAATCACCAGTTAAGTATATATATTATTAGGTAAAATAAAAAATAAAAAAGATTATTAATTTAAATAAAATCTTTAATTGAAAGTATTGTACCAATGTTAATTTCTTAGTTTTTTAAACTGTGCTGCGGCTATATAAGGTGTTATAACTTTGGGGGAAGCTAGGCAAAGGGTAGGTATGTGGAAAGTCTGTGAACTATTTTTAGAATTCTTCTGTCATCTGAAAAAATTTCAAAATAAAATATTAAAAATGACTGGACTAATTATCAGCTGCAAAATTATTAGTAATATATTCCAAAACCAGATAGAAGTCATTTGTCTGTTGTAGGTTGAATTCCTTGCTAATGTTCATTAACCTGAAAAATTGAGAGTTGATCTGTCTCAGGAGGATGGAAATGCTGTGCTCATGTGTTCAGGGAACGCAGACTCGTTCCTTCGCCTCTTCTGTTATGTATCTATATGTGTAGATAGACGCACAGATAGCAGTTTGCACACATATATGCAGTAGTAGCATCTAAAGAGGACACTGGCTTTCCAAAAAGATTATAGAATTTCATTTTAGCTCGTTACACCTTTGTTTTCTTGATGGGATTGGGGCAGTCATTTGCCTTTTATTTTGCAAAAAGCAGCATATGATTTGGGGCTTCATGTGTAAGTTGAGTGATCAAACAGTTTAATAGTGATTTGGATATAAATTTAAGAAATGAGATTTCTTTTTGAAATGAACTGGTTCTGAATTCATTTCTGAGGAACAGCATGAAGTTTCTTTGTGCAGCGGTCTTATCTTTGAACTAAGTTTAACATTTGTAGATTTCAACTTCAAAGGCTGTCACTTAGATACTTGCTATTATAAATTGTTGGTGACATCCCTATTAATAGATGAAAGGACCGAAGGTTTTTCAGCAGTTGCTGCGTGGGCCGTGCTGTTGCTTAGTGTGGACACTAACCTGGAAGCTTGGGCTGGGCTTTCATTCTTTATTAGTCAGACCTCACTTTATCCTCTTTGCCTACCCTTTTCCTTTTGTTCTAAAGCTTTCTGTGGTGATGGAAAGGTTCTGTGTCTGTGCTGTCCAGTATGGTGGTCGCCAGACACATGTGGCTGTTAGTGCTTGAAATGTAGCTAGTGTGACTGAGGGACGGAGGTTTACATTTTATTTATTGTGAAGAGTTTTACTGTGGATAGCCATGTGTGTCTAGTGGCTGCCGTTGCTCCTTCCTTAAGCTTGTTCCTTAATTCTACTTTGAATGCCAATTTAAGTGTAAAGGGACTGAACACAGACGTTCAGTTCTCCATTGTTAATATAAAATCTGTATTAAAGCAACATGGAAACCATGTTGCACCTTTTGTTTATTTGTTTGGCTTTTTTTTTTCCGGCCACGCTGCCCAGCTTGCAGGAACATAGTTCCCTGATCAGGGGTGGAACCCTGGCCCTGCATTGAAAGCACTGAGTCCCAACCGCTGAACTGCCAAGGACGTCCCCTGGGGTACCATGTTAAAACATAATTTTTTTTCACGTGAACTTTTCTGTCTTGGTAAAAATACTTGTATCTTGTCATTTTTAATCACTGTCGTAGTTTATGTTTTATGGTTCTGCCATCGTTTACTCTTCTCTTTATCCTTTTAAAATATTACATACAATTTCTATGTTACATGCAATTCTTACAAGACTAATTATGTACACTTATGTGGGGGGTACATCTTTGCTTTGTTACTCAGGAAAATCCTACGAGTAGAATTTCGCAGTCAAAGCGGAGATGTATATTAGAGTTTTGTTTTGTTTGGTGTTTGCTGCCAAAGTGCCTCTGCTGCCACCCCGTCCCCTGGCGACCCCCCTCTCCCCCAAGTTTGTGCTAGTTTACTCTGTAAACTGGCGTTTGTGGAAGGTTGTTCATCAGAGTGAGACACACTTTAGGGGTTGTGTGTTGACACAAAGACGGCTTTGAGGGGGCACCTGCACCTTCCTAAATTTTCTGTTTGTCTCTTCTTTCTGCCCTTTTCAAGGCAAAGATACAGTGACCCTGAATGTGGCATGGTGTCAGATACTTGACTTTCTGGGTTGACCTTGGGGGTGATGCTCAGCGCTGCCTCCTGGGGCAGGGTTGGGGCTTGTTTGGTGGGTCCGTGGGGAGCTCTTGCCACTGTTCTGTGGTTCTGTGCTGTCAGGTTGCTCAGTAGAGAAGCCAGTTCCTGGGCAGCGAGTCTGGAGCCTTCAGACCTCTCCCCAACGCTGCTGCCCCAGGATGGAGGCCCCAGATGAGCACAGGGGTGCCAGGTTCATGGCTGGCGCATCTCCTGCTGGACGAGAGTGAGCCATCTTCCATCAGGTCAGTGCTGCCAGTCTGGCCCTTTCTGAAAATAGGTGTTATTTTACATTTGGGACAAAAGGGGGCCTTTTTCTTTCACCCTTTTCTTAGGATGCTATCTAATCTTCCTTTTGAAAAAGGTCTCAAGTTCAGAGGCTTCTTGATAAGAATAAGTAGCCTGCCTTATTCTTAAATTATTTTATTTTTAAAGACAGTTTTTAAAAGAGCAGTTTTAGGTTCACAGCAAAATTGCGAGGAAAGTAGAGAGATTTCTCATATACATCCTGACCCACACCTGCAGAGCCTCCCCACTGCCATCATCCATCCCCAGAAAGGAACTTGTTACAGCTGATGGACCTACATTGACACGTCATCATCACCCAAAGTCCATGTTCACCTTAGGGTTCACTCTTGGTTCACTCTCTACATTCTTTGGGTTTGGACAAGTACATAATGACATGTATCCACCATGACTGTGTTGGGTAGAGTATTTTCACTGCCCTGAAAATCGACTGTGCTCCACCTGTTCATCCCTCCCTCCTCCCAACTCCTGGCAACCACTGATCTTTTTTACTGTTTCCATAGTTTCTCCTTTTCCAGAATTTCGTGTATTTGGAATCATACTGTATGTAGCCTTTTCAGACTGGCTTCTTTCACTTAGTAATATTCATTTAAGGTTCCTCCATGTCTTGTCATGGCTTGATAGTTCATTTCTTTTTAGCGCTGAATAATATCCCATTGTCTGAATGCGCCACATTTGTTTATCCATTCACCTACTGAAGGACATCTCAGTTGCTTCCGAGTTTGGGCAGTTCTAGATAAAGCTGCTATAAAACATCTGTGTTCAGGTTTTTGTGTGGGCTTAAGTTTTCAGCTCCTTTGGGTAAATACCAAGGAGCGTGCTTACTGGGTTGTATAGTATGAGTACGTTTAGTTTCGTAAGAAATCGCCGAACTCTCTTCCAAAGTAGCTATTGCATTTTGCATTCCCACCAGGAATGAATGAGAGTCCTTGTTGCTCCACATCTCACTAGCATTTGGTGGTGGTGGTGTTCTGATTTGGGCCATTCTAATAGGTACAGAGTGGTATCTCATTTTATTTCCCTGATGACATGCTTATTTGCCTGCATTTTAGAAAAAGTGGTAATATTAAAATTGTGGTGGGAACTGACCTCTGCTAGAATGGAACCTGGGGCAGTGCAGGACTGTTAGCACCGAGGTGAAATCCCCAGACTTGAGAATGGAAGGTGAAAAGCTTTTTCTTTGAACAGGTATTGAGCATGTGCAGTGTGTCAGGCTGTATGTGGATGGAAATAATGGCACTTGCTTCTCAGAAGAGGAGTTACGTGGGAAAGAAGATATACAACAGCAAGTCACAAAACAGGGCTTTATTAGATCTCTAAGAAGGTGAAAGAGGCAAATGGGTTAACATTCACGGAGCACCTGCTGTTACTTCCCTTCCCTCAACCTCGGTTTTCTCTTCTGTAAAATGGAATAATAAAAATATCTACCTCAGAGACCTGTTTGGGGGATAAAATGGGAAAAAAAGGTCAAGATCACTTACTTTGGTACAAAGTAAGCACTCAACAAATACTAATTGTTGTTAATAATACTAGGTAAAGGTCATTTCTTGTGAGGTGACATGGGCTCAAATCCTATCCATCTTATAGAGTAAAACAAACACCTTAAAACTTGGGACAGTTTGGGCATCTCTGGATTCTGAGTCCAGAGTGCTGACCTGTGTACCTTGGAACCAGCTAGTCAGGCATCTCTGGAATGCAGTTCCCCAAGAGGCTGGCTTGCCCTCCCGGGCAGCCACTTCTGTGGGAGTCACGTTGTTTGTTGGTGGAGGTGGGCAGGGTTGTCAGGGCACCCCTGTGCCTGTGTTTTTTCCCTGGACACCGTCACAGGTCTGCAGTGTGAAAGTGATTTTCCTAAACCAGAAAAAGGCACATCTGAATGACCAGAAGTAAAAGATTTCATTTAACAAAACCTCTCTCAGGGGACCTCTCATTTTGCCCAGTCTCCTGAGTAATGGGGTACAAAGAAGAGTCACATCCAGACCCCCCCACCCTCACCCCTCTTTAAAACTTTGGAGTATAGGTGCTGGTTTAAAGGGCTTGGTTACTACCTAGAAGGAAGGCCATTAGCTGTTTTTTATCGACACAAGGAAATGGGTAAGATTATCAGAAGAGTGATTTGGGTGCACCTGCTAAGGAAACTCTTGAAAGTAAGAAAGGTTAGAGCTGGAATTGACTACAGGTGAGGCTGCAAAGTCATCTTGCCTTGAGGGCAGTACGACAAAGGTGAGAACCGCTCCTTTGGGAAGGCAGCTTTGAAGCCAGAAACACCTACTCAGAGATCAGGAGACCTGCTCTACAGTTCACTCAGCCTCCTTTAGTGGCATGACTTTGGGCAAGTCTTGTGAGTTTTCTGGGCTTCAAATTTTCAGTGCTCATCTTTAGGAGTGATGTGCAGACTGTGTCCTAGTATTTTTCAGTTGCAGAAACTGCGCTGCCACAAAAATGGAAAAATCGTAGTCTTTTCCTAATTTGCAAAAAGAAAAAAAAAAAGCTTTCAAAATTGCATTGATAAGCTTTTCTTTGTTCTGAGTTTTTCTTATATAAAATTGTCTTAAACTTTTTCGCTTCTTTTTGTCTGCTACCGAGTATTGATAGGTAATATATGCGCTTGTTATTTTTAGAGATGTGGTTGTCATTGTATACCGCTAGGCTGTCAGAGGCATCTCTGTATTGGTGAAACCATTTGCAGTTTGTGGTGGCTCCATCTGCATCCCTGCCCAGAGACCAGAGGGCTGCCCTGGGGCACTGACTGCCCTGCACGGGCCCTTCCCAGTGGGATTAAAGATGATTTTTGAAGGAAAGAGTCATAAAATCCTAGATTTTAGATTCTCAGAGGGACCTCAGAGATCATCTTTCTCTCTCCTTAAATAAGGCTCAAAGTTATCCCAGGTCACAAGGCTGCCGAAAGGCCGATCAATGGGGCTGGGCGAGCAGCTCTCCAGACTCCAAGCTGGTGTACGTTCCACCACTGAATTCTGAGATCTCAGCGCTCTATTGAGAAACCCTTCACTGTTTTGCACTTTGCTGGTGTATAGGAAGGCGCAGCTGTGGCCTGCCTGTTGTCTTGAGGAACTTCCTGCTGGTCTGGCATCATGGACACCGCCCAGCTTGCTTTGTAGAAGTAGTCTAGTGCCAAATGTAGAAAAAGCGTTCTGGACTAATTCATCATCTGGCAGAAACAGCCTTGCACTGTGCTATGGACAGGGTTAGTTAAGAGTATCTGAGGTGCTGGTGACTGTGTGGGTACTGACTTCCCCCTGTGGGTGTCAGTGGGACAGAGGGACAGAGCAGGACAGATAAGTTTTGACAGAGATCCCACCCGGGACCTTGGACCCATTAGCACCATGTCACATCCCACCAGAGGCAGCAGCCTAACTGTTAAGTATGTGAACATCCTTTGGTTTCAGGGGTAAATTTGTTGTTAATCGCATTTGCAAAGCCAAGGATAAAAGGCTCAGCAGAATCAAGGGAGGTTGTGGTCTCTGGCAAGTCCTATACAGAACTGTTTCTGTGATCCCTGAAAACTTGGATTCTTGCTTTCAGAAAACACAGAAGAAATTCCAGTCAATTTTTTATGGGAAAGAATTATGAAACTATAAGAGAATAAATTATTGGCTTTGTTGATTTCAAAAAAAAAAAAAAAAAAAAGCACAGTGTTAGACCTGTGAGTTTCAGTTTGATTTGGGCTGACGGGGGTTGGGGTGGGGGCAGATCTTGCCACGGACGATAGCCTGGGAGACAGCCTCTGTGATAGCTCTGGGGCCCTGCTCCGCGGAGATAAGCCTGTGTGTGATTTTGGTGATGTGTGTGTGTAACCAGGCCCAGCTCTCAATAGAGGGCTGCTGCTAGTCACGAGGACCAGATATCTGTTAATGATTTTAGCGCTTTTCTAAGCATGGGAATATGCCAGGGTCTGCGTTCATAACATTTTCTCCTAAAAATACCTAACCATGTGAGGGCCTGTTCTGCCTGTTTTCCCGGAGCTCAGGGTACCTCGTTCCTGAACTTCACCTGAATTCCTTTCACGGTGTGCTGTAGGTGGAAGTGGATGGTGGACAGCATTCTTTGTTTCATAGCTTAATGTACTCTTTGGAGAAAACTGCTCCATTGGGCCTTCCCCTGTTAAAGTTATGTTGCCTGAGATTTTCATAGGATTTTTGTTAGTGTACTGAACCAGCTTAGGTGAGCTGAACGTATATAAAAATCTGCAATTCAAATGTGTTTCTGAGATTAAGCCTGCTAGTGTGAGATGGAATATTTTTCTGCTTCTGCACATTATCGCATTTGTGTGTTTCATAAATTGGACCCCAGAGAAATCAATATTTTATTAGATTAGAGGTGACCAAATATCTTAATAAAGGGCATTTGAATTCTGACCTGTGTTACTGTAGACTTGGCAGACTGTTTTTGAGAACAGTTGAAAGGGTGACCGGTATACCCTATCCTGGATCAGAATTCCCTGGGTGGTTACTTGAAAACACAGATTTCTAACTCTGAATCTGCAGGGATGAAATTGTGGAATGCGTGTTTTTAGTAAATCGCTCAGATGATTTGTCCTAAAACCTTAGCTCCTACAAGCCTCACAGCAGTCCCAGGATTTCACTGCTGAGGGCATGTGCTCAAAGAGGGGAGGTGAATTTTGTCTGTCACCCTACCCATATTCTTTGGGCGTTTATGTGTATTTGCTGTGTGCCTGGAAATGAGCTGGTTATGAGGCCTCAGTTGAACATTGTTCTAACTTAGCTCATAGACGTCGCAAGGTAATGATCAGGGGTCTTCTGTTCTGTTTCTGTTGCTGTATGGTCATCTGGAGACGTGGCCAGGGAGTTGCTGCTTTGGGTAAAAGCTCTTAGACTCTGTCCATTGTTGATTGCCTCCTCGGTAGCTTATTTCGCTTTTTGTTCTGTGAGGTTTTCTTAAAAAGGCTGGGTTTCTTTTCCTGTCTTCCCCACATAGCCTTCACAGCAGGACCGTATACGGATGATGTCGATAACAGCACTGCCCAGCCCACCCAGGGGACATAGATGGTGCGTGGTTCGTGACGGCGGGCTGGTGAGAGGGGACCTCCCCTTCCTTTCTGTTGCCACACTCACTCCTGCTCCCATTTCCCAAGGCTGGACTCAGTGGTCTCCTTGGCCTCCTTCTCCTTCGCCATCCTGCCAGGCTAACCCGTGAATGCTCTTTTGAAGAGTCTCTCCCTCCTCAGTGACCTTTGCCGATCCTCTGTGGCCTGGGAGGTTCTCCACAATCTCACTTCTGCCTGCTTTTCTAAACGTCTCGTCCTCCCCTTTCAAACCAAGTCTGCACCAGTTGGGACCTGTTTTTTCATCCTCCCCACAGTTTTAAATGTGGGGACAGGGCAGAGGTGTTCCCATGGCATAGGCTGCAGGGCTCGGGCAGGGTGTGGGGGTGCAGCACCCAATTTGGAAGTCAAGTGGGAAAGGGTAGCCAGAGTTAGGATGGGGACCAGGAGAGGCAGCCACAAAGGTCCAAGGAGGAAAGAACTGCAAGATGAAGAGGATGATCAACAAACAGTACTGAGTGATCCGGCAAGTGGGTGAAGACTGCAGGAGTTCCACTGTGCTTGGTGAGCAGATGATGGCAGTTTGGTGTGTTCCATAAAGACTTCAGTGGGAACAGAAGTTAAACTGCAGCAGTGAGGGGCCAGACCACTCATTTGCGAGATTTGCAAATGAAAAGGCAGGTTTTTTTTTTTTCCCCAAATGGCAGATTCTTAGGTGTATTGAAGGCTCTGAGGATGGAGCTGGTATAGAGGGGAAGAAGATCGAGAATAATTTAAAGAGCCACCGTAGAGGAGGAGGGGAGGGATGGGGTTCCCCCAGGGACTCCGTGGACTCTGAGAGGAAGGGGGAGAGGGCGGGAGGCAGGCGGCAACACTGCGTTCTGTCCTGTTGTTAGGAGAGGAGTCTCACTGCTGGCAGCGTGCGTGGGTGGGGCAGCTTGCCTTGATTCTGCAGAGATTAGTCTTGCACAGTCTGTCTTATATTATCCTCTTCTCTTGACAAAGCTTAGGTAACACACGTCTCTGGCGTGAGCCCTGGTGCGTTCTGTGGTGCCCAGACCATTGCTCGTCTGCCTGCAAGGACCCTCTGTCCCGTGTGTCATTCTCCCAACAGGCCCGGCTGTGTGCCGACGTGGTGCCTTCTCTCATGCCAACTCAGGCCTTCCCTGGAATTACTCTTTCCTGCTCCGCCTTCCTCCTCTGTGCTCATTACGTGTTCATTAACTGTAGATCTCATCCTGTAGAGAATGGAAACATATTCCCTAAAATTATGGTTATTTTTACTCATGCTTTTATTTCTTCTGCTAGGTTATAATGAAGGATTTTTAGATCCAGGAATAATTTTAAAGGTAATAAAATGTAGTAAGAAAGTGTATGTAAGTATCAGAGGACAAGCCTGAGTTGGGCTGACTTGAATTTGAGTCCTGGCTCTGCTTCTCCCGGGTATGGCTTGGGGTGGTTACATCCTGTTACCTTATCAGCCTACAAAGTGGGGATCATGAAACCTACCTTTTAGGGATGTGGGACCCAGGCCTGTCCACAGTAAGTGCTCAATAGTCCACACTTCAGTTGTTTATGCAGATTCCTTGCTTCCCAACAACGTTTGGCTGAACCTTGGGAGGGATGACAAGGTAGAGGAGAGCAGGTGAGTGTGTCCCTTCTTCCTCCTCGGTGTGGTGAGGGCAGGGATGTGAGGTTCTGCTCTGAACTTCCCGTGGCTGTGTGCGTTGTGAGATGCACGCAGTAAAGAGGTAGTGGATGCTCTTTATAACTGTATTCACTTGTTTCCAAAAGTACCTTATGCAAATAGCAGGTTCATTTTTTTCCTGGTGATTGCATAGAAGGAAGCACATATTTATTCTAGGAGAGTAGTGTACACATAGTTGATAGCATCATTTTGTACAGTTTTTTTTTTTTTTTTGATTGGCAGCTAGTTGGGAGTAGCACAGAATTAGATATTTATAACATTTCTGGCAAGAGGTGCAGCTTATAAAATTCAGGTTTCCCCCATTAAAGTTCCTCTGCTTTCTTTGACCACAGAACCCTGGGCATATTGAAATGATTTATTTTTTGGCCCTTTCCTTTCCAGAACAAATGCTGAGGCTTAGACATTTAGTGGGGCAGCTGTGTGAGGCGTACATACCACATAGCCTATGAAACCAGAGAAGGAGTATTACCATGGGGTTAATTTTTTCTTATTAATTTTTAATATATTTGACATTGTTGCTGGGTAGCTGATCCTTCCATTTTCTCAGTAGGAATACAAATGTTTCTTAACAGAGAAACAGGAAAAGAAGCTTGCTCTATGAGAATTCGACAAACCAGTATAAATATTTTAAAAGAGTATTCTGTTCGTCTCCGTAGCCAGTCACGCCAGGTTTTATCTCTCGTCCATCTTTGTGATAAATGAGTGCACATTAATTTTTAGTGCTGAAGACTATGTTTCATGACAAAGAGGCTAGTGACAAATGACATTTCCAACCAAGAGATTGTGTTGAGATGCTTTGCAGATGCAGATGGGGTGGTGTTTCATAATTGAGCCAGTGGGAAGCATTTCATTGAATGGTGATGCAACTGTGATCTTTGTGAAGTGTTTCTTGGTTTGTCAGATACGCATTCTGAAACAGTTATTTTCATAGCCTACTAGAGGTCTAACTGGAGGTCTGATACATGTGTCTATGGGAAATAGGTAAATGTGTCAAAGAGAATGCTGACAAAAGGGGGGGAAATGAAGTCATTGCCCGTGGAAGAGATTTGGATTGTTAAAACCAGGATGCAAAGGAGACAAAAAGTGTATTGTCAGCGCTTGGTAAGAAGTGGTGCTGAGCAGGTTCTCTGATGCTTGTCATTTGATAGAAAAGAAGAAGGGTTAAGAATGAGGATTCAGGTTTTAAGAAAGGAAGTTGAAAAGCTCCAGGGAAATGAATGTGGATAGGTCAGTGCCCCTCCCTCCCTCTGTCCTTCCCTTCCTTCCTTCCTTCCTTCCTTGCTTCTTTCCTTCCTTCCTTCCTTCCTTCCTTGCTTCTTTCCTTCCTTCCTTCCTTCCGAGTGCTCATAGAAGCTTTACTTCGAATAGCCAAAAACTAGAAACCACCCAGATGTCCTTAAACTGGTCAGTGAGCATATTATGGAACACTATACAGCAATCAAAAGGAATGAACTACCTACACATGTAACACCCTTTGTGCATCTCCCAGGTGTTGGGCTGAGTGAAAGAAGCCAGTCCTCAGCAGTGACACTGTGTACAGTTCGAAGTGTGGGGCTGTTCTCCTTTCACTTTCTTTGGTTCCTGCTCACCTTTCCACTCTTTCATCTCTCCTTCACTTTTGTCCCTAGTGTCTCTCTCTCTTCTGTTGTCTCTGCTGTGCTTCTTGGATTCCCATAAAAGACTGCCTGCGACAGACACCAGCAGGCAGACAGAGCACTGTGCTTCCTGTGCTTATTAAGCTCCTCTCCATGCACCTGTCATAGCACAGACTTGGAGAGATGGATTCAAAAGCCACCCTTTAGAGTTTCTGAGATACAGTAAAGGTAGCATAATGTCCTTGTGGTCTATCAATGCTGTAGCAAAAGGCAGAATTTTCTTTTTTTCCAGCCGAGTAATATTTCTTTGTATATGTATGCCACAACTTCTATATCCATTCATCTGTCAGTGGACATTTGGGTTGTTTTTGTGTCTTGGTTATTGTAAATAGTGCTGCTGTGAACATTGGGGTGCAGATATCTCTTCAACAGAGTGTTCTCTTTTTCTCTGGACATACACCTAGAAGTAGAATTGCTGGATCACATGGTAGTTCTATTTTTAATATTTTGAGGAACCTCCATGCTGTTTTCCATAGTGGCTGTACCAATTTACAACCCCACCAACAGTAAACAAGGGTTCCCTGTTCTACACGTTCTCACTAGCATGTGTTAGCTCTCATCTTTTTAATGATAGCCATTCTAACAGGTATAAGGTGATATCTCATTGTGGTTTTGGTTTGCGTTTCTCTGATGTGTAATGATGTTGAATACCTTTTTGTGTACCCCTTTGGCCATCTGTGTGTCTTCATTGGAAAAATACCTATTCAGTTCCTTTGCCAATTTTTAATTGGGGTATTTTGTTGTTGTTGTTGTTACTGAATTCTTCATATGTTTTGGATATTAACCCCTTATCAGATGTATTATTTGCAAGTATTTTCTGCCATTCTGTAGGTGTTTTTTCATTTTCGATTGTTTCTTTTGCTGTACAGAAGATTTTAGTTTGATGTAGTTCCACTTGTTTGTTTTTTTTATTTTGTTGCTTGTGATTTAGGTGTTACATCCAGAAGATCATTGCTGAGACCCATGTCAAGGAGCTTTATTTCTATGTTTTCTTTTAGGAGTTTTATGGTTTCAGGTCTATAAGTCTTTAATCCATTTAGAGTTTATGTTTGTGAGTGGTGTAAGATAGGAGTCTAGTTTCATTCCTTTACTTGTGAATATCCAATTTTTCAGTATCATTTATTGAAGAAACTGTCTTTTCTCCATTGTGTATGCTTGAATCCCTTGAGAAATATTAGTTGGCTGTATATGCAAGGGTTTTTTTTTTGGGCCCTCAGTTCTGTTCTATTACTGTATGTGTATGGTTTTATGTCAGTATCATACTGTTTTGATTACTGTAGCTTTATAATACAGCTTGAAATCAGGAAGTGAGATGCCTCCTACTTTGTTCTTTTTCAGGTTGCTTTGGCTCTTTGGAATAGTTTATGGTTTCATATACATTTTGGGATTTTTTTTTTCCTATTTCTATAAAAAATGCCATTGGAACCCTGATAGGGATTGAATTGAATCTGTAGATGGCTTTTTGTAGTATGGACATGTTAACAGTATTAATTCTTACAGTCTATGAACATGGGATACCTTTTTATTTATTTGTGTCTTCTAGATTTCTTTCATGAATGTTGTGTAGTTTTCAGTATAGAGAACTTTCACCTCCTTGGTTAAATTTATTTCTAGGAATTTTATTCTTTTTGATGCTATTGAAAATGGGTTTTCTTTATTTCTTTTCCAGATGATTCATTGTTAGTGTATAGAAAATGCTACTGATTTTGTGTGTCAACTTTGTATCCTGCAACTTTACTGAATACATTGATTATATCTAATGGTTTTTTGGTGGACTGTTGAGGATTTTCTATATATTAAATCATGTCATCTGCCAATAGAACCAATTTTACTTTTTCCTTTTCAAGTTTGATGCCTTTTCTTCTTCTTGCCTGATTTCTCTGGCTAGGACTTCCAGGACTGTGTTGATTGGGGATGCTGAGAGTAGTAGGCACTCTTGTCTTGTTCCTGATTGTAGAGGAAAAGCTTTCAACCTTTCACCGTTGAGTATGATGTCAATGGTGAGATTGTATTTTTCTTAAAGCCCTTTTTTTTTTTAACATAATGCAGATATTCTTTGATACTATACCAAAACTTGACAGTGATAGTTTATTATAGGTTAGTTGCAATGGGGAGTCTAAAACCATTTATTCTGTTACATTAAAATGTATTGATCTAGCTTGTAGATTGAATGGATCTTTTACCCATGCAAGTTTTGTAACATCATTCTTCGATCGTTTGGAAAATACTGGTTTACCAAGTTATGCAGATATTCCAAATATTGACATGTTTCATCCATCCATCTATCCATCTATCTGTCTATCTACCTAAAATTACTCTTGACTCACCTCTGATCTCATAAGAAATGTCTTTTGATTGTTAGAAACCTTCAAGGTTATGATGGCAGATATGAGTTTCCAGAGTTCTAACTTCTAGGTGAATGCTCACATTTATATCATTAGCAATACAGATTTGAACTAACATGCTCTCTTCAAATATTAACAAATAGCCAAGTCTGAATAACTGTGGTTTGTCCTTCTTTCTTTCAGGTAAAAATGATATGCTATGAAAATGGCTAGTTTAGCTTACAACTGAATAGCCACATGCTTAGGAGATTTTTCTCAAGGTAACCATTGAAATACTTGCCATTTCACCACATAGAATATTAAAAAGATATTTACTCAAGGGTAGAGGTCTAGTGAAATTAATCATCTTTACTATTTCATTGAGGGCATTCTTAAGTGAAACTGTCCCCACCTTCCACTTTTGTGAGTACATGAGGGGGAGAATACTAGAAGTACTGGTACAGTTTGGTGTCACTACCTTGATTTGTGCCAGGGTGTCAGCAGTTTTCACCACCATGGCCTTTGCACCATTACTGCAAACGTCAACACAATGAAAAGGCAAAAATTCTTTCTTTACAGTGCAGATAATTTCAGACCCCCTGAAAGCTTCTCGGGAGATTCAGGGACCACATTTTGAGGCCCACTGAACTAGCACATAGTAGGTATTAAGTACATACATCAGTTGGTGTTATTGTCTTGTATGATAATTCTTTATTTATAGCTCTGTCTTCTTTGATCCAGGCTCTTATCTCTTCATCTCCAGCAATGGGCACTGTGTCCCAGAGACAGTAGGACATTGATACATGTGGGATTAATGCGTGAACTCCTGTGGGTTAGTATTGGAGGAGGTCATGTTAAATAGCTACCTGCTGTGCTGGATGCTAAAGGGAAGGAGGCTGTTTTACGGGATGTGTAGTTCATCTTTTGGTGCTTTCTTAATAACTTCGATGGTGAATGACATTTTCCCCAAGGGTACCAGACGACTGCAGAATTTGATATTTGACATCTGGCTGTTTACCTACATCTCAGGGGTTCCTGTGGTGACATTTGAGCTCACGAAGATGTTTCAGGCAGCTGGAGCATGTGTGGTTTCCAGCCGTCACGTCTTTCCAGGAATTGGCCCATGTGTCCATTTGGATGTCCACAGGGAACACAGGTGCTAGTGCAGGGAGGGCACAGCTGGGACACGGGAGGCTGAGTAGCCACGGGAGGCTGAGTTCCACCCGGATCCATTTCTACATTAAGACCTGGTTTCTCAGCACTTTAAGCAATGTTTTTATTTGTTTGTTTTTGTTTTTAATTTCATGACAAAAAGTTCATGAGTTTTGGAGCCATTACCTTAAAGAGTTGGAAGAGTTTTTTGGTATGCTTTATCCTAATCCTGATATTTGGGTAATTAACCTGGAGGTGACTTGTTATATTTAGATTTTTTTTTTTTTTCAAAATTGACATCTGCTTCACTTCTGAGCTCTTCCTTATTACCAGTGTTGTTTTCAGTGGGAGAAGCCGCTTTCCTTTGTAAGTGGATTCTCTAGTGTGTGATCAAAATACTCCCTTCTTGCAGAGGGCTCAGAAGTTGAAAGGGAACCCCAGCTGTTGGCCTTGGAGGTTGTGATAAGGCATGATATTCGGTGTTTCACAGCATAAGAGATTGTGCCTGGTGTTAACCTGTTTATATGGGTGGCTCCTTAGAAGTCCTCTGGTACTGCTTCCTATGCTAGGGTGCAATGTACTGAGGAGGCCTGGGGGTTTTTGTTTTGTTTGTTTTGTCTTTAGTGATCTGAGCCTTTAGAGCCGAGCCAGAAGGAGAGCAGAGAGCAGGGCGGGGTGTTGGGGAGGGGCTGCCACCTGGGGGCCACAGCGTGCTGTCCCGCATCCCGCTGGCTCTGATCTTACTAGCTTGATAGGGAGGCAGGATTATTACCCCTGTTTCATAGATGCGGAGAGAGACTCACAGCTGCTGCTCTAAAGTCCTAGGTTAGTCAGGGGTGCAGTGGGCCCCGGTCCTCAGGGCTCCTGCTTCCTACGGACGCGTGTTGGATTGTAGCCATGCTCGGCTTGCTCTGTGAGAGGTGCTGGCGAAGCTGGTGTGCCAAGTGGCGACCTGGGAAAAGACTCGGATTGAAGTCAGAAGGAGCACTTGGAGGCTTGCGGAAGTGGAGTGGCCCCTGCCCGAGCTTGATTCATAGGTCAGGGGCTGCTGAGGCCACACGCACATGAAGAGTGTCCAGCAAGGCTTGTTATGACCACAGAAACTTCATGGGGAGCGCGAGGCAGGCCCTCAAACAGGCCGAGAGGTGTCTTAGGAGAGCAGGAAAAGGACCCTAGGGTGGCTTTCATTGTGTTTCCAGGGTGAGCCTGGCTGAGGACCTCCTTGCCTGCCTGCTTGGCTTGAAAGTCCTGCATGTGCCGAAAGGGGTCCCTGGCTTTCTTTCCAGCTCATCCCCAGAAAGCCTTAGCTCATGGTATGTATTGCATTCAATTCATGTAGCGTTTTGAGGGGTGTTTCCCTCCTCCAGCAGCAGTCCTCATCATCACTGTGTTTTTTGCTGGGCTCTGATCCATGAAGAGCAGAAAGATTCAGGGCACCAGGTTCGGGTCATCAGGGGCGTGGGTCTGAAAGTGCTGGTCCCATTTTGGTTTGTATTTTGAGGTGAATGCCTGGAGTCAGTCTGACATCTAGACATTGAGGCAAGTGTGTGTAGGGCATCAGAAGGGAATAGTGTAGTGAATCCTGTATATTCATCACCCAGATTCAATAATTCCAAGATATTTCCCAGGTACACCTGACTGTTACGCATAAAGCACTTAACTCTGCCTTCCTTTTGTTACCTCACAACAGCCCTGTGGGGCAGATATTATTTATCTCCATCTTTAAGATGAGAACACACTGACAGGCCCAGAGAGAGTAAGTAACTTGCCTAGGATCACACAGCAGCAGCCAGCCTTCAAAGCCTGTGTGCTGACTCCCTCCACTGCTCTGCCTGGGAACGCTTCTTAGCTGGTCTGACACAGTCCGCTGGAGTCAGACTAGGTGTGGGACCAGGAGATCTCTCTTCTTCATTGTTTCTTTTATGATGATTTTCTTGTGACTTTTCTCTTGCCATTATTCTTCGGCACCCAGCTACTTTATGGGCTTGAAACTTCTGTACCATTTTTACCCTGCGAAGCAGACAGTGGTGTACCGAGGACTGGGTGGTAGGAGTAGTCTGCTAGAGTGTGGGTGGTAAAGGGGTGCAGCGTCTGTAGGAAATTTAATAATAATAATAAAGCCATCCAGAAGTTTGTCTGCAAAGTCTGAAAGTCTAGAATTATGCCTATAATTCTGCATGTCGGTGATAACATATTTCTCCAACAAAAATCTTTTGTTGGTGTGTGTTCTGAATAATTGCTGTTGTAACTTGAGTTTTAACAATATATGTGTAAGCCTCAAATGAGTGCTTTTTGGTTACTTATCCTTTAATAGACGTTGTAGACTACATGGAAGTTAAAGCAGAGACTCCTAATTATACAGTTAGCCTCCAACACATGGTGGGGGATTCAGCTACATGCATTCATTTCGAGAGAAGATTTTTAAGAGTTTGGAATTGTTCCAGCTTGCTTCAGACATTCTTAATGTATTTAATCCCTGTGGTAGTGTATATTTCTGCATTTAAACAGTAGATTTGAAATGAGTAATAATAGTATTATTGAGGTTTGTGATTCTGTCATTCTGTGTGACCATTTGGAGTTTTTGTTTCTGCTTAAAAATTGGAACAGTGAAACAGCGCAGACCTGGAGGTGTAATATTTTTCTTTGGTAAGTGCAAATTTTAGTTCATACGTGAACTATTTTATTATATTTGCATAATATCAGTAAAGTTGAAATGTATTATTTTAAAATTGATGGTTCTGATACTAGTCATGAAAATAATGGATTTTTACCTAAGTGTTACTGACAATAATTTTTTCATATGAGGAGAGTGTTTTAAAAAGTGATCCTTCCTGGGTGTTGAATACACTAAGTATGCCCTTGTAGGCAGAGTTCTTTTTCTGTGATTCTTTTTTAAGTGAACAGAATGAGAATCTTTTCCGTGCAACTGGAACCTTTGGCAGGACAGGAAAAAAGATGCACACAAAGGCATTACTCTATTGAGGGATGAGTCTGTGCCAGAAATCACTGCTGGCACTTGCTGCGCCTTTATCTCACTCTGTGACTTTGTTCAGGGCCCACAGCCTGTGAGACAGAGCAGTGAGGCTCCAGCGGAGTCTGCTGGGCCTCTCAGCTGGCCAGCAGCAAAGGGTGGCATTGAGGCTGCTCCTAGGCGGTGGGCTGGCGGACATTCTTTGTCCTCTGCTCTGACCTGTAGTGTCGCTCAGGGCAGTGGTTCCTACTTGATTTTGCCCCCAGGGGATATTTGGCAAGGACTGAGACATTTGTTGTCACAACTGGAGGGGATCTGATACAGCTGGAGGGGCATCTGGTAGGTAGAGACAGGGATGTGGCTGAACATCCTCCAGGGCACTGGACAGCCCTCCACCCCCACGGCAAGGAATTCTCTGGCCCAGAATGTCCATGGTGCTGAGGAATTCTGACTTAGGGCAAATCACTTAAAATTTCTTAGCCTGTTTTCTCATTTCCTCAAAATGGAAAAATAATCGTGCTTTTCTCATCGGGATTTTGTGGCAAACTGTGGGAGATGACACATTGAAGAGGTCAGTTGTTGGTGGTGTAACGGTGATGGTTAACCTGGTGGAGGACCCGGAGGACGGAAACCTGCTGCTGTGACCAGTCGCTCAAGTGCAGTAGCAACACTGCGCCCCGTGTCCGCGTGCTCTAAGCTGATGGTGGTGCTTAGTATCTATCCACCCTCCCTCCCTCCTTCTTTCCCTCCCTCCCTGTGCAGCTTGCAGGATCTTAGTTACCCACCCAGGCCACAGTGGTCCTAACCACTGGACTGCCAGGGAATTCCCAGGATCCTGCCTTTAAATTAGGAAATTGCACTGGAAATCACTTAGAAACATTTGAACAGAAAGTAGAGTTTCTGGTCAAATGCTGGTTTGTCAGTATTTTCTAAACTGGTCTAATGAGCAGTTTAGAATGAGCAACCCCCTGGGCTGCTCATTAAATGACAAGATCCTTCCCCTGAAGACTTTCAGAGGTTTGGGGGTGTGGAGGTTGCAGGTACAATTGGAATCCTCCGTGTTAACAGTCGTCCTAGGTGATTCTCAAGATCAGGCAAGTTTGGGAGACAGTCCTTTTAGGTAGGAAAAGAGTTCCTTTGTCAGTGAGTTTGGGAAGTGCTGGCTTCTTTCCTCTAGCACTTGGCTGAGCCTTTAAAATGAGAATTTGCGTTATACCTTGTGGGGAGTGGGAGTAAGATTACATTAGGTGACATTTCCCAAACTTATTGACTATTGAATCCACTTTTATTACGCACACAGCAGCGTGGTGTTCCACAAACAACACTTTAAGAAACAACAAACTATAACAACCCACACTCCACGAATTCTAGTTAAAGGGGGCTTCCAGCTAGTGTTTCTAACAGGCTGGCTGCTTTGCTTTGTAATGTCCCAGAAGATAAGCAGTTGGGGGAAGCATGCAGTGGAGGAAGTGGGGTTGATGCAAATCACAGTTCACTGGAGTAGAACTTCAAGGCACATTGAGTCCCTTGGGTCTGCATACGCACCACTGAGATGGCCCCAGGCCGCTCCTGTGGGTGGAGTTGGCCTGGGGGCCTCCCAGCTTGGGAATGGGGGCGGAGCTTCCCTTAGGATGCACTTCTCTGGGCTCGTGATGGTGGCAGTCCTACCCTCTGGTTGATGCCTTGGAAGGGTATCTAATTTCTCCCCTAGGTCCGCACCATGCTTGTCTTAGGAAGTTTTGCCGGTGCTTAGATGGCTGATGAGTTCCTTTGGGGCCACCATTTCAGCCAAGGACCTTCATCTCTAGGAATGCACATCAGTGCACAGAGTCAAATTCCCCCAGCCTTTGCTCCCAGCAAAGGGATTGAGCTCCTCTGTATTTCACAGTGATTGTGGCAACAAGATAGTAGCAGAGACTCAGGTGTATAATAGCCGTAGGCCTGCTGAGAACTGATGGTGGCTAATAATCTGATTGGTACCTGCAAATTTTGGTTCATAGGTAAAATACTTTGTCAGCAGTTTCCCAGAGTGGAATATATACTCCCAGCAGCAAGTTTGAAAATTCTCGTTGTTCTGCATCCTCACCAGTACTGATCTTTCTTTTAAAGTAAGTGAAATTTCATTTCACTCTGGTGTTCCTAATAGTAGATAAAAGTTAAAAACCTTTGCAGTGTGCATCCTCGGAAGCATCACGTTCAGTGTGGGTATTGGGGTGTGCTCCATAAACGGGAACTCTGCGGTCTCTGCACCCAGGAATGAGGTGTTAGGGCTCCAGTTGAGAGTGACAGTGGCGCTCAGCTGAGCCACTGGAAAGAAAGGTTAGCACTGAACTGTCCATTGCAGTGAACATGAAGACATGATTTAACATAAATATGTGGGTCGTAAACATCACTTCATATCTATACTAATGTTTCTTGTAAATGTCTTGCTCCTTTGTCTGTTTATATATTTGTTCCCAACAATCTGATTAAAATGAGAAATAGAGGAATAGAATTGGATGTGCTTTTGGACCTTTGGATATGAAATTCTATTAGATTTAGCTGAAAATTTGTATCAGGATCCTGTGAAAGGGCAGCTGGCAACACGGGGACACTTAACGTGGTGTTGGCTGTCATTCAGGAGTCATTCGTCACATCCTGCGAGTTCTTTCTTTGTCTTTGTATCACATCAGAGTCTGTGGGGTCGCCTTCTTCCCTCATTGGTGCTGGTGAGAAGGCAGGGCTGGGGAGGAAGGGGACCCTTTGCAGAGCACAGTGGCTGCGTTTGTCTCTCAGGTCTCTCGGGAGAGCTGTGTACGTCGTGATCTGCTGTTTCTTTCCCCCTTCAGCGTACAAGGGGTCAGAGGCGCTCCCCTGAGAAAACGTGAGTTTGGAATGACTAGCGAGGCTGTTCTCAGTGCCAGGGGAGGGTAGTGATGAAGAGGAGACCCTTCCGCTCCATAACCAGAGAGCCTGAGCAGGAATGAGACTGTCTGATTAGCGTCCCGTCTGGTGCAGTTGTGGGACAGGATGGTGGACGGGGAGCAGCTTTAATCAGCCTGCTGACCACACGTGCAAAGTAGGACGTTGGGTGATACCTTGGAGAAGCCATGTGTATAGATCAGGAAAAAGAGCTCAAGCAAAGGGAGGAGGGGAGGATATACTTGTTCTTAAAAGCGATTATACTTTGCAGATGACATGATATTATATATAGAAAACCCTAAAGACTCTACCAGAAAACTGCTAGCACTAATTGATGAGTTTAGTAAAGTAGCAGGATACAAAATTAATGCACAGAAATCTCTCGCATTCCTATACACTAACAACGGAAGAGCAGAAAGAGAAATTAAGGAAACTCTCCCATTCACCATTGCAACAAAAAGAATAAAATACCTAGGAATAAACCTGCCTAAGGAGGCAAAAGATCTGTATGCAGAAAACTTTAAGACATTGATGAAAGAAATCAAAGATGACACAAACAGGTGGAGGGACATACAATGTTCCTGTATTGGAAGAATCAACATCGTGAAAATGTCTGTACTACCCAAAGCAATTTACAGATTCAATGCAATCCCAATCAAATTACCAATGGCATTTTCCACAGAACTAGAGCAAGAAATCTTACGATTTGTATGGAAACGCAGAAGACCCCGAATAGCCAAAGCAATCTTGAGAAGGAAAAATGGAGTTGGTGGAATCAGGCTTCCTGACTTCAAACTATACTACAAGGCCATAGTGATCAAGACAGTATGGTACTGGCACAAAAATAGAAAGGACGATCAATGGAATAGAATAGAGAACTCAGAAGTAAGCCCAAACACATATGGGCACCTTTTCTTTGACAAAGGAGGCACGAGTATACAATGGAAAAAAGAGAGCCTCTTCAATAAGTGGTGCTGGGAAAATTGGACAGCAACATGTAAAAGAATGAAATTAGAACACTTCCTAACACCATACACAAAAATAAACTCCAAATGGATTAAAGACCTACATGTAAGGCCAGACACTATAAAACTCCTAGAGGAAAACATAGGCAGAACACTCTATGACATACATCAAAGCAACATCCTTTTTGACCCACCTCCTAGAATCATGGACATAAAATCAAGAATAAACGAATGGGACCTCATGAAACTTAAAAGCTTTTGCATAGCAAAAGAAACCATAAACAAGACTAAAAGGCACCCTCCGAATGGGAAAAAATAATTGCCTATGAAACAACGGACAAAGGATTAACCTCCAAAATATACAAGCAGCTCATGAAGCTTAATACCAAAAAAGCAAATAACCCAATCCACAAATGGGCAGAAGACCTAAATAGACATTTCTCCAAAGAAGACATACAGATGGCCAACACACACATGAAAAGATGCTCCACATCACTCATCATCAGAGAAATGCAAGTCAAAGCCACAATGAGGTATCACCTCATACCAATCAGAATGGCCATCATCACAAAGTCTGGAAACCACAAATGTTGGAGAGGGTGTGGAGAAAAGGGAACTCTCCTGCACTGTTGGTGGGACTGTAAGTTGGTACAGCCACTATGGAAAACAATTTGGAGGTTCCTTAAAAAACTACAAATAGAACTACCATATGATCCAGTAATCCCACTCGTGGGCATATACCCAAAGAAAACCATAATCCCAAAAGAAACTTGTACCATAGTGTTTATTGTAGCACTATTTACAATAGCCAGGACATGGAAGCAACCTAAATGCCCATCAACAAATGAATGGATACAGAAGATGTGGCATATATACACAATGGAATATTACTCAGCTATAAAAAGGGATGAGATGGAGCTATATGTAATGAGGTGGATAGACCTACAATCTGTCATACAGAGTGAAGTAAGTCAGAAAGAGGACAAATATTGTATGCTAACTCACATATACGGAATCTAAAAATGGTACTGATGAACTCAGTGACAAGAACAAGGATGCAGATACAGAGAATGGACTGGAGAACTCGAGGTATGGGAGGGGGCGGGGGGTGAAGGAGAAACTGAGACGAAGTGAGAGAGTAGCACAGACATATATATACTACCAACTGTAAAATAGTCAGTGGGAAGTTGTTGTATAACAAAGGGAGTCCAACTCGAGGATGGAAGATGCCTTAGAGGACTGGGGCGGGGAGGGTGGGGGGGACTCGAGGGGGGGGAGTCAAGGAAGGGAGGGAATACGGGGATATGTGTATAAAAACAGATGATTGAACCTGGTGTACCCCCCAAAAAATAAAAAAAATAAAAAAAAATAAAAAAAGCGATTATATATACACAGTTTGCTTGTTATTTAAAAACTTACTGTGGATGGAGCAGGATAGAAAGCCCAGAAATAAACTATGGTCAGCTATTCTATGACAAAGGAGGCAAGGATATACAGTGGAGAAAAGGCAGCCTCTTCAGTAAGTGGTGCTGGGAAAACTGGACAGCTACATGTAAAAGAATGAAATTAGAACACTCTTTAACACCGTACACAAAAATAAACTCATAATGGATCAAAGACCTAAATGTAAGGCCAGACACTATAAAACTCCTAGAGGAAAACATAGGAAGAACACTTTTTGACATAAGTAACAGCGAGATCTTTTTTGATCCACCCCCCTAGAATAATGGAAATAAAAACAAAAATAAATAAGTGGGACCTAATGAAACTTCAAAGCTTCTGCACAGCAAAGGAAACTATAAGCAAGACGAACAGACAACCCTCAGAATGGGAGAAAATATTTGCAAATGAATCAACAGACAAAGGATTAATCCCCAAATTATATAAACAGTTCATGCAGCTCAGTATCAAAACAACAAACAACCCAATCCAAAAATGGACAGAAGACCTAAATAGGCATTTCTCCAAAGAAGACATACGGATGGCCAAGAGGCACATGAAAAGCTGCTCAACATCACTGATTATCAGAGAAATGCAAATCAAAACTACAATGAGGTATCACCTCACACCGGTTAGAATGGGCATCATCAGAAAATCAACAGACAGTAAATACTGGAGGGGGGTGGAGAAAAGGGAACGCTCTTGCACTGTTAGTAGGAATATAAATTGATACAGCCACTATGGAGAACAGTATGGAGGTTCCTTGCAAAACTAAAAATAGAACTACCATATGACCCAGCAATCCCACTACTGGGCATATACCCCAGAGAACACCATAATTCACAAAGACATATGCACTCCCGTGTTCACTGCAGCACTATTTACAATAGCCAGGACATGGAAGCAACCTAAATGTCCATCAACAGATGAATGGATAAGAAAGATGTGGTACATATATACAATGGAATATTACTCAGCTGTAAAAAGCAGTGAAACTGGGACATTTGTAGAGACATGAATGGACCTAGAGACTGTCATACAAAGTGAAGTGAGTCAGAAAGAGAAAAACAAATATCGTATGTTAACACATATATGTGGACTATAGAAAAATGGTACAAAATCAACTGGTTTGCAAGGCAGAAATAGAGACCCAGATGTAGAGAACAAACATATGGACACCAAGTGGGGAAAGCAGGGAGGGTTGGGGGGGGAATGAATTGGGAGATTTGGAGACCAAATAGTACACTCTAAATATATGCAGTTTATTGTATGTTAACTGTATCTCAATAAAAGTTCTTTAAAAAAAAAAATTACTGTGGGCAGTTTTCTAAGTTCAAAAAATGACAAAATTTTGGACAGTGTAATAAATTGGACAGTGTAGTTAATATATAGCAAGTGGCATTAAACCTGCTGCCAGCATCCACAAGATAATATTTAAGGCCATAGGTCGCTGATGGGTTCTGAACACAGCTGTAGAATTTCATACCGGAGCCCGGCTTTCCTGAAAATAACTGAATTAGGTGCGGCCTTCCCCTCTGGCCTCCGTCCTGCTGAGGCTGTGCTCCCTGGAGTCATCTTGAGCGAGCAAACAAATACCAGGCTGGGATCCAGGGGAAGCAGTCCCTTTGTACCTTTCCACGTTCATTTTCACTTAGCGTTTCAGAACGTAGCCTTGCAGGTAACTTTGGGGCTGTTTTCTGCTCTGGAGAGCAAGTCCAGAGGTGCAGACTCTCCCTGGCCCCTGATTCTGCAGCTTTTTGTGGTATCACATTTAAATGCAGTGCTCCATGGTAAGCTGTGTTTCTAGTCTCTGTTGACTAAGGCTGCAGCAGAATAGCCTCTGCTAGCAGACATTTCAGAAGGCTGCGTGAGCATCGTACACCTGGCACTCACACGTTCAAAGTGGTGGTGTTGGCAGAAGAGTTGTGACCTTGTGTTTGACTGGTTTGTCTCCCAAATGACAGCTCTCTTGGCTGATGAGTGTGTGAAGGATGTTTCGAGAGCCCGCCCTGGAGACTTACTGCAACATGGTGAATGTGTGCAACTCAGCCCTTTGTGCTTCTGGCTGGAGAGTTAAGGTTTAACGGCCTCACTCTCCTTGCCGAGTGGCTGATGAAGCATCTTAAGAATGGGTGTTCTGTTTCACATGTAAATAGCTGTATCTTCCCACTGAAGGGGTCTTGATTAATTTTCTGTTGTTGCCTTAACAAATTACTACACACTTAGTGGTTTAAAACACTGGTTGTTTTATCTGGTAGTTCTCTAGCTCAGAAGTGACAGCAGGTATCACTAGGTTAACATCAAGGGGCTGGCGGTACTTTGCAGCTCTAGGGGAGAATCCTC
Source organism: Hippopotamus amphibius kiboko (assembly GCF_030028045.1). Lineage (NCBI taxonomy): Eukaryota > Metazoa > Chordata > Mammalia > Artiodactyla > Hippopotamidae > Hippopotamus > Hippopotamus amphibius. Next base: position 117,893,266 of record NC_080189.1, on the reverse strand, counting down.
TTTCCCTGCCTTTTCCAGCTGCATTCCTTGGCTTGTGGCCCCTCCTCTGTCTTCAAAGTCAGCAGCCCAGTATCTCATGACTCCTCTTCTCTCATCATGTTTCTTCTACTTCTGTTTCCCACTGCTAAGTGAATTACACTGGGCTCACCCAGATAGTCCAGGATAATGTCCCGATTCTAAAGTCCTCGAGGCCATCTGCAATTTACATTCCCCTTCGTCATGTAAGGGAACATATTTATAGCTTCCTGGGGTTAGAATGTGGACATCTCTGGAGCCATTATTCTACCCACCACAGGCTCTTTCTGTATTTCCATAGTACCCTGATCTGTACTGAGCTGTATATAAGTTTTGCTTGAGTGTATTTCATTCCTGCTCAGTTTCACACACTCTTCTCCGACCACCGCATGGTCTGTGTCACCTTTGAATTCCCAGCATTTCCACAGCACCTGGCGCACATGCAGGGTGCTCAGTGAGTGCTCGCCAAGCTAAACAGAACTGTTTCAACCCCCCCCCGATTTTAAGAACGAATTTCAGAGCTAGAGAATTGTGACTTTTACAGCAAAGCAGTGAGAGCTCAAAACCCCTTTTTTCTCTTGACTCTTGTGAAGCCAGTGAATGCAAGGCTCGGACAGCCTGCATGTGCTGTAGAATGCGTTCCTGTCACCGTCTCTCAGGAAGATGCCCATCACCTGACACTGGTCAGGAGCATGAAACTGAATAAACCGAGCGAGTCACCGCTTGTCTCTTTGAAGACGGCTCTCCGCTAAGCAGAATATCACTTCATAATCAGTGGTGAAAAATGAAAAATCTCTTACCAAACATTCATCATTGACTTGCTCTTAAGGATAATACTTGAAAACTGTGAGAGCTGTCAGATTTTGCTTGTATAAAATATACCATATAAATTAGCACAATAGCATGATTTCATCTTGCTTTATGTTATGGCTGAATATGGGTCAGTTCTTGTCGGTTAATTTTGACTTTGTCCAGATGCCCTCTGTGCTGCCTTTCAGTGATTAATTACTAGGAGGCAAACCTAGAATGGAGAGACATCCCCCACAACTTGCCCACGCTACCTGGTGAGACAGCATCAGGAGCAGGAGTGCTGAGAAAACCCACATTCTTTGGCAAGATTGGCACACATTCAGGTGGTTTTAAAATAGAGTTGCACATCTGTTGCATTTGTCTTGGTGTTTGAATTTTTTAAATCAGAGCTTGCCCTAACCAAACAACAGGCTTTCTGAGTTTTTCTTAAATGCTGTTGCTTTGAGGGCAGCCTGCACGTGTGGTTCTGGTGTGAGCCGAAGGTGGATGGTTGTCACCGGTAGACAGGCTCCTTCACCTCCGCCTCACTCCAGATCCTTTGGGACTTCCTGGAGCTCAGGTTTCCATCTCATTTCTGTTTCCAGCACATGCCCAGCACAGGCCTCTTCCTCCCTCTGTGTCCCCTGCCCAGTGTATCTGCCAAATATCTCAGCCCCTCAGGGCCTTGGTAGTTAGCACTATGGCATAGGGCAGCAGTTTTCAAACTGTTGTTTATTTTTTGAAGTGTTGGGAACTCCTGTATTTAAAAAAAAATGCTATCTTAGATACTGAAGATATGGAAACTGGGTTAAGGTGGAACTGCTCAGGTGATGCTGAATGGGCCCCAGAGCCTCCCCTGCTCAGGGCGGGGACTGGGGCCACGTGTCCAAGGATCTCTCTGGTAACACAGAACCCACTTGAGAAATTCCTAGCAGAGTAGAAAAAACACAGACACCATCACTTCCTAGATGCAGCTTTGGGCAAGTCACCCTAGTTTTCAGTTTTGTTGTCTTTAAAATGGGAATAATAATACCTACTCCACTGGGTGGTTGAGATGAGATTAACCGGCCGCTCTCAATAAGTGGCAGCCTCAGCTGTTGCTTTTGAGAGCCTCTTCCTGGCCTCCTCCTCCCCCCTCCCTCCTCCCCAAGCCCTTCTCCCCTCTTCTTCTCCCCGCCGCCACTCCCTTCCTTTTCCCCTCCCAGGCCTGTTCTTATCTGCCAGTCCTTTATGGCTTCACTAGTACTGCCCCACTTTCTCCACGACCACCTCATTGCCTGTTCCTGTCATGTGAACCTCAGCAGTCTCTAAATTCCTGTGACATTTGTTATATGTTTCCTTAAAATGTTTTCAAAGTGAGATTTTCTGTACTTATTAAAGTAATTAGAAAGAAAATAACTATAAGATCTTTTAAGTCAGGTCCTCTCTTTTTATTTTTTCTCTTCCTAATGTGTAAATATAGTAGGAGACATCCACTTAATCATACTTAATCATACTTTCTGATAGATAAACTGCCACACAGTTCTCTCAGTCAGTCCTTAATTCAGACTCCTAAGACCATAAGTTTTGTAACTGCTTTTGAACTGGAGATTTACATTTTACAAAATGCCTTGTATTTGTCTAAAAAAATCTGAGTGTCCAGTTCAATAAATTTGTAGATGAAATGCCTCAGTACGTGTTTCTTCCTTTAAAACATCTGAAAACCTACTTCATTTTTACTGTTTAGTTTAACCCAACTGCATTTATGGAAGTGAGGTAGCCACAAGCCAGCTGGGAGGTCCTTTGGCCTGAGGCCCACGGCTGATGCGGCCTAGGTGGCGCGGGGGCCTGGGAACAGACCTACACAAGCCCTTGGCTTCCCTGGTCCTTTGGTTCTGTCCTTAAGTCCATCACAGCCTGGGTTGATAGCAGATTGCTGTGGAAATGCATTTTGAGTTCCAAACCAGTATTGTGCCACTCAACTTCGGGAACCTTGCAGGCTGACTGGGTTTCTTTCATATTTTCTTTTTTTATCTTTTCACATTTCATCAAGCTCCTGCTTTAGCGCTTGCTATGTGTATCTGATCATAAGGCAGCTAAAGGCATCCTGAAGTCGAGTCACATTTTGAATATCCCTCCCGAACGTGGCCAGACTAACCCCCTCACGTGCTGTGGGGGCTGTGGACCGCGTGTCTGGCTGCCAGCTCTCAGCTGCCCAGGCTCCTTGTCCACGTGCAGGCCTGATGTCCATGTGCATGGTTCCTTCCGTGGCTGCTGCCTTCTCTGCTCCCCTCTGCTGGACGCCTCCTGCCCTGCCCCTGAGTCTGGGCACCAGAGTGTTGAAGTGGTGGGAGGATGGCAACATGACCTTAGGTTCCACCTGCCTGTGGTGTGGATCAACGCAGGAAGCGTGCTTTTTAACGTCAGGGGTGAACATCTTTCTGCAAAGAAAGAGAGGCTGTTGTGTTTGTTTTCCTCACTTGAAAAGCAGTTGTATCTCTTCTGTAATAATCTTTTATTTTTATGTACCAGCAGGGGAGTGTATTACCAGACTTCCCTTAGCAGATCTCAGTAATATGCTCCTTTCCATGCCACAGAGAGAAAATTATCCTGTTAATTGGGAACGCTGAGAGTGCTTTCTCCTAGAGACTGGAAGCATGTTGACTGGACACTGAATCAGCCCGCAAACTGGTGTTTGCGGACACGTGCCTCAGACCTTGGAGATACGGCTTTATTGGGATGGAAGGCCACGCGTATGGTCCTCCTATTTATAGGGGCTCTCAGAAAACACGTGCAGCTGCAGCCTCACCATTGCCTCTTGGACGTACCCCCATCTCTCTTGCCAGACTCCAGCCACGTGGATAGCGTTCCTTTCTGTTTGGATTCCCTTCCAGCAACATGTGTTTGATGTGGGCAGTTTTGTAGAGGAGGCCTAGTGGCCTTTGTGAGACACTGAGAACTCATCCTTGTAGTGCAATACATAGGCATTTTATTCCAAATCTCCCTGGTACAGTGCTGGGGTTTTGTTTTGGGAGGGGAAGCCCAACAGTTGCCTTCTTCTCACCTCCTCCCTCCCACTTTGGGAATAAATGTTCAGGGCACTTCAGTGGGTCACTTTGAATTAGCCATTTCATAGAGGGAGAAGACACTTTGCATCACAGTCTTGATTGGATTACTTGAAATAACCTTTTGTGCTTGGTTAAGAATATGCTTTGTTGAGAAAGTGTATTTTTTATTCTAAGAAGTCAAAAAGAGTTTTTCCTAACCAACATCTCTCCCAGTCCTCCAACCGAAAGAACTAGCAGTAGGCGTTTCCAGAGTTATCTGTTGTTGGTTAGATAACTGGGAACAGGAATATTAATGGTGCAGTATGGGCTGAAACAGTGTTTTCAATGGAGAGAATTCAAATCATAAAGCAAGGGAGTCTTGCCCGCCCTGGGAGTCTTTGCAGCTTGTTGGCATGGAATGCTTGATGTTGTAGGTTGGGCTGTGGCACTGTTGCTGTGGCAACCCTAGCATGAATTTCCAGACTGTTGTGTTTTTCTTCTTAATAGTAGGCACCCTGTGGCAGTGATCTGTTGTTTTAATCGGCGCTTGTTTGCTTTCTTTTGGGAGAAGGAGAAGGTGGTGGAGAAGCAAAGAGACTCTTGCATGTGTACCTTCTGAAACGCGGACTGCAGTGAACTATGCTCTGAAGGGCACGCAGGGCTGTCAGGGGAGGTGCCGGCTGGCAGGCCCCTGGCGGGTGGCACTTGTGTTTGAGTGTGTTCCCATTTGGCGGGTGGGGGGGGTTCTGTCCTGGGTGCCATGTGCTTCTTCGCATCCTTGGCCCCCAGCTGCCCTGTAATCGCTCCCTCGCAGGTTTGGTGAGAAAAGTGGAATGAGGGGCTGAGGGCGGGCCTCTGCAGAAGAGCATTTGCTCCTGGGAGGGCGGCTGCAGTGTATTCCTCTGTGACCACCTCATTGCTCGGGAGGTGACAAGAAAATCCTGGGATCTACCAGAGGACCACAAAACACTTTTCCCTTCCAGCACTGTGCCTTCCGAATTAAACGATTGCCTGCCAGTCTTCTCCTTGAACAGCTGTAGCAAAAATTTGTTTTGCCATGGAGCACACTCAATTCTGAATTTCCTGAAGTTTTTTTGTGGGTGGGGGGCAGGTAGTGGCTGTTTAAGCAAAGGCATCTTCCTTTCTCAAGCTGAAGTGTTTTTTTACTCAAGGTAAGTGAAAAAATGGGTTGAGGGAAATTTATTTTCAGAGGAGAAGAGAAAAGGAACAAAAAATCTCCAGCTCTGCTGGAGGATGCTGAAGATGGAGTGAGCAAAGGCCTAGGGAAACTGACATTAGAAATTGATGTAAACAAAGTAACAAACTGTATTGTTTCATCATTGAAGACTCAACTTATGTTCTTGCCTTCCACCACCCTACCCTGCTTAATCCTTGTTCTTGTTCTCTGGTTCTGGAGAAAAACAGAAATCATTACTCCTTTGCCTCGACTCAGGCACAGAGATGAAAGCAGAAGTCAGGTTGACCCTATGCCATAGCTCAACTATTAGGTAGCGGAGCAAACTATGTTGAGAAGACTGTGTCTCCCTCAGGGACTTGCTAGGCTGTGTACTGCAGCCGGGAGCCACCAAGCTTCTGGCCCAAGGCCAAATCGTGATGCCGTGTATCATGGGGTGAGTCCTGCACCTGTCACGGTGACCCCACTCGACTGTGTTGTGCCCGGGTCACTGCAGTGAGCGCTTCAGTGCCTTTTGCTGCCTTTTCTTGAGCTCCTGTGCTGGGAGAGCCTGCCGTTCTGACACAGGCGTGGGTGCCAGCTGTGGGTGCCACGGCTGCAGCTGCTGTCCGGGTGTCTGAAGTGGGGCAGCTGGTGCAGGGCGGCCAGGCCACACACTCCAAGGAGTTTGAGTTACTGAAGTAACCGCTGGCAGCTAGAATGTAACAGCTGTGAAGAGAAAACCAGCTGGTCTCCTGCTCTCCAGAGGCTCTGCCAGAGTTGCAAGAGGAAGAGGAACAGAGCCGGGAACAGAGAAACGTACTGTCATTCTAAAGTGAAAGGAGAAATTGCCTTAATTTAAATGGATGTACAAATGATTCCTAGGGAAGAAAGACACAGTATAGGGAACACTTTGAAGAACTACTGTTAAAATAAAAATTAATAAAATGTATAGATATGCCCCTATGTGATAAAGTTGTCTGTGATTCTTATAATCAACTTGGATGGTACAGAAACACAAAGGAAGAAAAAAAATCAGCCTTGTCCTGTTCCCCTTGAAGGAGGAAACCGTAGATTCACGCGAAGCACTGACGTTCTAGAACAGTGTCAAAGCCCAGAATAAGTGGAGGCTTTCACAAACGCTGGAGAAAAGCAGAACAGTAAAAAAGGGTCTTATGTCATGATCACGACCAAGGAAGAGGCAGGCTCCCCAAGTGGAAGATGTTATAGAACAAGCAGCTGGGTTCTCTCCGACACTCCCCCCTGCTTTGCTTGCATACCTGCCTGACAGACTGGCCTGAGAACCAGGGTAGAGAGAGGGAGTTGCTGTGTTCAGGACAGAGCTCTCTCCCTCTTTCTTAAGGTAAATGTGGAGCCAGGGGAGGCTGAACTTGACCTCTCAAGTTCTCTTCTGCCCTGGAGCCTCTGTCAAAGAGTCAAGTTACAGGTATTGATCTTTCAGCCCAAGGATTTGTAGCCTTTCTAACTGTCCCTTCTGTGTTATTTTCCTGTTGCTATGTAACAAATCACCGCAAATTCAGCAGTGAAAAACAACATTTATTAAACACTTTAAGAAATGTAGTAATAAATACAATTATTCTAGCAGCTTCTGTGGGCTGTGAGTCTGGGCGTGGCTTAGCTGCGTCTCTGCAGGACTCGGTGGGATGGCTGAAGGCTTGGCTGAGGACAAATCTGCTTCCAGGCTGACTCACACCCTGACTTCATCAAACCCAGCCAAAGAGGGTCTGTAGCAGATAGAAGGCACGTCCTGTGCAGTCTGAACACAGGACTGGCATCACCTGTGTTCTGTGGACTAGGAGCAAATCACAGATCCCACCCAAGGCAGGAAAGAGGATTATAGGGAGTGTGTGCCCAGAGGTGGGAATCATTGCAGGGGAGGGTCTCAGAGGCTGCCTGCCACATGGTACAACTCCAGGGTGCGTCTCTTCATTTTGAGACTTTGGCAACCTGCCTTCAAACAGCTTGAGGTCCATGGTAGAAGAGCTACCAGAAAAGATACCAGTGAGGACGAGATGTGATCTGAACTTGGAAGTGGGAGCTCAAGAATTTCCACATACCCGGGTCCTCGGGACAGGGGCAGTCTGATTGGGAGGGGTGTGTGCAACGAGACCGACTTATTGGGGTGGTTTGGGAGGTGGAGCTAACTGGCACTGCTGTGAAGATGCAGAGACTCTTTTCCAGCCCAGAAGAGAGAGGAACAGGGTTAAGCTGGTCACGCTAGCCTGGTGGTGGGGTGCAGGAGCAGGAGGTGCTGGAATTTGATCAAGCACAGTGTGTTTCCAGGAGTAGGTTAGCGGGTTTCTGAGGCTGCTCTTCAGGGACATGGAAGGTCATGAGTGAGGGTGCGGCTGGAAGGGTAGGTTAGGGCAGGTTGTGTTCCGTCAGAGGACGTGGAGCTTGGTCCTCTGGGCAGATGGGGGCTTTAAACCAGGAGAATGAATCAGGACTGTCCACTTCAGGTAACTTTGCAGGCCAGCTCCCTCCTGCTGTGCCTTCAGAGGTGGAGAATCAGTCATTCAGTGAGCCGGGCGAGTGGCATTGCACGCTGTGACTGAAGAGCTGATGAGGAATAGCTTTTATATCAACAAAAACCAGTATTTGTAAAAAAGACATCTTTTCTTTTTTTTTTTCTTTAAGAACTTTTATTGAGATACAATTGACATACAATAAACTGCATATATGCAAAGTGTACAATTTGATATTTTTTTCCCTAAAAGACACCTCTCTTGATGTTGTATTGCCATGTTGGATGTGAAGAAAAAGTGGTGGCTTTCCTCCTATAGTTCTTTAAAGAAAAGCTTTCCACATCATTTTAGCACCTGATTTATAAAAGGAAGAGAAATTGGCATCCTTGGCACTCATGGCATCACTAATGACACTGGTGAACATTGTATACTGACTAGTGTCGTATGACGTGATCGGAAGCTTACGGTAGTTGGGTGTGTGTTTGTGTTAGGCTTTGTGTAGCCGTTGCCTCTGTTCCGGCTGCCCACTGTTTACTTTGATGAAGCTGGCGTTTGTGGGTTTCTGCAGATGTGACTTCAGCTCGGTACATAGCACTCTGTCTAGTCCTACACTTTTCAGGATTGACTCAGAACACTTCTTTCCCGGGGTGTTGGGAATTACCTTGGAGGTCCTGTGGATCTCTTCAGGTCACTTGTCGGTGAGAACGGGGAATCCTGTCAGTTGAGAAGAAGTTGAATCTGGGAGGACGAGTAAAAGAAGCCATGGTTTGGGAGAAGCACCGTGCCGTGTCCAGACTTACCTGAGAAGATGGCAGTGAAGGCACCACAGAGCAGAGTAAGGTTCCCCATGGCCCCTGGGGCTTTTTATCACGTGAAGCTGTGCGGCCGGGGTTTACTTGTGATCGTCCTGCCCCAGACATCAGGTGTATTTGACAGAGGTCACTCCGTGTGGCCTCTGGGAACACAGTAAACCGCTGACACAGGTGGCAGTGGGACCTAACTCCAGCCTGGAGGAGCCTGGGGGAGGAAGCGACAGCCTAAGCACAGAGGGAAGGGAATTCAAGTTCAGGAACATGCCCTTGTGCCTCTTACGTTAGCATCACTAATGCAAGCTTTTACAACTCGTCGACCTTCAAGTCTCAGGGTTTAATACAGCTTGCTTGAACAGGGTCATATGACGACCCTACTTCATCCTCTCTAGGGTCACTTCGGCAGGAGGTGAGAGATGGAAGAGGTACGTTGGAAGTGAGAAGCGTCCCCTTCTTACAGTCCACTGGCCTGACCCAGCCACTCGACCCAGCGCATGGCAGGGTGGCCAGGGATATGGGCAGTGTAGGGAGCATGTGGAGCGCTAGTCCGCTCCCCCGCCTGCCCTGCTTCTACCTCTCATGGTAGCTTTTCCGGCAGAAAGGTGCATTAGAATCCAGCATCTTTGTGGATCGTGACAGGTGTTCTCATCCTGCGTGTCCTCCAGGGAATAATAGGAAGAGCTGGTCCCACAGGCAGTGGAGCGTAGTGACCAGAGGGTGGGCTCCAGCACCAGAGTCTGAATTCCTGATCCACCACTGACTGTAACTGTGGGCAAATGGCTTAACTTCTCTGCCTCAGTTTATTCATCAGTAAAATGGGGTCTCTGATAGGACAGTTGTAAGTATGAAATGGTGATTAAATAACTAAAGTTTATACTATATATAAATAAACAAGTCCTACTATATAGTACAGGGAACTATATTTAATGTCTTGTAATAACCTATAATGGAAAAGAATCTGAAAAAGATATATATACACACACGTATAACTGTATATAACGTGTGTGTGTGTATATATACGTATATAACTGAATCACTTTGCTGTACACTAGAAACTAATACAATGTTGTAAATCAACTCTACTTCAATTTTTGAAAAATGGCTGGAGCTTAGAATGCGGCCTGTCAGCTGGTCATCACCGTCACTGTCAGCCTGTGCCAGAGATCTGCTTTTCTCCCGTGCCAGCAAAGCCGCTGGCCCTCTGTGTGTGGGTGTGTCAAGGACTAATAAACTAGCCTCATGTCTGTTTATAGTTTTCTTTTATCTGTGGGGGAAGAAACATTGATGGTCAGTTTCCATTAAAATGTTTGAGCCTGTTTGTCTTTGTCTTAATGAAAGTTAAAACCCAGTACCTCAGATGCATTTGTAAACGCTGGACACTTTGTAAAACTTCTGGTTGTCACAATTTGAATTCTTTGGTGTTTGCTTTCTGTGCCTTCTCTCAGGCGTTTGAGGGAACAGATCTGCATCTTTGCGTGATGTTCATTTATTTTAACTTGGGTGCTCGAGTAATCGTGAAGGAGACAGCTATCAGAGCTGACTTCGCAGTGCTCCAGGGAATAGTAAGAGATCTCACTCCAGGCTTCAGGGTTTCAGCATGTCTCTGGGTTGACAGAGCCATGAGAGTGAAGAGGAAGCTACCAGGACTAGTTCACCTCTCTGGCAGTCTGTTCTCTGTTGTCATCAGCTGTTTCCAAAAAGCCATCAGGGAGATGATGTGTGACATTCAGCTGATATCATTTGCGGTCAGTCTAAAAAAGCTCTAAACCCATGGCCTTTGGAGTGTCTCCTTTACAAAAAAATTCACCCAGTAAAGCTTGAGTCTGAGGTTGTTAAGTGTAAAATGAATTCTGTGCCACAGGGAGTCATTTGGCTTCAAGTTTCGTGAAGGGCTGAGAGTTTATGTAACAGAAGTCAGTGCAGCTTGCGCACAGTAACGTCCGGGAGCAGGGAAAGAGAGCGATTCCTCCTGTGGCCTGTTGAAGGAGCTGGTCCCATACCCAGCACGTACCTCGTCTGTCCCCGGTTGGGAAGGAGGAATGGAAGGGTTAGGAAGGCCTCCTCGCTTGATCACCGCTTCTTTTCAGGGAAAGCCGCTGTGCCACCATGCTCTCTGTTCCCCGGGAGGGAGGAGCTGGGGAGACAGGGCAGACACAAGCCCACACAGGCATTGGTCCGTCAGCTCCACGGGAAGCGTGCTGAGGGCGGAGTCTTGTCTGCATTCAGGTGTGGTCATAGTCCTGCTTCAGACGGATGGCAAGTGGGATAAGTGATAACTGAGAACACACCGCTGGGACTCAGGGTGGAGAGAGTGCAGGCGGGTGGGACATTGAAGGGTGGGGACGGGTGGCCTGGTGGGTCCAGTGTGGCTCTGGAGTCTGACCAGCTGGTGCCCCTCTGGCCCACTGCTTCCTCATGTGAGACCAAACCCAGGCAGTTTCTGTCATGGTTCAGTTTCCTCCTGGACGGAACGGGAGTACTAATAGTACTTACACCGTAAAGTGGTTGTGAGTTCATGAATGTTGAGTCCTTAGGATGCTGTCTTGACATACTGCAAGTGTTCAGTTGTGTTATTACTATTATTTGGGAATTCTTGAGGAAAAATGAATAAAAAGTAGGTTGAGGTAATTGTGAAGCACCTCTAATGTGATGTGATGCTAAAGAATTTGGAGTTCATCCTGTAAGTCCTTAAAAAATTAAGCAAAGAAATGGCATGAAGAAGTGTTTCAGAGATGTTGGAACACTCTCAGAGTGGTCCAGGGTGGCCCCAAGGTATCACTGGGAACCTGTTGAAATAATGAGCATGGGTGTGCCTTAGGTGTGCACCTGGCTGGTAACCATGGGAACATAAAAGAAGAGCTGGAACGCATTGGACTTTTCCCTTTCTTTGTAGTGTGTATTAGGTGTTAAATTAGAGGTTGAGAGTGATTGAATAGCTAAGTTGGAGACTGTCCAAAGCTAGATCGCCAGAGATATACCACTCACTGTAGTTTCACCCTTAGTCATTCATGTATGTACATATGAATTTTATGTATATATATATGATGTTTTAGGTTTTCATGCTTTCCCATCACGTGACTGTCTTCACTCTGCTGAAGGTAGGAAGTAGGTTGACTAATTCCTAGGTAAATTTTCCAATTAAAAGAAGAAGGAAATATGGCTGTCATCATTTGGTCCTGCAGATGATTTCCTCCTTATTCAATTGCATTTTTCTCTACTGGAAATGTTTGGTGACTCCTATTCTTAATTTTCTCTTTTTCTTAATTGGGGTCCTTGCCTGATTTTTCCTGTGCTGTCTCTTATGGCTAAAATAATGGAAGTCTGGTCATGTATATAGATTCCAGAAATTTTCACTTGAACCACTTTGCTCCCTAGAGAAATCTGCATCCTGCTTCATCTTTTGTTTGCATGTGGGAGTGTACAGAGCAGCGCCCGAGTGATTCATGTCCTGCTCTGTGGGAAGAAGGCTCTGGTATTGTTTGCCTTGTGTGCAGTGGAGCCGGCATGTGGGATCTGGCCCCATTGGTCCTTGCTCATGGGCAGGAGGGAGCTAGCTTGAGAATCTAGGTCCTTCTGGATATTTTGGGTCTTTCTCTCTGGTGACCTCTTGTTTCTCAAGAAGGTGTGAAAGTGTTGTGATGATATTTTTATGCCTCTGACTTGGCACAGGTAGCTTTTTGGTGACTTTATACCTACTCTTCTGGTGTGTCTTCAATTTGAGATTTAAAAAAAGATGAAAATGGCTGGAGTGCGAGTTGAATGAGGCAGAAGCCACACCTGTGATGGGGATTCTGGGGCGTGGAGCGTGGGATCCAGGGTCACCTATCTGGTCCCTGATAACCGAATCATAAGGAAAATTGCTTTCTTACCTCAAAATCTCAACTGAAAATAAAAACAAAGTCTCACCTACAAAATAGAAACTGGATGCTAAGTAAACTTCAAAAACAAAATTAGCTCTCAAGCTGCAAAAACAGATGCTTTCTTTTGGCAACTTTGCTTGTCAAACCTAAGCTGAATGTGAGTGGAGAATAATTCTTAACTATTAATTTGGAGTCTAGATGAAAATGAGTCTGAATTCTCATTTCAGGATCTTATTTAGCTGACTGAGATGAAAAATGTGTCACTGTTTACTAATTCACAATCATACCTTGTAGTATTTTAAGCCAGATCTGAGCATGTCATGGTCAAATGTAAATGTGCCTATTTCCATTTCTTTCTTTCTTTTTTTTTTTTTGATTTATTTTTATTTTTTAAGCCCTTTATTGGAATATAATTGCTTTACACTGTTGTGCCAGTTTTTGCTGTACACCAAAGTGAGTCCGCTGTATTTATACATATATCCCCATATCCCCTCCCTCCCGCGACTCCTTCCCACTCTCCCCATCCCAGCCCTCTAAGTCATCACCCATCACCGATTTGATCTCCCTATGTTATGCAGCAACTTCCCACTAGCCATCTATTTTACATTTGGTAGTGTATATATGTCAATTCTACATTTATTTCTTAACAGCACAGCCAGCCGAGTTGATAGGCCTGTCTAAGATGGGCTGTGTTGCCTTTGTGCCAACGCCTGCTGTGCCTAGGGGCTGGATCTTGGGTGCAGGACCAAGTCCAGAGGACCTGGCTGAGGACATGGGTGCAGCCACACAGGTATCCACTGGGCCACCTCCAGAGGAATCCACTTTTCTCGTGATATCTTTCTAAGGCCAAGTGTAAGAGAGAAAATTTCTTCTTTAGGTTGGCATTCCTGGTTTCGTGGATGTTTTTTTACTTAGTCTGCTCTGAAAGTTGCTGTCTCCATGCTGGAGGGCAGGCAGCATGGTTGTTTCATGTTGCTCTCTCTCTAACTCAGTAAATCCCAACCCTTGTCTCCTGTTGCTCAGCTTGACGCAGGTTTACGGGACCAGTGCCTTCCAGTCCTTTCCAGGTGCCCTTGCCTGTTATTCTCTATCCTTGACCTTGACAGCCCAGAACTTGCTAGTGTGCCGTTACTGTCTGGTCTGAAGTCTGTGGCCAAGGACTTTTGACTCCCTTTGGTACTTAGAAGAGTCAAGCTGCTCTTGTCAAGCACTCAGTTTCATGCCCCTTGGGCTTTTTTTCCCCCCCTCCAAAACTGCCCTGCTAGTCTCACCCTGTGCTGCCAAGCTCTCCTGGCTGGACCCTGTCATCCTGGAGTCTGAGTGACCCTTCCCTCTAGGCCTGGGCAGCCCCACCCCGCTTTCCGGAGCGCAGTCACTCGTCGTCGTCCTGCAGGATGTTTCCTCCGGTCTGCTCTCTGTTCTCTGCTGCGCTCTGTCCTTGTCCATGTGGTAGCCTGTTAGGTTTGAGTCCAGTCTCTCTGCGCTCCCTTCGGCTGTCTGCCTTCATAACAGCAACACCAGTACAGTGCTCGCTCTAGCCAGACATTGTCCTCAGTCTTGGGTGCTGTTGGCCCAGTCCTCACCACGGTCTTAGAAGGCGCATTATCCCCGTTTTGCAGGTGGGGCAGCAGAGGCGCAGAGAGGCTGGTGCACTGCCCCAGGTCTTCGGGCTGCCAGGTTGGGGAAGCGGAATCTGAACTTAGCGGGCTCTGGAGCCAGTTCTCTTACTACTGCTTTATACTGCTTGCTGGGTCTTGGTTTCTGTGTTCTCTGGAATCGTCTTTCCATGCAGCCCAGTGGTCCCCAGAAGGGTTAGCTCATTCCTGTGTGCTCTGCCAACCTTTAATACAGGCAGATGTGGTGTTTTGAAAAAAGCCTTGGGCTTCGGATTAGATCTGGGGTCCTGGCTTCAACACTTGCTTAATTGTGTGACTTCGGACAAGCTTCTTAACCTCTCTGATCTGTTTCCTCATCTCATAGGCATTTGAGAAGGTTAACTGTGAGTCAGTAGCAACGTGCTTGGCACATAATAGATGTTCAGAAAATGGCAGTTATGTTTTTTATGAAAAAGTTGAGAAATATGCGAGTTCATGTTTGCAGTTAGTTGGTTCAGGTTTATGATGGATGGGGCCAAGAAAAGAGACTTCTCAGTTTTCATATAGTTTGGGACAAAGCAAGGCTTTTTTTGTTTTTGTTTTTTCCACTTAAGAGCTGAAGGGAGAGAAGAGAATTTTTCCATTCAAAACAATACTTTTAACATCTAGTTAAGTCTGAAGATACTGGTTTAATCTTTTACATGTTTTTTTTTCCCATTTACTTTATCTCTTAACAAATGTTGACTCATTTAATGTCTAGCTAGAATAAAGGCCCTTATAAAAATTTTCTCTAAAAAGCACAATAAAATAGTATCTGCTTTCATCTAATTGCAGCCTTTGAAACTTGACTTCAGATGTCGTTAGGTGGTGCTAAATCACCCGCAGTTACTGCTTTAATTAACGGGGATGAGAATGCACTTGATCTGTGAGCCTCTGTTTTGAGTCTGCTTTGTGTGCTGAACTCCCCGCCTCCCCCAGTCTCCTTCTTGGGTACCGCTTCCTCGGCCTGGTGTTTGCCTTTAATTCAGTTCAGCTTCCCATAGACAGTCTGTTTTCATTTATTTAATCATTCTCTACCCAAAGAGGCTTTTGGGGGAGGGGCATGTACACTGAGGGGGCGGTTACAAGCAGCCGGTTAGTTTGGTAGAAACCAGTGTTTTATGAAGGAGCTTTCCCCCGAAGGTGTTGAATGGTGGCAGACATTGCAACTTGGTTTCGACTCCTGAGCCCTTTTGGAGAACTGTGCAAGGAAACCTCCTGTCCAGGAGGAACTTTGGCATGCCCGAGTTCCTGGGCTACTGGCTGTGGCCGGGTCAGGCAAATGATTGAAAGCAGCGGAACTCTTTCATAGATGCACTCCTTTGAAAGTTCTCACATTTGCTTCTTCTGAACTCCAGTAAGCCTGCACTCATCCAAAGGTCACTTTTTTGGTCGCCTAAAAGAACTCACGCAGTGGAATGTGGTGGTTAGAGAAGAGCCCTTCAGATGGCCCCCAAGTCCCCCTTCAGCATGGAGATGAGGAAACCGAGGCAGGGGAGGTGACCCCCGTGCCAGTAACATGCCCAGAGCAAGGTGGCGGAGCAGAGTGCAGGCTTGGCCCTGCAGCCAGAGTGCCTGGGCTTCCTCCCCATCCTGACCCGTCCAGTGTGAGTAGTAAGCCCCTCCCCCCTTCAGAGCAGCTGTGAGAGTTGGACGGGTTAATTCATGTAGACCCCCACTCACGTAGATCCCCACCGTAAACTCTCAAGTGTTATTCTGTTATAATTGTGGTAAACAGCCCCATGCATTTCTGCAATGCTTTGAGGCTTACAGAGCTTGTTCTCGCTCATTCTCTCATCCGATGCTCACAGCGTCTTCTCAAGGAGGTATGTCTGCTATTAGTGAGCACTGGCCCAGGGCCGCCCAGTGCTCGAGGGGTGCGTGCAGAAGCTGGTCTTGCACATTCTCAGGAATGTTGAGAACCAAGGTGTATGTCCCAAAATGTGTCTGAATAGACACATAGAGGTTACAGAATTCATGCTTTGAAACTCACGCATTTGTGTGATTGTAGAAATTCCCTTTGCTGAGAACCTGTCTGCTTTTAGGTACAGTTCCAGAGAAATGTCTAATCCACATTGTCTTCGGCTGCACGAGCTTGGAAAGTGTTAGTAAAAATGTCAGGTACAGCATTGATTCCAAAAATAAACAAATAGAACTGGGATTTCTTCCCAGCCCTGTGAAATGGCCGGGACCTCATCCTCTGGGGTTTTCTTTGGTTCTGCAGAGGTTTTGATGCTGTGTGCTTTGCTCCAGAAGTAGCGTGGGTGCCCTGCTTTCACTCCACACGTGTGCACACGCTGATCCTCTGCTCCGGAGATCACAGGCTCCCGAGAGAGGGGCTCCCTCCAGATGAGATGGGCTTTGGAATTGTAGTTCCCACTTACTTGACTTAGTCTTTTTTTTTTTTTTTTAATGAGCAAGCTTTGGTTTTTATTTCTGCATGACCCCCTCATCTGCCCAGCCCACTTGACTTACTCTTTACTGTTTTCTCCTGTTTCAACCGGGAACCTTGGATCAGCGTAAAGATTAAAAGTTGTCCTGTAAATTGGTACAACCTGATTGGAAGGCAACTGGACAATATCTGTTCATTTTTTTATTTTATTTTTAAAATTTTTAAGCTCTTTATTGGAATATAATTGCTTTACACTCTTGTACCAGCTTTTGAGGTACACCAAAGTGAATCAGATGTATTTATACATATATCCCCATATCCCCTCCCTCCCACGACTCCTTCCCAGCTTCCCTGTCCCAGCCCTCTAAGTCATCACCCATGATCGAGTTGATCTCCCCGTGTTATGCAGCAACTTCCCACTAGCTATCTGTTTTACATTTGGTGGTGTATATATGTCATTGCTACTCTCTCACTTCGTCCCAGCTTCCTCTTTGCCCCCCATCCCACGTCCTCCAGTCCATTCTCCACATCTGCATCTTTATTCTTGCCCTGTCACTGGGTTCATTAGTACCATTTTTTTAGATTCCATATCTGTGAGTTAGCATATGGTTTTTTGTTTTTCTCTTTCTGGCTTACTTCACTCTGTATGACAGACTCTAGGTCCATCTACCTCACTACAGATAACTCAATTTCATTCCTTTTTATGGCTGAGTAATGTTCCATTGTCTATATGTGCCACATCCTTACCCATTCGTCTGTTGATGGGCATTTAGGTTGCTTCCATGTCCTGGCTATTGTAAATAGTGCTGCAGTGAACATTATGGTACATGTTTCTTTTTGGATTATGGTTTTCTCTGGGTATATGCCCAGTAGTGAGATTACTGGATCATATGGTAGTTCTGTTTTCAGTTTTTTAAGGAACCTCCATATTGTTTTCCGTAGTGGCTATACCAATTTACATTCTCACCAACAGGCTAGGAGGGTTCCCTTTTCTCCACACCTTCTCCAGCATTTATTGTTTCTAGATGTTTTGATGATGGCCATTCTGACTGGTGTGAGGTGATACCTCATTGTGACTTTGACTTGCATTTCTCTCATGATTAGTGATGTTGAGCATCGTTTCATGTGTTTGTTAGCCATCTGCATGTCTTCTTTGGAGAACTATCTATTTAGGTCTTCTGCCCATGATTGGGTTATTTGCTTTTTTGGTATTAAGCTGCATGAACTGCTTGTATATTTTGGAGATTAATCTTTTGTCAGTTGCTTCGTTGGCAAATATTTTCTCCCATTCTGAGGGTTGTCTTCTTGTCTTGTTTACAGTATCTGTTTACATTTACTTATGCCCTATGACCAAGAAATTTCCATGTAAAGGCATTTATCCTGGAAATATTTGTCTACATTTGCAAAGGTCTAGGGCGTTCATCATAGCATTGTTTATAGTAACTGTCATTGGAGATTGGTTAAATAAATTATGGTACATTCCTAGAATGAGATACTGTATTTGGCTTAAAATGAGTTTTATAAGTACTAATATGAAAGTGTATCCAAAATGAGTAAGAAGGGCTCACTGAAGAACAGTAAGGTAAGAATGGTCCAGGGTTTGTTTATGACATTGTGTAGAGTGAGTGCACAGTGAGACCACAGAGGGAGAAATGAATGATTTAATTTGGAAAATGTTTGTTTTGCTAGTTCAGAGCAGTAGTGTACTTGAGTGAGGGAGTGTAAGATTATAATAGAGGACTTTCTACTTTATAAACTTTTACATTTGTGTATGGTGTAAATGTTTAAATAGTTACAGGGATTGCTTTTGCAGAAAAACTAAACACCCCGGCCAGTGCCATGGCCAGCCTTGACCCTGGGTCTCCTCTGGGAGGTACTTCCTTCTTCATGGTGCTCAGAGGCGTCGGGAGGGCCTGCAGCGTCCTGATGTCCCCTGGGGAGACTTGGCCCTGGGGTCAGCCAGCAGCACCAAGAAGCCCAGTCAGTCTTCTCACATCGGAGAACCTGGTTCGGTTAAAACCCTGGCTCCTCCTCCCCCTCCACCATCCCAGCACACACCGGGGCACACCCTGTTCACATACTTGCACATGCAGTGGGTAGCACTTAGGCCTTTGCTCTGAAACCTTCTCCACAAACATTCAGTGCTGGCTGCTTTCCCAGTTGGCAGCAGGTTCTCAGGAAGGTCTGATGGTGAAGGAGATGGCAGAACTGTAGAGAAATAAAGCAATGCCTCAGAAAACACCAGAAAGTCAAACTCCGCTTCACGTTGGTGCAAAGAGCCCAGCATACCTCAGTAGTCACTTCACTGGATTAATGACTTTGGACAGGCATCGAGAACAGGCAGAATGCTGTTTCACATACTCTGTTTAGGAAGGCAGGATGGTGTGCAGTACATTTTTAAAAATGCTCTTAAAGTTTCTTTAACTGTATGGTATATTACAGAGTTAGTTATCTGGAAATTCTGTGATGCTGAGCCAGTGGTTTCACTGACTTTAAAGCCAATATCCATCTCCCTGGAACTCTGTCTCAAAAATAAAATATTAAGTTGAGGCCAGAAATCTTTCTGGAAACCCTTCCACCGTGGTGCAATATTCTGAATTATCATTTCTGCGTGGACAAGCGCTCTGACAGAAAAGATTTCAAAAAATTTTGTCCTGAGGAAGAAGCCAGATTTCCACTCGTCTGCGTGTCACAGTAGGCTTTGTGGTTCCTTCATTATTATTAGATTGAAATGAGGAGAAGCCATCGTGCCTCTGGGGCTTCCTCTCTCGACCCAGACAGATGGAACCACAATTGCAGAAACCGTTTCTAAAATACATTGGTGCCTTCTTCAGAAGTATATCTTTGCCTTGTGCAGAGCAGAAATCAGATCCCTTTACCATCTTGGGCTTTGTGTTAGGAATTAAGTGCAGTGGACCCTATCACAGATTTATGAAGCATCATTGAAAACGCCACTGCTCAGGCTGCAGCACCAGGGCGTGTGACATGGCATGAACTTTGTGGGAGGACGCAGTTAGTATCTGGATGGACAGAAGCATTGAAATCTTAGGATGAAAACTTGGGCCCCTGCTGCGTCTGTTGTGGTAGTAGGGCTGGGGTGGCGTGCGGCCCTTGGGTGGGGGCGTGGGGGGAGGATGATGCAGGGCCCCGCTGCTCCCTCTGGTCGCCCAGCTGGTTCCCCGACCAACTTTGCAGTCCTCCAGGCCTGAGCCCAGCCCAGACCCGTTGAATCGGGAGCTGTTGGGTGGACCCAGACATCGGTATGTTTTAAGCGTCCCAGGTGAGTCTCAGGTGCAGCCAGGTGAGCACGGCTGCCTCGGATGGATGAGTGGGTGGAGAGGAGCCTTCCTCCCAGGGACAAGGAGGCAGTCACGTGTCTGTCACAGTCCTGCCCTCACATCCACTCAGGAAACCAGCGTGCCTTTTTCTGTTTGACACCTGCACGCATGTGAAGATATCATAAATTAAAAGGGAAGGAAAGGAAATGGAAAACAGGTTGAAACGTTAAATGACAAAAGTGAGGCTTATCGCAACTCCAGAGACCTGAGGATCTGCCGTGAGTTGGGGTCTCAGTTTGCAGCAGCCAGTGTCATGGGGGACTCTCCTGGTTTCACAGTAAACTGGGGCTTCCCAGGCCTGATCTTTTCAGTGGGCCCGGGGTACCGGGGCGGGTGACAGTGTGCTTGAGGTAGGGCCCGTGCGAGGGCGTGGCAGTTTGCACGCACGCAGGCACCTGTGTGAGTGTGGTAGTGTGGAGTGAACCTGTCTCACCACCCCGTGGATCACTGGATCAGAGCCCTCCTGCATCAGACAGAAGAGCTGGAGTCCATTAAATATCAGCATTCACAAAACTGCACAGTGGAGAAGATGCATAAGCCAAGGGTGGACAGGAGTATTGCTCTCTGCGTCTGTTTGTGTGCACGTCTAGGAAAGGCGAATGCAGCCTGGAGTGAGCGACAGAGCAGGTCAGGGCTTGCCCGTGGGTGAGGGCAGGTTGGGAAGGGGGCTCGTGAGCAGATTTGAAGTTATGAAAACACTTTATCTCAATTGTGTTGGTGGTCACAGTGTATAAATTTGTCAAAACTCATCGAAAGGTACACTCTGGATATACATTTCATTACATACAAATCACCTCAGTAAAGCTGATATGTAAGGAGTGGACAGGGATAAAGGTGGACGAGGAGTAACAGCGTGAGCAGCGGGCCCTGGTGTCGCTGTGCGCCAGGGTTTCTACGTCATGGGTGTTTTCCCAGGGAGGAACGTGGCTGTTTTCTGAAGCAGGTGCTTAAAGTACTTGCTTCCAAAGCTCATGTTGTAGCTTTCTATGCAGGCCAGCAAGGGTGCAGTCAAAAAAGCTGATTTCAAAAAACTTACAAAATTGTGTTACTCTTGGTAGTTTTTCTCTCCCTTTCTTTGATGCATATGGTTGTATGTGGTCACGTCTGGCCTGAGAATTCATTGCATGGTGGACAGGGACCCTCGAATAAACTCGCTGTGCTAGCTCTGTGTGTGGCCTGGGCCTGCCCTGGCAGGGAAAGACCAATTAACCTAAAGATGGTATTTTCTTCTCTTTAAAAAAAAAAGCCAAAACAACATGTTTCCTTTCAAGCTCCTCTGGAGCTCCTGCTGGTTGGCTGTAGTTTGGCAGAAGTCTGGTGAAGTTGGGGGGAGAGACGGCAGGTCTGCAGCACAGACGTCTGCTCGGCCGCTGGGCCATTGCAGCCGTGGGCCAGTTACACAGCCTCCAACCCCCAGGTCCCTTGTGTTAAAATGGATACAACAAGAGAATGTTTCTGAAAGCCTTCTGGTAAGAAGTAGCTGAAACGAGGCATGTAAAACCTTCGGTATTAGGCCTGGCACATCATACGTGTCCCATAGATGTTACTGCATGTGTGTGTGTAAATACCAGGCATTGGTACACACACGTTCTCCGTATATGTATAGAAGGGAAATTAGTTGTGTCCCACAGAAGCATATATGTAAATAAATAACATAGGTCATGAGGGAGTTGAGATCAGCTTCTAGGATTTGCCCACAGTAGGCTGTAGTGTCAGCAGGAGCCTGTCGGAGGTCTTGGTGAAACCGGCCAAAATCAAGTCTCAGATTCCATCCTTCGTTGAGATTTAAGGAGAAGCAACAAGCCGCACGCTGTTAGTTGCCAGGTGCGAGGGAACCGGTGCCGCACGTTGTGTCCTGGGCCACAGCCCCTCCTGCGCCTGGCAACAGCCACTTAGCCAGGATGTCAAAACTTCCCTGGGACCTGGTGACAAAGGTGGGGAAAGTCACTGTCCACCATGCACAGTTTGTGGGAATGTAAGTTGGCTCATTCTTTCTGTACGTAAGTCAGCACATTCTGATTATATGTTATTCTTTTATTCATCTAATAGCTGTTTATTATGTACTTACTGTACGCCAGGCTTTGGGTTAAAATGGTGAACAAAAACAAATGCTGTCACCGCCGCCATGTTGTTTATAGTCAGGAGGGCTGTGGGCGTTAGATCAGAGCCCTGCGACGGGTGCCGGGGCGGCCAGAAACAGAGAGCCAGCACTGCCTGGGCCCGGGGCGGACTTTACTGCAGACTTGATGGCCGAGCTGAGATCTGAGGGGTGGGCAGGCACCAGTGGTGGTGCAGGGCCTTTTGAGTGGCAGGGAAAGCGTGTGGACTGCTGCCTGCTGTCCAGGAGCTGCAAGAAGCCCATGTGGCCGGAACAGCAGAGGGAGGGAGGGAGGGAGGGTGAGCCCTGAGGGGTGGGCAGGGCCAGGTGAGGCCTGGCAGGTAGGCTGTGGCGATCCTCTCTGTTTACACTAAGAGCCGTGAGAAGCCAGGGATGGAGTTTAAGAAGAGAGGGAGGGCAGGAGGAACACTTGTCAGAGTTGGAGAATGGATTAGAACAATCTAGAGTGGAGGTATGGCGGTGCGTTGTGCAGGTGAGAGGTGATGAGGGTAAGATTGAGGGGGTAACACTGGCAGCGCATGTTGCACGTGTGAGGCGAGGAAGCTCTACTCTGGTTTGAGCAATTGTCTGGTGGTTCCGTGAACTTCAGGGAACTCTGGAATAGAGGCGCTTGGGACACGTCCAGACCTCTTCTCCTTTTTTTTTCAGTCAAAATAGTGATAAGTTAACTGTTTAAAATGAACATGTGACTCTCCTGGAGCCAGAAGCTTGAATGAAGCAGCATTTGCCTGGCCTTTGGACTAGTAGATTTAGGGAGTGGTCAGATGTACCGAGGAATTGCCAGCTCCTCTCCTGACTACGACTGCTTTTCCCTGGTCTGGGATTTTCTTAGGCTGCAGAGGGAAAGAATCTTGGGCAGTTGTCATTAGTCACTGCACCCTAGAGGCAGCTCTGCAAGCAAGTAGCTTTACGCTTCTCCAGTATGCTGAGTTCACACATGATTTACATCTGCAGGAGATTTAAATGCTTTATAAATTGTGGGGTCAGGTAAGCTAGGTTTGGGTATGGGGTCTGCCAGTTTCTAGCTTTGAGACATTGGGCCAGTTATTTAGGTCTCTCTAGGCCTCAATTTCCATTTATAATAAAATGGGGATAAAAAGACCTATGTTTATAGGGTTGCTCGCTTTAACTAGCTACGTTAGGACTTTGTTAACGTGTACCATACGCCACCAGCTCAGCCGACTGCCTGTCTGTGGTGGGCAGGGGAAGGGAGGATGGTGGGGCGTGAGGACAAAGCAGGTTCTCGTGTCCGCAGAGTGCATGCATTTTTTTAAAGCACATATTTGGGTTACATAAATGCCTTTCAAACACTTATGAGTGCTTGGCTTTTTTTTTGAGATAATCAGTATTGAAGGGTAGGAGACTTGAATAAGTGATATATCCCTATATTCCTTACATGGATAAAAGGATGGAATAATATTGCCTTTTTTTATTTTTTAAAGAAACGACCATTTTCAAAAAGCTAAACATAATTATTCTTTGTTTGTTGTGGTGTTTTTTACCACTTGTATAGGAGAACTAATGTATATACTTTTTACTTAGCAGAGAGTGGCTGTAGAAGTGTGCTGTCGGGGGGTGGAAGTAAAGGACAAGTGTGGGACTGGTCCAGAAGCTTCTTTTTTCCTACACCCTGCTTAACAATCAGTTGACCTTAGACATTCGTGTTTTCCTGGGGAATGACATCTGCACTCCCTTATCCAGATGATTCCCAAACGTGTATTTCCAGATGTGGCCTTTTTCCTTAGCTCTGGACCAGGGGTCAGCAGACTTTTTCAGAAAGGGCCATATGGTCTGTGTCTCACCTGCTCAGCTCCTCCAGAGAGCTGCAGAAACAGCCGCAGACAAGGTGTACGTGAGCAGGCCACCCCGCTCCAGATCCTTCCTTGCATGCCTCGCACAGTGTTTCTCTCCAGCTGTCCCAGAATGAGCTTTGAGGTTTCCGAGTGGAGCGTATGCCAGTGTTCTAGACCCCTGTTCCTGATATCCAGTTTTTGAACATTTGAACTTTGGAACATCTCCTCCAGGCAGTTCCCTGTGGGAAGGGAAAAAAAAAGAAGACCTCAAAAAAAAAAAGGAATGTCCAGCTCTTGGAAATACAGAGACACTAAGCAACAGAAGTGATGGAGCCGGAAGCAGATTCCAAAGTCGAAGGGACACATGGTTGAGCACACTGGGACCCAGTCCCTGGTCAGCTTTGCTTCCGATAAACATTATACAACACTTGTTTGCTAGTGACTAACACTTTTAATGATGCTGCTGGAGAGATCATCTAACTTATAAATTAGCTCAGCTGAAATGTCTGGATTTTCACGTAGCGTCGCTATGTCAAGACATCTCTTTTTACACGTGAGTTTGGTTTGTGTTTCCATGAAGTTGTTTAAGGATGAGTGCTCTTATTTCTGTTATGCAGCTGTGGGCTTGAGGCATTGAGGAATGGTGTGCGTTTTCTCCAGCTGAGAGTATTGTGGTTGCTCACCCAGAGTTCATGCTATATTGTTAGCAGCACCTCTCTGACGAGACCCCATTTGTTGGAAATATAAAGGCGGAGTCTTAAGGCGCTAGAATGAAATGAATAACATGCATTATATTATTTACTTGAGGCTAGGCCTGTAATAGAAAATGGAAGATGATAAATGTTTAAGACAAGAAGGGAAATCTTCTCCCCACCTTTTTTTTAATTAAAGAAAAAGATATGTTAAAATTAGACTGACTGAAATGGCTCCAAGTGTTAAATTTCCGAAAAGGTCAATTTCATAGACGTTCTTATACTAAAGGGACATAAAATCTAGCAGTAGAAATGTAATATAGGAACTTAATTCTGATTTCCAATTGCTACAGTGATGAAATAGTCTGAGAGAAAGTCCTTTTCCATAAAATCACGTACTTTGAGAGATGGGCTTTGCGCTCCTGGTTGCTTCTGTAGGGAAGGTCGTGGTGTGGGGCGGGGGTTCCGCAGCACTGACAGGTGTCGGGCCCCTTCCTTCTGAACACAGCCTGTTCCGCTGTGTTGCAGAATTGAGCCATTGTGACTGGGGAACAAGTGGGCTTTTAGACTATTGTTAGCAGAGAAGCAGAAACAGTCTTTTTTGAAACGACTTTCACTTTGGAAGGGACAGTGACGGAAAGATTAAGAGCTTTCCCAGATGTTATGTGTTTGTGACCTTAAGTAGTTACACAGAGTTTCTTGTGTATCTTCATTGTGTATGCTTCCTGTTTTCTTTATTTTAGTGCTCTATGAATATGACTTTAGCTTAGACATTAAGCTTTTAAATGGAAAAAGCAGTAGGTTATTAGCAGAAACTTGGTAAGAGTTTGTCGTATCTCACTTTAAAGTGTAGATGCCTTTTATATAAAGTTAATTTCAGTTAATGACTCACTGTAAAATTAAAGAGAAAGTGCGTTTTTCTGGAAAACAAACTTGGCTTTAGAGTTTAACATACTGAGAATACCCAGCCTTATAAGAGACTATATGAAAGGGAAAGTTTCCATTTGTAGTTTTAGATAGAAAAATTTTTAAACAGTGAAACAATTATGAAGAAAGTAGGTTTTAAATAACAGCTTAAAAGTCTGAATAAAGCAATATGAAAGTGTACCTGGTATAACCCATGGGCTGGAAAGGTCAGCTAGCCTCCACGACCAGCGCTAATGACCAGTTACCTGACCAGCAGCATCCGTATGGCCCCTGTGTGTAGGGTCACGTGCTGGCGTTGAGTCTTTGCAAACCTTGAAGTCTGGGCCTGTTGCCCTGCAAGGGTTTATGGCAGTAAGTTGGTGAAGTGGCTCTTGTGCTCAGAGATGGTGAAGAATTCTGAATGGCAGAGGCTAAACATCAGATGCATAGTTTTGGTCAAGCGCTGAGGAAACGTAGAGGAAGGGGCACCGTGTGAGGTCTCTGAGGTCCAAGGATGGATGCCGAATAGACCTCAGATGGGCTTTCCAGGCCAGAGGAGGGGTGTGGACAAACCTGAGGTGAAAGTCAGTCCAGAGCCGGGCTGACGGCGCTGATGGGTGCCTGTTTTATAAATAAAATCTTATTAGAACAAAGCCACCCCGTCTTTTACCTCGCCTTTGGCTGCCTTTGCCTGCCTTTGCCCTGCAGTGTCGAGGTGAGTAGTTGCTGTGAAGATCGTGTGGCCCAGGAAGCCTACGATATTTACTGTCTAGATCTTGATGGAGAACGTTTGCAGCCCACCTAGGGTGGCTCCTGAATAAGTACATCAGTTTGTGGAAGTGGAAGATATAGATATATAGGTAGTGGAATAAATAAAGAATACACGGTAGGTTGCCTTAAATGTTAAGCTTAGAACTTGGAAGCAGAAGCAGTGTGAGTTATTAAAGGGACATAAAATTAACTCACAGTTGATTAGTCATCAGTTATGATCAAGCTCATAGTGTGGGGAGAGAGATGGCTTTATAATTAAAAGATGGTGAAATAGTGTGATCGGAGACACATATAAATTGCTTGGAGAGGAGGGGCTTTGGTGGGAGTTAGGAAGGTCTGCCTGCTTGTCTTGACATTTGAACATAGTTTTAAAAGACTATACGTAGGAGTTTGCCTGAAGGACAAGGACTTTTCAGCCAAGGGAAAACCACTCAAAGTACAGGGGTGTGAAGCAAGCTGATATTCGGGGGAACAGAAGATACTGTCATGTTTGGAACATAAGGTATGAGCAGTGAAGTTGGAGTGGGGCTGAAGTGAGGGAGGCCAGCCTGATGATGACGGATGGTGAAAAACTACCGGAGAGCTGGGGGATGGGGTTGGGGTCCAGGTTTGTGTTATTTCCGCACCATTTTATATATATATATATATATATATATATATATATATATATATATATATTTTTTTTTTTTTTTAACAAATTATGTTAGATTTGTATTTTTCAAGGATAGTCCTAGTAAAACAGTGTGGAGACTTGGGGATGGAGGAGGCTAGCGGTACAGAGATAAGTTAGGAGGGTATTGCAGTATCCAGGTGACAGATGATGAGGGCTTAAATTAGGGTGGTGGACATAATGCTGGACCCGAGAAGGGCGCTTCTAAAGACAAGGGAATTGACTTTGCAGATGTGGATGTGTGACAGGTAAGGAAGAGTAGAGATCAGGGGAGTTTTTAGAATGTGTGTTTGGACAACAAAGTGACCAGCAGTGCCATTTCACTCACTTTGGGGTTATGGAGAAAAGAGTGTGTGTTGGTGGTGGAGGAGTTCATGCCTGTGGGCAGTGAGTGGAACTGCCCCTGAGCGGTTGGTCTGCAGCATAGGTCTGGATGACAGTGGAGAAGTGATCCTTAAAGACATTTGGGAGACTTCTAGGAAAGCAGGCTCTCTCCTCCCACTCCTGCTCCAAGCTGCCTCCAAACACGGCCCCTGTCTCCTCTCGACCGAAACCTCTCTCACCAGAGTCATCAACGACCCTCATCCCCAAATCCACCAACACACTCGCTCTAACCAGACCCCAGCTTTTCTGGAGATGTGGCTCCAGCTGAAATTGTAGTTGAAATTCAAGGAGGAGATGAGTTTCCCTAAGGAGAGCATGTAGAGCAGGACATCAGATCCAGGTGGAGCAGGAGGGATGTGAGATTCCAGGAGGTGGGCTCCGCTCCTCCCCACCCTCCACCCAGGGCAGGCTTTGCTGAACAGGCCACCACCACTGACCCCCCCCCCCAACCCCGAGCCTGGGGAGCCTCAGGGTCCTGCTCAAGGCAGAGCACTGGGGATTGACAGGAGAGGGGGCAAAATGCACATCGTTTGTGAAATACAAGGGGAGTCTAAGGGTCAGAGGAAGAAAACTGCATGGAGAGACTGAGCATAGAAGCTGGAGCTGGAGCCACATCTCCTCCAGAAAAGCTGGAGTCTGGTTAGCGCGAATGTGTTGGTGGATTTGGGGATGATTGTCGTTGATGACTCTGGTGAGAAAGGTTTCGGCTGAGAGGAGACAGAGGCTGTGTCTGGAGGAGGCTTGAAGTGGAGAGTAGGAGGAGAGTGCCTGCTTTCCTAGAAACCTGACTAGGAAAGGAGCTTTGTGGGGTGGGAACCAAAGGTGAGAAAAGGTAGAGAGTGCTTAGGAAAGAGTTCACAACCTAAATACCTTTTCTTTTCTGTGGTAAACCTGCTGATAGATGGTCCTTGTTGTTTTATTTGTAAACAATTTCAGACATAAAGTTGGATGGAACTAACTTTACTTGTAGTTATTAACATTTTGCCACAATTGTGTTATTTTTTTCTTTCTTACATACAATTTTCCCCCCGAACCATTTGAGAATAAGTTGCAGATAGATATTTCATGTCTTATGGACCTGTCACTTATATGTATGTTGTATATAATCAATTTAGTACCCTGTGCTCTCATAAGAAAAGGCTTTTAAGAAGCCCTATTGAAAAGTAACCAGGACACCCACTCTACCTCCTAAAATATTTTGTGGTTATTTGCCTAATGGGAGGCTTAAACACAGACAATTTGGGACTTGGACTATACTGTAAACTTCTGAAATACAAAATATTTTTTTAGTTATTGGTCTGTGTTGATTGGTAGCTGATCAGCAGAAAAGATAGGAAGAAACGATGGCTATTTGGACCTTTTTCAAATAATAATAAATGTTTGGTTCCACAGTATAACACTGTGTTATTTATTAATTGAGAAGTGAGATAGATCAGTGAGGTTCAAAAGTCTTCCATTCAAAACACTTAATGTCAAATAAATCCCTAAAATGTTGTTCTATTTAGACATTGGACAGATAGGCCCAGTGGAAAATGTGAGGTGCCCCCCCTAAATACAGAACATTTTAGTTCATTTAAGTAGTAACTTAATTGTCCTAAATCCGCTGCCCTGCAGAGCACATTTGTGTACAAGAAGTCGTTCTGTTGTCCTTTCTGTGCTTATAGTGAAAGCATGGTGGTACACATTTGCCATGTATAGTGTCTATTTGGAACACAAAACTCGGAAATAGGAATTATGATAAAACTGTATCAAATTGTCTTTCATGAGAGGCTTCCCCTCTTTGCAAGGGTCTTTGTTGGTGGCGAGGAGAGGCAGACAGACAGTGCTGGCTGGTCCTTCTGCCCCTGCCCTGCCCCTTGTGGGGTCTGTGAGGCTGGTGGCTCCCCTGGATGTTACCCCAGGGCTGTTCATGGTTCCCCCTCTGCTGGTTAGAGGGGAAAAGCGGGGCCATTTTCACGTATATTTAAAAGCAAAGGACAGGCGCCACCACTGTGGTCCTGAGATGGTGATGACGATGGCAGTAATGAGTCACTGTCGTCACTGCCACCGTTTCAGTCGTTCCTAACACTGCGCATTCCCGTTTCTGAAGGAAACGTGACGAGGGAGTTCCCTGATGATCTAGTGGTTAGGACTCAGCACTTTCCCTGCGGTGGCTCGGGTTCAGTCCCTGGTCGGGGAACTGAGATCCCACAAGCTGTGTGGTGTGGCCAAAAAAATAGAGAATCTGAATCCTAAAAAAAGAAGAGAAAATTATGACAAGACTGGAAATAATGTAAAATTTTAATTTCTAAGATTTCAAGGGTTATTTAGTAGCAGTGTTGTTTCAGTAGCTTGAAAGATTTATAAATAATAACCCAAGTATAGTGTTTCTGCCACGAAATGCCAGAAATAGCGTGTCTGACGCTTTGGGGAATTTTCAGGCTTCATGTGATTTCTGTTCACTGGTTTGCCCAGTCTATTTAGCCAAGGTTGGCTGTTTGTGCTGGGTCTGTAATTTGGGAAATGTGGTTGGACCCACCGATAGTTTGATAAGGAAATAATAGGCAGGAGACAATTGATATGCCTTTGGCCAAAATGTGTAGGTTTACACCCTGAGTGTCCTTGGGGAAAGGCGTGCGTGCACAGCTCAGGGTACCCCGCGGGCTCCGCTCCCCTCCCCGGGGCGCTGTCCCAGCCCACGCTCCTCTGTCCACGCGCCTCCAGCCAGTGAAGGACAGCGCTTGGCTCATGAAGCTGTGAGCCTCATTTTCATTGTCACGTGGCTGCTCAGGGACAGAAGCAGGTGCGGTGCAGGCTTTGCACAGGCAGCAGGTGGCTCAGTGGTTCTGATTCCTTTCTTCACTCAGCAGGTGAGTGCCAAGTACCTGCTCTGTGTTACACATCCTCGGGCTCAGGGGTACCATCGAGCAAAAGCAGGCAGACCCCTGCCTTTATAGAGCTCCCATGACCACAGGGGAGCAAGCAGACACAGTACTGCTAAAAACACAGCAGGAGACACAAGACATTACGCGTGGGATGTGTGTGGGGGTGTGTGTGCATGTAGCATCCTCACTGGCTGAGCACCTTTTAGGCTCTAACTTATCTGTGTCTGTTTCCTCGTTGGTTGAGTGAGGATAACAGGGTTGAGCGAGTTGTCCTAAATAAGTTAATATACATAAAGTTCTTAGAACAGTGCCTGACTCGGAATCACTGTGCTTATAAAGTGACCTGATTAGTTACTCTTATGTAAGTTGACATTTGAGCAGACCTGAAGGATGAGGGAGCCGGCCGTGTGGATACCTGGGGAAGAACTTTCCAGGCAGAGTTGGTGTGTGCCTGGTGGGTTTGAGGAACAGCAGGATGGCCAGTGGAGTAGGAGCAGAGGGGGTGATGGGAACCCTGGCAGATGAGGTGGGAGAGGCAGCTGGAGCGGCAGAGTGTGGCCCACCTGTGGCCATTGTGAGGCCTTCCCCCCTGGTACCCTGAGATCAGCACTGTCGTAGGACCAGGGAGAGGTGATGGGGTTCCAGCCCCTGATGGCAGTGGGGGGTCATGGGGGTTCGAGCCTGGGGAGAGCTGACAGGATCTGCTGACGTGCTGGAGCTGCCCCTTGGTGCTTGGTGAGCAGAGAAAGGCGGGGAGGAGCAGGTTGGCCCACTTGGATTTGACTTTTGTGTTAAATGGTCAGATGTAGGAGGATGGGCAGCGGGGGAGTTCAGGGGAGAAGGAGCCGTTGCATCCAGCAGACGTTTAGAGTGTGTGGCTGAGCTCCCCAGCCTGGAGTCCTGGGGAGGAAGAGAGGAGAATGAGGGGGCTGTCAGAGTGGGAGAGGGAGAGAGGGAGGGGAAGAGAGAGGGAAGAGCTGTGGGCGTTGCCTAGGCCCACTCAAGCAGCTATCAAGAATTTAAAGTGAGACAGCCACTGGGCTCTGCCTTTTCCTGCAGCCAGGGCTGGGAACAGCTGCTCGGGCAGAGGTGGAGGAAGTGAAGGGCTGGATGTAACCTGCTCTGGGGTTTTCATAGAGGTCTTCAGAGGGTGGAGGGGCATGGTGGCGAAGAAGTATACCAGGGAGCCGAGAGGACCGTGAGTTGTCCACCTGGGGTTGGATATTGAAGGTGCAGCTGTTGGTGGTGATGCTGAAAGTGGCCTCCTAGAGCAGCTTGTGCTGTGGTCCACATTCGAGGCTCAGAGTGATGCGAACAACTCCAGTGATTATTAGTTGTTTTGTGACTGAGACTTTGTTGTCTCTGCATGTACCTTTAGGTTAAGTGCTGCTGCGATGAGAAATGACGTGCAGTCTTAACCACCCCCCCCCCCCCCCCGCCACCAAATATCAAAATAGCCTTTTAGTTCAGCTCAGCAGAAGTATTGGTCTTCCTTAAACCAAGCATAACCTTGCTTATATGGAATGAAACAATATTCCTGTCCAGCAGTAAATAAATTTAACCTTTACTTGTTTAATTTTTAGTGTTTGTCTTCCCATTTCATGGTATGAGAGTTCCCCTACCAATTCTCTTTCTTTTCCATCTAAGTAACTGCTGAAGTTTCCACCATTTTTAGAGTAAATTTCTTTGTTCTCTAAGGTTGAAAATTTAATGGTAAAATTTAAAGCCCTGTAGCATTGGTATACCTAAAAAGGGAAGCTCTAACACTCTCTCCATTTTGAATATGCAAAATAAATATGCCCACAGAGAAAAAATGGAACATATAGAAAAGTTTTTAAAAAAAGAGAAAAAGCTCCATACTTGCCTTATACAGAAGTACTGTAAACATTTTTGTGTAATTTCTTCTAGTACCTATAAAAGCTGGATTTCTTTAAAATAAAACCACCACCATCAAAACAATGAAACCCAAACCTGGATATCATATAGTTGTGCTGACACTGTGTACACAATTTTGTATCTTCCTTTTCACTTAGCATGATGAATAGAAGTATTTCTCCAACTACAAATGCATTAAGCTTTTTATAAACATTTATTTTTTATTATTTTTAATAACTACAAAGTTTTCCATATAGATTTACCACCTATTTATTCAGTCCCTTATTCCTGCACATTTAGGTTATTTAGAGTTTTCTTTCTCCTATTATTATTATTATTTTTTTCTTTTCCTATTATAAATAATGCAGTAATGAACATCTTTGGGTTTAAAGCCTTGTCTGCATGTGAGATCATCTCACTCAGGTAGAATCCCAAGACTGAATGAATGACTTAAAGTTTTAGATTGCAGTCTGCAAAATTACTACATGAGAAGGTACATGATACTAATAATTTAATTACCAAAAGCTAATTATTGGATGTCTAAATTGAGCAGCAGTAGCTTATTTTAATTCTTTTTAATTACTTCTTTCTCTCAAGTGACTAGACTTTTTAAAAGATTTTAATCAAATAAAAGGAAATCTGGTCTACTCAAGGATTTTTGCAGTTGGGCATTCTCTCTAGTAATAACCATATTGGTGTTTTATGGATATACTTATGGCTTTCCAATATTTTGACTGTGACCTATAGTAAGAAAATGCATTTTACTTCTGAATCCAAATCCGTGTTTTCTGTTCACAAACACCCATGAAATAATATTTATCCTTATGTATTTCGTATTGTTTGTTATGTTCTAAACTTTTAATTTTTTAAAAAAAAAGTTGTCACAGTTCTGTAAATTGATTTTATAACTTCCTAAAGTGTTCAACTTGCAGTGTTTGAAAAACACTGTACTATATAATTATATAACAGATAGTGAATTCAGTGGAACACATGATTTTTTGGATGGCCTTTACTTTTTCTGTGTGGATAGGAATCCTGCGTTCTCTTTGCCGGCAGCATCTGAGACTTAAGCCCTGCTCAAGGGCACCGAGCTGTCAGCGGTGAGGCTGGGACTGGGGCATCCTGGGTGAGTCCCGGGGCCCAGTCCCAGCAGCAGGTTTTACGGTCTCTCCATCTCAACACAGGTGCCATCCCAGCCCATGTCCAGAGGGGTCTGTAGGGGAGGCTCTGCAGGCTGGTTAAGTGTAGGTTCACTGAAAGGCGTTCATCCTGAACGGACTGTGAGGCCCGCCCTGGAACAAAAGTAAACCAGGGTGAAACCCAGCTTTCACTCAAGTTTGCTCCTTGAGAAACTGGGCGACCCTGATCGTGGATGGAGGGGAGTCAGAAGCAGAAACAAGGTTTCTGTCAGTGGAGGACAGCTTCACAGCAGCGTGGAGGAGGGTTGGCTGGAGATGCCAGTCTGCCCACCTCTCTCGGCCCCTCACAACCTTGCCCTTGGCCTGCTGGCCACGTGGAGTGGTGCTATGTGACCCGCGCCTGCTGGGATCAGAGGCAGGTGTCTGGGCACTTTGAGGAGGAGGCTGGCAGCGACTTACACACAACCTCGCATCACTCTAACTCCTCAGAAGGACGACGTGGGTGAGCATTTTACCCGAGGGCTTCAGAGGAGCCTCATGTAGCTGCAGACTCTTCCCTTCCGTTGAGTACAGTAACCACGGCAGGATGATGTGTCAGTAAACTCTCTTGGACATGCTGATTATGGAAGAAAATACCTCTTCCCCCCACCAGGTGAAGGCCTTACTGAAATCCAAGCTAATCACTGGTAGTATTTTTCTCTTCTCAAAGGGCAGTTCATTGTTTCATGCAAACAAGTGACATTTCCTGTTTTCAGCGTAGTCACACTGGCCGACTGAAATTTAAAAACAGAAAGCAAGGATATATTGTTGATTATGGATTTCTTGGAATGCTGAGAAAAATTTTGCCTTAAAAATCATATTTCACCAAACCTGGCAGATTGTGGTAGGAAAAACTAGAATAAATGTGGCATTCTCCCGTTCTCTCCTCCATCACAAGGAGCCTACCAGAGGGCCTGCTCCCACAGTGCTCCCCAGAGCAGGGCCCAGCACCCAGCTGCCTCCGCCACCGGCCTGGGGGTGCTGAGCGGGCTTCGCAGCCTGGGGCTCAGCAGCGGTGCCTGGACCCTCCCCTCTGGTCTCTCACTGGGTCTTGAGAGGAGAGGAGCCAGGACTAGTGCTGAGCCTCTGGCGTTGGCCCATTTCATTGATCACTATTTACTAGATAACAGACCAGTGAACCTGAGTCCCATGCACCTCGCTTCTCTTTTCCAGTCATGATGACTGTTTCAGTGGCAGACTGGGTACTGGGCTGCACGTCCCCAACGGCTCGGTGTCTCGGGTTCTGCAGAGGAGGAAGGGTGGTCGTGTGCACTGGCGTGTGTATGCGTGCTCAGGGTTGTAAAGTTGCATTCACCATTCGCCAGATAGTTCTGGAAGGAGGGCTCATGCGTTCCCGTCCTCTCTGCGTCTCAGCATCTCCGCGCAGCCCGGACCGCAGCCTGACGTGCGGCAGTGCTGAGCACTCCAGGGGAACAGAGGAGAGCCCGCACCGTGCGTCTTGTGCTGTGCTCACTGCCTTAGTATTGATTCAGCTTTAGACAAGAAGTGCCGTCTTTAAACATTTTTGGTTTTGTGATTGTTTTAGGTCAGGTGCTGTTAAACCAGGCAACAGATCTGTGCCGGCAGGATGCTGAGGCACGATGGTTTGGAGCCTCCTGCGTGGCTTTCCTGAATGCAGATCTCGTCCGTCCCGCTGCAGCTCCACAGACTTAATTAGATGCAGGACAGCTGTGCCTCGGCACTTGCACCTCAGATTTTATCATTAGTTATGCATCCTGTTTCCTTGTGTCTGAGGTGACCCTCAGAGGCCACAGTATTCCCCTTTCTATTTTCCCCAGAATCGGAATGTTTGACAGGCAGGTTGTAGTTACAGATTGAGGTAGGGGGTGAATTCTAGATTTAACTTTTTCTTCCTAAAATATAAGCTATATGTCAAGTCTGAAAGTGAGGAAAGTGCCAATGGGTGATGATCTCATTTGTAGACCTGACTATGAATTTGACCACCAGGAATCATAGAGGTTGCTCTAGGATGACAGATTGGGACTGAGGAAACAGTCTTCAGACTCTGTGGGATGCAGTGGCTGTAATAGAGGTGGCGTTGTCCCTTGTCTCTCATCTGTTGTGCCGTCTGATTCAAGTAGGAGCCCAGTCTTTCCTCTCCCTCTGACAGTCCTGGGGTGCTGCACCCCAGTGCCCGCATTCTGGTGTTGCCCACCCAACAGGTTTTCCACGTGTAGGTTCCACTGTATTTGCCCTGAATCATATCTCCTGTTTCCTGTTTTTGATGTGATATCCTTTCGTAATCTTATTTTAGTTTTCTGTTTGGTTTATTTAGTTTCTTTAAGTGCTTTCAGATGATTCCTGATTTCCATAGCCCTGACTTCTATTTTTAGCGCTTTCCGCATCTGCTTTGGCTGTGACCCTCATTTACGTGTCTCATGGTGGCTGCCTTTTGGGGACAGTGGGGGTTACTTCGTGAGAATCTGACCCGAGGATCTCTTGCCACCCTCTTGCTTGTGTTCTGTGTTCTTTTTGGCAAGTGTGGGCTTTCAGTGGTTTTGTGCTTGAAAGTGGAAATAATGTCTGATTTGTTATTGGGAAGTCTCAACGTTAGTAATAACTTCATTTGTCCCTGATGTTATTCAATCCCGCCTGCTTCTAAGATGCATGAGTGAGTCTCTCTGTGGACTGACTGTTCTTGGTGCATTCATGTTTTTATCCCCACACCGCCCGCTCCCTTCGCCCCTCACTCTCCGCACAATGTGACTTGCTTCACCGCAGCCTCAGCGCTCTCCTAGGCTCTCCATGGCACTGCCCCTAACACAGCACTTGTCACTGCCCGGACCTGACTGCTTCCCCCACCCCCGGACCTGAACACTGCGGGGCACAGGGGCTTTCACATTGTGTTTCTTGCACGCGATGCCTGCATCGAGTCAGTTCTCAATAAATATTTGTCAACCGTTGAATAAAGTAATGATGGGGACTCAGATGTTTTTACTGGCTTTCAGGGTGTCATTTTTTAGTTTTCTGCAATAGCTGATTTTATCAATATTGCCCATACTGGACCTAGTTATTTGCCTGATATTAAAATATCAACGTTCCAAGTGCTATGTTTCCTGTTTCAATGATAACGCTAATTCATGTCTCAGGAGAGGCTGGTTGCTAGGAGATTATTTCTCTTTGAATTAATCTACATATGAGTTAATGGTTGGTCCTTGCCAGTTTTTCTTTTTCTTTTCCTTTCCTTTTTTAAAAAAGCTGAAAAGAGCTACTTCACTTGATCATTCTTTTATGTATTTCCATTATTCAGCTTGTTTGTTAATTATTGTTGAGCATTTGGACTTTGTACACAGGGTTCCTGTCCTCAGTTGGTACTGATTTGAGGGGATGAGGACCGCACTCAGACTTTATGTGGGGCTCCCAAATCCCATTGGCTTTGCACTGTCTCTGATCATCACAGGACCCAAGTGGCCTGTTAGAGTGTTAGCATCATCCTTATGTTATTGAGACTCAGAGAAGTAACGTGATTTGCTCAAGTGGCCAAGCAGAAACCAGAATTCAGTCTTCTTGTTTTCCGCTGTACATTTTTTCTCTTGTTCTCTGCTGGACCTTAAATACGGCAGCATGTGCTGCTCTTATGGTCTCTACCCGCTCTGTTACCGCGAGTTCCTGAGGGCCTAGTCTTGCCGTTTGTTGTGCCTCTTGACTGTTGATTGTGAACTGTGACAGATCGTTTCCTGTGTGTCTTGCTGTTCAGAATGGTGAGCCTGTCTTTAGAGGCCTCGTCCTCTGGGATTCCGGGAGGCAGGCTTCTCCAGAGCGGTTTGCAGTTACCCCTGCCAGGCGCCCAGGGATCTCGCTGGCATGTGACCAATTTGGTGTAAGTTCTTGTCATGGGGTTCTGTGCACTACATGAGCAGAGTAGAGTGGAACTCCAGAACCATGCTGGAGATACAGTCAGACCCATGGTTACCCATTCCTGGGGGGTTGGGAGACATTTCTCCCTCTGCAGCTCAGCCTCCTTTTTCATCTGGGTTTGTGGAAAACTTTTTCTTTCTAATTCAGTTTTTGTTGAGATTGTAGGTCTTTGAGGGTTCCAGACATGTATAAAAGCATCTGTTCTAACTTGTGTCCACTCTACTGGCTTATATCCTGTCCTGAAGGACATTAAAATAGGGTGACTTCTAAATCAAGACATTATAAATAAAGAGGGTAGAATTAGCAGTCATGCCAGGATAAGCGGTGTGAGCCAAGACGTGTGGTCAGCTTGGTTGAAACCCAAGACCCAGTTCACACAGCGGGACAGCCCTTGCTCTGCCGGAAGACTCCTGTTCTCTCTTTGGTTAGGGCCTCCGGCCATTTCCCTTGCCACACTTTCTAGGCTTTTAAATGGATGTCTTGTATTTTATCTCACATTTCTAAGTGCTTGTAGTGTGCGAGCTTTTAGGTTATCTGGCCTGCTGTATTGGCGGAACAGTCTGTCTCTAGTCTTAAGCGTTAGGATCTTTCTCTCCTATGGTTCATCCTAACACTGAATATTTAAAAGAGACAGTGGAGAGACTGGAGAGAGGATGAGGGAAGGAAAGAGGAAACAGATATGGGGGAGAGAAAATGAGTGAGTAGAAGAGAGACTGAGAGGTTGGAAAGAGGGAGGTGGAGACAGAGAGCACGCGAATGGGAGTCAGAGGTGTGTGCACAGAGATGCATACGTCCCGGCCCAGACCCCTGCTGGAGACCCACCATGCGGAGGGGTGCACCTGGGGACATGCCCTCACGGGTCAGAGTGGGGAGTGAGAACAGGAAATCACGAAATCTGAGTGTGTTAGAATAATTGTAAAGAATAAACGTGAAATCAGTGGGGGTACAAAAGATGGCTTTGGAATTAACTGGAATTGTAGTAACAGCAGTTTGCTGCTACCGCCACTGCCACTGCCACCGCCACTGCCACAGCCACAGGGTTATACATAAGGATGCTGATGCAGGCTGCTGGGATTGCGGCTAGTCTGGTGGCAACTGCGTGGCACAAACTAGTGGGGTCAAGCTCTGGGTTTTGGTCTCATTGGCACTAGCAAATGGAGATAATCACTGATTTTCAGGCAGTGGATCAGTAGTAGCTAAAAAAATAGAAGTAAACTGATCTGATTTAAAACTAACAGGCTTTATTTGTTGATTTTTCATCATTGGTTTGTAGATCCTACTCACATTTAGCAGTATGAGTACCAAGAATTGAAATGAAAAGTTTGAGATGATGTCCATGCCAAGTATTTCTCTAAAGACAGGAAAACAGACCTGATGGAATCATCCGAGATTAAAGTTGGGATTGTTAGCTGACCACAGCTGGCCTTCAGATCTAAGCTGACTTCCTACCACAGAGCTCTCAAAGCTATCAGGGGATCACAGGATCCTACAATCCTTTGGGCTCTGCTTACTGGTATTGTCAAGGCCAAAATGAACAGCCCAGCTTTTGGGTGATTTATTGGGACAGTGATCAGCCAGGCGCCGGGTAGTGTGGAGAAAGGTGGGAGGTGGGAAATTTCTGATTTTGCAGACCGTCTTTTATGTTTCCTCTTCGATCCAAATTAGACCCAGCACAGTTTAGGCCTTGCTGCTCTTTTCTGTTTTCCTTTTTCTACTTCTCCAGACCATCAGTGGTGGGTTATGACTCCCACTTATCTTAGGCGTTTTTTTTTTTTACAATAAGCTGTTTTTTTTTTTTTTGGCACACGGGCTTAGTTGCTCCGTGGCATGTGGGATCTTCCTGGAGCTGGGATCGAACCCGTGACCTCTGCATTGTCAGGCGGATTCTTAACCACTGCGCCACCTAGGAAAGCCCCTTAGGCGTTATTTTATCACGTGCGTCTTTTATAGCATCAGTGCTAGTTTAAAAGCTGAGATGAACAATGAACAATGCAATATAAATGTTGTATAAATAATTGCCCATGTATGGCAAATTCAAGTTTTGCTTTTTGGAAGTCTCTGGAATTTTTTTTCCCCAAGTATTTTTGACCAAAGATTGGTTGACCCACGGGTACAGACCCCGTGGGCACAGAGGGCTTGATGGCATTGCTAAATTAAACTGGCTCCCAAGCGTGCTGTTCGGTGTATTTTCAGTTTTGAACAGAGGGATCCCATCAGGCCTTGTACTCAGCGGAGCCCTGGACTGAAAGCAGTGTGACCGCATATTTCTGTTATCACCTGGAAGTCTGGCAGTGGCCTCTTAGAATGTTCTCTTAGTATTTTAATTTGACTTGTGTCTTAATAAGTACCGTTGTCATAAAGAAGCGGTGGTTCCAGACTGCTTCCTGAGCAGTAGGTTGAAGTCAGCTCTAGGGATTCCATCACATTTCCTAAAACTGCCTTTTCTTGCTGAAGTGCCCCTGCCTCAGAGGCTGCTTTATCTTGTCGTGATGGATCGTCTTGTCATTGTAAGAGGTGGGACGACCTCTGTCACCAGCAGGGAATGCCAAAGTTGTGAACGTCAGTTTGCAGCCAGGCCTCCTTAGAGAATAGAGATTGGGTGACGGAGGTTTAACACATCTTAACTGTCTCCAGGCTTGACGTGTGTCTAAAGCACTGAGCCGGCTGCAGGAGCACACTGTTTTTCAGTACCCTAAAATTTTAATAGTATTATTTACGGGGCTTCTATTTTGTGGCGCAAGTCCTGCTTATTGCTTTATGTGCTTAGCTGCTATTTTCACAGCACCCCGCCAGGCAAGGTGTTACTCGCCTGCTTTATAGCTGAGGGAAGGAAACCTGGAATAGGATGGCAATTTGCCCGAGGCCATAGAGGTAGCAGAGATGAATTCAGATCTAGATCTTTCACATTATAAAATGCTATTTTTACTCCACCATTTGAGCTTCTCTTTGGAGAATGAATGATTCCTAAAACTCCAGGAACATCAGCTTTCTGCTTTCCAGATGTGGGTTAGAGAATTTATAGAGTATTCTTGATGGTCTTCCATGCTTGTTGTTTTCTTTACTGGAGAGCGGGGACTTGATCTGTTTTGTTCAGTTCTGTGTCTTCAGGATGTGAAACTCAGCAGTACCTGCTGCCCAGAAGATGCTCAGTGATGGTTTGTTGAATGAGTGAAGTGTGGCAGGTTGGAATGACCTTGACCACCCCCCAGTGTTCATACTCGTGGTGTCTGATAGAATGCTCATTTACCTCCCCACAGGATAATTATGAAGGCATCTCTGGGATAGAAATAACGTACGCTGCAGTATGTAGTCATCTAAATGCATGTTTTGTCTCACCATTAATTGACTATAGCCCTTTGAAAATCAAGAGTCATTCTTAGAGCCATGAGCTAGTTCTTGTGGAGAATAGGAAAGGTAAAGACACAGATGTGGTTATCACCCCACAGTAGTCTTTTGGTGTCAGCAGGACTGAACCCAATACCTAGCATAGAGTTCAATGTAACCGAATTCAATTGTATAGCCTTGCTAGGAAAAAAAAAAGTGTAAAATGTTTGACTCTTAGAGTCCAGTTCTTTGTTTAAGCACTTTTGTCTTAAGCACACTGCTCTCTTTCTCGCAGGATTTGGTGGGAATCTTCTTTCCTCATTGTTCACTAGCTGGTCCCATGCACTGGTGGTGACTACATTGTAAGTTGTGCTGTAGGCTGTGCTGACCTTCCTGCAGAGCTGTTGGCCCCCATGTGTGTCACCACCCAGCTCGTCTCTGGGTCTTTGGGGATGGGGCTTCACTCTTCAGTAAGGGCGGTGGCGTCTGCTCAAACGACACCAAAATGGCACCCAGCCAAGTAAATATTTAGATTTTGTAAATCTAAGTATTTAGATTTTCTGGGCCAGTTAGCACTCAGGTACTTCAGGAGCTCAATGGGGGCAGGTGGGAGCTGTGTGCTCTGGGAAGGCCTGTCTAGGGGAGGGCTAGGGCCCTGGGAGTCTCCAGGAGGGGCTGGGGGTGGGGCGGAGGAATACTTGACATAGTGGTGACTTCAAAATAAGTACTGTCAGAACCGACTGTAGTGCTTGGCATTCTTTAGCGGGGAGGTTTATTTTGTCCGTGAGCTCTGATTTGAAGCTTAATAGTCCATGAATGTTTTCTTTCTAATTCTTGCAATGCGGAAGCATCCTTAAGCCAGTGGGGACCATCGCCCTCCTCGGAACGTTCTCCAGTTTGTTGGGCCTGTTCCCTGACTGTAGCGTGGGGAATTTTTTCTTCATGGCCAAAGTCGCAGTTTGTCATGACTTCAGAGTGTAAGTTAGAGTGACACGGCAGGTTTATTTTGCTTGGCTTATGAGAATGCTGCCTTTTCCCATTTTTTGTTCCCACCAGAATTGGAGTTCCCTTGCCAAAGGACACACTGTGATTCAATTTCTGTATGTCTCTTCAAGATCTGAGGCTGACCTCCTGAAGTCTGACTCATAGGAAGCACCTGGCAGTTGCTCATACCTTTTTGTTCAGTGCCATTTTGTATTTAAGTCAGCGCTAGATGATCCAGGGTCTGTGACTGGCCCACCTTCACAGGAAGGGCCGCCCGAGCACTCTGTCCCTTCACGCTTGGCCTGCGTGTCGCTGGCCTGTCAGCTTGCACCTGGCGTAGGGTGTACTGTGCACGTCACGGTCATGGAGTATGAATCTGCTTAGGACTGGAGAAGATGCACACCAGCTTGTTGTTAAATCCTTTTTTAAGTAACTTCCTGGCAGTGCATGAGACGTTGCCCCTGAATAAGTGGAAACATTTGGACACGCGTTCCCGTGAAGGTTCGCTGGTGATCTGTTCCGCTCAGCCACATTGCATTATTGCCTTATGTCCAGAAACAAGTCCTGGATTTTTCTCTGTGTGGAACCTTCCTGGTTATGTCATCCAGGATCTAGATCCTAACCTTTAAATCCCAGGGAGAACTTGGAAGCCAGCTTTAGGGGCTTCTGGATGTTCCTCCGTGTCAGCCTTTGCCTCCCGCGTGTTTCAGGCTCCAGTGTTTTGGGGGCACTCAGGATCTGAGCC
Organism: Hippopotamus amphibius kiboko; assembly: GCF_030028045.1. Classification (NCBI taxonomy): domain Eukaryota; kingdom Metazoa; phylum Chordata; class Mammalia; order Artiodactyla; family Hippopotamidae; genus Hippopotamus; species Hippopotamus amphibius. The sequence goes on along the minus strand of NC_080189.1, from coordinate 117,851,559 downwards.
AGATCGGGCCTGGCAGGGATGGTGGGGAAGCCCTGGACTATGGAGTCGCCGCTGGAGACCAGAGCTCCCGCCCGCGTTGTTGTCACCCTGCTCACTCGATCGATCAACACGTAGCTCTCTCGGCCTCCCTCACCTTGTCTGTGATGTCGTGTCAAGCCCGGAGCTTGAAGGCTGCCCTGAACTCTTCCTGACTTGCTCTGTGTCACTGAATGGGTAGAAATGCCACCTGGCCTGTCACCCACGCAGGAAACCACCTGGGACATGAGTGAGCGTTCTGATCAGGCTCCTTACAAAGACTCGTTTTCATCAGAAGTTTCTGGCCTAATTTTATCTGGTACAAATGGAAGCAAGTTTGAAAAATTGTTTCCTTTTTCTCCTCCCATCAAAATCCCTTAATACCTTCAGCTATGAAAGCACTGTGTATAACTTTAATACTTGTTACAGAAGAAGGACCAGATAATTGCAGTAGCATTTATGGTTCAGTAGGTGTTGCTTGCATCAAGCCCCCAGTGGGAGGTCAGCAGCTGTAGTCCTGCGAGCCATCGGCTGATGTAGAAAAGGCCTCGCCTCTGCGGACTGCAGAGGGGGGTCTCTGTGACGGGTGTTGCCTCCTGGGTACATGTGACCATCCTTGGTTTTTCTGTCCTCCTGTCTTTAACTGGATTGGCTATGAAAACTAAGGAGAGATGCTATCTGTTTTTATTAGTGTTGATTAGATTTCTTTGCAAATTTACTGAAATAATGGAACTCAAAATAGTTTTCATCCTGATGTTGGAAGCTGATTTAAGACCATTCTGACTTTCCATTAATTTTGATGATCTCTCTTCCCTCCTCTAACTGTAGTCTTTTGTTTTGCTTGGCCATTCTTTCCCTGTGGAACTTTTTTTTTCTAATTGGAGAAACTCTTTTATGATGGGATTGTAATTGTTTGTACTGGACTGACAAGCCTGTAACTCTTGGAGACTATTCTAAGGCAGGATTGCAAAGCCAAATGCCAGTCGGGGGAGGAAGGGGGAGGAAGTGAGCACCCCCTCCCCCAAATGCCTGTCAGGGGGATGGGGCAGAAGGTGGGGCTGGGCGCTGGGGGCGCTGGGGTCTTAGGTCCAGACAGTTGTACCATTGGGGTGGGGCCCGGTGTTGTCACATGATCTGATTTCTCAAGAGAAGCTGGAAACAGGTTTTTTAACCTTTGTGATATGTGTTTGAAATATACAAATCATTACATAATAGCTCAAATTTTTTAAAAAGGAAAGAAAATGAATGTATCCAACAAAACATATCCATGGCCTAGATTATGCCCATAGATGGTCAACTTGAGCTTTTGCTCTAAAGGATTAAGTTTTGCCTTTTCAGAAAATAAGTCATAATTAAGCAGAGTGTGTAGTTGCCGATTTCGGCGGAGATATGCTGTTTTAATCACCTTTAGCAAGGAAATATCACTCTCTTAACTGTGGATTTAGATGAGTCAGTTGTAGCACATAACTCTCCTTAATTAAATATGAGGACTTGTCCTGCTATTTTGTAGTATCCTGGGTGTAGAGCAGACTTTTAAAAAGAAAGTGGAGTTTTTGGCTAATAGCTCTCCAGCCAGGTGTTTAATTTTTATGTATGACTTTCTCAAGTTTCTAAATAGCATTGAACCTAGAAGAATCTATCAACACAGTAACTGTTGTTTTTTTCCAGAATCCTTGATTGTATTAGTAATTTAAGGTTGAAAAAATTGAAAATCTTGACTCCTTTAGTTGTCAGATGGGTATTCATATATATTCTTTTTCTTTCTTTAAAGATTTGAACATGGAATTCAATCCTTCAGACCATCCTCGGGCCAGCACAATATTCCTCAGTAAATCTCAGACGGACGGTAGGTTACTAATGTATTTATAATCCTTCCTCCCTCCCCTCCCCTTCCTCTTCCTTCCTTCCTTCCTTCTTTCCTTCCATGTTGGTAACTAGCCTGTCTTGATTTCCCACTAGATGTGATTCTCAGGATAAAAATAGAATCCCCTTTAGTGACCCCTAAGGACATTCTGTGGTGGTGGTTGCCTTGGGGTTTCTTTATTTTGTAGTAAGTTATGTCTTTAGAATTTACTATTTGAAGCAACTGTCCTCATTTTGCCAATCAGCCGGATTAGTTCTAAGTAGTTTCCATGATGAGAGAAATTTTCCTTTAAAAATTATCTTTGCATAAATTCTGTAAAGATCAGAAGTATTAGTATGTTAAAGAAAGCATAATATAACCCTAAATTAAAGTACCATTATCTCATTTGAGAGCCGAATTGAACCCATACACTAGGGGTAGATGTTTTCTTTCTGTCAAACTTCCGCTGACCAGTTTGTTCTCTGGCGTGGAATTGCCAGGCAGGCAAGTGGCAGCGGGGTAAGGGTTTGGGACAATGAGAAATGAGAATCAAAAGCAGTTTTTTGCACTGAATGTAGTGCTCTGAAAACAAGTTACATGACTGGCACACTTTCAAACTTGATTCTTGCTTCCTGTGAATTCAGGGTGCAGAGCAACATCAATCAGAAACTTTTCTGCCTAGATTCGCGTGGAATGGCATTAGAGCCTCTGAGCAGATGACACGTATCTTGGTTGCCACGAGGGGAAGGCTATCAGGATTCTCTGACCTAACATCATCTCCAGGTGTGAGTCAGGGACGTGTCACCTCTACTCCACCTCTCACCCCCTTCCTTTCCTGTCTGGTTCATCAGAGTATCAGTGACTCTGATCCTCCTGTTTTTTGCTTCAGTTTCTCAAATGCTGGCTCTTTCCTTTCAGTGTAAACCTACTTGAGTCTCACAGGTTAAAAACAAGAAAAGGAAAAATAACAGACACCGCCATTATGAGGTGTCCTGTCTCCCACCTGCTGAGCGAAAGCTCCTGTACCACCGCCTCCTTCTCTTCCCTTTGCTTTCCCACCAGGCTCCCCCCAATTCTGTGGCGTGACTGCTGAGGCTGCCGAGGACACAGCCTCTGGCGGCTCCCGCTCCCGTGTGGCACCTGTTCACACAGCCCAGATTGCTGAAGACAGGTCCAGCGAGTGCACGTTTGCTTTATAGATGATGAAAAGAAATAGGTTTTTTTTAAATAGGTAGATTTGGTAACTTTATGAGTTCATCCTTTGGTGAGTTGATCACAGAGAACTGGCAATTTGGGAATGGGTCCTGAGAAACCCTCCCTTTCTTTAAGGTGCTTCTCAGACATCTTAATCAGCTTCTTCGTTTATCCCTTTAATGTTAGTGTTTTCTAGGGTTCTGTGCTGTATACCCTCTTATCTTTTTGGCCTGCATACAGTTCCTCACAGCTTCCGTGCCAACTAGAATCTCCAGCCAGAGTTTGCTCTGCACTGTTCAGAACCCATCTGTCCAGCTGGCTGCTAGACATCTTTACACTGAAGGCTGTCGGTTCCTCTAACTCATTGTGTCCCAAACAGGACTTAGTAACTGGGGTTCACCTTCTGCCTTTGCTACCCTGCCTGCTCCCCAGGGCAGAGAAGGCTCTGCCCTCTTCCCAGTGCTCACCTGCTGCCAAGTGGAGCCGACGGCGCTTGTTTCTTCCAGCTCCAGGATCAGTGACAGCAGGCCAGGAGTGTGAAACAGCCATGATGGCAGCATTTACAGCATGGGAATTGGCAAATGCTGCACGCCAGGGCGTTCTTCTTTTTTTAAAAGGCATCTGTTAAACATTTATCAGCCACTGTTGCATCCAGGTTAATCGAAAGTGTATTAATTTCTACCTCTTCAGTGTCCCCTTACTCTGACTACTCTTCCACATGCCTGTTGCTGCCACCTTAGTCCAGACTCATAATTTCTCACTTGGATTCCTGCCGCAGCCTCTGGCCTGGCCTTTGACCTGGTCCCTTCCTAGTCCTGTGTCTAGGCTGCTGCTAGGTGGAGAGACTTTCTATCAATCAGATTTGATTGTGTCACTTCCTTGCTAAAACGTGTTTAGTGGTTTCCCAGTTGCATTGGTGTTAAATTCCAAATGGCTTAGCATGATATACGGGCCCTTGGAGTCCGTCCTCCACCTTGCTTTCCAGCCTGTTTGCTTTGCCCCTCTGCGTCTGCCACGCTGAATCTGTTGTGCCTCCCCCAGGGTGCAACTCACCTCCTGCTTCTTTGCATTTAGCTGGGTTTCCCCTTCCGTCTTCCACACAGCTCGTTTCTTCAGTCTTCAAGGCTCGTTTCTGCTCTCACTTCCTCCTTGAAGGTGTTCTTGACCCCTTAGGCAGGATTAAGTGGGCCTGAGGGTAGCCTGTGAATACTTTCTTCATATCTGAACCATATTGTGGTATTTAAAACTTTCCTCGTGTATATCATGAACTAGCCCCTGGAGGGAAAGGAATGTATGAGATTGGATCTCAGTATCCCTTTGCCTTGCTCTGCCTGGTACAGAGGATGTGTTCACCCTATGTGGTTGAAAGGAGAAAAAACACAAAAGCCAGGAGATATTCTTGATCTGGTTGTGATCTTTCTTCACTTGGGTAAACTTCCATTAACATTGCAAGACTGCCTCCCACTTCCAGGAGTCCTAGAGCAGTTAAGAACTGTGGGTACACCATCCCCCCAGGAAGAAGTGTTGTAATGTGAGGTTATGAGAACACGTTTTCTTTAGAATCTAGTGATCTCTTCTTGAGGTCGATGTGCTCCTTTGCAGTTGAGGATAGGCTTGTGGGTGGGAGACCATGGCTGGGGCCATGGCATTTATGCTGAGGCAGCTCTGCCCGGGACCACGGCCTTCACAGCTCTCTGCTCTGCAGACCCTCGTCCTCCCTCCTTCCCAGCACTCGGCCTGGCGGCCCAGGCTCTGCCTAGTGTGCTCCCCACTACCAGCTGTTCATGATTCTGCTTCAGATGTGCCTGCATTAAGTCATCAGGAGCTTCCTGGGTGTTAAGTTCCTTCTCCTGGGTAACAAAGCGATGAGGCTGGGCTGACCGTGATCATGGAAGGCGTGCCTGATCAGACCTTCCCACGGGCTGAAGTTAGGGACGTCCTGTCCCAAGCCCAACTGACTGCTCTCTCAGTCATGTCCTCACACAAGTGGGATGTCAGCGTGGACTTTCTTTGTATAAGAACCACGCAACGAAGAAGGGACCAAGGGCTCCTCGTGGTGGGAGAGGAGGTGCCTGTGAGAGAGATTCTTCTGCTCAGCCTGGCCTTTTTGTGCTCACATCTCTGCTTGTCTGGGAGAATTGCAGTTCCTTGTGTCTTTTCCTTTTCTATTCCATTTTAATTTGCTGTTTTCAAAGACGTGAGAGCCTACTCTTAAGTATTAGGAGAAAGCAGTCAAACTACATCTTTTTTATCTTAATTAGTTTGGTTTTTAGAAAAGTTCTTTGCTTTAAAACAGAAGTTGAATAAGAATGAAAATGTGTGTGTGTGATCTGTGTTTCTCAGGAGTTCCTTGAAATATTAAAGGAATAAAAATGACTTGTCCCTTGAATGCTTGAAGCCAAAGTAGAAGCACTAAAATTCAGAAATTAAAATATGAGCTCTGATTTTCTCTGCACATTCACTCAGAAACGCTGACACTGAGAAAAGGTTTTGTGACCTTCCTTTGTTTGGGGTCCTGCTTTTGTTCCTGGCAGTGTTGAACTTCTGCGTGATGAGAGGACCAGCCTTTTAGTTCTCCCTTAATCTGTTTTCAGGCAGCTGACCCCTGTGCCCGTCGGGGTTCCCAGTCTTCTTTGTCACCGTCCCGGACACCCTGTCTAAGGTGCCTGTCTCTCCAGTTCCCCGTCAGTCACTCTGTGTGTCTCCCCTACACCTTCCCAGGTTCCACAGGGGATGCTTTTGCAGTGAGATAGTGAAGAATCCGTAGGAGCCCGAAGCTCTTACGCTGGTGATTTTCATGCTATAAACCATGGAAAATAACTTTTAAAAGCTGTGAACTCCCTTAAATGTTTTTTGTTGACCATACCAATTTTTCATCCTATCAAAGGGTGTAATTTCTGATGTAAACATTGGTATTTTAAAATAAAACTTTCCTCTTTTAAAAAGTGTTTCAAATAAAATCTTAATACCATGGTGATTTGATAATCTACCATCAGTCATTTAAAAATGTATGAACATGCTCTCCTTTCACAGTTGGAAATTTCATATCATTCCTTTCATCTTGAACTTACATTTCCATGCCATTTTCTTCATAGAATTTTATCCAAATGTAATATATTTTGATTTCTAAAACTCACCTGTCACAGTATCATACTGCTCTTCTATGAAAGTGTGGCTCTAACTTGAATTTAATTTTTATTTCTCATAATTGTCTCTAAGTGTTATAAATAAGTTTTGGATTGCGGTATCATTATCATTAGTTCTCAGTTGATCAAAACAATACAAGCATTAAAATGTTAAAGGGTAAACAGAGAAGTGAAATAATTTTTGGAAAAACATTTCTTACTGAGCTGTTTCTGTGGATGACTGTCACATGGAACTGGAACGAGGTGCTAGTCATCAAATCCTCTTGTTTTTATGGCTACGTAAGTGCTGAGGAGCTTTGCTTATACACATCAGTAGATGGGGATGGAAGGAGTTTTGTTAATCACTGAATTCTTTCTACTCTACCAAGTTTAATGTCAAAAAACTCCAAGGGATTTATCATCCAAAATAATTCCTGATAGCTGTAGTTCAATCTTGTTCTCCTTCGGTTTTGTTGACAGTAAGGAATTGGAGTCCACTTGATTTGCAGAAGAGTTTCTCACTTGGTTGTAGAAGCTCCTCAGTGATGAGTTTCTGGAAAGTACACCCAAAAGGCTTTACCAGCCATATGAATGACTGTCACTTGCGTCCACTGCTCTTGTCACTTGGCGGCTTCTGGTCTAACCTGATGCACTCAGGAGCCTGGGGAAAGTGGACGTGGCGTCACCAACATCCGTGAGCCCTCTAGAGCAGCAACGGGCCTCATCTCCCCGCCAGGCACAGACAAGGAGCTCAAATCCACGTTGAATGAAAGTCCTACCTGCTCTTTTCCTCTTAGCTAGTGTTGCTGGCTTCTCTTTTGATTTAAATATGTCTCTGTCCTCTCCAGGGACCTGCTCATTACCTGTGTTAATTGATTAGTATATAGTCCCAAAAGTAAGTCTTCAGGAAAGAAAATGCAAAATTCAGTGATACTAGGTGGTGAAAAAGCTCCTCTGGGTTCCCTGTCCCCCTTCTACATCTTCGGGGCTGAGAGCTCCCATTTTGAGAAACACTGGGTTCTGGGACACAGAAGGCTGGGTGCAGACCACACTGCACAGACAGCAGCCTGAGAACGGCCTTTCAGAAGGGGTGGTGTTTTTTGCTGTGAGTTTGGCCTCCCTGAGGGAGCAGGATTCTCTGGGCGGCCTCCACAGAAGCCGGCTTTCCTCCCCAGCACCTGCACAGAGAGTAGTTGCTTTCTATGATCAGTAATGCTTCCGGCATACACTGTCCTGTATCTTAATGCTGTTATGGGTGTTGTCGTTACCACATTTCACCCAAGTAGTACACACCTTTATGGGTCTGGTTGGGTGAGAAATAAATAGTCCTGTTATTTGTTGATCATCTTAAATTAGTGGGTGCATGCAAGTTTTATGAGATTTACTAGTTACTGTTTTATTTAGTTATTGGAAAGCTGTTACCCCTCAGTTAACTATGGCTGCAGTGACTTTGTGGGGCGCTGTGGTGTAAGTGGGTTTATGTTTTGCTCTGTTAGCCGAGGTCAGACCTGCATTTGTGCAGGTCTCATTTCTTAGGTAGTAATTGAGCAGCTGGGTACGTTGGTTGGTGGAAGGATGGGACCTTGACCCAGAGGCCCATCCTCCGCAACCTGCAAGAGGTTGGCACGCAGGCAAGTAACGTTTCTGTCGCATCTTTTGTTTTCACAGTGAGAGAAAAACGCAAGAGTCTCTTCATTAACCACGTAAGTGGAGCTGTTCCTTGTGTTCTTCATAATGCCTGTCCAGTGCAGAGAGCTGCCATACTGTGTCTGTGATGGGGAAGTGGTCCGTGCCTCTTGTCCGCATGTGGAAGAATGGGAAGAACGCTGTCGCGCCCTGTTTGATCTGTGACTGGACAGGCATGGCTTGGCCCTTATCCCCGGGGCCAGTGTTTGTCCAGAAGCCCCAGACGCCTGCTGTGCCTGGGAAGATGTGTATGGACCGTGCAGCAGCGGACCCCTCACAGGTGCACAAGAGCACTTTTCACATTCTCGTCCCTCCCTCCCACCCCCTCCCCCGAGTGACTCTTTCTCTCCCAACTCAGTCGATTTTGAATAAGCGAACAATTGTTTTCCTCTCCCTCATTGTTTATAGGTCCAGTAGAGTCTGCAAGTTCTTTAATGCGCTAAGAAGGCATAAACTTGACAACATGTTAATTTTAAAACAATTAAAAAAAAATCCAGCTCTAGTCTTTTGGCCATTCTGAGCAGCGTCTCCCTGCCCTGCTGGCCAGGCATAAAGACACTTGATCTTTCTTGCTTGTGCAGAGGGTACAGCTGGCCTCCCTCCACCCCTGCCCCCGTGGTGACCCCAGCCTGCACCCCCCCCCCCCCAGGACTGTGGCGCCCGGCCACCAGGAGAGTTATAGCCACAACCTCTGTGCCCTCTAAACTTCTGCCCCATGATGAAGTAGGTGTGTTACCAAATAAGCACGCTATCAGCTCTCATATCGAAAACAAGAATGATGTATTTGGCTTCTCAGGATTTCTAGACTGTCCGCTTTTAAGTATTTGTAGCTCTTGAAGTACTTGACACTGAAGCTTTGTGCTAAACAGACTTAAATCCATAATATTGTTTTTTTCTGCCCTTTGAAAATCTGGGCAAAATGTAGCTGGAAAGAAATTCATGGCCAGGCCCTTGCACTCAAGGGCCTCCATGCTCGGCCCGTAGGAGACTGATTCCTCCGTGGAGAGTATCAGTATATATACGTGTGTAAACAGTGTTCTGAGGATCAGAGAGAAGGTCTGTAGTTTTTATCAGATTCTTAAAGCAATTCATGGCCTCTTCCCTGGCCCTCTCAAGTTTTGAAATATCACAGTCAAGCGTCTGTGAAATTACAACCATGTCTTAAGGAAAATATGCTGAAAATTGCCAGGCCTTTTTTTATTTTTTGAAAGCTGTGTAAGCTGGCCATTGAGAGTTGAGAGGTTTGAACCCGTTCTGCAAATCCTCAGTGCGGTTTCTTCACCTGCCAGGCGCACTGGGGCTCTTCCCCCTCGTCATGCCGATGAGGAGAAGGGCGGGGTGGAGCCGGCAGCGGGCCACCTCCGCCGGTCACTGCAGCCCCATCAGAGTGGGCTGGAGGGAGAGGTGGCTCTGAGGGTGGTTTGTGCCCTCCTCGTGCCAGGCCGCACATCCGTCTCACGTGTTCTCAGCACCTCTCGCTCCACGGTGCGCATAGCCCTGCACCTGCCCTGCGCTGTGCACCCTGACTCAGCGCGTCCTCTCACCCCTGCGAGCCCTCCCGCCTCCGACACAGAGCAGAAGCACTGAGTTGTTGGAATGTGCTCAGATGTGCTTATTCCTGTAAAAGAAATCTCTGTGCTGCCTTATGTAACAGATGACCGGGTAACACCACGACCCTGCAGACCGCATTGCAAAGTAGCATTTCAGCTCTGCCCACACTGGGAAAAGCCATCGGAATGTGCTGTTCCCACCAACTGAAAGAGAACGCGAGTGAAATCACCTGCAGCTTCCATTAGGCTAATAAACCAGCCATGCTTTGCAGGTTTTGAAACACTTGGGAGTCATAAATTACAGCACTGAAGACAAATAGTAGTAATAATAATCAGTACAGTCTGTTGAGTGTTTTAGCACATTTGTGCCAGGCTCTGTTCTGATTGGTTTACTGTACTTGATAACCACGCTCGGGAGATACTGTGTATCACACCCATTTTCCAGATGAGGAGAGTGAGGCACAGAGAATCAGTCAGATGAGCAGTGCAGCCAGCGCTGGGGCCCCGGGAAAGTGCTGTGCTTCTCAGATGGTCCCGCCAGGCCCCACCTGGACCGACGTTGTTCAGCTGATTTATCTGGAGTCGGAGAGAACAGTCTTTTCTGAATTTGGGCCCCAACTAAAATTCGTAATTCGTTGTTGAACTCTGGAATGATCGTTATTCTTTGCCCTTATTTATAAAACCTCTTTGTTTTTTGTTTGCTTTATTGTGAGGGATATTGTTTAATTTCTCCTTCAAGTTTCTGAAGAACCTGCTTAGGACATGTTGCTAACATAATCTACGAAGAGGCTGCTATTTAAGAAAAAGCAGTGGCTGTTGGTAAGCCATTTGAGGAGAGGTGAGGGCTGATGGTCATGACAGGGAAGCAGCTGCTGCCTGGTGGGGAGAAGCAAGGGTTTTCTGGCTCCTGGGCAGCAACCGATGGGAGCACTTGAAAGGAGCCGACTTTGGGGACCGTCTCCAGGGAAAGGGTGGTAGAGAAGGAACCCCTGGCTGGAAAAGAGGAGGCCTTTCACTGGCTGAGAATTGCCAACAGAGACTTAAAAAGTAAAAGGTGGCTGCATCTAAAAGAATTATTATAAATTTTAAAACTTTAAACCATTTGAGGAATAAGCCTCTGGAGGTAGGGAGTTAACAGTAAGTTAAACCAGGGCAAATTATATAGATGATTATTCTAATCAGCACCTGTGCTTTAGATGTAGATCAACAGTTACAGGAAAATTTAATATATTACAGTAGAGACAGTTGGGTTTTTTTTCTTTAAGAACTTTCATTGAGATACAATTGACATACAATTGACATACAATAAACTGCATATGTTTAAAGTGTACAATTTGATTTTTTTTCTTATTAGTAATGTATATATGGCAATCCCAATCTTCCAGTTCATTCCCCCCCACCCCTTTCCCCACTTAGTGTCCATATGTTTGTTCTCTACATCTGTGAGACACTTAGGTATTTTAGAAAGGCTTGTGTAAAGGGCTTTAAAGTTTGTAGTTTATTTAAAATTTGCTGATTTTTTAGGTTAGCTACTTTAATGAATCTTTTACTTAAAATGTGAACTGGGTGGCATTGTAGGGCACTTTCCTGAAACTTCGGGGAAACTCATGCCTTTTGCTTTGGCCTAAGTTTTCTATGACATTCTCCTCCCCTTGACAGCATGCCTAAAGTGAACTGGTCATTCTAAGTTAAAGGGGAAAAAAAGAGATTAAAACAGAATGAATCAGGAGTTGAATGGCCAGCCTCCCTTACCCTCAGCAAAACAATTACAGTATTTGTCTTCATATTGAGAAGGTGATAGCTGTAAAAACTCTGAAGGAATAAAGTAACTGGGGAGCACTATTGATCAGGTAAGCAAGTTAGCTGGACTTGGAGCCAAAAGAATGTTATTCAAGCCTTAGATCTGTCACCTGATAAATGGGGCCCTTGAAGAAGCCTTGAAGTCTTAGTTCTCTGATCTCGTAGCATGACTCCCGGTCCTAATTCCCGGTCTACTGGTTCACATGGTAGGCTGAACGGAAGGTGATTTACAAACTGATTTTAGCATCTTCTGAATATGTTGCTGTTATTGCTCATTGGATTTATGGGTAAATGCTGTTTACTTTTCCTAGTTCTGTAGCAAAACTGATGAAAGTCTTTCTGGTGTGTTAGGTATGGATCTAATTTTGTCATTAAGTATGAAGCCATAGAAGTCAAGGAATGAAGCGAGTGTGACCCAGAAACTGAAATTTAAAAAATTTTAAACCTTGATTTTGCCTCTTTCGGGAGATTTGCTCTTAATAGGACACAAATTTATTAAGCACTGGCCCTGCTGGCGTCAGTACAGTATGCTTGGAGGGTGTGAAAGAAGCCTCAGTAAGATTTAAAAACCCAGTAAGATTAAAGAATCCCACTTCTATGTTGAAGTAATTTCAAACTTAAGGAAAGTTGCCACAGTAACCCAGAGTGGAGGCTCTCCACACTTCACAGGAGGAGCCTCAGATGCCCTGGTCCTCACCCCGCTCGTTCACATCACACAAGCAGTGATGACGTGCGGGAGACGCTCCTTTTCTCCTTCTTAATTGTTTTGTCTGGTGGATTGTGTAGAAATAATGCTCCACACACGGAAGCCTTGACACAGCCGAGAAGCGTGTGGGTCTGCGGGCCGCTGAGTGTTCTGGTTGTGTTTCCTCTCTTCTCCGCCTCTCTGTCCCCCTCTCCGCCCTCCCCCCCTTCCTGTCACTCTGGAGGCGGCGCAGCTAAGGTGACAATGGGGTGGCTTCCCTAGAGCCTCCCTCGTTTGCTGGGGAACCGTGTTGTCCCAGGGAGACTCGCAGTGAACTGGTGGGGTGTGGGGAGCCCCCCGCCTGGCGAGGGTGGGGTTGGCTCTCATCTTGGAAAAAGCATCACAGATCTGCCCCTGTCCCCCAGCCCGAGCTGCTCTGCCGGGTTGGGTTAAGGCAGCCGGGACGCTGCTGGAGGGGAGAGCGCAGCGTTCATCTGGCCTCAGCCTGTGACTTCCCGGTCGGTCCAGTCCCTTCGTGGTCCCCTCCCTGCTGAGGCCAGGGGTCCCAGCTGTTCCTCACCTTTTGAGCTCGGTCCTGAGAGGAGCAGGGCCTGCACCAGAAAATCCCTTTAAGAAGCTGATTCTCTTTCCCTCTCCCTTGAGGCGGAGGCTCCCATCCCAGCATCTGTGCTGCAGTCTGTTCTTTTATTTTTTCATTTATCTCCCTTTTATTTTGAAAAATTTCAAAGTTGTAGAACAGTTGTAATAGTAGTACAGAAGGTGCCCACTTACCCTTTACCCACATCCACCCATCTTAAACCAGTGTCGTACCACTTTCCGCTCCTCTCAACATTCCCGTGTTATTTTTTCTGAGGTTTGGGAGTAGGTTGCTTATATCGTGTCCTTTGCCTCCTAATACTCTGCTGTGTGTTCCCTGAGAATGAATATTCTCTGTGTGACCGTAACATTGCTATAAAAATTAAGAATATATCGTTGCCACAGTTCTGTTTAATTAACTGTCTGAAGTCCCGCAGGTTAAGTGGCCCCAGTGTCCTGTGTGGCGTGTGTCTCCCTGCTACCGGCTTCAGTGCAGGCTCACACGCAGCCTTCCATTGGTTTGCCCCTTGGCCTCCTGCAGTCCGGGAAGCTCTCGCCTGTCTCCCACAACATTGGCATTGAGGAATAAAGGGCCAGGTGTGTTTTCAACAGAATGTTTCTCATGTTGGATTTGTCTGAAGGATTCAGGATGCTCCCTGCCCTTCTCAGTGTATCAGATCTGGGACACACAGCATCCTTCTGACTTCACTTCGCAATTCCCATCACATTTTCATCTGGAAATTTGCATCAGAGGAAACAGTGGAAACCTCACAAGAGACAGAAGTCAGTCATTACTGTCCTTTGCTTCATTGTTGGGATTACTCCTGAAGTTCTCTTCTATCTATTCACTAACATACCAACTAATTACTGAATTTTTGTATTAAGCGTATCTGTTGAGCTTTTTTGCTGGTGGTAGATATTCCCCTGGTGGGGAAGATTTGATAAGGACTTTGAACACTTGCCGTCTATATTAGTAACTATTACTAGATTTCGAGTTCTTAGTGTGACTGAAATGTGATTGCTACATGGCCTACAAAAGAGAGACCAAATGGTTTTTAGTGCCTCTGCATTGTCTTAACAAAAATGTTGTGATTACTTTGATAGACGTGAGAAATGCCATGTTAAATTTGCGTTCATGTAACTTGAACTTGACAAGCTTTCCTTGTGCCCTTACCTTACACAGGCACAGAACAGTGTCTGCCTAAGAAGAAAAGCCCAAGAACAAGCCTTATCTTTTGAATTTTCTGACGCTGGTTATTTCCTTCTGACAGTCTCTACCTAAAACCAGCGCTCGGGAGGCTCGTGGTGTTTCGGTGGTGCAGCGCCCTCTGGCTGGGATTTTAGGAACTGTATACCCCAAGTAGTGACTGTTACCATGAGGGGAGATTCTGTTTATAACACTGCCTTCTGTTTCTCAGGCTGTTTTGTATTTCCATAATTTTATTACACAGGAAACCTTATTAAATAGGAAGTAAATGTTGAAGTATTGAACAGGGTATTTGGTTTCTAATGTTCATAAAGCATGGACACTGAGGGCTTCATTGTGGGTGGGCCAGTGAGGTAGGCGGTGCTGTTATCCTTAAGGAATTACTTTTTTAGTTGCTGAAAATGATACTTAGATTATCAGCCATAGCACCAGGCAAGTGGAAACTTGTTTGGATGATTTGATTTTTTTTTTCTAGCATGCTTTGAGCTAGAATTATCCAGATTGATGTCTACTAATTACATATTGCCCACGTAATTGCTGAAAATCTACTTACTATTCAATTAGATGTCATCCGTGTGTAATTTAAATTCTTTTTCCTTTAACAGTATATTTCAGAAGTAGTTCTTGGTTCTGAAGTTCTCCAGAGAGCTCAGAATGTATGTAGCTGTGGGAGAGCCAGGCGTGAGGCTGCCCAGGTGCCCTACCTGAACCTCAGCCGTTGGCTGCATTTTCAAAATCATCAGATAACTCTCACCTCTTTTTGTCTTCACTGCCTGAAATTCAAAATTCGGAGATTCTAAATTAACATTGGATGCATTATCCATGATCCCCAGATCGACTGTACCCCAAGAATAGAGCAAATGGGTGCAGTGGACTCGTGTCTTGATCCTGGTGCCTCAAACCAGAATGCTTCTTGTTTCTCAGTGGTTTTATGGACTCTGCAGCACACCCTTTGACACTTGACTGCAAGAGTGAACTTACTGTTCTGATGGAGGTTGGGGACCAGGAGTGGTGGTGGTGACTTTTCTATGTAGAAGAAAATGGCAATTCATTGTAGGAAGAAGGTGGTTTTTGTACTGTTCTTGCTGGTAATGTTAACATTTCTTGCTAAGACACTTTTCCTCTATAGGCTGGTCTCAAGGTGAAGGGGATGATGTTCCCTGGAAGAATTTTGAGCCCTGTTTAATTGTCCTTGTCTTGTTGCCATTGTTTTTTAGCATCCTCCAGGACAGATAGCAAGGAAATACAGCTCCTGCTCGACTATTTTCCTAGATGATAGCACAGTCAGCCAACCAAACCTCAAGTATACAATTAAATGGTGGGTATACACATTTTTCCTTAACTAATGTCTTTTCTGTTCCTTAACCTGATGGCTCACTGGTTGGTTGTGGGGTCTGGGAGTGGTAAGATTGGGCAGGCGGAGGCCATTGACTATTCAGGAAATCTTTTTAAAAAGTGGTTTTGGGAGTTAAAGTGTGGGGTGTTCAAAATATTTGTGTATATTACTATTTACATAAAAAGACCAAATTTTTCAGTGATTTTAAATGTAGGTTAAAGCATATTTTTTATTTTTGTGCATACTTTCCACCTTCACCACTTTTTATTGAAGCCATCCCGACATAACTCTGCTAGCATTTTACCTTCAGAATGTGATGGTTCCCATGTTGACTCGAGGCTGCAGGAGAAAGCAGGCCTGGCACCGTGGAAGTGTGCTTGTCTGCAGCAGGGAGAGTAGGCTTCTGACCTTGGCTCTCTCCCCAGCAGGGAGAGTGGGGGTGAGACCCTTCGCTTTGGGCTCTTACTGTAAAATGGGGCTTAAGGGAGGAAGGTGGAGGGATCTTTGGATAAAATCTTTTCCCTTTGTGGCTTCAGTTCCCTTATTTTAAAGTGGGAGGTGGGAGGGATGGAACGCTGGTTTTTCCTGAGATATTCCTGCTAGCATTGTGCAGCAGGCCTTGATAGAGGTGCTGGGGTCTGTGGTCTTCCGCTCAACTATGAAAAACCTGGGATATTTTGCCTCTGTGTTCAATTTAAGAAGAGTCCACATTTAACAGCAGTCCGTGTTAGTCTGTGCAGTGAGTATGCGCATTTCTAAGTAAGACACCTTCTTCTGTTCCGGTGGACCAGGCTTCCAGGCTGCGAAGCCCTGTCCCGCATGTGCCCACACATGACAGTCAGGCCTGCCAGGCAGTGGGGACATTGCCCCCTCCAGGGGGAAGGTGGGAGGTGGGGCTGCCTGGAGGGGTGCATGTTTCTAAGATCTAAAGGGGAATGTAGCTTCTTCCCCTCGTTACGTTGGTGGTTGAGGGCGTGGTGGTGACCGGTTGGCATCACCCCACAGTGGGTGCTCACAGCTGGGAGACCACAAGCTCCCTTGCTCCACTGTGCTGCCCTTGACGGAGCCGCTCCACCCTGGGGCGGGCTCTGTGCGGGGGGACTGGGAAGTGCAGCACTTCTGGGAGGTGCTGGGTGGAGCGAGAGCGTGGAGACCTGGTCGCTGGCACCTGCTGGAGCCCAAGAGCCCACCCTCCCTGGGGTCTGGAACCCTCCCTCCAGGGCCGGGGGGCACTGCGAGTGTCCAGGGCGTCCGACGCTGTTGGTCAGCATTTGCCCTGGGGATGACTTTACACTGCCACTGGTTGTCACACACACACTCAGGGGCCCAGTGGGAAGTCTGGGTGACAATTTGATATTTTGGTGTCGAGTCTGGGAGCTACAAGCTCCAACGTCACAAGTGTGGCCTATGAATCAGTGGTTCCAGCTGGTCTGCACCCGCGAGGCCCCGGGGCTTAGAGCCTGGCTGAGGTGTGACGTCTGGCCCCACAGGTGCGGGAGTTGGAATGTTAACCCCTCCAGGAGATTCTCATAGGCAGCCATGGCTGAGAACCCCTGGTGTCAGTGGACAACTGCCTTTGAGTTCCCTTAAAAGCTTAACCGGTGGTTAATACTGGGAGGAAAACCACAGCTGGGCTGGTGACGATGGCTGAGTGTGGAGAGGAAGTGTCCAGTGTGGACACTGTGGCTTCCCTGGTCCGGAGGACGCTGCCTCCACACCACCCAGATTTGAGATGCCTTCAGTCAGTAGCTTATTTGTTTTAAAATGTGCCCTGTTTTTAAAAATGTCCATTTTGGACCTGGGAGCTAGGCAGGGTGGACCCTAATTGTAGCAATACCATCAGAATCCTTGCCTGTAAATCCCTGTATGTCACACGTGACCTGGTGATGGTCATTTTGAGGTGTTAGCTGGCCTTGGCGACTTCAGCCAGGGCCTTTGACGGCATGAGGGGAACAAGTGAAGGGCAGGGAGGTGCGAAGCCTGAAGCCCGAATGCCCTCCTGTTCTAAAACTCTGCCTCACCTTACCTTGCACCTGCTAAGACCTTGTGAGCTCCTCCTCCAAGACATTAACAGTGATACAAACTCATGAATCAGTAGTTCAGCTTCCTGTGGGCAGAGTTCGTGGGCTGAACTCACCTCCTGATAACCATGTAGGACCTTTGAGAAAGTGCTCTGGGTTCTAACAGTTACTTTCTAAGCTAATTTTAGAAGAAAACCCTTCTGGGGAGTACCCTGGTGGCTCAGTGGTTAGGATTATTGGCGTTCACCGCCATGGCCTGGGTTCAGTCCCTGGTCCGGAAGCTGAGATCCCACAAGTCGCGCCATGTGGCCAGGAAAAAAAAAAAAAGGTAACAAAAGAACCAAATGGAAATCCAGGAGTTGAAAAGTGCTGTGAAATAAAATTCATGTTAAAAGAAAGAAAGAAAGAAAACCCTTCTGTAAATTGAGGATTTCGAAAAGGAACAACATATTTACAGATTCTGGTTAGGGAATGAGTAGAGGGTTGAGTGCAACTCTGACAGCCAAAGAGAAGCAGCGGAAGCGGGACACGTTCGGGCAGGGTTCCATGCTCATTTTCTTCACGGGCTTGGTGCCTGCTCTGAGAACTTGTTTACCCGTCGTTCTCCTGAAGGCCAGTCGCTGTGGTGTGAATTGAGTGTGCCTGCCCCCCGCGCATGTGCAACCGACCCAGGGCCCGAGTCGTGCGTGAGCACAGGGCCGGTGCTCAGAGGCCGGGTGGAGGGCGGCGAGAGCCATTCGCAGCTCCCCCCGTCCACGGTGCCCGGCCTGGGGGTCAGAGAGCAGCTTCGCACACCTGCCGGAACCCGGCCCCTCTGACTTAGCTCTAGGTAAGAAGCGCGGCGAGGGCAGCGCCCGCCGTCAGGAATGTGTTGTTTTCCTGGGCAAGGAAGTAGCATTTCTTCCTTCCCGGCTCCCCTGCCCTCCTGGCTCTGCAGCAGAGCCAGCTGAGCCATCCCTCTGGTCAGCCTGTCCCGGGTGACATCCCCATTTTCTGAGGACGTGGCAGACGGACCAGGCCTCCAAAGCTGGGCCTTGGGAGTGAAGTCTGAAGCCTGACATTGATTCCGTTTTCAGCTGACTGGTCTTTGCAGTCACTTCTTTCGTGATGACCAGCTGCACTAGCCCATGGAGCTGCAGCACACATGCATCCTCAGCTTGGTCGTCTCTCTTTCCCGGGTGTGACCTGAGCGGACACTGGCCTACAGAGCGATCCTGTGTTTCATGGAGGCCTGAGTTGTGATAACGTCCAAGCTTGCTTTCAGCTCTGGACGTTTGGATGGTAACCCTCGGGGCCCTGAAGAACGTCACTCCATCTACAGAAGCCGGAAGACCTCTTGAGGTGGAATTATTTATAGGGCAGCAACGATAATAATAACAGCTTTAGTTTTAGAACTTTATATTTGAGGTCATGCTTTCATATACTTCATTTGATTGTAATGACCACTCTGTGATGTGGGTTGAATTGTCCTAATCTTATAGATGGAGAAGTGAAGGCTCTGAGAGGTGGATGAACGCTCCTTGATGAAGGAGCCAGGTTTTGAACCCAGCTGGTCTGACTTCAGCCCAGTGATGTTTTTCCTGTGACGGGCTCCCTCACAGGGCAAGCAGGGACCATATTTTTCTCAATCAAAACAATTAAAGTAATCACTGTACCAAACCCAATCATATGAGACATTCAATTTAATCATCACAGCAGGACTCTTAAATGAATAAAACAGTAATTTCTTCCTTTTTTCCAGAGGCAGCATTATAGAATGAAAGGGTACAAAACCATTATACAAATCAGAAATCCTGACATCTAGTGTTTCTACCTAAATTTTCTCATTTATAAAATAGAATTGATAATATTTATTATTTTCCCATTGCAGGGCTTTTAAGGTACGTGAAGGCACTTTGAAAACTGTACCATTATTTTTTAAAACTTCTGAAGTCCCTTCACTCCACTTACAATTCCTTCTTCAGCTCAGGTGCTTTTCAAGATGTTAGGAGGAAGAGAATATGTTACATTTGCTCAGAGGTACTTTTAACATTTAGCTGAAACCACTTTAGTTAATAGATCTGGGAAGAGATTTGGAAGACCATGTTCTCTTTTGCTAGAGTGAGATGAGCTATTGTCGTGTTAAGTCGTGGGTGAACATCTGAGCTACGTGGGATCCAGGGTGCGTGTCCAGGTCTCTATGTGGGTGCCTCAGGGTGAGCTGAGATGTTTGGGACTGAGCCCTCTACCTCCATGTTGGTGCCCTGGATGGCGGTTTCTTTGCTCTGAGACCCAAAACACAATCTGATGCAGCCAGTTAGCTATGTTCTTAGAAGCTTAAAAAATAAATTTTGGCCTCCTCAATAAATTTTACAGTAAAATAAAAATTGTGGAAGGATCTAGACAAGTTACAAAAGAGGAAATTTTAAAAATTGGGCAATCAACACGAATAACGCTGCCAACTTGATAGGTAATTAAAGAAACTTGAATTGAAAACAGGTACCCTTTTTAACTGATCCAGTTGGAGAACATTTTTTCAAAACAGTGAAGGTGAGTGTTGGTGAGGATGAGGTGAAACAGACACTGGAGGGGAAGTACACTGGTACAGCTTTTCTGCAAAGATGTCGGGAGGTATATGTGGGGAGCCTTACAATTATTAATGACCTTAGAGCAAGTAATTCCAACTAGAGGAATTTTTTTTAGGCTCTTTTTTGGAATGTAATTGCTTTACACTCTTGTACCAGCTTTTGAGGTACACCAAAGTGAATCAGCTGTATTTATACATATATCCCCATGTCTCCTCCCTCCCGCTCTCCCGAGGATGTTTCCTTATGCAAATAATATAGTCATAGGTCACAGAAATATGTCTGTAGGGATATTCATTATGGTGTTAATCATAATTGCAAAGTATTAAAAACAACTTAAATGTTCAATAGTAGGGGAATGGTTAATTATTCAAAAATGTGATGGAATATAGTCAACTGTTTAAAGTCATGTTTTTAATAACGTTAATAGTAAGAAAAATGTTAATGAGGATAGAAGTGAGATGCCAGCCTCTTTGCTTACACGTATAATTTATAGGAAGATAGAGATGGATACCTCTGTATCTCAAGCTGATGGTAATCATCGGGCAGAGGGATTATTTTTCTGTATACTTTCTTTATCTTCCAAGAAGTTCTACAGTCTGAGTATAACACATTTTATAATCAGAAAAACATTACTTGAAGAAAATTCAGGGGAGGTGAATGTCTTCATTAAATTCAGATCTTTTTAAATATAAAGTAAAAGTTTAAGATATTAAAATGTAAGGTATTACAAATAAGAGTTATGGTACTATTTCAGCAAACAAATGGATAAGTTAGACAGATTGTCAAGAGGTTATTGATTTAAGAGAAAAAACGGCAAACCACTGTGGGTAATATTCATATTTTTCTGGTAGTTATAAAGAAACCACTAATTTTCTAAAATAGCAGGTGCTGAGTTGGAGGCTTCTAAAGGTGTTTAATTTCACCACCTATTTTTTACATAGTGCCTGTATTTAAAAGTGAGGAAAGCTTAACATTTCAGATAGAAAGAGAAATTTGTTTCTGAATATCACTTGTAGTTTTGTTGTTTCTGGAAAAGATTTAATAATTGCTGGGGATAAGTACCTGATTGATTTACTTTGAAGAGTGCATTTTCTTAATCAGCATTCTGAATTAAGTGGGGCTGTTCAGATGGATCATGTTACTTTTACTTAAATTTTAAGTATTTATGGTCAGACTGATGCCAAATAATATATAACATCTTGAATATGCTTATAAAACATTGAATTCCTGCATTTTATTTTACAGTGTAGCTCTCGCAATATATTACCACATCAAAAACAGGTATGTGGATTTTGATTAATTTTGTGCTAAAAAAAATTACACATTATCTACTGTTATGTTTTTCCTATTATGTTCTGGCTGCCTGCCTCAGCCTTTGAGTTTTGTATGCTTACCACATTTTCATAGAATCTCTAAAGTCAGTGTAATTTAGCCACACTTCCCAGGTAAGTGCTGAACTGCTTCTAGTCAGAGGAAACCAAATGAAGCCAGCAAAAGAGAACAGAGTTTCTTGACAATGTTCAGCCTCCTTTTGACTTTATTTTCTGTATAATTTGCTTAAACATTCTGTCTTTTATAAAATATTTTAACAATTTTCTGTGTGCAGCTTTAACATGAAAAAGTGTTTATAGCTTCAATTCAGTAGAAAAAGTTTTGGTGTAAATTTAGTCATAAACTATTTTAATGTAATAGAAATTCTGTCTCTGATAGAAGTCTGGAGATAGTTCAGTTAATTTTAAAAGTCAATTAAGGATTCCTAGGTGGCGCAGTGGTTAAGAATCCGCCTGCTAATGCAGGGGACATGGGTTCGAGCCCTGCTTCAGGAAGATCCCACATGCTGCGGAACAGCTAAGTTCACGCGCCACAACTGCTGAATCCAGCAAGAGAAGCCACTTCAATGAGGAGCCCATGCACCACAATGAAGGGTAGCCCCTGCCCACCACAACTAGAGAAAGCCTGTGTGTAGCAACCAAGACCCAACACAGCCAATAAATAAATAAATAAATTTATTTAAAAAATAAAAATTAAATTGTCAAAACAGAGAATCATAGAAAAATCATTTAAAAATTTACCTTAAACATTTTAATTCAACATAAATGTGTAAAAAAGTATACTCATTTGCCAGTTTTATGCAGCATCAAGGCTTCTGCTTTGAGCATGGGGCATTGGTTACTGAAGTGCCACACCTGTTTTGTGTGTTTTTGTTTGTTTTTGTCTTTGTAATCAATAGCGAGAAAAAATGTGACATTTGCAAAACAATGAGTGTAGAATCTGTCAGGTTTTGACCACACCTGATCTACAGCAAACTTATTTTTAGTGATTTCCTTTCACTGGGTCTTTCCGAACAAAGCCACTCTCATTGCAGTCCTATTTCACTGATTAATGTGACATTTACATTTGTTATATAAGTATAGTAACAAGTACAACTAGTGTGAACCCGATCTGGGAACCAGGAAAGCCACCTTCAGCTTAGTGTGGGTCTCAGTGGTAGGGGCCACATCCCTTCAGTCTGTTTTACCAAGGGGACAAGGGAGAGATGTGACAAGCAATGAAGTAGAGGTTAGATGGCAGAGTTTGTAGTGAACAGGTTGTGGGAAAACACAAATACTGGAAGCAAACACCCAGAAAGGTATTCCCTGTAATGACCTTTCTCTATAATGTAACTGTGATTCGTGGTTCATTGTGGTGCTTGAGAATTTCGGATTTATGAACTTACAAAACGTAGGAGGTTGGAACTTCACACCTTGGCCAGAATAACTTAGTGAGAGTGCAGATTTTTCTTACTGCTTATTTCTGTGATAGTAGCTCACACTTTTTCAACATTTAAGTCCTAACGAGCAATGTCATGCCATTAGTGAAACTCAGATACGTTCTTAAGCCAGTTTTGTGTTAGCATTTCTGATTCTCAGTGCTTGGAGTCTTACGGACCTCACAGTTAATTTAGAGCCATAGCCGTTCATAATAAGACCCAACTGTATTAAGTGCTTACTCTGGCCACCTGGTCAGCTCTGTACATGCCTCCTCTCATTTAATTTTTTATAATAACTCCATGAGGTGATTCTTTTTTTTAAGAATTTTATTGAGATATAATTGACACATGAGGTGATTCTGATATTGTCTCCATTTTACAGATAAAGAAACTGAGACACAGAGAGATTTTAAATAATGTGCCTAAGGATACACAGCTAATAAATTGGGGAATTGGGACTTGAACCCAAGCAATATACCGCTGAGACTTTTAATCCTACGTTCTGCTGGGTTAATGGGGATAAATTGGGCCAGAAGTAAGTGAGTGGAAGCGGAGAGAGTCCAACTGAAAAGTCAGGATGTGAAAACAAGCGTGATTAATATACAGATTGGAGCGAGAAGGTGTTTTGAGAAGAGGTGTCTGCAGACTCTCCGATAAGTCAACCTCGGGAGCTGGTGATAGATCCCTTAGCTTGATAGAGACGGTGCTGAGATTCATAGCTTTTAATGGAAGTGAAAGCAAAATCCACTTCCCAGAGGAGTCATTTTAGCTTAAATTCCGAATCTTCACTTACATCTCTGAACCTACATTTTGATTTTTAAAATTACTTGTGAAAGTTTCTCGAGAGTACTGAATGACGTTTCCTGGGCTCTCATTCCTCAGGAGGACTGAACAGGGCTGAACAGCCCAAGGAGGTGGGGGGTCCCTCTCTTGCCTCCTTGAGTACCTGGCAGAGGCAGTTAGCGAGAGAGGGACCCCAATTCCTCAGCGCCAGGCGCGCTTTATGTTTCCAGAACCCACTCTCCAGTCCTGACCACTGAAGCTTGCTTTCACTCAGGTTCATCTAAATCTTTGCTGTGTGTGCTTCTGCAGGCTAGTGAAAACAGCACAGGTGTAGATGCCCAGAACTTTAAAAACAGTTCCTATTGTGCAAATACAGTGATGAAAGCTGAGCTGTTACGCCAAGCTCTTTCTTTTTTATTTTTATGCAGACAGTAAGTTCATGGAGCAGAGCCTGTAGTGTTTGCCACAGCGGGTGCGTGTCGGACAGATCGGCACACAGCCTTCTGATACTCGCACACCTAATTGACGCTGGAAAATTACACGCTATTACCAAAGCAGTGGTTTCCAAATTTGGTTTTTAAAGAAAAAGAATTTAGGCCAAACTCAAATGACATAAAACAGATGGAAGTAGAGTTGTCACTTAGGGGGGTATGAACAGCCCCCCAGAACCCAGCACCCCCACTGAACTCACAGGGAAAGCCGCCACTTTAAATGGGTCTGTGCAGATACCAGCTTGGTAACAACCAGTTAGACTTTTCTACATGTTCCCTTTTGTTTTTCAGTATCCGGTTGTGAAACTCCTCATTAGTGAAGTTAAGCTGCATGTTCTGAAAATTTCAAGCTAATCTCCAGGACACGCTGAGTGTTCATTGTTACCCTCAGACTTCTTTCTTGTCGACCACAATGCAGTGGTGGTTTAAACAGATGCATCAGCCATTCTCCAGAAACAGGATGTTAAAGAAATGTAGATTTGGTTCATCTGAAAACTCAGGAAATGAAAATCTAGATTTTTTTTCACCTAAGTTAATTAAACTAAATGTGGTTCATAACCTTTATTTCTTGGACTGTTAAAAAATTATTATTATCCCCTAGAAAAACAAATTATAATTCATGAATAATCAATAGCATCTCTTAACAGGACTGCCTCTGTTTCTTGAAATAACAGTTAAATCAAAATATATTTTTGTTTCATTTTGACTGGCACTCATTCCTGCAGAAGGTAAACTCCGTTTTCTTGTTATTTCCCCCCAGGGACCCAGATGGAAGGATGCTCTTGGATATTTTCGATGAGAACCTTCACCCTCTTTCGGTAACCCTCTCCCCGGGTCTCAGGGTGTTGTCCCGATGTGTCTCTGTTGCTCTTGTCGGGCGGCCAGTCATTGAGAATATCTCCTCCCCCAGAAATCCGAAGTGCCACCAGATTACGACAAACACAACCCAGAGCAGAAGCAGATTTACCGCTTTGTTCGGACACTGTTCAGCGCCGCCCAGCTGACTGCGGAGTGTGCCATTGTCACCCTGGTGAGTGCCCGCGGGGACGTTGCAGAGTGGCGCGTGGGCAGGAGTGTCCAGCACGGCCCTGGGAACCACAGCCACTTCAGGGTTGTCTTTTGTCTGGGAGAATAGTGACTGGGTCTCCTAAAAGAAGGCGAGTGGTCTGCTCCGCAGTCCCCACCTAAAGCCCGCCATCAGATCACACTCAGAAGCAGGAAAGCTGAAATGCTATGAGCAGGTAAGTGAAACATGGGGCTCAGGGGCCCTCGTGAGTGTCCGGGTTTCTGGTGTTGGTTCCCTACGGAGCTATAATCCCATTGGTCAGATGTGATGAATTCATACACCGGAAGGACTGCTGGAATTGCTCACCTCTCTTTTGTGATTTTTGTGTAAATATGTGTCTGTAAGATATTCAGAGACAGCATGGACATAATCTGCACTTGAAGGCGCGAGATAAAAATCTGTAACCTTACTTAGATTCTGAACACCTTAGGGACGGACTCTTCAGATCACATCTCCTCTGGGAAACAGGTTTGACCGTGGAGCCCATTGTCACTGGCCTTTTGTCACTGACATGGTGTGCAACTCAGATAAGAAGTCAGCCCTGCCAGTGTGCGGGCTGCCCTGCGGAACCAGACAGCTGTCCCTGCAGTTCCTGAGGAGGGACGGATGTGTGACGGACAGTGTGCAGGACCCTTTGAGTCTGTGCCACACTAAGGGCCCCGTGCGCTCGGCTGATTGGACAGTAACCTGTTCCTGTTTGTGTGTTCGTTTCTTCTCTCATGGAACTTGCCGCCTAAGAGGTACGTAGACATTCGGCAAGCCTTCCTCAGGTGATCTGGAGTGCTGATAGGTCCTTAGGCCATGACTGAGAAGCATGGTTATTGCTGAGCTTTGTTCCTTCAGAGGATGTCAGGTCCTTACAAAACACCATGGGCAGCAGGGTTGACTTTTTTTTTTCTCTTTAATTTCTTGGCTGTGTCAGGACTTCGTTGCTGTGCGTGGGCTTTCTCTAGTTGCACCGAGCAGTGGCAACTCTTCTTTCTGGTGTGCGGGCTTCTCATTGCCGTGGCTTCTCTTATTGTGAAGCACGGGCTCTAGGCGCGTGGGCTTCAGTAGTTGTGGCACAAGGGCTCAGTAGTTGTGGCTTGCGGGCTATAGAGCACAGGCTCAGTAGTTGTGGCACACGGGCTTAGTTGCTCCACCTCATGTGTGATCTTCCCGGACCAGGGCTCAAACCCGTGTCCCCTGCATTGGCAGGCAGATTCTTAACCACTACACCACCAGGGAAGTCCCCGGGTTGACATTTTAATGAAGTGAGATTGTGATAAAAGGGTAAGAAAGTCAGATGGCACCATGGATAAGATTAGTACTAAAATCCATACCAGGATGAACGATTTACTTTGAAGCTTCTGCAGATGGACTGTGGTGGGGTTTTTTTTACCTTTCATCCCTAAGAAAATTGTGACCTGACTGTGCCCTGTAGCACCTTAGAGTTTGGATTTATTAGCGAGAAGGAGGTTAGTGTCCTGTGGAGGACACAGTTTCTGCAGAGACGTTGAGACCATGTAAAGTGTGTTCCCCTGTCTCCGAGGGTGATGGGGGGGGGGGTTAGTCTGTCTTCAGAGCACTACGGGAGTGGGGTGTATTTGTCAGTCGTTGGAAGTGCTGAAATCTTGCCTTGTCCTCTGACATCAGCTGGTGGATTAGCATATATGGGGGTCTGGCTGGCTACAGCCTACAGGTGAGCAGCTTCGGCACCCCCTCAGCAGGCACAGCTCTGCAGACCGATTCTCCGGGGCCTGCTTGGTTGGCCGGGTCATCCTGGGGCCTGTGGGCAGAGGGCAGACAGCTGCGTGCTCTGAGCAAGCCCCGCACGTGGTGACCCTACCTTCTCCCCAGGTCCCTAGAGATAGAAGCAGCCGTTCACAACAGGTCCCACCTAGAGCCGGCACAACTGTGTCTCTCTTGGCCTTTCTCCTGGGCCTTCTCTTGGTGGTGTGGCCTGCTGCCCACAAGGAACCAGACTGCAGCCTGCCTGTGGAAGGAGCTTCCAGAAGCTTCAGCTACTTGCTGCTGGGTGTATCAGGGAGCACCGGTCATGCCAGTCGAGCTCATCCCCCTCGGGCAGCCTGGCCGGTCCAGCCGTTGCTCTACGGCCATCAGGGCTGCCACTCAGCCCCTGGACCGCAGCCCCAAAGTGCTTGTCAGAGGCCGGTGCTCTGATGACAAGGCAACCTGTAGAATCTATCCATTCTGACCCCGAAGACTCCCTTTTTAGGTCACATTAGTGATTTCTAAGGAAGTCAAAAGCTGTTGTTCAGTTGGTGTCCATTGAGGTATCCAAATGTCTCATTCATGTGCTCCTTCAAATACTAGCAAATAGGAGGCGCTGGTGGGGTCCCCAGTTGCCTGAGCTCTGGGTAAGAGAGCCTAAGATGAACAGACCAAGTGCTGCTCTTTAAAATCGGAGGGAAACTTCCAGCATCATTGGCAGTTTGGTCACATGTATCCTGGATTCCACGAGTTTACCTTTTCTTCCTCCCCCACCCCTCTGAACAGTTTTATTTTGTACAATCATCTGAATGCTCTTTGTAGCTCTGTAAGTGCTCACTAACCTGTGTTTTCTAGAAACTCCTGAGGGTAGTCCTTCTTATGAAGTTAAATCTGAAAATGTAATTGAGCAGGAGTGTCCTGTTAGCAATGATCTAGGGAATGATGTTCAGAAAAAATCAATTGTATATTATTTTACTTGGCAGAGAATTAAAATACCCAAGAGGGAGTTTACTAAAGAAATTGCTGCTGACCCTTGAATATAGCTTCACTGGCAAGCTCTGCTAAATTACATGCTATTAAGTGGTGCTTATTATGAATACTTTATCTCCCAACATAACAACTGCCTTCCCTCAGTAGTGGAGTATGTTATCATATCTAATTCCTCTAGTTAGCCCTAGTGGAACATCAGACATGGTAGATGCCTGTTATTTTTTTTAAACAGTATCTTAAATACTATCTAGTGCACCTGTTAGTATCTATCAACTATGGTAAAGTAGGAAAATTGAGTAGCCTTCTTTTTGTACTGAGTCAATGAGAAGCTGTTTCATTGGGGAGCTTGGAGAGGTTTGCATAGCTCATATATATAAACAGTGTCTTAGGGATCTGGGTGAAGATTGTTCATAACAATTGCTTTAAAAACTCTGGAGTTAGGTCCAGCCTCAGTTTTCTGCTCTTAGTTCAGTTTTATCATACTTTTTTGGTAAGGAATACTCTATTTTATTTTATTTTATTTTATTTTTATTTTCATTTTTATTTTATTGCTGTACTGCACAGCTTGCAGGATCTTAGTTCCCCAACCAGCAGTCGAACCCGCACCCTCGGCAGTGAAAGCTTGGAGTCCTGACCACTGGACCGCCAGGGAATTCCTTGTCATAGAACTTTTTGATTCTCTCCTTGGTAGAACAAGAAGAGTTAGTCATCAACCTTTGTAAGAACTACGGGAGGAATCATTCCATGGTTCAGAATAGGTAATAGGTACTGAGTTTCAATTTGGGAAGATGAAAAAGTTCTGGAAATAGAGATCAGTGGTGGTGATTTCACAACACTGTGACTGTTCTTAATGGCACAGAAATGATGAAATGGTAAATCTTATGTGTATTTTACCATAATAAAAAAAATAGGTTTATCAACACTGCCTATAAATCTACAGTTACCTCAAAATAAAAAGTTTAATTTAGAAACAACTACAGATAGAAAAAATAGATTTCTTCCTTTCACATCCTTTGTTCTCTCCTTGTTGGCACGTTGGTGGTTAGTTGAATGTGTGTTGATGTCATAGTTGGTAGAGGTGAGAAATTAACCCACGGCTCCCAGAACCCATTCCTGCCCCAGAGTCTTAAGGTCTGTCCATGTCCACACGTCCAGTTACGAGGTGTGCCTCTCAGCCCATTTTTGCCTCAGACTCATTGGGCCCTTTGACTTTTTAAAATACGTGTGATCAGGCACCAACGCCTGTTTAGAGTTGAGCTGGGGGAGTGCAGTGAACAGCTGGGAGTTGGTTTGCGTGTGCTGGCGGGTGTGGAGGAGGAACAAGGCAGGTCACCGGGCACGGGCGTGCTCATGTCTTCCAGGTGTACCTCGAAAGGCTTCTAACGTACGCAGAGATCGACATCTGTCCAGCCAACTGGAAGCGGATTGTTCTGGGGGCCATCCTGCTGGCATCCAAGGTGTGGGACGACCAGGCCGTGTGGAACGTGGACTACTGCCAGATCCTGAAGGACATCACGGTGGAGGACATGTGAGTGCAGGCGGGGCATCTGCGGAGGAAACCCGTCCCTTTGTGGACATGCACAGTGTGGAGTGAGTGGATGTGAGTGCACGTCTCTTGTGAGCTGGCCGAGCAAGGACACGGTTGCGGATAGCGTTTGCAAAAACCTGTGTTTCTCATCCTGTGGGTCCCGAACAGGCACTGGTAACACTTTCTGGTTTGTGAAACTGATCCCTGAGACCGTATTCCAGGCGCGCCTTCCTTTCCCGCCCTGCTCCCCATCTGCGGTAGGGTTCATGCCGGCTCTGTACCCACTGCAGGCTGGCGACAGGCAGCGGCTGAGCCAAGATGCTGCCTGTTTCTGTTCAGTTTCAGAAAGATTTTCACTGCTTTTGTCGTGTTTTGCAAGTTCAGTTGCAAACGAGCGTTCTGTCCCCAAGGTTCCTCCCCCACCGCCCTGTGCCATCCTGGTCAGGCTGCGTGTTCTCCTTTCTTAGGGCACCGTCCTGAGCTCACACTTAGCTGCACCCCGGGGGCTGGGCGTACAGGAGGTGGGGTCAGAGCCTCTTTGGAGAAAGGAGCGGTTCAGGATGAACTTCTTACAGTTCCTTACTGTTTACAGGCCTTTCTGACCCAATTCTTGCTACTATTTTTCTCATCTTGTTTGTCTGGCTTCCTTGAGGAAGCTCTGGGCTGGAGGAGGTTCCACTGTGTCCCAGTCCACATCCGTGTCCCTGGACCCAGTGACCACTATGGGCTCCTCCCCAGCCTGGCCCCCCTTCCTCTGGTTTCTGGTTCTCTGGACACCCCATTTTTGTGCTGCCCTGGGGGCACCTGTTTGTATTTTGGGGGTCTTTTGCCGCAGAGCCTTTTCCTGCTGCAGACCTGCATGACTCCTTCCTGCGTCTGTCATTCTTTATCATAAAAAGTAAGAAAAATATGAAGTTTTTGATAGCAAGAAAAATAGAAATATATTTTTTTTAATTCTTGATTATATTTCAAGGTGAAAACAGTTACTAAGATAATTGTCATCCAGACCTTAAGTAGGCTGCTTCCACCTTTTGGCTGCTGTTTGTTTACTGACTTGAATTTATTTATTATTAAGTTTTATGTCAGGACTGTTTCCCCATAATTATCCCCTTCAGGGCAGTAAATCCATCAAGCTGGTTCTCTCTGCATCACTGTTAGTTTTCTGATGATTTTTCACACAACAAACTGTCAGATATCCCTGGAGGATGTACTACTGCCATTTGGAAATTCAAATTTGGAGGATTATTTTTATTTTCTAAATCTTGCCTTAGTCTGATAACAGCAGCTCTAAAATCTTTATTTCCCTCAACCTTAAACAGAAACATTCAAGAAAACACTCAAATAGTCAGCAAGGCTGTTTTTTCCCTAAGGAACCCTGGGAAACCTCCACCTTGTTCAAAACCAGATACCTCTTGACTTTAATCCTAGGTATACCCTCAACAAGAGGCAGTGGTGTCTAGATACCATTTGGGGCAGGAATAGCAGATTAATTATTCTCTTACATTTATGCTACAAACTTGCTGGTGTTGAGGAATGGGATTGCAGTGGCACCTCTTGGCCACCGGGCAGCCGTCTGTCCATAGGCAGCTCCCGGGTCGCCCAGGAGAGCACTTCTGCCTTAGCAGTTATTTTTGACACTGTTGTTAAGATTTTATCTGGGTTCCAGTATTTCACAGGATGACCTCTTATTAAGTCTTACTTAAAGGAGGTATAAATAAAAGTCATTAAAGTGTAAAATTTAGCACAACACATACATTTGGGGCTTAACTCCTTTCTCGAAGCTACACTGAAGCAGCCCCTCCAGTTAAATGACCTGAATGCGACATCTTGGTCTTTCCCTCCGAAGCGCTCAGGTCTTCGATGATAACAACTGCTGAGGTTTCTCAGTTTTCTTTTGCCTGGGAGCTTCTGGCGGGGAACCAGCCTCCCTGCTCACATCCCAGCCTCCCTGCCGCCTCAGTGCTTCCGCCCCTTGTTGTCACAGCAGCAAGAGATGGGCAAAGCCGTCCTTTGGCTCCGATGGCTTGGTGGGGCCACTCACCTCACTGGGAGCAGATTGGCTGCCCCCCCTCAGCCCCCCCCAGAAGCTCCCTGCCCTCACCTGGTTCCTCCCCCACCCCCCTCCCGGAGCTGCTGGCTTCCCAGACTCAGTTCAGCTCTCACTTCCGGGAAGCCTTCCCTCATCCCTACGCCCAGGCTGAGCTTGGTCCACTCCTTTCAGTAACAGTAATTATTGAGCACCAGCGGCATGTCAGGTGCTGTGCTGGGGCCAGGCTGCCCAATCAGATGTCACTGTTTCTGGCTCCGAGGAGACGAGGAGGGGAGCCTGTGACAGAGGACAGAAGTGAGCCTGGGGTGCTGCCCGGGGAGGTGGCCCAGGACCAGTGCTCACAGGTAGACCTGGCCCAGCTGTAGGTGGGTTGGCTCCTTTATGGACGAGGCACTATCGTGGAGCGGTTCTCAGCAGGCGGGCAGGCCTGGCAGCAGCTCGCAGGAGCGTTAGAGATGCCCGTGCTCGGGCCTACCCAGACCTGCCGGATCGGGGCGGGGGGGCCAGCAGTGGGTCCTCATAACCCTGCAGGTGATGGGTACACGGGCTGGGGAACCGCCTCCCCTCCCGCGGTCCCCAGGAAGACGGTCAACACGTCCCCACCCTCTCCTCCCTCCCAGGAAGGGCGGTCCTGTGGTCTCAGGGTGGCATGTCCTCTGGGTGGCTGTCCACGCTCTCTGGACTCCGCCTGCAGCTCTTGATTGTGTCTTCTGCCTCCTGTTTGAGCCTATGGTTCACGCAGAGAGGTTAGGCCAGAGCCTGCTGTGTGTGTGTGTGTGTGTGTGTGTGTGTGTGTGTGTGTGTGTGTGTGTGTGTGTGTGTGTGTGTGTGTGTGTGTGTGTGTGTGTGTGTGTGTGTGTGTGTGTGTGTGTGTGTGCGCGCGCGCGTGCGTGCACGCGTGCGCTGTCTCAGTGTCAGGGTCGCCCTTCCTAGTGACCATCCCAGATGATCAGGCCCCATCCTTCCGGGCACTGGATCGGGTGGACCTGACTGTGTCCAGCAGCCTGCCCGGGCCAGCCGCAGGTGGGGACAGCGGCTGAGCTGTGCGTTTCTGTCTTTCTCTGCAGGAACGAGCTGGAGCGACAGTTCCTCGAATTGCTCCAGTTCAACATCAACGTTCCCTCCAGTGTTTATGCCAAGTATTATTTTGACCTTCGTTCTCTGGCGGAAGCCAACAACCTGAGCTTCCCCTTGGAGCCCCTGAGCAGGGAGAGGGCCCACAAGCTGGAGGTGAGAGGCGCCGGCACCAGGCAGGTGCACTGCTGCCAGCTGAGCTGTGTGCTCACATTGGTTCCTGCCACTGCGTGTCGTTGTAAAGTAAGGGCGAAGTGCCCTGGATTTAATTTGTACAACCTCATGTTTTTAATAACCTTCTTAATATCAGTGTTTACTTAATGTGCATTCATTCTATTTTTAAAATCAGAGAAGCTTTTAAGACCCCTGTTTTTAAAAAAATGAGCCTACAAAAAGTTTCCCAGTATGCACTTTTACAAGGAAGAAGTTACCAGATGACCCTATCAATTAGGAATCCAAAAGGTTTGATTCTGCTTTCATTTTTCATTATTTCAAAGTATTTCCTCCAGAGCCCAGTTAGAGCTGGGGCCAGCCCCATTGGCCTTGGCCAGGGTTCAGGGCGGTCACTGTTAAGCTGTGTGACTCTTGTGTCTTATACTTGTGTATAGCTCAGCTTTGCACTTGCACCTAGCTCTTCCCATCCGACTTTTGACGGCGGCAGGTGTGGGGACAAGAGGGCTCACAGATGAGAGCCCTCCTCCAGAGGAGGCTCTGAGGCCCTCTGTACCTTCATCCCGAATGTCCTCAGTGTCGAGGACGCTGCTGGCCCACAGTAAGGATGGAGGGCCGGCCCGGGGCGAGGGCGCCGGCTCCCGGGCTGACCCGATTGCCTCTTTTCTGCCCCCCAGGCCATCTCCCGCCTCTGCGAGGACAAGTACAAGGACCTGAGAAGACCCATGAGGAAGCGGTCAGCCAGTGCTGACAATCTGACTCTGCCCAGGTGGTCCCCGGCCATCATCTCCTAACCGTGGGCGTCCCCGCTGGAGGCCGTGCCATCCCTCAGTTTCTCCTTTAGTTCGAGAAAAGACAGACTTGGGGTGGTTTTGTTTTGTTTCTCCTTTCCTTTTCTTTTTAACTCATAGCTCCGCCAGGCTGCCTTGATGTGCTCCTCCGCGCCGCGTGCACGCGCAGCAGGGCTCCAAGGACGCCGAGCTGGTACCGTGAGATCCGGTACCCTGGTACCGTGGTACCGTGGGATCCCGTCCCCACCTCCCCAGCCCCGGGAGCAGCGCTGCTTCCTTCGTGGAGGAAAAAGACTCTAACACTGGAGGAGGAAGGGAAGGGAAGTCGCATAGAGGCAGGGAGCGTGGCGTGGCCATTTCCTAAGTCCCCGGCGTAGGTGACGAAGTGGGATGTGCATTCAAGTCGCGCGCCGCGTGCACCACCCCACCCGGATCAGTATGTCCCGTAAGATTTCTTGCATTCCTTCTTGCTGCTTCTCGAGGATTTGGGGGGGATTTTTGTTTGTTTTATTCTGTTTTGGTTTTGGCCCCACAGAGCAGAGAATATAGTTTGTACCCACCATGGCACAGACATCCAAATAAATAGTACTGGCTGTTTCTCTCTGCACCACTCCTGCGAGCTGTCTGCTGAGCTTTCTTCCTCTCTAGGGGGAGCGCTTGTCACGTTTCTCTGCACCTTTATGTTAGACGGTTTTCTCCGCAGTGGCGAAATCAACTTGACTGTAGTGCTGAACCAAACGTGTCCCTCCCCCGCCTCCTCCCCCAGGAACGTTCTCGATCACACGGGTGCTTGTGCCTTCCGATCCTGCGGTGGTGTCTCTGCCCTGCCGTCCCGGTGGGGGCCGCTCCCCCGCGTCCCGAGTGGGGGCCCCCGCTTCCGCCCCTCCCCCACTTCCACGTGCATTGTGCAAGCAATATTCCTCTCAATTTTTATATGTTTACTTTAAATCAAAGTTAGTCTATTTGTATAAAATTTTTTAAAAATCTAAAATTTAAAAAAACGGGGGTGGGGGTGGGTATCCCCATGGAAGATCGTTGAAGGGCAAAATGTTCGTATTTACTGAGGTATTTTTCACAGAATGATTGAATAAAAAAACTTGCATTTTCATTGTGGGTGCTTAGTGAAGTTATACAAAATTAAACTGTGAAGGTTTATGCGTCATTAATCATGACCGTCCTTTTTCATTTCTGACTATTCCTTATTTCCCTGTGGGCTAGATAAAAATCTTTTATATCAAGTAAAATTACAAGGGTTAACGATAGGACATCACATTGAGTCTAAGAATCTGGGTCAGTGAAGCATACAGTACTTTGGGTTTTGCACATTTTCTTGAGTCACAATGACAGAGGATTCTAAGTTCTTCCTTCATCAGGTCTTTGGGGCAAATGGCAGCAGAAAATCTGTGTTTCACCTTCCTCCTGTGTGAGCTGGGAAAGCTTTGAAATCTTACGTTGTTAGTCTTGTGCCCCAAACTCATCCACCTGCCCGGCAGACATGCCTGCTCGCGCTGAGACAAGCGTGCTTAGTGGGAGGGACTCAGAAACACCCAGCATCCCGAGGACACCAAGCTAAGTGCTAGTTAGGTTCTGTGAAATTTGTATCATGTGTAAACGGAGCTGTTTGGGCCAGAAATACCGTCAAATTCATTCTGGCTTAAACTTTCAAAAGCAAACAAGCAGGATATGAAAAGTTAATTATCTTTCCATTGTAGTTGTGTTGATATACTCTGTATGGGTTCCCAAATCAGCTTCTCTCTTCGAGTAAGAGTTGGATTTAGAACTTGAAATAGAGACCTAAAAATGTAGAAAGTATCATTTTATATTCCCTAATCTATATAGCTTAAAAAGGGACATATTTTCTTAGCTGAATATGAATACCTCTCAAACATAAATTAGTTCCTCCCATGTAAAGTATCTTACGTTACCGATCCATTTCAGGAAGGAGGTTTTGCTACCTTGAAAGCAGACATCTTATTTTTATCCCTTTTATTTGAACGAGAGAGATTTGAAAATTGAATTATGTAAATATTTCAATGCATCTGCTCTTATTTTGTGGAGTTTCTTAAACTACTTAAGAAAATTGTATAGTCTATTTATTGTATGTATGTACATACAGTCTGATAACATTTAAAGTGGATTCCATAACACCTGACTCAGCCTTGTTTAGACCATTGAATATTGTTTTAGCCTTGTGCACTGGACTCTACCTCTGTATAGGAAAATTTTCCATATTAATGAGCATTGATCTGTATTAATTGGTTATGTTTCTTGCACTAAGGATTTTTAAAACTCTGCTGTAAGTGTAGCTTTCAGTTTTACTTTTGCAGTATGAATCACGTGACACGAAGGTAGCTACTTTAGGTTTGTTTTATTTTTCTACATGATGATGAAGACTTACATTTCGTTCTCTGGTTTGTTCTAAGTTTGCCAAAAACAAAAACAACAAAAATCCCCAGCAACAACCAGTACAGTACCTATTGATAAATCATCGTGATGTAATTTGTTTGCAAGGTGATTCATGCCCTACAATTAAAGCTGGATTGCTGTTTAGGAATACATTGTCTTAGTGTAGTTTTTGAGTGGACAGTTTTCATCATTTATGAGAGATGAAGGAAACCACACAACTGATTGACTTGAAGTTTAGATTTGACTTAAACAGCAAATAAAGTCACTGGGAGAGTAAGTATCCCAATGAATTTTTCCTTTCTGGTTTGTTTTACCTTTTTTTTTTTTTTTTTTTTTTAACTGGGAGACAGGAAAGAAGTCAGGGATTTAAAACCAAATTGGAGGGCAAGGTGGGAGGTCCTGCCAAGACCCCAGACTTGCCCTGTGCCTTATGCACCACTTGAGGCCGTCGGCTGACTCCTCTCCTGGGCCGGCTCCCCGAGCACCTCCTCCCTGAGCGCCTCCTCTTGGTCTTTGGCAAGACCGTCTCCATCTTGGGCATTCCCGGGTCTGGGGGTTTTGATCCTCAGCTGAGCTGCAGAGCAGAAATTTTGGGAGTGAGTGATTTTGATCCTTTCAGGCTGCTTTTGGTAACCTCTCACCTGGGGCCATATTTTACAGCTTCGAATTTTTTAAACAATAAAATATAATTCCTAGTTCATTGTAGGTACTTATTAAGTGTTAAATAAATAAATACAGAGAACAAATAGTGCCTGCCTTCCTGCTGCATTTTTTGAATATTACATTGAGATAAAATTGAACAGGTTTTGTGGATGCTGAGTGAACCAGTTCTTTTGAAGAGCAGTGGAGGAGTGTTACGGGTTCTGTAGGTGTCAAGTGATCCTCAGAAGGACTGGGGCCTCCTGGAGGCCTAGCGGAGCTCGCTGCTTGTGTAGCAATGCCCTGTCTCATCTGTGATCCCTTCATCCCCTTGACTTCACCAAAGTCAGTGTCTCAAGACTCCCTTTGGGTGGATCGTGGAGAGGTGGGCTGTCTTCTGAAAGGCCAATCAAGGAGCCCCTGCCCTTGTTGAAAAAGAGAAGGAAGTAGGGGACATACCCTCGAGTGAAATGGGAAAAAGACACTGAAGGGCTAATTTGGGATTCATATTTTAAGCTCTGTAGGTTGCAGGGAAGGCCCTGCACGCAACTGCATTCAGGTCATGACTGGCAGCCTGCAAATGTCGAGCCTTCCCAGCATTGCTGTTCGGAAAACAAATTATCCTCTCACAGTCGCCAGGGCTGCCGGACTCAGACTGCCCCAGCGCAGTGGCTCCCTTCCACTTCTTCCTGGTAGGTTTTCTTACTAAGTTTGCATGTCTGGAGCTGCTGAAAGTCAACTGTGTCACTTTCCATTAGAAACGTTCATCGCTGACTTGAAAGGGTCACGGGAGGCCTCTGTGTGTCTGCATCGCTGTGAGTCTGGGCTGTGGGTCAGTGCCCGGGCAGTCCTGGTGCCCACGTTGTCCATTGTAGGTCTTGCAGGAAGCACTCTGGAGGAACCTGTGTCCTTCAGGGACTTGGTCTGGGTAGAGAGCTATATTCCTTGAAGAACTTTGTTTAGCTAGAATGCAGGATAAAAGAATGGCATTCCAAAACAACTGCCGTTTTGGGCAAAACTATTAAATGTAACTAGAACTTAGCCATAATGTTGATATTAACGTTGTATTGATTTGTATTGTAATGGAAGCTTGGGTTTCAGTCTCAGCCCAAAGTTAACTTGCTGTGTGATCTTGGACAAGTTACTTCACCTCTGTGGATCACTCAGTGAACCTCAGTGGCAGAGATACACGTGCTTGTGTTTTCTCCACCTGTCTTACTGTGTTTCAGAACACAATCTGCTCAGCCATTCTTGCATTACGATGGTTGGACGCTGCTCTGTGTGGATGTAGGACGTCTGGGCCCACTGAAAGACAAGTCCGACCAGGTCTGTGAGTTTCCCCGAGGAAATCAGTTGTCTCTCCCAGGGCCCCCTCCCAAAAAACGGGTGGCCATCGGCAGATACAGCTGTTCTTAGGAGGAGGACGAGGGTGTCCAGAGTTCAGCTGTTGTTCATCCTTCCCAGGTCTGCCCTAATGCACCTGAACCTTCAGCTTCGCGTCCAGTTGTGTTTTACTGGACTTTGTGGTTCTTGTCCACGCTGATGGCCAGTGAAGATCCTGCAGCAGTGAAGCTGGGTGTAGGCGTCCCCCCCGATGGATGTCTTGAGGAGGGCGCTGCGTCTTTGTGCTCACCCCCAGGTGATGCTTAGCCTTCTTAGACCTGCAGGCCTCAAGCTCTGGGGGCCAGCCTGGAGGAGAGGGGCTGCACCCCTCCTCCCCCGCGGCACGTCCATGGAACTCGGCCACGTGCAGGCCTCCCAGACCTGCCTCTGCTCACCAGCTCTTGGGTCTGCTGCAGAGGACTTGCCTTTGGGGGGACCAAAAGAGGTGGGGTCCACTCCAAAGAGAAGAGCCGCGTTTGGGGGGCAGCGTAAGGTAAAGCAGGGTCAGGACGCCAGCGTCTGAGGCCTCGCCAGGGCACATTGGGCATTTGGTCTGTCGGGTCTCAGAGCTTTGCGGATTCCCAGAGCTTCATCTGTAAAGCAGAGCAGCACGTCAGCCCCGGGATCACCCTAAGATCCTTCCACTCCGAATACTCAGCCTGCAGGTCACTTAGTTCTGAGATTTCCAGGAGCAGCCTCGGGACCCAGAACAGGAGATTTACTCACCCCTGCAGGATTATGAAAACAGACTCAGAATTTGGGAAAGCCTATTGCGAAGCTTTCCAGCTCCTGTCCGTGGTTCTCCGCAGCATCCTGGTAGCCTCTTACATGTGAGCAAAACGGGAAACAAAACGTGTATCCCAGAATACTCTCCAGAACAGGTGTATTCGTTTTGTAAGGAGTAGACGTTAATGAAGGCTTTAACTCACATAATTATTTCATTCAGCAGGTACGCAAGGGCCGGGGACTGTGCAGGACGCTGTCAGCATGTCGGGGACTGACTTGGGGACAAGATAGGCAGCGTCTGCCCGCTGGTGGGGCGGATGGTCCGTAGGTCAGCGTGTCAGTAGCACACTTTGGACTGCAGTCAGGGTCGTGAAGGCAGTCAGGTGGCATGAGCAGTGGGGTGGGGCACTTTTTGAGTGGGGGGGGTCTCTGTGGAAGAGTCCTGGGGGGAAGCCACTCAGGAAGGGAGGAGAAGGCGGGGAGGGAAGGGCCTTGCAGGCCTCCTGGAGGAGCAGGGATTTCAGGGCTGGTGGGAGACCACCCAGGAGTTGGAACTAGATGCTAGTGGCCCTGCTGTGCCACACATGGCCCTGATGCGCAGGGAATAAACGCGGCATGGGGAGCGTGGTTCCAGCCTCCGTGCCTGATGGAGGGAGGGAAGGGCTGGGTGCTGGTCACAGATCGGACGTGGGAAGGAGCAGCCGGCACGTTCATGGGATCAGGTTCTCGTCGTGTGAGAGCGGAAGCATCTTTCCGTCCTGTGTCAGTCGTTTTGCCTAGAGGTTATCTGTTGCTGCAGTTAGTCAGCACACCAAGCACCTGTGTCTGCCAGGCTTCGTCCATGACAGGGATCTGTCAGGACTCAGACCCGTGGCCCCTGCCCTCGTAAAGCTGTATTGCTTTGGTCTGGACAATGGTTCTGACCCGAGAAGAAAGCAGACGCACGTCTTCGTCACTCCCGGGACACGACGCGGAGTCTCCGAGCCTGTCTCTGGCGAGAGGCGTGTGTATAAGGCGGCCTGCCCACAGCATCGTGCGGGCTCCAGGACGGCTTCGGCTCGGCCTCCAGGGACGCCCTTCCCGTCAGGTCTCAGCGCGAGTGCTTGAGTATCTGGACTCTGGGGATTTCACACGTGGCCCCAGCTGTCCCCTCCTCTGAGGCCATGGGCCATCCTCTGGTCTGCAAGGGTTCTGCTTGGACCATGGTTTTATTTTTCTGTACTTGCGAGTTCTCATTTTTAAGTCTGAGATATATTTTCCAGCTCAAAATACACCCAGGCTGTGACTGTCACTGGGTGTCTCAGTGTGGCTGTTTCTTCCTCATTGCTCACAGCTCAGAGGACATCCCCTCAGCTCGCTTTTCTGCCACCTCCTCTGGAGTCGCACGGACCCCTCCCTGCCACCACAGCTCGCTGTTGGCTTCCATGTTTGGGCCTTTGCCCACCATCCTCCGAGAGCACCGGCTGCTTCCCTTGGATTTAGAGCCTACCTGCCCCTCCTATAACAGAAAGCAGAACTGGTTGCTGTTGGGGGCCCGTCTCTGTGCAAAGGGGATCTTACATGGGGGAGATGCGGGGCTCCGGGATTTCAGCGCCCAGTGGAAAATCCTTGTTGACCAGGGAGAATGGGTCCTCGTTGCTCTGGCCAAATAACACCCAGAAGTTACTCACCCCCTGCCCCCTGGAAGCTCTCTGAAGCCAAGAATGTTCTGTGGTGTTCGTCTGAGAACTGGCGCCAGCTTCTCCTGTGCTGGGAGGGCCCCGGGGGATCTGACCCTGACCGGTTGAGTGGAGAAGATGGAAGAGGGAGTACGTGCTGCTCTGGGTTCCAGAGCGCAGAGCCGCAGCCAGCGGTCAGGCCAGTTCCATGGCCTCGGGTTTCTGCTCAGTCTAAGGAACACGATCCTCGAAGGGCGGCGGCCACAGGTGGAAATGGCAGCCTGGCCGTTGTGTTGACAGGGAGGAGTCTGACTCCTCCCCAGGTGAGCAGGACCCTGACCCTTGGAGACGCTGTGGTTGGAGACGGACCTGCTTTCTCTCTCGAGCCGGTGCCTGCCCACCTGCGTCTCTTCACTTCACCAGAGTGGCAGAATCAAGGCCTCTGGCACCACCTCCTAGTCACCCCTCACAGACACCCGTCAGAAGCGTCCCCTCTCCTTGCCGCAGGCCTCGTTGCCAGCATCAGAAGGCCTGGAGACCGGACGTGTAGACCAGGCCATTTAGAAAGGAGGCCACTGAGAGATGCAGCCAGCTGCCCTGTCCCTGCGTGCTCATGCCAGGTGGGCACAGCCCATGGCCGTCACTGCCAGCTGCTCGGCCCTTTCCCACGAGGCACTCCTCTCCAGAACCCCAGTGTATGTGGGACA
This sequence comes from Hippopotamus amphibius kiboko, assembly GCF_030028045.1. Classification (NCBI taxonomy): domain Eukaryota; kingdom Metazoa; phylum Chordata; class Mammalia; order Artiodactyla; family Hippopotamidae; genus Hippopotamus; species Hippopotamus amphibius. The sequence goes on along the minus strand of NC_080189.1, from coordinate 117,811,008 downwards.
GGGACACAAGGATGGGTCTGCTTTAGTGGAGGGAATTCCACCCGCTTAGCAAGCCCTGAAAAACTGCCATCCGATCTTAAGATTCAAAGAAACAAGTTTCAGAATCACTCCTTATGCTATTTTTCTGAGTCCCCAGTTCTCCTGTGCAGTGCTATTACAGAAGTTTCTGAACTTGAGGTTGACAAAGCAAAGATTGAAACGCGTGCTGGATTGATTGTTAAATTCACACTCAAAATCACTCTACCCTCCTGCCTCCCCATGGGGTGAATTTGTTAAAAAGAAGTCTGCCAGGAAGAGAACATGCTACATGTGATTTCTTGGATTTTCAGATTCGATACGTTGATTTTGCTTCCCTAGGAATCTTGGTGACACACTTACTAACCCTTACGGGATGTTTGTGCTCCACAGGGGGTAGGTCAGCATCATCTGGTGTACAGCAGGGGGTGAACGAGCACCCCAGAGGGGCTTGGTCACCCCGAAGTGGGACAGCACCCCCACGGGATATACACCAGGAGGTGCCCAGGCACCCCAAAGGGCGCACATCCACCTTAAGGGGCGCACTCCGCTTGCGAGGGGCACAGCACCCTCCTTGGCGGTGCCCTAGAGGGCACAGGGTGCTGAGCTGCCCCAAGGGGGACAGCACTCCCGTTGATTCAGTTTGCCTTCTTAACTGCGGTGACCCTGATTAAATCAGTCATCCTTCTTCATGGGTGTCAGGAGACTTAAGGCAGACTGATTGAATGGGGATCAAGAAACCGAAGGTGTTTGATTGGTTTAATGAATGTCAGGAGATTTAAGGACGATTGATTTAAAGGGGGTATATTCAAGGGAGCTGATTTAATCCGTGGGAGTCTCGTGATACCAGTGGCCTGACTGAATCATTGGTAGTCCTGTGAATTAAGAGGGCTTACTGTTTTAACTGCAGTCGGGAGATTCAGAAGGCCAGTTGGGACTTTCCTGTGGTCCAGTGGTTAAGACTTTGTGCTTCCACTGCAGGGGGTGCAGGTTCGATTCTTGGTTGGGGAACTAAGATCCCACATGCCGTGGGGCAGCTGAGCCCTGCATGCCACAACTACTGAGCCCGCACTGCACACCTCAGCTAGAGAGAAAACCCGTGTACCACAACTAGAGAGAAGCCTGTGCGCAGGTCACAATGAAGATCCCGCGTGCCGCAACGAAGACCTGACACAACCAAAAAAAAAAGTACTTCTTTGTTGTGTTCACTGAAAGAATAAAGCACACATATTGTTGTTAACTTCGTGTCTGAAGATTGCTGCGTGCTCGTGATCGGCAATGGAGTCCCTGGGGGTCCCCAGTGCAGGCGCGCCTCCTAAGGTCTTCTACTCTAAGTGCACTGACCTCTAATTGGTCCTTGGCAGAATTCACAAGGGCAGGCACCACTGTAGTGTGAAGACCACATTAGCCTGAAGGTATTAACATCTGTTCCTGTTTACAGTTTTCAAAGCAACCCTGGCCATGTTCTCTGCACACCCACTCTGTGATTCAGGCAGGAAGACATTATTAGCCTCATTTTACAGCTAAGGGTGGGGTGAAAACAAATGCCATCTTCTGACCTCCTTACGTTTCACAGTCTGATCTTGGGTGTTTAAACTGAATATTTCACACTAGTTCTCTTAGAAAAGGCACCCATGTAGAACACAGTGCAGAAATGAAGTTTCCCCGAGCTCCCTCAGACCCCTACCTTCAAACTACCCCTTACCCCCAAACCACCCCTTACCCACTGCAGCTTCCTGGACCTTACCTAACCGGGGCAGGAGGTCATCTTTAAGCTGAGACTGAAAGGATGTGAAGATGCCAGTCGAGAAAAGAGTCAGGAGGTAAGAATTCCAGGCAGTACAGAGCTAGAGTCTTAATACTCAGGAACAGAGAGGAATACACCAGTATCACTTGAACTTTGCTTGCTATGGGGAGAGACAGTTATGAGATGAGTTTGGAGAGCTGGAGCTGGCATTAGATCTTTTTTTTTTTTTTTTTTTTTTTATCTTTTTCTTTGGTCGTGCCACGCGGCTTGTGGGATCTTAGTTCCCCAACCAGGGATGGAACCCTGGAGTCTTAAACACTGGACCCCCTGGCATCAAATCTTGTAAAGCCTTGGAGGTCATGGAGAGGAGTTTAAATTTTATCCGAGGTACAAAGGCAAGTTTAAATTTTATGTAGCAGGGAATGACAAATCTGGCATGTTCAGGAAGGCATGATATATAATGGTTGATGATCCAAGCTCTAGAATCAGACCATCTAGATTCAAATAGCATTTCTACCACCTATGAAATCTGTGAATGAAGATGTTATTTAATATTCACGTCAGTTTCCTCGTTTATAAAATAAAGATAACACGAGCACAGCACAGGACTATTGAAATGATTAATTGTAAATCACTTAGAATGGTGCCTGGTGTCTAAAAAGCACTGGTAAGCATTACTTGCTTTTATTTTATTTATTTTTTAGTTATTCTGGCTGCTGTTTGGAGAATGAATTGGGGGCACGGCCAGTTGGGAAGATATTGAAATGGCCCAAGGGATAGTGCATGAGACTTGGACTAAGTAGGTGAGGATGTAGATAAAGAGACACATTTGGGAGGAGAGCACAAAGGGTCTGATGCATTAGACGAGGGTATGAAATGAAAGAATCAATGATGGTTTCGGGATTTGGCATTAAGGTTTGGAGGGGCAAAGATCTCTTTTACTGAAAATGAGAAAGATGGGGAGCAGAATTGTTTTAAGGGAAAATAAAAAATTTTATCTATATTAAGTTTGAGGTACCTTGTTGCATATTCAAGTGGAAAGGTCAACAAAGCAGTTAGTTAAAAGCAGGTAAATGTAGCTGAAGCTGGTTAGAATCTTGGGGCAGAGAACAGAAACAGGGTGAAGGTGGAAAGCATCGGGAAAGACTGGGAAGGACTTGAAAAGGGCAAAAAAGATGAGTGGGTGCCCTGCAGCTCATCCGCTCCATTCTCTCCATCTTTCATTGTCTGTGAGCTGTTTTGCAGCTCTGTAAATTGTAGAATATGGTTATAATACGAATGATTCTTGACCACAGAAATGCAGATTATGGGTGTTGGGTGAAATATAATTGACAATTGCCTTGGGGATAGATTAGTCTTATCTACTGATATTTGTAAATTCATTTCCACATTTCTTTATTGCATATGAATATGTGCCTCTTTCAGTTCTCCTTTGAAACTTACAGGTTCCTTCATAGTTAATGAATTTTAAAAAATCCTTGACAAGTGTTGGTTTTATATTTGTATGAGAATCATTTTTATCTTTTTAAAAAATTATCCTGTAACAGGAGCCAAGATACTTTTCAGTAAAAAGAAGATGGAAAAGCAGAAACTAACACAACATTGTAAAGCAACTATACTCCAATAAAAACTAATTTTAAAAAAAGATTAAAAAAAAAAGTCCTCAACCAGCCATCACCTAGGGCCTACAGGTAACTCAGTATCTAGAACAGGAGAAAGAAACAGAAGTGTTTATCCAGCCTGGACCTGCAGCAAACCAGTTGCTATGGGTCCCCTCATTGGGAGCTTGGAAGGAGACAAATGGACTGTTATTTGGAGATTAAAACATCACCTTAATGATAATAAGGGCTAGACTGGGAAGATGTAGTCTAGTATGAGAGTCAAATGGGCTTTCTGTCCCTGAACCTGAGAATTAAGCCAATCACCCAAGTTATGGCACAGCTGAACCAGGACAATTTTTTCAACAAATGATGCTTGGACAACTGGATACATGCATGGAAATAAAATAAATCTCAACCCCTACTTCAACCCACTCATAAAAATTAGTTCAAAGTTAATCGTATGCATAACTAAAACTACAGCTAAACGATAAAACTTCTAGGAGAAAATACTTGTGATCATAGAGCAAAGATTTCATAGATAGGGCATCATAAAACACATCATAAAAGAAAAAACTGATTCATTAGACTTCATCAAAACTAAGAACATCAAAATTAACAACAGGGAAAAATTCTTATTAAGTTGTTAAGATCTGCATTTCTTTATATGGAAATTATACCTCAATTAAGAAAAAGGTCTGTTGTAAAAAGGAAAAAAAATTCACTGTGCATCAGAGCAAATGTTCACAGAAGGAAAATAATAATCAAATGGTAGTTACTATTATATGCAAAGTATCACATCATAAATTTCCAACACATATCTGCTAACAACTTCTCTTACAAGCCTTTCACTGAAACTGAGATATATTTGAAAGTGAAGAAATTCTGTCAAAATAATTTTCTTTCATCTCTAAGAAGGATAAATAATGTAATGCAAAGCATAATTTTAAATGATTCTATTGAATAAGACCTTGTTGGTAACCCAAAAGCTTTAAGGAAATAATTTGTATTGATCTTACATCCAGCTCAGTGTTAAAGGCCAGCATTTAAATGTGAATCTGTAGGGACTTCCCTGGCGGTCCAGTGGCTAAGACTCTCTGCTCCCAGTTCAGGGGGCACAGGTTCAATTCCTGGTGGTAGAACTAAGATGTCACACAGTGTGGTTAAAAAAAAAAATGTGGGACTTCCCTGATGGCGCAGTGGTTAAGGATCTGCCTGCCAAAGCAGGGGACATGGGTTCGATCCCTGGTCCGGGAAGATCCCACATGCCGCAGAGCAACTAAGCCTGTGCGCCACAACTGTTGAGCCCGTGTCCTGCAGCTACTGAAGCCCGTGCGCCTGGAGCCCGTGCTCCACAACAAGAGAAGCCACCAAGATAAGGAGCCCGTGCACCACAATGAAGAGTAGCCCCCTGCACGCCGCAGCTAGAGAAAGCCCGTGTGCAGCAACGAGGACCCAACGCAGCCAGTAAATAAATAAATTAATTAAAAAAAAAAAATGTGACTGTGCCCACTAAAAGCTGCTGAATCTTAATTTGATGTTCTAAAATATTGAACAGCATCAACTGCAGTAAATTCTCATGCCCTTTTTTTTCTTTCCTTAATCAAGCTATTATAATCTTGCCATGTAGACATACATACAGAAAATTAACTATTTAAATTGGAAGCAGTTGAAATTCTTCTCTTCCTCTCAATGGAGTTTCATCAAATAGTCTGAGGAGTGTGTTGGCCTCAATTATCAGCAAAAAAGCAGATTAAAAAACTTAATTTGGATACAAAAGGCCTTTAATAAAGTTTCTGTTCTAAATTTTAAAAATATGTAACACTAGTGTTTCTTACATCCTGTGCTTTTTACAGTTGTGGGGCAAAACCCTCTTTGCTGTAGGATTATTTAAGACCCTGCTTGTAGCTGATGGCATCACACAGAGCTTCTGGAAAATCTGTAGCATTTAGTTTCATATTTCTTCCCATACAATTTTGAATTTTCTCTCATTATATTTCAGATCGAGACTTTCAACAACAAAATGTTCAGTTATGAAAACTCTAAAGCAGTGATTCTTCCCTATTTGATATTTGTTAAAAATATATTAATATTACAGACTAAAATTTTTCCTTTATTGTTGACAAGTAAGATTTTAATTAAAAATTCAGCATGTAGGTTGCTAAAGTTATGTTTGGGTTTCTTTGTGTTTTAAGTTTTTTAAAATTGTTTTTTGAAATCACGAATTGAAAAACAGTCCAAGGTACAAAGATTTTTCTTACAGCTCTGTTGATGTACAATTGACATATATTCAGTGGTAAATGACACATATTTAAGGTGTACTGTGTGGTCTGTTTTTGACATAAATACATATGCATGGAAACCATCACCAAAGCATGTTCATCACTTTTGAAAGTTTCTTAAAAGTTTCCTTCTGCCCCCCTGTAATCCTCCCTTTTTCCTTCCTCCCACCCCTTCTGGTGCTTTTTCTCACTATACATTAGTTTGAATTCCCAAGAATTTAAATAAGTGAGATTATCCAACATGTGTTCTTTTTTTAATCTTTTTTCACTCAGCATAATTATTTTCAGATTCATCCACATTGTGTGTATCAGGAGTTTGTTCTTTTTTATAGCTGAGTAGTATTCTGTGGTCTCCTTATCACACCATTTGTTTATCCATTCACCTATGCTGGACATTTGGGTTGTTTCCGATTTGGGACTATTACAAAGGAAGCTGCTATGAACATTTGTGTACAAGGCTTTGTGTGGACATATGCTTTTATTTATCTTGGGCCATTATCTAGGAGTAGAATAGCCAGGTCATGTGGTAAGTGTATGTTGTAACTGTTTAATAAACGGAAACCATTTTCTAAAGCTGTACCATTTCCACTTCCCCCAGCAGCGACTCCACACCCTTGCCAGCACTTAGTATGATCAGCCTTTTTAACTGTAGCCACTGTAGTAGGAGTATGCAATAGCACCTCCTACAGTCTTAGTCAGCGCAGAAGTTTTGATATCAACAAGTATCTTAAGATTTGGGCGAAGGCATCAGTATTTTTATGGCTCTGCCAGTGGTTGACAATAAAACTGGATAAAACATATCATCTCTTTTAATAGAGGAAAGACTTTAAGTATTGGTTTTATAGCTTGCATTTTCACACCTTTTACATTGACAGCCCTAAACCACTTTTCACCAAATTTGGTCTTTCACACAGAAGCCGACTGCTAGTAGCTGCCATTTGCCACCACTGTGTGAGGGGAAATGGGGTGGGAGAAGAGGTTTGTCAGGTCTTGCTAGGGTTAACACTGAGTGAGCAGAAACTGGATTTTAAAAATGTAATATTCTCTAACAAACAGAAACAGACTCACAGATACAGAGACCAAACAAGTGGTTGCCAGTGGGGAGAGGGAAGGGGGGAGAGGCAGTATACCAGTGGAGTTAAGAAATACAAACTATTTTATGTATAAAATAAATAAGCTACAGGGATATACTGTACAGCACAGGGGATATGGCCACTATTTTACAATAACTTTAAATGGAATATAAACTTTAAAAATTGTGAAATTTTTGTCAATCTGAAACTTATATTGTACATCAACTATACCTCAATAAAAATACATAAATAAGCCAAATGAATATATTGTACAGCACAGGGAATACAGCCAATATTTTATAATAAATTTAAAATGGAGTATAATCTATAAAAATGTTGAATCATTTTGTTGTACACCTGAAACTAATATAATACTGTAAATCAACTATACTTCAATTTTTTTAAACTAAAATCACAAAAATTTAACATTCTCAAAATGTACAAAGAACTTGCAACACAACAATAATACAACAAAGCCAAATAAAAATGGAGAAGGTGAAAAAAAGTGTGCAGCGTGATGACTACAGTTAATAATACTGGATTATATATTTGCAAGTGACTAATATAGTAGATCTTAAAAGTTCTCACCACAGGAAAAAAAATTTGTAACTATGTGTCTGTGTCCAGGTGGTGATGTATGTTAACTAGACTTATTCTGGTGATCATTTCACAACATGTACATATGTTGTACACTGGAAACTAATAAATGTTATATGTCAATTATATATCAATAATTTTTTTTCCCACACTGCACAGCTTGTAGGATCTTAGTTCCCCGACCAGGGATGGAACCCAGTCCTCCCACAGTGGAAGTGAGGAGTCCTGTCCACTGGACCACCAGGGTATTCCCTACATCAATAAATTTTTGAAAAAAGAAATTAGTGGAGTAAAACACAGCATCAGTGAGCTTGGTACCAAATCTAATTATTTTCTGGTTTGGATTTGTTGTGGGAAATGTAACAATTGGTACTGACTTTTAAATAATTCTGAATCTATTTATTATTTGACCTCATTTAACAATGCATTTCCCGTGAAGTGTTAATTGAGAACAAAGTCAACGGGGGGGGGGGGGGGGGGGGCGGGCAGCTTTTCTTGTCTGTTTATTACAAATAGGACAAACGGAACTAGCCCGTAAAGGTATTAAATTGCTTGTAAAAATCTGAAATTCACTTCTTTCTTGACATGAACTAGAAAGTCTAAACATCAGTTTAGTCAACTAAGGTGGCATGTTCTGCTGGTGTGTTTTAAAAAAGAGCAAAAAAAAAAATGGGCAAAAGAATTAGACAAATGCCTCACTAAAAGAGATATACAGATTGTAATTAAGTGTATGAATAGATGCTCAGTATAATTTGTCATTGGGGAAATGCAAATTAAAACAACGAGATACCACTATATACCTGTGAGAAAGGCTAAAATCCAAAAACATGACCACACCAATTGCTGGCAAGGATGCAGAGCTGCTAATAGGAGCTCTCATTTACTGTTGATGAGAACACAAAATGGTACAGCCACTTTGGAAGACAGTTGAGCAGTTTCAGACAAAGCTAAACATAGTCTAATCATACAACCCAGCAATCAGGCTCCAAGGAATTTACCCAACTGATCTGAAATATTATGTCCACAAAAAATTCTGCATGTGAATGTTAATAGCAGCATTATTCATAATGGCCAGAAACTGGCAGCAACCAAGATGTCTTTGGTGAGTGGACACACAAACTGCAGTATATCTACCCAATACAGTACTATTCAGCAATAAAAAAAAAAAAATTAGCTGTGAAACCACACAAAGCCATGAATGAATCTTCAGTGCTAAGTGAATGAAGTCAATCTGAAAAGGCTACATACGGTATGATTCCATCTACATAACATTCTGGAAAAGGTAAAACTTTAGAGATGGCAAAAAAAAAATGCTTTTTAAAGGTAAATATTCAGTCTGTCTTCTAGATGAATGTGAGGTTTTTTTGTTTTCTTATATATAATCTCTCTACCTACCCATCCACCCACCCATCCCCACATGCACAAACATTCTGAATGCTGGAATCATATCTATCTTAATGTTTGCCAGTATTCCAACAAAATCATAGCTGCTCTTCAACAAAAATGTTAATCAAATACTACCCACTATAGAGACTAATTACCAAATTTTTACTGATTTGCATTTACCATCAAAAGCAAATTATAACTTGTTAATTGGATATTAGCAAACATATTAGTTACTATCCAGGAGATAATATACCGCATGACCTCACTTCCAGAGCCAGAGCTAATCAGGATGGGAGAAAGACACCTAATCAAATGTGGCCAATCAGATTCTCCATCCTAGGAATTTGAAAGTGAAATATAGGGACTGTCTTCGGTCCCAGTTGATGTTTGAGATGGGACATGAGGTCAGTCTGCACTGGGTAGCTGAAGTGGATGCCTAAGGCTCAACATCACCTCTGCAGGAGTGGTAACGGCTCATAGCTGAGTCCCTCTCCAGAAACTGCCTTTGACCAAAGGGAGACACTTTGTCTAAGGGTATGCCCTCCTCCCCAAGGACAGCCAGCATCCAATGGCTAGTCAGTGTGGAGAGTCCTAAAGGCCTGCCTCCCTTGCCTACATTTCTCTGCAGAATTAGCTAAGGCCTCTGTTACCAATATGCCAGATTAACAGAATGATGGGGGAAAAAGCCACATCATCACCTCAATTGATGCAGAAAAAGCACTTGCTAAAATTCAACATCCTATTGTGATTAAAACTCTTAAGAAATTAGGAATAGAAACCCACAGCAAACATCACTAATCATTAGAGAAATGCAAATTAAAACTACAATGTGATACCACCTCATACCTATTAATATAGCTACTAGAAAGGAAGAGGATGTGGAGAAATTGGAACACCTGTGCACTGTTGCTGGGAATGTAAAATTGTACAGCCACGGTGGATAACAGCATGACAGTTCCTCAAAAATTAAAAACAGAATTACCATATGATCCAGCAATTCCACTTCTGGATATATACCCAAAATGATTAAAAGCAGGGATTCAAAGAGATATTTGTACACCATATTCATGGCAGCTTTATTCACAAAAGCCAAAATGTGGACGTAAACCAAGTGTCCATGTATGAAAGAATGGATACGCAAAATGTGTATATACAAGCAACGGAATATTATTCAGTAAAAGGAAGGAAATTCTGATTTATGCTACAACATGGACGAAGCTTAAGGACAACACGCAAGTGAAATAAGCCAGTTTCAAAAAGACAAACACGGTATGATTCTATTTATGTGAGACGCTTAGTCAAAATCATAGAGACAGAGAGCAGAAAGGTGGTTCCCAGGGGCTGGAGGAGGGCCGACTGGGGAGTTAGTATTCAGCAGGGACAGAGTTTGGGGTTTGCCAGATGAAAAGAGCTACAGAGGTGGATGGTGGTGATGGTCACGCAACATTATGAATGTATTTAATGCTACCCAACTGTACACTTAAAAAACGGTTAAGATGATACGTTTTCCATTATGTATCTTTACCACAATTTTTAAAAATTGAAAAGGAAAACGAGATGGAGAGACTTCCTAGTGGTCTCTGGTTCTTAATGTAGTCTCTGAAGAGATCCAGCTATACTTCCTGACTTCAATGAGCTGTCAGAGCTTTTCTGCAAGAACCTCTCCTTTGTGCCTTTGAATGGATTTTGTACCTTATAAATCAATCCCCATTTGTTTCACACTTTCAGCCAGTGATACTAGGTAGCAATACCTGCTTTTAAGAGAGGCAAGTTCTGGGGAGACACAGTGTACTCATATGTATCTCAGTATTTCACAGATGTTAATGCTTATTAACCTAACACTGGGCTCCCATGGGCATAGCCTCTGTGCAGCCTCAATGCAAAGAAACCAACAGCTGCATTTAATTTTAAACCAAGCCCACAATTCTTAAAACCTCCTTCTTCCCTTTCTTCTCACTCTCTTCCTCTCTCATACCCTGCAATGTCCCCAAACATCCTTCTCCTTGCTTTCCTCTCAGCTCCCCACCAAAACGTCTCTTCCAAGCCTTCTCAGTCTCTCTCTTCTTCCCCGCCCCATCCTTCTCCTCCCAGGGCTATTCTTCCATCCCTTCCTTTCTGGTTCTCCTCCCACGGACTATCTGGGGTGGGGGGTGGGGGGCGGGGTGGAGCAGGAAGGGCTTGGCTAATGGAGGGGAACAAAAGCCAGAGGGAGAGTTTTGTTAACAGGGAAGAGGAAAAATATACACTATATTCAAAACATGTAATTAGTAATAGCATGCTAATTACATAGACATATTAAAATAGAAGTCATGAACAGAGTTATTTTTTATTACCAATTTATATTTTATAAAGTAAAGCACAGGAGCTTTACGAGGTCAGAAACATGAGAAGCAGAGGTACCCAAGATGGTATCTTGAGAATCTCTTGTTGTGAACAAGCCCAAACTGAGAGGCTCACACAGCTATTGACCATTATTCCTCACGGATCTGTAGGTTGATTCAACTCAGCTGGGTAGTTCTTCACCCCTGGTCGCTCGTGTAGCTGCATTTAGATAAGAGCTGGGGGCAGAGTCCAAAATGGTGCCTTCACCTCATGTCTGATGCCTCAGTGTTCCTCCTTGTGGCCTCTCTCACCTCATGGCGGAAAAAGCCAGTTAAGTGTTGTCCACCACCATTTCTGCTGCCTTCTATTGGTCAGACCAGTCACAGAGCCTGCCTGGATTCAAGGGGGATGGAAAGAAATGGATTCCAGGCTCTTCATGGGGAAGTGAGAGATGGTTGTGGCCATCTTTGGAAGTCTGCTGCAGATGGCATAAAAGTTAGATATTTATATCAGAAACAAATATTCTGTACTATGAAGAGTGAGCCAAATAAAATAAATGGGCAAAACTTTACAAAATGCTAAACCAAAAGGAGAAAAATCCTTCCCCACTCAAAAAACAAACAAAACAAAAAACAAAACAAAAACACCCAAGTAGCAGAATTCTTACTTCAAGTCAACCCAGGTCCCTTGCAAAAAAATGAAAGTACTCTTTAGCCAGGAGGAAATGGGCCAAAATACATGTCAGACTTGGTGGATGTACCAAAAGACTGAGGTTCTAAGAAACACCATTAAAATCCAATTTGATTAAGTAAACTGAGTTCCCCTGCATTCTCTAGCCACTAGCCACCCTCTGCAGAGATATTCCAGGGAGTCCCTACCCAAAGAGTGTACCACGTGGAGAATCTTCTCCCATGTCATTGTTCCAGGATATTCGGTTCTTCCTTGCCTGTGATTCAGTCAGCCACCTCCCAAACTCGTTGATGGCCACTCCTGTGTCTTGAAGCTATTTCTGGAGCGTTCCTCTACCTGGGGCTTCAACTCTGCAGACTTTCCACTGCAGCTTTCTAAGGGAAAGTAGTTTATTCTCTCACACTCCATGTACCTTAAGTTCCGAAAGTGGGTTTGCTGTTCTCTGTGCACTCCATTGCTACCTGCAGACATTTTAGTGGCTCAGCTTTTTATTCAAAACAAAAAGCAACTAAGAAGCCCACATGCTGCAACTAAAGATCCCGCGTGCTAAGACCCAGTGCAGCCAAATGAACAAATACATATTAAAACAAACCCTTTCTCCAGCTCCCTGTATCTATGACTTGTTAACCCCCTGTCTCACCCCCAGCAGATGACCCTACTTCTTTTCTTACTTTACAAAAAAAACAGAGGCTTGAGATATTATTTTACACAATCTCATTGCTTTTAGGATAAGAAAACAATCCTGGACATTGTCCACGTGGTCCTACATGGCTTGTCTCTGCTGACCTTTCTCCATCTAGCCTTGCCTCATACCAGAGCTCCCAGGACACCAGTCCCACTGGTTTACAGTTGATGTCGAATCCCTTCTGCCACTCTCCCACCCCCACCCCAGCCCATCAGCAAATGCTGTTGGTTCTGGTTTCATAAGATACCCCGACTCCAAACTCTTCTCACCATCCCCATGGTTAGAATCCTAACCAAAGCCACCAGCATCCTTCATGTGGACTGTTGCCACAGCCTCCCGAATATTCTCTTACTGCTCTTCCTTTCGTGCTGTCCACCTGATTTTCCAATCATGAGCCAGAACGACGGCACAGAGCAGAAATCAAATCACTTGCTAAAAACCTTCCCAGAGCTCCCCATTGCAATCAGAATAAAACCCAAACTCCTCCAGGCTGAGCCCCAGGCCCTGCTTGGTCTGGTGCCCGCCTACTTCCTGGTCCCCATCCTCTACCACTGCCCTCCTCTTTCACCACAGTCCAGTTACACTGGCCTTTCTAACCTATATTCCTGTCTCAAGACCTTTTCTCACTCTTCCTTCTCTAGGAATGCTTTTCCAAGTCTCTGAATAGCTGCCCCTTTTCACTGTTTTGCAAAGAGATGTTCCCTGACCTTTCCCAAGAAAGTCATTCTGCTGCTTGACTTGACTTTTTACATCATACTATGACTCTGTTCAGAACCTCCCGATGGTTTCCCATCACTCAGACCAGAATAATCCCTTCCTTGCTGTTTTTCCAACTGGTCAAGTGCCCCCCTAACTCAGGGCCTTCAAAAGTGCCCTTCCTTTTGCCTGGAATATTCTCACCCACAAATCCACATGGATTAATCTCTCATGCATTTAGGTCTGACTCAAGTGTCACTTAGCTAGATCTTCCTTGATGGCCCGAATTAATACAGCAACTCCATCCCCACTCCAACCACTCTCCTTCCCCTTTTAATTTCTGTCAAAATGCTTACATGACGACGTGTTAAATATTAATTTGTATATCGTCTGTTTTCTCCCAACTAGAATGTACCTTCCATGAGAGCAGGAATTGCCTTCGTCATGACTGTTTTCATTGTTCTTAGAAGGGCAGGTGCTAAATCCTTTCTCATTAAGTATTTAATGGCTGAACTTTGTGAAATTACCCAATGAATGTATGGGTCTACTTTATGCCATTAGGTCTCCCGCACCTTCCCCACATATAAGTTCTTGAAGACCCAGCTGCAGAAGGGAAGAAGAGATGAATTCAATCACATTTCCAAATATAACTGATTTTAACTGCTGTGTTTTCAGATCTCACCCACTTTCTGTCTGGAGACTCCACTCCCGACAGTTACCGGGTTATTTCCACTTAGTCCTTTGCGATTACAAATCGTGTGGCCAGGAGTGCCCTGGTGCATACGCCTTACTTCTTTTGCATCACTGTACCTCTCCGTTTGCATCACATATCTGTAACACATTCTTAGAAGTGGGATCGCTGGGTCAAAGGGTCACTGCAGATGTAAATTAAATCTCTGTTGCCCAATCCCCGTCCACAGGGTTCGGACTATTTTGGCCACAGCCTCCCCCGCCGAGTGTCGTTAACCCGACAGTTGAGAAACCGCCCCTGCGGAGCGCGCCCTTCCCCGCCCGGGCTCCAGCCGAGACCGCCTCACCCGGCCCGGGGCCTCCCCTGCGGCCCGCGTGTCCCCTGCGCGCGGCCGGGAAGCCAGGCCTTGCACAACTGGCCCGAAAGAGGAAGCCCAGAAAGGGCTGAAGTCAACACTTAGGAAGCCCGTTGCAAAAGAAATCGGCTTCTCGGGCTTCTGTGGACCCGCCATCCGGCCCCCAGCCCCTTAGCCACGGATCTACCGCGGCGACAACCAAGGGGACGTTCCCGAGAGAGGAGGGCCCGCGGCGGAGGTAGGGGGGGGCTGAGAGGAAGGCGCAACTTTTCCCAGAATTAAAACCAAGCTATTTTCTTCCGGGGGGTGGGGGAGGGTGGGGGGTGGGGGAGTGGGGGCTGGGGTGGGGGGCATAAGACGAAGGCGGCACAGACCCGTGGAGTCGGAGACAGCAGCCCCCGGCTTCAGGCGTCCTTCACGTCCGTGGCTGCGTCCCCAGCCAGGCGGCCTCCTCGCACCTCCATGCGGAGCCGCGCGCCGAGCGCCCCACGTCTGCGCGCTGCGTGGGAAGGGCCGGACCCACACCACTTCCTCCCGGGGCCGCCGACCCGAGCCGGGGCGCAGCCCAGTGCCCCGCGCCGCCCTCCCGGCCGCCCGCCCGCCCCGCCGCCGCCCCGCGCGCGCCGGTCCCCGCCGCCGAGTCTCCGCCGCCGCGGCCCCGCGCAGCCGTCAAGGTAAGCGGCGCCCGCCGGCCCTGCCCCGGGGCCCCCCCCGGGAGCCGCCCCGGCACCCGCCGGGCTGGCAGCCGACCGGCGGGCCGGCCCGTGGGAGCCGAGGCCCGACCCGGCTCGCGGCGCCGGCCGGGTGAACGCGCGGCCCCCGCTGGGCCCTCGAGGGCGGCGGGTCCCCGGGGTCCCCTCCGGCGACCCCTGCCCTTGAGCCAGCCCCGCGGGGGGCTGGGGCTGGGGCTCGCCTTCCCCGCGTTGGGTTTCGGCAGCTTTGACTGATTTCCTGCCGAGGGCAGACGGGGGAAGCGGTGCGCACCCTCGGCCGGCCGGCGGGTCCGGGAGCCCCAGCCTGCCGGCATTGGGGGGGGCATCTCGGGGCGCTGTGCGTTGAGGGCAAGTCGTGTGAGAATTTGCGAGCGACAGTCGCACGTCTGGCGCGCCTTACTTTCCTCTTTGAAGACTTTCAGACGGCCGTTTCTTCTCTTTAAAAACAACTTTTCCCCCGAATTATTGGTCTTTCCGTTTTAAGATAAGAGAGGAAAGATTTGCACACCTGGCACCGGTGTTGTAATTCGGCTTGGAATGAATATCCAGAGCGCCCTTTGAGAGCAAGAAGGAAAGTAAACAGGGTGTCATCATATCCAGGGGGACCTCGGGGCAAGGGTCCGCCTGAAGACCTTCCCCGGGGCACCTCTTATTTTCCTCCTGGGAAGGTGTTTCTTCTCGTTCAGACCATTGTGGAAAGTTAAACGTGTTTGTTTGTTTGTTTCCTAGTGCCACTCACGGCAAGGTGGTTCAGAAATATGGTTAACGTGATCATTATAGAAAGAAATGGAGTATCAGAGGAAGTAACATAAAGAAAGAAGTCATGAGTTTATTACTCCTCAGGTGTGGATTAAATAAAGGCAAGAATGCTAGCTACTACTAATTTTAAAGTCTAGCCCTCTGAAAGGAGGTTTCAGAACCTGTGTCCCGTTGAATAAACCTCCAGTAGCAATTTTCCCTCTGGCCTCACTGAAATACTGGGACGACACATGGGCAGCCTTAACAGTAAGGCTGGCTAGCAAAACTAACAGAGGATCTACTAAGAAACTTCTGTAATGTCTTCCGGGTGGTGTTTCCTGTGTGCTCAGTGTGTTGTGAAAGGTCTAAAAAATTTCATGTCATCTTCAGACTATTAGTACTTAGTAACTTTCACATTATTACTAATATTTGTGTCTTTTCTGGGTAATTTGGGAGAGTTGGGCTCTGTTCCATATCTGCTTTTAATTAGAAAAGTGACGTTGATTAAGTTGCTTTGATCTCTCTGTACCTGAGATATCAGTAAAGATTATTGGCCTGCCTTCTGTCGTTAAAATAGCAGTTGAGGAATTGCCGTAGTTCTTTGAATTTGTGCTGTCTGGAATGCTGACAAAGTTAGACTTGCTGGTCACTAACAACAACAACAGAAAAAAAATGGAGAAAATGATCATGTTAACAGGTGTTGTTAGATTTTGAAATATTTTGGGGCCTTTTGTTTATGAGAAGTTTCTCTTAAAACATTCAGTTACTGGCCTGTATATAAGTTGGCAAATTTCTATTCTTTTGAAAAACTTCAGTAGGGAGTTGATGTGCCTTAGCTGGGGCAGGTCCATGTTAGATTTCAAAATTCTTCACGTGTTACTTCTCAAGAAATATAACTTTGTTATATGGATTACTTTATGATTTACTTTAAGTCTTAAGCACAATACTTACTGGGTTATGCAGTGTCCGTTAAATCTTTTGTATTTTCATATCCTGCCAATGGATACCAATCACCCACCATTTTTGCCTTTTTTCAAGAACAAATGAAAAGTTCTAGATAT
Organism: Hippopotamus amphibius kiboko; assembly: GCF_030028045.1. Classification (NCBI taxonomy): domain Eukaryota; kingdom Metazoa; phylum Chordata; class Mammalia; order Artiodactyla; family Hippopotamidae; genus Hippopotamus; species Hippopotamus amphibius. The sequence continues at coordinate 117,794,359 of NC_080189.1, read as the reverse complement.
TTTCATATTACTATTGGAATGAACTCCTTGTCAAATGCATTGCCGTAATTGTCTGCATTTGATATGCCACTTTGAATTTCTTCAAACCATCCCACTTTCAAAAAGCATGACTATTTTCATTTATTTCTACTCCCCTTCAATTTTATTTTAATTATTTTTATACCCAATACCTTTTAGTGAGTGTAGAATCTTATAATAAATTGTTTGTGTTTCATAGTCTATCACACCAACATAGTTACAGTTGCACCATATCCCTACCACCTGGCCAAATTCCTGGCACCATAGTTGGGACTCAAATAACATTTACTAAATGTGCAGATATATCAGTTCCGCTTCTGGATTGTACCATCAATATGTCTTAAGCCCCGGAGACCCACCTGGCCCCGTCAGTACCACCCCTGAGGCTGGAGTAGGTCGAGATGTAGCACCACTCCAAGGCACCACCCCTTCTCAGCACATACTCCAGAGCTTGGAGTCATGACTCCGTTTCCGGACATGTCCTGAACATCATCTATGCACTTGAATCACTAAGAGTCATATTAGAAGAGCTGTTGTCTTTCTTCTCTGGCCACTCAGTGCCTCTTTATCACCAAATGGTAATCGTAAATAATAACTATGTTTATTTAGCTTATATTTTGTACCAGACCCTGTGTAACTAACTTAGATGTGTTGTTTCATTAAGCCTTGCATCCTGGGCTTATGCTATCGTTATCCCATTTTATCGTTGAGGAAATGAAAGCACCAAGAGGTTAAGAAGCTTACTCAGGGAGTGAGGGGCAGAGCTGACCTTTGAACTGAGCCAGTAGGACTCCAGCACTTGAAGTGCTGTACCAAGGACACAGGCTCAAATGGTGAAAAAACATGAGGGCTTTCCTCAGGGAAGCTCTGGTTTAATAGGGGAGACATAAATGGGTGGTTACGACTCCACATGTGACCAAGGGCATGTGCCGTGGGAGCACCCATTGGATTCCTGCACCACCCTGGGGTCAGGGAAGATGAAATGAAGGTAGGTGAGCAGAGAACGTGCCTTATTATAATGAGAAGACAAGCTTTAATCGCTTGTGAAGTTATTATCTTTATATATGTCTTTTGAAAAAATAATCTGCTTTAGCAGCAATCATGGGATTTCATTTTTATGTTTATTATATTACAATCCCGCTTGATAGTGGACTACATTGATTAAATCAATGAAGTAAGGAGTAGCTTTTTTCCTACGAATATTTCTGCTGGGGATCCTTCTGATTTGATCTCATATCACAGACTTACCAGTGAGATGGCTGTGGCCTGGGAGAGGGGATAAATGTGAAATCACACAGCAGTTATGTGTCCACAAACTGGCTGGAAGATTTATGTCCATAGATCTATAGCATATCAAACTGGAGGGAAAATGAAGAGTGGTAGTAGAAGAAGCAAACACTAGACTAGATTTATTTTTTCCTTCCTTTTTCACTATGAATTATTTCATACATGCAAGGGATGGTGTAAGATATATACGTGAATTACAGCAAGTAATAATAAAGCCAACACCTGCATACCTGTCACCTAGCTTAAGAAGTGAAACATTACCAATACATCTTCTGACTTCCTCCCAATAATATTGCCCTTTTTTCTTGATAGAGGTAATCATTATTCTGAATGTACTGATTTTTAAAAAAGCATTTGGAAAACACGTACATGCATTTGCAAAGATGTCAAACTGGGAATTAGAGTGCGTCAGTACTTGGGAAACTGAAGTTAGAATCTCCACTGACTCGATGCGTGGTCATGAATAGAGTGTTCTATTGAGTAAAGGCAACTTAAATTTAAATAGCAGAAAAATGAAGTGGACTGCAAATGGTAAAGAGTAATTCATTACTATGGAAGTAGTGGTATCTTAGTCATTAATGAAGTGACCAAGATTCATCAGGGGATAATAACTTTTAAGTGTAATAAAGCATATGTAACTTAGGAACTGCAAATTTCCATATTACTTAGATTTCCACTTTAAATACAATTCAGTCTTTCAAAAAAATATTTGCCAAGCACTATTCTAGGTGAACAGAAAAGACAATGATCTCTGCATGTGTGGACCTTATAGTCCAATGGGGAGATATAGACAATTATCAGAAAGCATAATAAGTAAGTAAATGATACAGCTATCAGTGAGTGAAAAGTCCTGCTTAAAAAGGCAAAGTTGAACGAAGGAAAAGTGCAGTATTAAATAAGATGGTCAGGCTTAGCCTTATTGAGAAGGTAAGATCTGAGCAAAGGTTTGAAGGACTTAACTAACTGAGGGAACAGTGTTCTGAGCAAAGGGAACAGCCAGTGCCAAGGCTGTAAGATGGAGGTAAGCCTGGTGTGTTCAAGGAATAAGAAGCCCGTGTGGCCTAGAGGTAAGTAAGCAGGGAGAGAATAACAGGAGATGTGGTTGGAGAGGTTAAGAGGAGGGTGAAGAGGTGGCAGACCAAGTAAGGTCTTGTAAGCCATTGTGAAAACATTGGCTTTTACACTGAGTTAAATTGAGGGGACGTTACAGGATTCTGAGAAGAGGAGTAACGTGATCTGACTCTCATGTAACAGGCTCACTCCGACTGCTTGAGAAAAAGCTGGAGCCTATTAGGAAGCTTTGGGAATCGGCATATATTTTAAAGGTAGAGCCAACAGGATTTCCTGGCAAAATGGATGTGGGGTGTGAGAGAAAGAGGAACCAAAGGTGACTGTAAAGTTTTTGACCCAAACAATGGGAAGGATGGAATTATCATCAGCCAACATGGGAAGTTTAGAGTGAAGCCATCAGAAGTTGAGTTTGGGACGTGGATCCTAAGTGTCAACTGGTAATAACTGTGTGCTTATTACATGTAAGGCTAAGGTCATTTAGCCTAAGTCCCTGTTTGGGAAGACACTGTTATTCTCATTGTACACATTAGAAATGAGAGATTAGAGAGTTTTAAGAATTTTACCCCAGATTACAGTTTAAGAAATGGGACGTAAACCAGATCTTGGGGATTCTAATGCTTTAACTCTTCTTTCAAAACTTGCTGAAAGTGGGACTTCCCCAGAGGTCCAGTGGTTAAGACTCTCCCTTCCAATGCAGGAGACGGTGTGCGGCCAAAAACTAAAACAAACAGGGGTGTGGCCAAAAGCTAAAACAAACAAACAAACAAACAGAAGTCTTGCTGAAGGGGACTTACTAGGTGGCGCAGTGGTTAAGAATCCGCCTGCCAATGGAGGGGACACGGGTTTGAGCAACTGTTGAGCCCGTGTGCTGCAACTACTGAAGCCCATGTACCTAGAGCAAGAGAAGCCACTGCAATGAGAAGGCCACGGATCACAATGAAGAGTAGCCCCCGCTCGCTGCAACTAGAGAAAGCCCGTGTGCAGCAACGAAGACCCAATGCAGCCAATAAATAAATGAATAAATAAAATTTTTAAAAAACATAAGACCAGATTCAGAAGAGAGAGACGCTTCCTTGTTGCACAGCTGGATTTCAAATGGATGCGAGTGTTAGAGCAGGGCTAAAGGTTCACTAGTAGCTGTTGAAGAATGGTAGATGACACTGTTACGACTTTTGGAAAGCTGAAAGTGAATTTTAGGAAGTGGCTACTGAGATAGAGGTAACTGACATTTCGTTTGTTTTGGTTATAATAGATGTCGGGGCAGTGTAATTATGAAATAGTAGCTCTTAGTAGAATGCTACTGACATCACTGTCTACATCATGGTCCATGAAATAGACTATTTTTTTTTCCACAGGCAAAAGTCCATTTTTTGATTAAGTACATTATTATGATTTCATCTCCAAAAGAATGAACAAATTAGGTGGCAGAAAAAATACCACAAAATCTTTTTCAGGTGATCTGCAGAATGGTCTCAATTCAGTGACTGATTAAATGAATCTGACTAAGGCTACTGTATTTATAGTATTAACGAGCTCTTTCATCTGTGCTGATAACATAAAATTCATAGTTGATAGTTCAGTGAACTGATGAGGTTTGGGATATAGTATTTGTTTATTTTGTTTTGTTTTTAGGGGAATGACTTCCTTCTGATGAAATTCCATAAATGATATGGCTTAGCAAATCGAGACTGTTCCTCAGCACATCAAGCCTATTTATTAACTAATGCAGTGCATTAAATTTCCCCCATTGTGGGACTTCCCTGGCAGTCCAGTGGTTAAGGCTCTGCGTTTCTACTGCAGGGGGCACGGGTTCGGTCCCTGGTCAGGGAACTAAGATCCTGTGTGCCGCGAGGCATGGCTGAAAATAAATAAATTTAAAAAAATAAAATTAAAATTAAAGCAAACAGTGCAGTATATTAAAAAAAAAATCCCCTGTTGTACTCAGCAAACAGACATGAAGTGGCTTGGGCCAGGAACGTGGGTGGCCCAGCGCAATGCTGTGAGCACGTGGCTCCTGAGACCACCGTAGGAGAGAAGAGCTGGGAGCTCACTGCACTGACCCTCAGAGCAGAGACGCATCCCTCAGTTGGAGACACAGAGGGAGCTTCCATGCTTACACAAGCACTCGAGTTGAATGAAACTCTGCTCAATGTACTGTCACTGAAACTTTTTTTTCCAGTTGCATCACGTTATCTCCTGAGGGCCAAATGTACCAGAGTAGAAGGTGTAAAACAATAAGATATGGCGCTGAACCTCCAGAAGCTTCTGGTCTAGTGGGAGACACAGGCCTGCAGATAAACACATTCCCGTGTGTGATGTGTGTAAGATGGTGACGGGAGTGATTCTAGGGAAGTGACCAAGAGGCACTTTGAAGGAGAAGGGTATTTCCAGGAGGCCCAGTGGAGGAAAGCCACCCCAGGCGCCACGTGTGTGAAATTGTTCAGCAGTGCTCGAGCATACAGTGCAGTGGGAAAGGAAATGAGGAGATTCTGATTTAACTCCTAGTGAGTAATATTCAGATTGCATTCGTATGGTACAGTACCACAATCTACTTATCTTTGAGTCAAACACTTAGGCACTTGTAATAACAGAACTGTTCTACTCTAGACCAGCCCTGTCCAATACAAACGTAATGCAAGCCACATTGATAACTTTTTATTTTATTTTATTTTTATTTTATTATTTTTGGCCACGCTGCACAGCATGCAGGATCTTAGTTCCCCAACCAGGGATCGAACCCGCGCCCCCTGCAGTGAGAGCATGGAGTCTTAACCACTGGACCACCAGGCAAGTCCCCACATAGATAACTTTACATTTTCAAGAAGCCATACTAGGAACAGTAAAAGAGAAACAAGGGGTGTTAATTTTAGTAATCTATTTTATTTAATATATATATATACCCAAATGGTCATTTAGTGAATTAATATAAATTATACTAAATTGCATTACAGTCATATTAAAATTGTGGATGAACTCTTTTACTCTTTCTTTTTTCATACTGTCTTCCAAATCCAGCTTGTTTTACACTTATGGCACATCTCAGTTCAGACTAGCCACAGTTCAAGTGCTCAGTGGCTACCTGTGGCTAGTGGCTACTGAATTGGATGGTGCAGCTCTAGGTAATTGCATAAATATTGTATCCTAACTACATGTTGACTGTTCAGCTGCATGGAGGGTATTAGATGCATTATGAAGTAAGCTAAAGGAAAAAAGACGGGCAAAGCATTTTCTATTACTGTGGGGTCTGTCCTTGGAACCAGATTTTAATGTATAATTAAACCTGCACCCAGAATGCTTTATTAGCCCTCTAGCAACAAAAACAAACAGCGTCAGATTGCCATTGCTTACTTTTGTTTGTATTCTCTCTCTTCCCCTCTGCCCGCGGCCACCCCGCCTCCGCAACCCCCATCCCTGCCCTTATTTTTTGGATTCTTTCTGAAAGTAACAGGGACTGAAAAAGAGTGGAAGTAAAAGGTAGAGCAGGATGCCCTAAACCCACATCCGGCAAAATGTGATCGGTTGCCCTAGGCAACGGTGGTTGTCAACTCTTCTTTTTTCTCTTTAGCTTCCACCTGCTAGCTCACAGGCATAACACACCCTCATCAACAGCAGCTCTCTTTGCAGTGGTCCTCAACTCCAAAAATACACCTCCTTTCAGGGCGGGAGGTAGTGCTAAAATTTGGATTGTGGAGTTGGAGGTGCCATGGGTACAGTTTGAAAAGCCTCAGGGAGATTCTGATGCAGTTACTCTCTTGTTCAGAAGGGTTAAGAATCTCTGTCCTAGGGACTTCCCTGGTGGTCCAGTGGTTAAGACTCTGTGCTTCTACCGCAGGGGGGAGCACAGGTTTGACCCCTGTGCAGGGAATTAAGATCCCACATGCCACACAGCGCATCCCAGACAAACAAGCAAGCAAACAAAAAACACACAACAACAACAAAAAACCTCTGTCCTAGAAACACCACTTACAGATGTCCTTCCCAGGAGCTTAGTCTTTTAAAAATGTGCCTGGCTACGGAAAAATGGCAGTCCAGGTACACAGAAATGCGACAGCCAGCAGCAGCCAGCAGTTACTTGGGACTTGGGAACGTGTATGTGGTGTGTGGATAAGTGACTGGCATTTATTTCCACTGGTGGCTTTAGAGGGAGATGTAGTAACAAAGATGATAATGTGATAATAATAATAGCTATATTAGTATCACTAATATCACTTTATATGTATCAGACACTATGCTAAGCACTTTACAGGCATCATCTCAGACCTATGACGTAGGGACTGTTTTCATTGCTATTTTACAAATGAGGAAACTAAACCAACAGAGACATTAAATCACTTGCCCAAGATCACCCAGCAGCTGAGTGTATTTAGTGAGTGGTGTGTGTCACGTGCTTGGATGAAAATACAAGATTCCCTGCGTAACCTCATTGTGTTGTGAAAGACACAAAATCAGTTGTATTCAAACTGGCCATATAGATAGTGTAACAGCAGCATTAGCAAAGTAGCTGCCAAATTCCTCCCCTTAATAATCACAGTCTGTGTCTTCAGAAGGCCACATGGCGTGATTGTGAACATGAGCTTTCGAGTTAGACCTGGGCACGGTCCAGTCCTCTGCTCACATGAGCTTGCACAAATTATTATTTCTCCAGGCCTGAGTTTTATAACCTATAAAATTAGAATAACGTCTCTACATCATAGGATTGCTTTGAGAATTAAATGAGATACTACAGGTGCCTGATCTGTAGCAATTTTTCCATGTTTATAACTCCTAGCATTCTTATTTTAAGGTAGGTGCTAATACATAGTGATATGAGCTATTAACATTGACTTCTAAGTATTGGGTTGGCCAAAAAGTTCATTTGGGTTTTTCCATAAGATGTTATAGAAAAACCCGAACAAACTTTTTGGCCAACCAAGTACCAGCTGTGGCACTGTGCTGGCTACTAGGAGAGTTAGGGTGTAAATTTTGCCCCTCTCAACATAGTTGAGAAGATTAAAAAAATGCACGTAGAGACAGATAAGCCATAAGGCAGCTTGTGAACTTCAAATTAGTGATCGTAACTCTGCTGCCACAGGATTTAGAGGAGGGTGGATCACCAGGATGCAGCCTCAAGCTTCCCATGGGTGGTGGGTGGGACCAATGTGAGTGGAGAAAATGGGGGAAACAGCACAGAGGTATTACAGACGACTGTCTGCACAGGGAAAGAGAAGTCACCTACTTTCAGCGTAAGCAGAGCTTTCGTAGGAGGAAGATGCTGATGGATTTGGAGAGCTATGTGGCGTGGATCATGGATAAACTCATCCCAGGAGATGTTTGCCCTGAACAGTTCTCCCTGCAAGCTGGGGAGATGCCTGGCTGACCTGTGCACACTGGGGACAGTGAGGGCCCTGGATTGGTCCTCAAGCATCTGCTCCTTGACTAGGAACACTGGCCGCCTTGCCACCCACTCCTTCGCCTTCTGCCTGCCTTCGATTGACGTGGACTTTGCACATTTGGTGTGTGTACCCTTTGAAAAGCCTGGTGACCTGGCCCTGGAGACTGCTAACCTTCCTCTGGGCTGCAGGACAGACCCTGATCACTCCTGAAAAAGGCCTCGGGGGGCCATTGCCCCTGGTTGATATTGACGGAGAAGGGCCTTGAATAACTCCCCCACAATTTGAAACTGCATCATCAAGGCATGAGAGAATAATTGCATTTTTCAAAAAAATATTTATCCAGTTATTTATTTATTTGGCTGTGCCAGGTCTTAGTTGCGGCACTCGGGATCTTCGTTCCCTCATGCGGGATCTTTAACTGTGGCATGCGAACTCTTAGTTGCAGCATGTGAGATCTAGTTCCCTGACCAGGGATTGAACCTGGGCCCCTGCATTGGGAGTGCAGAGTCTTCACCACTGCACTCCCAGTACGTGGACCACCAGGGAAGTCCCCAGTAATTCCTTTTTTTTTTTTAGATTTATTTATTTATTTATTGGCTTTGTTGGGTCTTCGTTGCTGCACGTGGGCTTTGTCTAGTTGCAGAGAGCAACGGCTACTCTTCGTTGTGGTGTGCAGGCTTCTCATTGTGGTGGCTTCTCTTGTTGCAGAGCATTGGCTCTAGGCGCTCAGGAGCTTCAGTAGTTGTGGCTCATGGGCTCTAGAGCACAGGGTCAGTAGCTGTGGTGCGCGGACTTAGTTACTCCGAGGCATGTGGGATCTTCCCAGACCAGGGATTGAACCCGTGTCCTCTGCATTGGCAGGTGGATTCTATTTTTTTTTCTTTTTTTCTTTCTTTCTTTCTCTCTCTCTCTCTCTCTCTTTCTTTCTTTCTTTCTTTTCTTTCTCTCTTTCTTCCTTTCTATTATTTTATTTTATTTTTTAAGCTCTTTATTGGAATATAATTGCTTTACATGCTTGTTCCAGCTTTTGAGGTACACCAAAGTGAATCAGATGTATTTATACATATATCCCCATATCCCCTCCCTCCCACGACGCCCTCCCACCCTCCCTGTCCTGGCCCTCTAAGGCATCACCCATCATGGAGTTGATCTCCCTTTGTTATACAGCAACTTCCTACTAGCTATCTGTTTTACATTTGGTATTGTATCTATGTCTATGCTACTCTCTCACTTCATCCCAGCTTCCCCTTCGCCCCCCACCCCCCCAACCCCGTGTCCTCCAGTCCATTCTCTGCATCTGCATCCTTATTCTTGCCCTGTCACTGGGTTCATCAGTACCAGTTTTTTAGATTCTGTATATATGAGTTAGCATACAATATTTGTTTTTCTCTTTCTGGCTTACTTCATTCTGTATGACAGTCTCTAGGTCTATCCACCTCATTACATATAGCTCCATTTCATTCCTTTTGATGGCTGAGTAATATTCCATTGTCTATATGTGCCACATCTTCTTTATCCATTCATCTGTTGATGGGCATTTAGGTTGCCTCCGTGTCCTGGCTATTGTAAATAGTGCTGCAGTGAACATTATGGTACATGTTTCTTTTTTGGATTATGGTTTTCTCTGGTATATGCCTAGGAGTGGAATTGCTGGGTCATATGGTAGTTCCATTTTTAGTTTTTTAAGGAATCTCCAAACTGTTTTCCATAGTGGCTGTACCAACTTACATTCCCACCAACAGTGCAGGAGAGTTCCCTTTTCTCCACACCTTCTCCAACATTTATTGTTTCTAGATGTTTTGATGATGGCCATTCTGACCAGCGTGAGGTCATACCTCATTGTGGTTTTGACTTGCATTTCTCTCATGATTAGTGATATTGAGCATCTTTTCATGTATTTGTTGGCCATCGGTATGTCTTCTTTGGAGAAATGTCTATTTAGGTCTTCCGCCCATTTGTCGATTGGGTTATTTGCTTCTTTGGTATTAAAGCTGCACGAGCTGCTTGTATATTTTGGAGATTCATCCTTTGTCTGTTGCTTCGTTGGCAAGTATTTTCTCCCATTCTGAGGGTTGTCTTCTTGTCTTGTTTATGGTTTCTTTCACTGTGCAAAAGTTTTTAAGTTTCATGAGGTCCCGTTTGTTTATTCTTGATTTTATTTCCATTATTCTCAGAGGTGAATCAAAAAAGATCTTGCTTTGATGTATGTCATAGAGTGTTCTGCACCACCAGGGAACCCCCAGTAATTCCATTTGTGACTGGTTATCTCTGCTGCAGAACTGCTGGGAGGATGTGCTGAATGGTGGAGGGCTTCAAAGTCTTCATCAAGAGGCAAATAAACGAAGGATGCCGAGAAAAACAATATATTGCTTAGCTGATCGAAATATAAATGCAAGTCATGAATTAAGTACTGTGAATATATCATCATTTAAAAAAAGTATTTGGGGATTTTCAGCTTAACTTTGTCAAGTTACATGGTAACTGTTATGTGAAATACATGTCAAATACATGCAGTTCTAGAAGTTGAATTTCCCTGTATTCCTGCTGATTCAGCTGTTTGGGGTTTTTGAGGTTGGTGGGGTGGGGGGATATTTGTTTTGTTTTGTTGGTGTCTGTGTGTTTTAACTGAAGAGTTAATTTCCATGCCAGGTTAACCAATGATCTTTCTATGGATGGATTTGATCTAAACTCATTTTGCTGGAATCCAGTTCTTTGTGGGAGCAATCATAAATTTATCCCAAATCCATTTGGATTGATTCTGGATTATAGTAGTATAGTTCTTACTGTTGCAGCTTTTTTTTCTGTGTATTGTTTTATCATAGTTTCTGGTTCATGGCTACATACATTTGCCCAAATGACTCCATGAGTATATTTTGATTGAATATGCAGAGAATTGTAAGTTTCACAGAAGGAGAAAGTGTTTTTTTTGGGGGGAGGGGGGGCTGGGTTTTTTTTGTTTGTTTTTAGCAATTTAAGTATAAAAAACACTCTATTCTCAATAGCATCTATTAAAAAATAAAGACTCATGCTGTACACAAAAACTAACTCAGAATGGATCACAAACCTAAATTTTAGTTAGAGCTAAAATTATAAAATTCCTTATAAGATAATATAAGGGCAAATTCGTTGCCACCTCTGCTTCAGAAAGGAAAGCTGTATCTTTATTCACGTTTATGAAATCTGGATATCTTGACTGTCTGACTAATACCTTTGTCAAGACAACCCCTTGGACAATAGGAAAGTGACTGGGGTGGAAGGTGCAGGAACCTAATGGATGATTTCTTGGAAATTTTACTGAGTTCTTGTCTGGAAAGGTCCATGAACACCTACCAAAGAAATTAACCAAGCACAGTATCCCATTTTTCTCTCAGTGTCCATATCAAAATGAACCTAAGTTATATGCTAATTTACCATCTCTCTTTTATACTAGGGCATCACCGGGCAGTTGCATTGGTGTTCAGCTGGTTCTCTGTGGGAATTATTGTGTCCTTCGGTGCATTCCCAATGCATCTGTGGAGAGGGATGCATTCCACGTCCCTCTACTTCGCCGCCATCTTTTTCCTCCAAGCTCACGTGTCTTTTTGAATTATGGTGTTCTCAGGGTATATGCCCAGTAGTGGGATTGCTGGGTCATATGGTTATTCTAGTTTTAGTTTTCTAAGGAACCGCCATACTGTTCTCCACAGTGGTTGTATCAATTTACATTCCTCCGGGCAGTTGCATTGATCTGAAGTAAGTTATTGGGGTAAAGTAGGTACAGAACAAAGACTGTAATATGCTCGCCGAAAAAATTATTCATATATATTTTATTTTATAGTTTAGATTCTGGTAAGATTATGAAGCACCAGATTCTTTGATGTTCTTGAATATATTTCTATGTTGTTATATGACAGTACTATGTATTTTATTCCTACACTATTACTGTTTTGCTTTAATTATTGCCATTGAGGAATTTCCTTTGAATTTGACTCTGGTTAAATTGTGTATGTGTGTGTAGCTTTTACTGTGGTTGTTTTCTAGATAACTTGAAAGTGTCCTTTTCAGATTTTCTTCTCTGATCCCTAAGTTGTTAGGAAAATGCTTTTTTCTTCAGGGTTTTTAAGTGTATTTAAAACTCGTGTTATTAATTTCTATTTTTATTATATTTTGGCTAGAAAATATAGCCTGTACAATTTCTCCTTTGGGGAATTTAGATTTTCTGACATATGACTAGTTTTCCATAAATGTCTTGTAAGCTAACCCGACTTTTTACTCAAATCCTCTGTATCTTTTTTTTCCCCATTAATCAATCAAATATAGAGAGGAAATTTGTTACCACTTCTGAGGTCATAATTTTTCAAGTCAAATCTTGAATATTATTTTCTGTGAAACATTGCTTTAGTCCTCAAAATAATTTGTAGAAATAAGAGAATATATTCTTGGCTGAAAAGTTTAATGATGACTCGGTTCTGAACCAAGACAAATAATGCTAAATTCTTAATTCCAGTTGTTGCCATCAGAGAAATAAAGAAAATAGTTGACTAATGACAAGAAAAACACTCCCTGGAAAGTTACTAAGCATAGTAACAAAAAATAAACAAACAAGATATCCTTTAAAAAACAGTCATCATAAAATTTGCCTATCAGAAACAACACATGAAGGATACATTTTAGTTTTAATTTAGGCTAAATTAAAGAATTGAAACTGAATTCTTTTCACTAAGCTTAAATTCTTTTCAGTAAGAATTTTTAGAATCTAGGCACGAAAGACAAGGGACTATTGCAGTGCACTTTCCACCTGAAATCATCCTCCTCAAATTGATTGCAGCAATGTTTAGGAGAAAAAAGTCACAATTGGGTGGGGTGGAGAAGAATCCCTTTTCTCCTTTTTGTGAGCAACCTTCAAAATAGAATTTAATAAAAAGACTACCTATGGAATGGGAGAAAATATTTGCAAACCATATATTGGATAAGGGGGTGATATCCAAAATATATGAGGAACCCATGCAACTCAATAACAAAAAAACAAGTAGTCCTATTTAAAAATGGGCAGAGGATCTGAACAGGCATTTTTCCAAAGAACACATACTGACAGCTATCTGATGCATGAAAAGATGCTCAACATCACTAATCATCAGGAAAATGCAAATCAAAACAGCAATGAGATTCCACCTCACAGCTATTAGAACAGCTTTCAGGAAAACAAGAGATAACACATGTTGGCAAAGATGTGGAGAAAAGGGAACCCTAGTTCCCTGTTGGTGGGAATGTAAATTGATGCAGCCACTGTGGAAAATAGTTTGGAAGTTCCTCAAAAAATCAAAAATAGAACTACCATATAACCCAGCAGTTCTACTTTTGGGTATATATATACAAAGGAAATGGAAATAGGATGTTTCCTAACCACTAGACCTCCAGGGAATTTCCTATGTATTTTTCTTAAATATGTTATTACGGTCTTCATAACCATTTTTAATGGTAACAACAACAACAAAAAACCACTGAGTGCATTACAATAATTAACTCTTCTCATCTTTGTTGAATATTTAGGTTGTTTTTAATTTTTAATAACGCTGCCATTTCATCTCCAGGCATATAGAGTTCTTTCATAGTTTTAAGATTTCCTTGTATTAAATTCCCAGAGGTTAAATTAACAAACCAAAGAGAATGAACATTTCCATGATATCTAGATATTTAATATATATTTGTTGATGAATGAATGGATATAAGGAGGAAGCTTCTTTAAAGCTCCTGGACTTTAGGTCACGCTTGGGAAGTACCTCACTGCTTGTGATGACCTGGAAACAGAATCCACTCTGGGTTGGACAGAGAGGAGGTATATGGCTGCCCAGAAAACTGGGAGATTCAGGGAGGTGCGTTTGATGTTAACAGTGAGGAATAGCAGTCAGGGGCCTTCCCTGGTGCTCCAGTGGCTGAGACTCGGCGCTCCCAATGCAGGGGGCCCAGGTTCAATCCCTGGTCAGGGAACTAGATCTCACGTGCCACAACTAAAGATCCTGCATGCCGCAGCTGAAAAAAAAAACAAAATCCCAAGCACCACAGCTAAGACCCAACACAGCCAAAAAAAAGAAAAAAAATTTTTTTTTTTTTTTTAAAGAGTAACACAGTCAGGAGAAATGCCCAGCTATACTTTCAGGACTGTTTTGGCAAAACCTTACTGCAGCCAAGACCCACTGCTGCATCTGAGGTGACAGGGAAAAAACAACTACCCACAGGAGATTCTGCTTCACCATCTGTCATTTTCACTTCGTGTTGCGCAGTCCCATCTAGCAGGTGTCACATCAGTGTGTCTACTTGACTGGGTCATAGGTAGAACCCTAGCTGCAAGGGAGCATGGGAAATGTCACTTTCAGATTTCCAGCTTCAGTATGATGGAAACACATCCTGCAAGGCACTTGAAGAGGGTGTTCAAAGGGCCAGTCAGTAGTATCTGCCACAAAATTATAAAGAAGGGAGGGAGGGAAGGAAGGAGGAAAGGAGGAAAAAAAACCCACCTTTTTTCTTCTCATAGTTTTACTATTATACTTAGATTCTTTTTTTTTTTTTTAATATTCCTTTATTTTTTTGTTTGTTTGGCTGCACCAGGTCTTAGTTGCGGCATGTGGGATCTCTAGTTGTGGCATGCGAGATCTAGTTCCCTGACCAGGGATCAAACCTGGACCCCCTGCACTGGGAGCACGGCAGTCTTAACTGCTGGACTACCAGGGAAGTCCTTGCACTTAGATTCTTAATCCAACTTGAATTTATTTTGTTTAAGGTGATAGGGTAGGGATCTGACTTTATTTTTTGCAAATGGGTAGCCAGTTATTTCTATACCATTTATTAAATAATCTGTTACTTTCTACTGATTATTAACTGCCAAGTTTTTCGTATATTAAATTTGAATTCTGAAATCTTTTTTCTTTTCTGGTTTTTACTGGTTTATGTGTGTAAATCCTGAAGTACCAAGAAGTTTTTTCTTTAAAATACATTTTTTTTGTTACTACATAAGAAGGGCCTTTTTTCTCAGATGTTTAGAATCAGCTTTTGTTTTGTTTTTTAATCCATTTGGTGGCTTAATTGGAATTCCGAAAAGTTTTGTACTCTTTAGCGGGGAGTTACATCTATACCATATTGAATGTTCCCTTCTAGTAACCTGGTATTTCTCTCCATTTGTTCAAGTCTTCATTTATGCCATAAGGTTTTTTCTATCTAGAACTGGCAAATTCCTTTTAATTTCTTTTTATATTTTTCATAGCTTTTGTTGCTATTGTAAATTTGATCCTTTTGCCATATCACTTTCTAATATTTATTGCTGGATATATAGAAATGTTATTGTTTTGTATGTATTTACCTTACATCAGCCGATTAATTCTACTTGCACCCAATTCTCTTGAATTTTCTACATAAAGAATCATGTCACCTGCTTATGTTAATGTTATCTTTTCCTTATTGCCTATGTGCCATATCCACTGCAGTGCTTTTTTTTAAAAAAGTTCTTATTTACTTATTTCAAAAACTTTTTTTTAATTTTTTTTGGCTGTGTGCGGGCTTTCTCTAGTTGCAGCAAGCAGGGGCTACTCTGCATTGCGGTGCTTGGGCTTCTCATTGTGGTGGCTTCTCTTGTTGTGGAGCACAGGCTCAAGGCACACAGGCTTCAGTAGTTGTGGTTCATGGGCTCAGTGGTTGTGGCTCACAGGCTCTAGAGTGTAGGCTCAGTAGTTGTGGCGCATGGGCTTTGTTGCTCCCTGGCATTTAGGATCTTCCGGGACCAGGGACCGAACCTGTGTCCCCTGTATTGGCAGGCGGATTCTTAACCACTGTGCCACCAGGGAAGTCCTACTGCAGTGCTTTTGTAAATAAAGTTTTATTGATACTAGCCATGCTTGCTTGTTTACTATTGTCTACAGCACGTTTTTTCCTGCAACAGCAGACTTTATGACCAGAGACCATATGTGCCAGAGACCATATGACCTGCAAAACCTAAAATATTTACTCTCTGGCTCTTCATAACAGAAGTTTGCTGAATCCTACCAGAGAATATCTGTAAATTTGAGATATTTTTTCTGGACTTTTCTTGTCTAAGACCACTTGAACAGACTGAAATATTAGCAATAATGATGAGACTCTTTGACTTGTGCTTGACTTTAATGGGAAGACTAGACTTGCTGTGTGTTACATTAGAATATTGGTTGCCTTTGGTTCCTGGTAGATACCCTGTATCAAGTTAAGGAAAGCACTGACCATTTCAACCTTCCTAAAAGGTTTTTGTCGGGAATGGGTATTAAATTTTACCAACTGCCCTCCTCCAGGCCTATAACAGACCGCTGTTTCCCTAGCTCTAGTGGTTCTCCGTACAATCCCTTCTCCTTAACATCTGCCTGAAATTTCTCCAAGTTTTTGGTCTGGCAGTGCCATCCTTCCTTGTTTTCCAGACTGATATGGAGTCATTTCCCTGGAATTTTAGGAGAGGGTGTGTATTCACCACCCACTAACCAGAAGTTATCAGTGCATTTTAAATATTCCTACCTATAAGTGAACATCACTGTGTGCCAGTTACTGTGCAAGGGTCTGACTGTGCTAATTTAGTCTCCCAACAATTTTATAAATTAGATTTCTTATCCCCATTTTATAGATGAAAAAACTGAAGCTCAACAAGGTTAAGTAAGTTGCTCAAGGTCATGCATTTAGCATGGAACCCAGGTGTGACGCATCCAGTTATCACATTCACACGTAGTAAGTTCTCTGATGATACTGCAGGGCTCCAACATGGACCATTTGAATGATGATCAAGGGTAATTCCAAGTTATTTTTTCACTGTTTTTATTTTCTTGATACAGATTAAATTAAATACAGATACAGAATCTGCTTAGTGATCTAAATAAAACTGACAGAAAACTCTGGAGCACTCTGCTTTCAAACACATTGTTTCCATCCTAGCTGGTTCTTTCTGACAGCTGTAAGAGAGAAATTTAAAATGCAGTAGCTCTAGACTGGGTATGATCCCGTGTAGACTGTGTGGAGGAAAAATATCATTAAATTAAAAGGCTCATTTGTCACATATAAAAATAATACCCATAGGAAATTGTGTGTAAGTATCCTTCACAAAGAAAGTGAAGAAACTCATCGAGTCAGCCGTCCACTAAACTGATGGGCGCCCTTCTTTGCTTCATAAATGTGCTCGGATCTCAGCTAGTTTGCTGTTAGTGATGCACTGTAGACAGGTTAATTTCTGTCTAGTTGGCTTATTCAAGGACACAAATTTCTGTATTTTTCATGACAAGCATCTCATAATTCAGGCAAAATAAATTAAATCAAATTATTAATGCTGATGTTTTATATGTTATATATTGAAATGATATAATAATTACTAATTATAATTAATAATAATGATTTTGGACGTCCTGATGAGTAGATAAAATGCTTAAATTCTCCACAGAAAAAAAAACATAAACCTTTAAAAAAATTTTTTTAAAAACACTGTAATTGTGTCATTGCTAATTTTTAATGTTTTCCATTTTCTTTTCTTTTTTTTTTTAGTAGCCACAAACAAAGTTTATTTAGTGCTTAGTGTATGCTGGGAACTATGCTAAATGATTTCCATGACATTTTCCCATTTAATCTTATGAAATATGTAACGTCTTCCCTATTTTGCAAATGAGGAAACTGAAGCTTATATTTCTTTTTTTAATATTTATTTATTTATTATTTATTTATTTATTTTAGCTGTGCCAGGTCTTAGTTGTGGCACGCGGGATCTTTGTTGCAGCATGGGGGATCTTTAGTTGTGGCATGCAGACTTCTTAGTTGCAGCACGCGGGACAGACTCTTAGTTGTGGCATGCATGCGGGATCTAGTTCCCCAACCAGGGATAGAACCCAGGCCCTTTGCATTGGGAGCACGGAGTCTTACCCACTGGACCACAAGGAAGTCCCTATATTTCTTTTTTCCAATTAATATGGGTCAGTTTCAGGATAGCTAATGTCATTTTTCTCTTATCTTTAAAAACCCTTTTTCCCATTATAAACCATGAACATAGAATTTGTTAATATATTTATTTAACTGTCCTAATATTATTTATTAACTAATTCAACTTTTTGTTGTATTTTAAAGATTGTTATCTTAATCTTTATTTCTTATCTTTTTACTTTGGACCATTCTAGACTTCTGTTTCATTGGTCAGTGAACCCTGGACCAGTAACATATTATTTTAATTATTGTATTTACTTCACTGGTGTTACTGTATTACTAGTATATATGTATATGTGTATACATATATATATTTACTTTACCATATGAAGCCATATACATTTTTTCTTTCAGTTTCATTGAAATATAATTGACATACAGCACTGCATAAGTTTAAAGTGTACAGCACAATCATTTGAATTACATATATCATGAAATGATGACCAAAATAAATTTAGTAAATATCTACCATCTCATATAGATATAAAATTTAAATAATAGAAAAAACTTTTTCCTTGTGATGAGAACTCTTAGGATTTACTCTCTTAGCAGCTTTCATATGTAATGGACAGCAGTGTTAATTACATACATCATGTTGTACATTACTCTGCCAGTGCTTATTTATCTTATAACTGGAAATTTGTACCTTTTGATCATCTTTATTCAGTCCCCACCCCACCCCACCCCACGCCACAGTAACCACAAATCTGATCTCTTTTTCTATGAGTTTCTTTGTTTTTGAAGCATGGTTGGCCTACAACCTCTATGTTAGTTCCTGGTGCACAACACAGTGATTCAATATTTCTCTTCTGTTACAAAATGATCAACACAGTTTGCCGTTTTCTCATTATCATTTTTAGATCGCTAAAGACTGACATTTTGGCATTCTTTTATGCACTGAAGTTTGACATAAATAGTCGTTTACCACATGTGCCTTTGTGTGATACTTATTTTCTCAGAGCCTCCATTTATTTCTTCACTTGCAAGTGGGACTAATATATTTTGCAGAGCAGGTGCAAGGAGAGGTATAACATAAAAGCACGGTATCGTGCTGGGCATGAGGAAGGTACCCTGGGGTGGCAGCTGCTGTGATCATTTGCTGCACTATTGACAAGCTGCGTAACAGACTGCCCCAAACTTAGTGCTGTCCAACAGACAGTTTTATTATGCTCACGGATTCTGTGGGTCAGGAGTTTGGACAGGCCACTGCAGGGCTAGCTGGTCTCAGCTCCATAATGTTCTTGACCTCAGCTGGGGAGACTTGAACAGCTGGGGGTGATGCGAACAGCTGGAGACTGGGCTTACCTGGAGGACTTTTCACTCACCAGCCTGGTCCCTGGACTGGGCAGGACTGGTGACTGGACTGTCTCCTGTGGTCCCGACTTCTCACAGGGTGACAACTGGGCTTCTACGAGGAGTGTCTGGAGGCAGTTCTGAGAAGCCCGGGGATGACCTCTCATGGCCTGCCCTGTACACTTCCGTAATACTGCATCCATCACAGCAGTCACAAGTCTGCTCAGAGTGAAGGGGAGAGGACAGAGACCCCACGTCTTGAGGGGGGAAGCATCCAAGGACAGGAAGCCACGTTTAAAACCATTATCACCATTATGCTGTGAATCTGCTTCTTCCATATGAATAAGCAAAGGAAGTGCTTCCAAATCCCATAGGAATTCAGTGTATATTTTCTTCAAGAGGTTATACGTTGCCCAGGACAGGAACATTAGTGGTAAAAATGAGCTGGATTCTCCGATACCTAAGGTTAAACACCTGGTTCTTTTTCATTCTGTATCTTTTTTTTTTTTCTAGCCACGCCACATGGCTTGGGGGATCTTAGTTCCCCGGGCAGGGATTGAACCCAGGCTCTTGGCACTGATAGTGGACAGTCTTAACCACTGGACTGCCAGGGAATTCCCTTATTGCATACTTTTTTTAAAAAATAAATTTATTTATTTATTTATTGGCTGTGTGGGGTCTTCGTTGCTATACACGGGCTTTGTCTAGTTGTGATGAGGGAGAGCTATTTTTCATTGTGGTGCGGAGGCTCCTCATTGCCGTGGCTTCTCTTGTTGCGGAGTATAGCCTCTAGGCACACGGGCTTCAGTAGTTGTGGCACACAGGCTCAATAGTTGTGGCACATGGGCTTAGTTGCTCTGCAGCATGTGGGATCTTCCTGGATCAGGGATCATACCCATGTCCCCTGCATTGGCAGGCAGATTCTTAACCACTGCTCCAACCTAGGAAGTCCTTTATTCCATACTTTTAAACAATAAATAGTTGGGACAGTTTCTTATGTATTTTTCAGTACTGAGATAATATGCGGTATGGAGAGTGTCTTCTTTCTTTGTGTTTGACATAAAACACAACTCACTTTTGTCTTTTTAAAAATTTATTTATTTATTTATTTATTTATTTATTTACTTATTGGCTGTGTTGGGTCTTTGTTGCTGTACGCCGGCTGCCTTCTCTAGTTGCGGTGAGTGGGACCTACTTGTTGCGGTACATGGGCTTCTCATTGTGGTGGCTTCTGTTGTTGCGGAGCATGGGCTCTAGGCGCTCGGGCTTCAGTAGTTGCAGCACATGGGCTCAGTAGTTGCGGCTCTTGGGCTCTAGAGCACAGACTCAGTAGTTATGGCACTTGGGCTTAGTTGCTCTGTGGCATGTGGGATCTTCCCAGACCAGGGATCGAACCCGTGTCCCCTGCATTGGCAGGTGGATTCTTAACCACTGCACCACCAGGGAAGTCCCTGTTTTTGTCTTGGCTAAAACTTTTGGTTCTCGTAATCTTTGTACATCCTATACTTTCCTGTGGCTTTTTTTTTTTTAACTTTGCCATCCATTTGTATAGCAGTGCTCTCAAACTTTAGTGTACAATCAAATCACATGGGAGGCTTGTTAAAACAAAGATTATTGGTCCTGACCCCAGAGTTTCTGGTTCAATCATTTTGGAGTGGGGCCAAAGAATTTGCAGTTCCAAGTGTCTGGGTAGTGCTGTGGCTGCTGGTCTGGGGACCCACACTATGAGAACCACTTTTACAGAGAAAGTGCAGAACCAATCCAAAGATGAGCTTGGGTCTCACTAGGTTACTCAGCTCTATCAGCCCGCCATGTGCTCTCAGAGTCTGGCAATCTTCTCGTAAAATATACGTACTAACTAAACAAGGGCCATGGTAATATGACCACTCTTACCAGTTTCTGGGCATTTCATGTGTATGAGACATTTGTAAGCACTTTGTATACGTTATCTTATTTAATCCTTACAAAAACGCAGAGCAATATCCCCCTTTTGTAGACTGAGAAACGGACAGCATTAAGGCTAAGTTTCCCAACATCCCACCGCAGTGAGGACAGAGCTGAACCCAGGTTCTCCAGCATCCAGAGTGCTGGCCTGTGCTCTCAGCTGTTATACATCCCACCATCTTCTCAGGCTGCTGAGAACAATTCCTCACCCCTACAGAATGAGTGATCTCTCTTCTCTGATCCCTTATTATTTTATGTCTTTTATATTATTGTTATATGGTGTTAAATTATGCCCATGTCTGTCACCCTGTTCAGACTTCTAAGTTTATTCGTCCGTTTAGCAAATAAGGAGGATCCTGGTCAGGAAACCGTTGGCTCAAACAGTGTGACATGCACCCTCCCCCTCCACAGTCATGATCGGAATATCCGATCAGCCTGTATCCTTGAGCATTGGAGCATCTGGTAGATGTGGTGGGGATCTTGAGGGGGCCTGCTTTTCTTTGAGGAGGTGACATTTAAGCTGAGATCTCAAGCACCATTTTTAAGCTACTGCATTCACCTAAAATCTCTTTCCTCAAACCCTAAGATGCTAATAAGACCCTAAGGCAATGATTCAAAGTGGCACTTATTTTAAGTAAAATAATTGGTGGTTCCATACTATTGCAACTAACTAATTTTGTGATCTAGGATAAGTTACTTAAACTTTGTAAAATAGTAAAAATAATGCCAACTTCAAAGGATTGTTATGAGGATGCCATCAGCCTTCTAGGCCTTCCAGAAGCTAGAAGAAGGGTTCAGTTCCAATTGCTTAGTAGTATTAGGTCCTACACTTACCAAATGCTTAGAGCTAAGGTAGGCCTGTTCTGCATACTTTACATGCATTCATTTTTGTAAATTAATTTATTTTTTAGGCTTTGTTGCGGTGTGCGGGCTTCTCTCGTTGCGGAGTGTGGGCTCTAGGCTCGTGGGCTTCAGTAGTTGCAACACACGGGCTCGGTAGGTGTGGCACACGGGCTTAGTTGCTCCGCAGCATGTGGGATCTTCCCGGACCAGGGATCGAACCTGTGTCCCCTGCACTGGCAGGTGGATTCTTAACCACTGAGACACCAGGGAGGTCCCTCCATGCATTCATTTATAGAATTCTCACTTGGACCCCACGCACTAGCTGATTATTATACCTTTTGAAGATGGAAAACTAAAACCCTGAGAGGTTAAGTAACTTGCCCAAGGCTACCCAGCCAATAAGTGGCAGTGCTGGGTTTTGAACCCCAGGCCTCCTGGTTCCAGACTCTGCCCTTTTTCCCAGGGAAGGACTCAGTGGTCCGCCAGCCTCAGCCCTAGGTGGGCCCACATGTCACAAGGGAAATGCAAACAAAATAGAACCCCCACCCCAGCACCCCAGCTACTTATGGAAGATAGTTTGGGAGAAAAATATTAGATGTTTTTTGTTTTCTTTTAAGGCATGAATCATCCTGAATGGCGGGGAGTAAAAATTCAGTTCCTTTCTTGCTTAAAAACAGGAGAGTAGAAAGTGTATCTTTGAGGAAAAAGAGAGAAAATTTACTAAGAGACTCAGGAAAGGAATTAGAACTGGGTTGCTGCTGGAAACTCTTAAACGTACCTCAGATTGTTCTGATATAAATTTTTTCCGGGGCTTTCCTGGTGGTGCAGTGGTTAAGAATCCGCCTGCCAGTGCACGAGACACGGGTTCAATCCCTGGTTCGGGAGGATCCCTACATGCCACGGAGCAACTAAGCCCATGCGCCACAACTACTGAGCCCAAGTGCCACAACTACTGAAGCCTGCATGCCTAGAGCCTGTGCTCCACAACAAGAGATGCCACCGCACTGAGAAGCCCACACACTGCAAAGAAGAGTAGTCCCCACTCACCGCAACTAGAGAAAGCCTGCACGTAGCAACAAAGACGCAACACAGCCAAAAAAAATCAATAAAAAATAAATTTATTAAAAAAAATTTTTTTTGCATGGTACGTATCATATTTTGGACACAGTCACAGAAATGGCCATAAATCCTTGCAGACAGAGTGAAAGCAAGGGCACGGTGGGACACGCTCTGCTCGAGCTCATTAGTGCAGAGTTTACCACCCTTGACTGTTATTGTTACTAAGAGCCCCAGTCCTTTGGAGGTTTGGGGCCAGGTGCAGAATATTGACCAAGGCACAGAAACAGAAATTTCCTCACCCCAACAGAAAGGCAACAAGAAGTGGTCCATATTTCGTTTTATCCTTAAGCCATGCTGCATACAATCTTTTGGCAAATGAAAACACCTGCCTCATAACATTGTTTCTTGAAAAGAAGGTCAAACGATCGATTTCCAGCAACAGAGAGCTGGTTAAATGGTACAGCACTTCCGCATCAAAGATGCTTGGAGCCGTGAAATGGGAAGAACTGTGACTGACAGAGAGGAACGCATGTTCCAGTTGCTACAGACTGAGTGGACTCACCTTCTCAGATACGTTGTCTGTCATATCTCTCTTCCCCACTCACTTCTGAAGGGGCTTCTTTTGGTTTCCACCCTCAACAGTCCTCCAGAGATAACCAGGGACTTCTGTTGTGGTTAAAGCCAGAGGTCATTTTTCAGTTCTTATCTTCAGAACATTCAACACAGTTATATTGTTGCATTGATCAGTTCATTACCAATTTCTTTTTGGAGGTGGGAGATGCTGTGTTGAACATTCAGGAACATTTTAGGACATAACAACATACAGTTGTCATAGAGTTACATGTCATTTCTTCTTAGTATTACAAAATGTGAGGCTTCACTTCTTCACATTGAGCATCTGAAGATTCTAGGACATGCCGAGCATGCCAGGACGCTTAGCCAAGTGTGCTCTTCATACCCCAAGCCTGTTCCTTTCAGCCTTTAGAGTTCACAAGATAGTTTTTAGGCTTATCACAGAAAGTCATGAGTTTTTAAAAAATATTTCTTGTTGGGTTAAATACAAAGATTTATTTTCCTTTATTGTCTTAAGTATTGTTGGAATTGAAACAACTTCTCTTGAATTCTAATTGCAAGGGTTTGATAGGTAGGGCTTTGGTACCTAAACGATAATCCTTTATGATACATAAATATGCCACATCAATCTCTTCTGAGTTTGGAAATTGTAATCTGAGCATTCTGGCAATTTCTGCTGCCATGAATTGCATGTCCTGGTCTATGAATGTCAGTCTCCATCAGGCATTTTTTCATTTCAGTGCTGCCTCATTGTGAATCTTTTTTTTTTTTGATGAGACAGTATCTTCTTATTTTGTTTGTTTATTTTTTGTCTGCATCATGTCTTAGTTGAGGCAGGTGGGATCTTTGTTGAGACATGGAATCTTTCGTTGTGGCACACAGGCTGCTGTCTAGTTGTAACATGCAGGTTTTCTCTCCTCTAGTTGCGGCACGTAGGCTCCAGGGCGAGTGGGCTCTGTAGTTTGCGGCATGCAGGCTGTATGGTTGAGGCTCTCGAGCTCAGTAGTTGTGGCTCGTGGGTTTAGTTGTGCCCGCCGCGGCATGTGGGATCTAGTTCCCTGACCAGAGATCAAACCCGGGTCCCCTGCATTGGAAGCATGGAGTCTTAACCACTGCACCACCAGGGAAGTCCCCAGTTTTCCTTTTGGTTTCAGTGTTTTTTTGATGTATTGCAGCAACCTGTGGATTTATTTTGCGATAAGAAACAACTCACAAAGCTGGCTAGCAGTCCTAGAGTGCTGTTATGGTAGATTCAGCCCCTGAGTGGCTATTTCCTGCTTTCTAAGCAAAGCCTGGAATGTGCTCTGCATTGTGCTGTTTCCCCCATCTCAGTGGACATGTCTGGTTCTCTTTACTCCAGTGATGGCCAAGGTCATGACTCTTCATTCTTAGGAATCTTTAGCAAATATCCCCCCTGCACTCCTGGAAATTAAAAAGCCATCTGACACTAATATTCTCATGCTTGGATATTTAAGAATTTTAGCAGTTGCTCAAGGAAATCTTCCTTGCACTAGAAAACATTGGTCTTCACTGCCAAAGCAAAATGAAAAATTGAAGCCAAAGTGTTTTGACCTCTTCCCCTCATCCTTTCCCAATTTCGGCTTGGAATTGGAAGAAGAGAAGATTAATATTTTAAAATTATCCGTGAAAGTCTTGTGATTACCAGATCATTTCTGCTTCAACCTGTTCATTAAGCACAGCATCTAGAGCCAGGTGGCCCCTCCTTTTCCACCTGTCTTAGGGGTAGGTGTCAAGGTCATGGCCAGATATGGACCCTTGCTTAGTATTAGCTGTTCTAGAGGGGGAAGAACTATGACATAGCACCCACCATCAAGTCTGTGAAGACACAACCCAGTTGTGGAGTCTTTAAAAGTGGTGATGTGAAAGATCCTCCCTTTGGGATGGGATGTGACTAGGTGAAAGCCTGTTTCTGTTTGACTTTCTATGTTGTGTGTGCCTTTTCCTCCTCTTACTTTTTCTGTGTGTGTTTGAACGTGTGTCATCTCTAGGCAGATGTACTATGAGTGTCTAAGTGTATTTTCCATCAGTGTTTTTCTTTCACACACCTCTCCTGATGTGACTTTTCATCCACATGGCTTATTTTCTGGGTAAGGCAGAAGGAACCAGTACAATGAAAGAGACTGGACTTCAGTTTGAGTCCTGTCCTGTGTGATCTTGGACCCATCACTGAAACTCCTAACCACAAGCTTCTCATCCATGAAGGTGGTAGTAGTATGAGCTACCCCCATGTGGTTTTCATGAGAATTAGATGAGATAACAAATCAACCCTGCACAGGATAGATTTATTTTTTCTGTTTCAGAGCCTTTGCCTGCATCTAACATTTCATTCTCACCCTGTTCCTCTTTCGTTCTTTTTTTGTTTTTTGGGGTTTTTTTGTTTGTTTGTTTTGCTTTGCTTTGCTTTTTTAAACTCACTGTGGTAGCTGTAGAATCATTTCCCTTTTCTTCTTTTTTTTTTTTATTTTTTGATTGTGACGGGTGGCTTACGGGATCTTAGTTCCCAGACCAGCGATCGAACCTGCGCCCCCTGCAGTGGAAGCATGGAGTCTTCACCACTGGACCGCCAGGGAAGTCCCCATTTCCCTTTCCTTATCTATCTCCCCCTCTCATCATTTCTCCTCCACTGCTCCCCCTTGAAGTCATTCATCCATTCAGCAAATACTTTTGCGGGTCTTCCGTGACCAAGACATGCACCATACTTGGTGCTAGGAACTTATGTGTGTAAGTAACCCCTGCCTCATGAAACTTGAATATATTGCATTTTAATTTTTTAATTTATTCATTCATTTAACAAATATTCACTCCGTGTCTATTGTGTATCTACATTGCTCTGCTTCCTGGGAACCCAGCAAGAAACAAAAACAGTCAGATCCCTGCCCTCATGGGGCTTACAGTCTGGTTGGTAAATGGAGAGAGAATATAAACAGGGAGAGGTGGGCTTGTGGAAAAGAGCTGATTTTGAAAGAGGTCAGGGAACACCTCAGGAGGGAGCAAACAGTGAAGCAAAGACCTAAAGGCAGTGGGGAGCAAGCCATTCAGGTCAGCGGGGAAGAGGGGCTCCAGGCAAAGAGAAAATAACCTGCAAATGCTGGTGGGGTCCAAGGAGCAGCTCAGAGGCTGCTGTGAGCCAAGTGGAAGGAGACGAAATCAGAGAGGCTAGGGGTGGGGCGGGACTAAGTAGTAGTATATGTGAAATATGAGAGAAGTTTGGGTTACACACTTAGGCTAGGGGTTGGCAGCTTGTGTGATATTTAAAACCATGAGACAGCATGAAATCAGCTAGAGAGTGGGCTTCCCTGGTGGCGCAGTGGTTAAGAATCCGCCTGCCAGTGCAGGGGACACGGGTTCGAGCCCTGGTCCGGGAAGATCCCACATGCCGAGGAGCAACTAAGCCCCGTGCACCACAACTATTGAGCCTGCACTCTAGACCCTGCGAGCCACAGCTACTGAGCCCTCGTGCCGCAACTACTGAAGCCCTCGTGCCTCGAGCCTGTGCCCTGCAACAAGGGAAGCCACTGCACTGAGAAGCCTGTGCGCAGCAGTGAAGACCCAACATAGCCAATAAATAAAAGTTAATTAATTACTTAAAAAAATCTTATTAAAAATATCAGCTAGGGAGTGAGTGCGGAAGGAAGGAAAACCAGGAGGTCTGAGAGATGAGGAAGAACCAACAGAAGAGGCTAAAAGGAGAGGCCAGTGAGGTACCTGAATCTTATACATTTTGGGGAGACTCCCTTTTTTAAAAAAAGAGTACCAAATTATGAATAAACTTAATTTAAATTAAAAAGTTAATATTTATTTAGAGTGAGAAAGGAATCACAACAAATTACTAATTTTTAAAAACACATACCACAGATCTAAAAAAAAAGATACAAATGAACTTATTTACACAGCAGAAATAGACATAGAAACCAAACTTTGGTAACTATGGTTACTATGGTTACCAAAGGGGAAAGGAGTGAGGGGATAAATCAGGTATTTGGGATTGGCATATACACACTACTATGTAAAAAATAGAAAAACAACAGGGACCTACTGTGTAACATAGGGAACTGTATTCAATGTCTTGTAATAACCTATAATGGAAAAGAATCTGAAAAAGAATATATTGATATGTGTGTGTGTATATAAACTGAATCACTTTGCCGTATACCTGAAATATTGTAAATCAACTATACTTCAATTAAAAAAAAAACACATACCGCAAAATCCGGAAAGTACGTTTTATTTATTTATTTATTATTTATTTATTTGGTGTGCCAGGTCTTCGTTGCGGCTTGTGGGCTCTTTCGTTGCTGCGTGCATGTGGGATCTAGTTCCCTGACCGGGGATCGAACTCCGGCCCCTGCATTGGGAGCGCAGAGCCTTATCCACTGCGTCACCGCAGAGGTCCCCCAAAAGTACATTTTTGTGTTTATTATTACAAATTGCCTGATATATGTTTTCCTACATTTTTGGCTGCATATTCTTTGATCATCTCTCCACATGAGGATGAATTCGAAATACAGTTTTCTGTAGAGAAAATAGAGAGCCAATTTTGTCTTTCCTCCAGCATGGTTGCTCAAAATTAATTGTTAGTGATATTTTAGAAAAAGTTTTACTTCCGTCTCACAGCTCTCTATGGTAAGGCCTCATCTGTAACTTCCTCTGTGGTTTCTTCTGCTGGAGGTGCTTCTTGCCCAGGAGCAAGACCTCAGAGAACTAACTGAGTCATTTGCTCTCCCTGGGAAGTCCAAGACCAAGGCACCAGCCGCGCCGATGAGATAGGACATGGCACCCATAGCTCCCAATTGGCTCAAGAAGCATCTGGTCTGGCTCAACGAGGACCACACAGTTTCTGCCCCCTCCCAACTGCTAGGCTGTGCCTGGGGTGATGCAAGGTGGCCATGGAGCCTGGGTCAAGGTGACTCCACGCAAGGAGCAGAGCAGAACAGCGTTTCCTTCAGATGTTCTCCTTGGAATAGAAGATGGAGGCCACAGTCCGTGAGATTTCCCTTGGGTCCAGCTCTGCTGGAGTCCAGATGAAGTGGAGGTAGTGCTGGCAGCCCACTAGCCCCACTCCAAGCCCTGGGACCACTAGCAGGGTGATCTCCCGGCAAGAAAACAGTGTTGCATGCTGTTGCTGGGATTCCAGAGGAAAACTGACTCAGTCTTGGAAGGAGCCTGCGAGTGAGGATCTCTGAAACCTAAGCTTTATTGGCTCCAAGGTCAAGGTCAGTCAGTCAGTCGCTGTTAGGAGGAAAAGCAGGAAAGAAGGCTTTCATGGAGGCCAAGTGAAGAAAGTATTTCCAAGAGCAGGTGATCAATGAATGGTGTTAAATGCTGTTGAAGCTGCTGAGAATTAATGATTGGATTTAGCAACATGAAGGTCGTTGGTAATCTTGACACAGTTTGGTGACATGATGGGAACAAAAGTCCACTTGGGGTATGTCTTGGTCCGTTTGAGCTGCTATAACAAAAATACCATAGACTGGGCAATGCACATTTATTTATCACAGTTCTGGAAGCTGGGAAGTCCAAGACTAAGTCACCAGCCAATCTGGTGTCTGGTGAGGGCCCTCTCCCTGGTTTGCAGTGGGCATCTTCTTGCTGTGTCCTCACATGGCAGAGAGAGAGAAGATGCAAACTCTCTCATCTCTTCTTATAAGGGCACTAATCCCAACGTGAAGCCTCCACCCTCATGACCTAATTACCTCCCAAAGGCTCCATCTACAAATACCATCACATTGGAGATGAGGTTGCAACATATGAACTTGTTAAGCCTCCACCCTCATGACCTAATTACCTCCCAAAGGCTCCATCTACAAATACCATCACATTGGAGATGAGGGTTGCAACATATGAACTTGGGGGGGTGGGGGTGGAGGGGAGTGTAGGACACAAACATTCAGCCATTGCAGGGTAAATTCAAGAGTAAATGGAGACAAGTAGGAAACAGTGAATACAGGTAACTGTTCATAGCAGTTGTGTGTATGAAAATTAATGCCCATTGTTCTTATTTACAAATGAGTGAATAGTATATTTTTCTATTTTTTGTCTCTTCAAAAAACCCTAAATTATGTTGTCACTTTTGTTTGATGTCACAGTAGATCCTACATACAAAAGCAGTTCCCCATGCTTTGTGTAGATGCTCAAAATAGAGTAAAAAGGGAACTTAAGAAAATCTCAAGATTGTAAAGTTCTCTTTTCAGCCCAAGTATATCCGAGTGACACTAGTCTACATCTTGTCTCCTAAAAATATAGAAAAGCCATCAGGACAGATGCAGGTGAGAACGTGTGTTCACTGAGCTGACCTTCCCCTGTGTCACACGTGGTTTCCTTTTGAATCCTGTTGCACATTTTGGGGTCTCTTTCTGCCATCTCACTTTTCACCTCCCTGGAGCTTGACTTAGCAGATTGCGTTATTACTCTGCGCTGCTCCACCGTGCGTTCACGCAAAAGTAAAACGATTTGGAAATAAGTTCATTTAAAAATCATACTTTAAAAAAATATGTAGCCCGTCTCATGTTCTGTATGTGTGTGTATCTACACTGTGACAAATTCTAAGGCTTTTCAAAGTATTCCCTTAGCGTTTTCTTAAAATTATTGAAATAAAATGTCATTTCAAGATTACTCTTCCATTGTTTTTTCCATCAAACTTTTGCCATCATAGTACTGCCTACCAAAGAATCCTGTTGTCTTGGGGGTTCCTTTTGCGTAGCCATAGGTATACACATCTACGATATCCATGTGAATTTCCTTTGTGATTGATTGCTGTGTTGGTTTGTATTGTTTGTATGACCATGGTGATTATTCTGTTAACTTAATAACTGTTCGTTAGCCTAGTTCTTAAAATTTTCACTGATCTCAAGTATACTGTGCAAAGCCAGTTACATTGGCCCAAGAGATTTCTTCTAGTTCTTTGTTGAGTCCTGTTTGATGCTGTGTGTAACTTTAGAGATGCTTCTGTTTCCTGTTTTAAAATGTTACACAGAAGTTTTAGCTCCCCCTTCCCCCAAACATTGCAAGAACCTTTAACCATGTGCTTTGCTGTTCCGTGAACCACTTCCTCTTGAGGAGTGCTTTCATTGCATTCTGAAAAAAAAACTACACTGAAGGAATCAGGCAAAATGCAATATTGTCTGTTATTTTCCAGTCGTCCTATACCCAGCTACTTCATAGTTTCCACCAGCATTTGTGATCACCTGGGTTCTGAACTACATATTCCATACCAAGTGTGATTCCTGTCATCAACAGATCTTTTTTAAATTGTGTCCTCTTTTGTATCTGTAGTTGTAATGTGTGGGCTGATTTTATTTTTCCTTGAAAAAATAATCAGGGACTTCCCTGGTGGTCCAGTGGCTAAGACTCCAGGCTCCCAATGCAGGGGACCTCGGTTCGATCCTTGGTTGGGAAACTAGATCCCACATGCTACAGCTAAGAGTTTGCATGCCACAACTGAGTTTGAATGCCACAACTAAAGATCCCGCATGCCACAACTAAAAAAAAAATATCCCACATGCTGCCATGAAGATCCCATGTGCCACAACTAAGACCTGGCACAGCCAAATAAAGAAATAAATTTTTTTTTTTTTAAAAAAAGAAAATATAAACACAGGCAGCTGTTTTTTTAAGTTAAAAATAATAAAAATACCAAAGCAAATTGATACTGACCGAGCCTCAGATTTTTCAGCCTTTTTTGTCATAAATTCTAGTTCTGTTTTAACCTCTGGCAATCTAGCTATAGACTCAAAACACCACTCTGCTTTCACTGGTACATGATAGTGCTACACCGTGGATAAATCCTGAGGACAAATATTTCATTCCACTTACGTGAGATGCCTAGAGTAACAGGCTTCATAAAGACAGAAAGTAGGATGATGGATCCCAGGGTCCCGGGCTGGGGGAAGGGGGGATGAGGGGTTATTATTTAATGGGTATGAAGTTTTGGTTGAGGAAGATGAAAAAGTTCTGGAACTGAATGGTGGTCATGGTTGCACAACAATATGAATGCACTTAATGCGACTGAACTGTGCACTTAAAAATTATTAAAATGGTAAATTTCATGTTATGTATATTTTACTTCAATTTTTAAACTTTTACCGAAAAAATGATGGAATGGAGGGTTAAAAAAAAGCCTCAATGCAAGGATGCAAACATTTTTCTTTATCTTCAACATGGAAAAACATACAGTATGTAGATGAAGTCTAGATATTTAATCCTTAATACATTGATAAAGAGAAACACAGTTGTAGAAGACCCACTGAGGAAAATCTTCCAGAGGTTTGTTCGAGCCTAGAACAGTGTCTGGGATCAGTAAGTGTTTGTTGACTGACTTAAATCGTGTAACCTCAGGCAAGTTAATTAATCTCTGGGTGACTTAGTTTCCTCACGGTTAAATGGGGAAATTAAGTGGCCTGTCTAGGTTGCTTGTGAGGATAGATTTAATCAGTCAATACATGTAAAGCCCAAGAACAGTGCCCGGCACAGAGTGAATAACTTATTAGGTGTCTTTTTTAATTAATTATTTTATTAGGTGTCACTCTTTTATCATCATCAGGCAGGTAGAGAGAATGAGAAGATTGCTCTCTCTCAACCTACAGCCACGCTCAGGAGCAACAGGGGGCTTTCTTCTGGGTAGATAGATGGCTGTTCTGGTGGAATTCTGAAGACCAGTTCTAGCCTAACTGACTGACTCATTTTAATGATCAGAAAGTCAATTTTACACATCCTTTATTGTTGCTTTAAAATTTTTTTCTAACAAGTATGTTGTTTTTTCGTTTAATTCTTATTGCTCTAAATTTTCATTCTCTTCGTGGTACCGGTATCTCAATGCAAGTAAAGATGATGCATGACTAAAAGCATGGCTGAAAAGATGAGCTTTGTAACCATCAAATTCGACCATCCACAAATTCATAATATCTTAATCTGGCGCTATAGGAAAATGGGCTTTTGACAAATAAGCTCCTTATAAAAATGTAAATAACACAAGGTTCTTCATTGTATTAATGCTGGCTGTCACAGAATACATCTTTCAGTAAAGCCAAGAATTGATCATCAAAAGGGAAAATTTTTAACCTTTTGATTTTTATGCAGAAGTTATTAGGACCACTTTTTTTTTTTGAAATGCGCTATCCTTTTTAAAAAAATTAATTTATTTATTGGCTGCATTGGGTCTTTGTTGCTGCGCACGGGCTTTCTCTAGTTGTGGCGAACAGGGCATATTCTTTGTTGTGGTGCTCGGTCTTTTCATTGAGGTGGCTTCTCTTGCTGTGGAGCATGGGCTCTAGGCGCGTGGGCTTTAGTAGTTGCAGCATGCGGGCTCAGTAGTTGTGGCTCATGGGCTCTAGAACACAGGCTCAGTAGTTGTGGCACACAGGCTTAGTTGCTCCGTGGCATGTGGGGTCTTCCAGGACCAGGGATTGAACCTGTGTCCCCTGCATTGGCAGGCAGATTCTTAACCACTGTGCCACCAGGAAAGTCCCAGGACCACTTTTTAGAAATATTTATTTATTTATTTGGCTGCGCCAGGTCTTAGTTGCAGCGCACAGGATCTTCGTTGTGGCATGTGAACTTAGTTGCAGCATGTGGGATCTAGTTCCCTGACCAGGGATGGAACCTGCGCTCCCTACATTGGGAGCGTGGAGTCTTAACCACTGGACCACCAGGGAAGTGCCAGGACCACTTTTTTAAAACCTGTATGAACAGTAGTCTTTTTAATTGTTTTCTATTTTATGAAAAATTCTAAGTTTATTATTACCTATTTTGTTTAATATACAAAATTGTTTTTATGAATATATTTTTTCTTTTTAAATGTGTCAAATAACCCTTTATTTTAATACTATTATGCTCAAAATTCAGCTCTGAACAAGAAAGTATAACGTGTTATGAGAAGAATATGTGTGATCTTGTATGTATTCATTCTTCTTCTCACAGATTTGCACATTTACACATAAACACATAAAGAAACCAAAATGTGACATTGACAAATACAAAAAGGTACATATAATTTATTCTCAATTTGGAAACCCAGTACAAGCCAGAGGCATACAACTAACTCTATGTAAATAGCAAAACACATATGATATCGATTGCAATAGTGGTGTAGGTAACCTGATTTATTACTGTATAATTAAGCTGTTCCATTTTTGTTCTAAAGTGAGGTATGAATCTCTGTTTAGGTTAAAATAAATTAGGTGTATGATGTGAATAAAGGAATAATTAAGACTGAGATATAACTTGTTTTATTTGTTAAATAATGGTGAATTAACCTGTTCCTTGAAATGTTAACTGACTTTAGGTTGAATTAGATAAGAAGGAAAGCCATGGATAACGCCACTCGAGTTGCATGGTGGCTATTAGGTTTTTCTCAAAGCAACAAAAACTGATTCAGGCCTAAATAATTGTGAGCCCCAGTGAACCTCTGTGTTTGCCAACAAAATTTATCTGTATAAATACCAGTATTTGCTCACTTGGAAAGCACTAAAAAAAAAGTGAACTATTGCTATAGTGAATGAGGTTCCAGAAACCTCTGGCTGTGATTACAGCTTGGAAACAGACTGTTTACTTATGCTGGGAGTTAAAGGAAACGTGGGATTTGGTGACCTCCAAGGACTGTCCAGCCCTGGAATGTCACATCTTTATGTGCAGGGCAAAAGACTCCCCATCTGAGGCACAGGAGGTGGAATGACAGTGACTAATGACTTCTTCCCCCTAGTCCGGGAGGTTACCTACACTCTCTGTATTTTCAACAAAGCACTTTTAAACCGAAAGATGAGCGAGAGCTAAGCCTTACTTAATAAGAGCTCCCAGTCTGGAAAGAAGTTCTAACACAGTAACAAAAAGAGCGTGATCCAGTATGGTCAGTGCTATTAGTGAGTGCTTGCTCTAAGTACTGTATGGTATTTTGTTTAAATGTCACAACAATCCTATGAATTACATATTAACCTTTTCGTTTTACAGATGAGTAAACAAACCCAGGGAGGTTAAATACCTTATCAAGGTGGTTGTTGTTGGGACCAGGATTTACTGGTAGGGTTACCAAGTGTGATGGAAAGCAAATCTCTCCACCAGGTATGAAGACATCCGTGAAAGCTGGATTCCAAATGACCTGTAGGGTTTTATGAAGGATAAGTGGACAGAGCAGGATGTCATTTGAAGGGAACAGCATATACCAAGACAAAGAGAATGTCTAAAAGCCTGTTCAGACAATGTCAAGGGCCCCGATGGGTAAGAGTTGAACCCTGAAAGGTAGGGTAGGGCACATTACGAAGGACTTTGAAAGGCGTGCTGGGACTTGCAGTCTCCCCACGTCATCGTGTTCGGCCATGGAAGGTTTTTGAACAGGA
Organism: Hippopotamus amphibius kiboko; assembly: GCF_030028045.1. NCBI lineage: Eukaryota > Metazoa > Chordata > Mammalia > Artiodactyla > Hippopotamidae > Hippopotamus > Hippopotamus amphibius. The sequence goes on along the minus strand of NC_080189.1, from coordinate 117,759,603 downwards.
GACTGACACATTCAGATTCTTATTTCAGATTCGAAGCGATGTTGATGGGGCTCGATGGGGGATCTGGGAGCCTGGAGGCCCGATGAACTGATGAGAGTCTCAGCGGTGAAGGATGATGGAAAGGAAAGCTCTCTGCGGGGAAAACCAGCAGGTTTTTTTTTTAATGATTGGATGGAAAAATGGAAGGAGTCAGGGACTATGCCAAGATTCCTAAATCAGACTAATAAGTGAGTAATGACCAAGAGTCATAACGTACTAGGGCATGTAGGAGGAGAAGGCACCAGAGGGGGAGAACGACAGAAAGGCCCGTGGACTGTTGAGCGGGCTGTTTCAGGTGAGTCACTCAGATACAATGAAGTCTGCCCGGACCCAGGTCCAAGGTCATGGTTGCAATTGCTCATCCAAATGGAAACTTGCATCACACCTGAGCTAAACAGATGAGGATAACTTTCCCATGGGTATAAATAGATGTCCTATTAAGCATATATATATCAGAGTACTTAGGATAGACCTTTTCTTGTTCTATGGGGGTATAACTGACATACAACACTAAGTTTAAGGCGTACAACATAAGGATGGTATGTATGTATATATTGTGAAACGATTGCCACAAGTCGAATTAACATATCTATCACCTCACATAGTCACAATGTTTTCTCTTAAAGACAGATTTTAAAAATATGTGTATTTAAAGTTTATATATAAAATTTACATATGCGGGGAAGAAAAACTATCTGAAGATAAAAACTGAGGCTTAGAAGCTTGGGCCTTGGGGGAAGACTGAGCATTTGGGAAAATTCCCCTGTCATTCAAGGAATCCAAGGCAGAATTTCAGCCTAGATGTACAGCCTCAACCACCCACGCCTCTCCTACCCACTCTCCACACCCTGCAAAAAAAAAAAAAAAAAAAACACCCTAAAACAAACCAAAAACCACACTGAAATCTATCTGATAAAGAGCTATTAGTTTTTTTTTTAAATCAGCAGATTGTTGTTCTTCCCAAGACAGAAAAGGAATTCAGAAATGACATACTTACAAAAAGATGTTAATTCCACCCAATTGTGGTGTGCATATTGCTTGTTTTGCAATCCATTGCTTCACTAAGGCTTCTCCACTCTTTGGGCTGTTAACCCAAACAACACATTGAGCGCTCAGGGCTGGGTGTTTTCTTCCTCTCTTTTTAATCCTGATTTTGACCTTTAGGAAATACCCCATATAGACACAGCCCTGTTTTCTCATGCATGTGTGTGTGTATAGCCACTATATATACCCGTGGGACTCTCGTTCTGTCCATTCCGAAAATAAGGTTTTCTTGCAGGGACGACAAATATGTAAGATGGCTTGAATTTACACATGCATACACATTTATGTTAATAACAGTCCTTAACGAAATGTTTTATTATTTTCATTAAGGATACGACTCTTTTAGACTGTGATCCAATAACATATTTACTTATGACAAGATTTACAGAATAATTTTGATGTTGACTCCTTTAAATAATTCAGTATCAGCAGACTCTGGGGAAAAGGAATGAAAGGGCGGGGGGGAAGGTTTTTACCAGATGAATGTGGAGGGAGTGATCAGAGGTCACGAGAATGTGCTGCTATTTCAAGTTATTTCCATGTCAGGTGTATGATTCACTCTGGCAAGTCCTCAACCTGTTCCGTTTTATTTTCTTATTTTTTAATTTTTATTTCATATTGGAGTATAGTTGATTTACAATGTTGTAAGCAGAATGATTCAGGTATACATGTATTACATATATCCATTCTTTCTCAGACTCTTTTCCCATATAGGTTATTACAGAATATTGAGTAGAGTTCCCTGTGCTGTGCAGTAGGTCCTTGTTGATTATTTTGTATATAGTGGTGTGTATATGCTTCAGTCCATTCTGTATTGGTGATGTATACAGGCTGGGAAGCTAAGGTCTTTGGGATCAATGGCTGTTTCTGACCCATGGATGCCACATTTCCTTTCAAGGCTTGATTCTTCATTAGTCAGCACTTTTCAAGTGTAATGGTTTGAGAGAAAGCATCAATGACGAGACTCTTATTGCTAGCATCATCTTTGGTTCCTTTGAGTTTATTGTACCACTGACTGGCAGTTTGTGGGGTTTTTTGTGTGTTTTTGTTGTTGTTTTTCTTTTTTTATTTATTGGCTGCATTGGGTCTTTGTTGATGCACACGGGCTTTCTGTAGCTGCAGAGAGCAGGGGCTACTCTACATTACTGTGCACAGGCTTCTTATTGCTTCTCTTGTTGCAGAGCATAGGCTCTAGGCGCACGGGCTTCAGTGTGGCATGTGGGCTCAATAGTTGTTGCTCGTGGGCTCTAGAGCACAAGCTCAGTCGTTGTGGTGCACGGGCTTTGTTGCTCCGCAGCATGTGGGATCTTCCTGGAACAGGGCTCGAACCCATGTCCCCTGCATTGGTTGGCAGATTCTTAACCACTGCACCACCAGGGAAGCCCTGACTGACAGTTTTGAGGTCAGCAAATAAATCTATTTTTTTCCTATCCTGAATGGATTACTTTTCTCTCATGAAAACTTTGAAATATGTTAACACTAGTACTTGCTCTTAACTCTCCCTGTTAGTGATACTTATCTGAAGGATTCCTTTATTTTGTCATATTATTGTACTGCATAATATTCTTTTTTTATCTTTGGCATATTTATTTTTGTTTACATCATCATATTTTTTCATATATTTAAATTGTACAGTTTGATTTTTTTTTCTTATTAGTAATGTATACATGGCAATCCCAATCTCCCAATTCCTTTCCTCCCAGCCCTCCCCGCTTTCCCCACTTGGTGTCCATATGTTTGTTCTCTACATCTGCATCTCTCTTTCTGCCTTGCAAACTGGTTGATCTGTACCATTTTTCTATATTCCGCATATATGTGTTAATATACAATATTTGTTTTTCTCTTTTTGACTTACTTCACTCCGTATGACAGTCTCTAGATCCACCCATGTCTACAAATGTCCCAATTTCATTCCTTTTTACAGCTGAGTAATATTCCATTGTATATAGGTACCACAGCTTCTTTATCCATTCATCTGTTGATGGACATTTAGGTTGCTTCCATGTTCTGGCTATTGTAAATAGTGTACTGCATAATATTCTAAAGAAAATAAATTCACATGGGCATTTCTGGAACTGTTTTTTCTGCTAATTTCCTCTTATTAAAGTAATGTATGAATCATCCATTACAAGATTTTAAATACTAGATTAATTGTTTGAAGGAACACTTTTTGAAACTATGAGTACTTTGTTGACTTAAGTATTTTCTTTCCTCTATTTTGTAGGTAATTTGAAGAAGGGAGGGTGGGATTCAGATACATTATAAGCAACTGGGAGGGGATTAAAACCACATGTGCACGGATCCTAGCACTGACTCCCCTCCCCAGCCAGAAGCAGGGCCCACCTGCGTCTCTTTCCCTCCCTGACTACTGCTACTGAACACTAAAGCCAGCAATCGACATAGAATGGGATGAACATCTTCCATCTTTCTTCACTGATGCTGTTTGAGTCCTTCCTGTCTCTTAGACCTGCACACATAGACCCACACCTGCAGTGTCTGCCTTACCTGTCACTTCTGTACCTGAGGGCTTATCTGCCTACCTTGTGTGGTTTGACCCTGAGCACTCACTGAATGGCTTTGTCGGATTCAAACACATGCCTCCCTGTCCCATGTGTGTGTTCATCTCATTCTTTCAGGTGTGTCTGTTACTTAGAAATGCACTTGTCCTATCGTGTCATAGACTTCTTTTGTTTGAATGAAGTCCCCTTCCTGGCCCTTCCTGGTCCACCCAGTTTTGTAGCTACCCCATGCTCCTGCAAGATACCTCCTCTACTGGAAGCTAGATGGGGGTTCTGGAACATTAACAATGATAGCGATTCAGATATCCTCCCGCCAATATAAAGCATGCACATCGAGGGGGGGGAGTCAAGGAAGGGAGGGAATACGGGGATATGTGTATAAAAACAGATGATTGAACCTGGTGTACCCCCCAAAAAATAAAAAATAAAAATAAATAAAAAAAAAAAAGCATGCACAACTGAAAACTTGAAATGACTATTGAATGTACTCAGGAACTATAGCTCAGAGAGGCTTTTATGTTTCACTGGAAAGAGAGCCTAGAAGAATAGCAAAGAAAGGATTATTGCGGGGAGCAGGAAATTCAGATGAAAAATACTCTCAATCCTCATCTCATCTTCAGTGAAGACAGTAACGTTGTGCAGGGAAAAAATAGTTGTTCCTTCTTAAAGTTGGGAGAAGGGAAAGTACATGATGGGAAAATTAAGCCAGAAGATTTCCTAAGTGATGTAAATCCAGGACAACTGCTGAAGATAATCTGGGAAGATCGAACACTAGCTTTGCAGGGTGACTATTTGGAGGATATACACTGATTCACTCCAGATGGCTTTTACAGCCCTCATTCCTTCTGATTTCTCAGTGTCAGTGCTGTTCTGGGTGTTTCCTGTTAATATCAATCCAGCTTATAGGTCAGTTCTCAGCACACGGTTAAGCGCCACTTGAATGTCTTCACCGGCATCATCACCATCATCATCACATCACTGTGCTTTCAAGAATTGGGTGTTTTTTTTTTTTTAATTATTCAGGTCAGTTTAAAAAAATTTTTTTATATCCATAAATGCATGGGACTCATAATACACTTCTTTTGGAATCATACTATACATATGTCAGTAAATACAGATTTATAGCTTCACTTTATTATTTATTTATTTATTTTGGCTGAGTTGGGTCTTTGTTGCTGTATGCGGGCTTTCTATAGTTGCGAAGAGTGGGGGCTACTCTTCATTACTGTGCACAGGCTTCTTTTTGCGGTGGCTTCTCTTGGTACGGAGCACGGGCTCTAGGTGTGCGGGCTTCAGTAGTTGTGGCACCCAGGCTCAGTAGTTGTGGCTCTCGGGCTCTAGAGCGCAGGCTCAGTAGTTGTGGCGAACGGGCTTAGTTGTTCTGTGGCATGTGGGATCTTCCTGGCCCAGGGCTCAAACCCCTGTCCCCTGCATTGGAAGGAAGATTCTTAACCACTGTGCCACCAGGGAAGTCCCTTCAGGTCAGTTTTAAGTAAGCAAAGTCAGTACGAGAAAGGTCTTTTGTGTACACGTTTTATAAAGAGAGAACCCCTGATTAGCTGAAGCTATTAAATGTGAAAAGGTATTATTGCTCAAGTATTAGTTTGAAGTTATGATAAAGGGAAAACTAAGTTTTCAAGATAATTTATTCAAGGAATGATAGATCTGACTTTGCCTATTTTAGCCAAATAATATTTTTATTGAAGGATAGTTGCTGTACAGTATCATGTAAGTTAGATCACAGTTTTTAAAGGTTATACTCCATTTGTAATTATTATAAAACATTGGCTATGTTCCCTGTGTTGTAGCTTATTTTATACCTAATAGTTTGTGTTTCCTAATCCTCTGTCCCTATACTGCCCCTCCTCCTCCCCTCTCCCCACTGGTAAACACTAGTTTGTTCTCTATATCCGTCAGTCTGCTTCTTTTTTGTTATATTCACTAGTTTCTTGTATTCTTCAGATTCCACATATAAGTGATATCAAAGAGTATTTGTCTTTGTCTGACTTATTTCAGTTAACACAATACCCTCCAAGTCCATCCATGTTGCTGCAAATGACAAAATTGCATTCTTTTTTATGGCTGAGTAATATTCCATTGTATACATGTACCACATCTTCTTTATCCATTCCTCTGTTGATGGACACATAGGTTGCTTCCATATCTTGGCAATTCAGATAGTTTATATTAAATGCAAACACACACAAGTGTGCAGAGATAATAGTGTTATGGTAAAAAAAAATTAATCTTTTAGTGCTACGTATATCTATCTACATTAAAAAAGATCAGTCATGAGTTGATCATTGTTAAAGCTGGACAGTGGGTACATAAAAATCATTCTGTTATTCTCTCTACCTTTGTATATATTTAAAAGTTTCCATGTGAAATGATTAAAACACAAACACACTCATACACACACCTAAGTATTGGTTGGCTTAAATAATACGTGCTGATCCCCTACACTGACCAGACTTGTTAGCTTGAGCTGTAATTGGTACTAGTCTTCTGGTGTTTTAGAGCATTATGGGACCCTTGGAAATTATCTGCGGCAAACTCCTCATCTTACAGATGAAGCAGTTAAGTCCCTTTGCCAAACAGCACGTTACTAGTTAAGCCTCATAATCATGTCTCCTAATGTCCTAATCCACCCTTGCCAACAGTGCCAGGAGGAGAGCGACTAGGTACACCTCCTAGGGCATTCCTGCCCCATTTTATGGAAACATTTTTCCTCTCTTTGACATTTCTTTCACTTGGTTTAGCTAGAGAAAGGTTATAATGTAAAATACGTTTTATTTCGATCTCTCATCACTTGATTGCGTGGTCATTTTCTTTCTAAGTGTTTGCCACTCTAATATTTCCAAATAAATGTGCCAAAAGCTGCCGTTTCAGAGGTGACTCTGTAAAGCAAGGAATCATTTGGTAAATAATTTTACCTCTCGCTGACATGTCACCTGTGTGTAGGTTTTTAAATGGAAATGAGGTTCTATGTGTAGGTTTTTAAATGGAAACGAAGTTCTACGTGACTCTGATGCCATTACCAGTGGCCTGAGGCTTTCTCCTTTTCCAATCAGGGTGTCCTGTGGTGATGTGAATTCCTGAATGTCGTCCGCTTTGTCCACTTGGCCCCAAAGAGACTACTTTCGTCTGGAAAAACAGAGTCCAGTTGTCGCTCTGAGACAGTGCCTAGGGTTCGGTTCAGTCTCGGACCAAGCAAATTGGAGAGAGGTCAGGCGTGGAATTTCAGGCTGAAATGAACCTTCTTCTCCACAGCACTCTCTTTTAGATTTACTTGCCTGTCGATGGTGCTTTTGGGGGAGAAGAAAAAGATGGGACAGTTATCCGGGAATCAGGCTTTTATTAGGTTATTTATATCTGATCTCTTCCTTTTTCAGATGGGTGACTCAAACGAAGATATAGACCAAATGTTCAGCAATTTGCTGGGAGAGATGGACCTTTTGACCCAGGTAAATCCCCTTCTTAACTTTCAAACGAGAGAAAAATGGGTTAAGTGGATGTAGGCGAAGGGGATATAGTTGTCCATTGTACTATTTGTTCACCTTCTTGTTTGGCATTTTTTGAAATAAAAAATATTAAAAGAAAAAATGGGGTTACAGAATTTGATTTTCATATGACAGGAGAGCTCTCTTTTTAAAAAGGCTGGAAATTGACAATATGATATATTCCTGATATAACTCTAACAGTGGTGGGGAGAAAATAAACCTTTTTTCCTGATTTTACCCTTCTGAGTTCAATTAATTGAATACATGGGTCACACATACATTCTGTAATGGAAATTCTCAAGCTCATCGTGTTCACATATTTAGCCATGGAGGAATTTTCCCCAAGCATACCTTCTACAACCACCACCACTGAACGGTTTCCCCTGCAGTTACCTTTATATAAAGACTAGTCAGCTCGTTGCTTTCTGCATAAAGCACTAAAATAAGAATTACCCTATATTCCTAAATATGACAAGGATCTTAAAGTTTTCTACAGAGTAAATGTAGAATAATCTACTTTTAAAAAAATTTTTATTTTAGGAAAAATAAATCAGTATTGGTTAGCATCTGCTTTATATTCCGAACCAAATTCAAGAACATTTAGATTCTGTGGAAGAAGAGACAAAATGTGAGACTATAGGCTTAGAGGAAAGGGGTGCTGACTAATAATCGGGGGGTGTTAGGATGGAAGCCACATTGCTATAGATCAGAGGACTTTTTTCCTCCCACAAAGCAAGCGGGTTTGATGAACAGCTGTGGGCTCTCTGTCTGTTCACTCACTTATGCTCCGTAGAGGAGTGATTGTTCTGATTGGTCGGAGTCTGGGATTTTCATAGTTGAGTGTTGGGACTCTAACTCCAGAGGAAGAAGAGGGCCCCTCAGAGTGTCTTGGATCTGCCTTCACTGGAGGCCTTTCTGGGTTTTGATCTTTCTTTTGTGCTCAAGTGAGTGGAGTCCCAGGGTTTGCTTGGCTAAAACTGGGATTGAAGGCGTTCCTTCCTAAAACCAGTTTCCTCGCTCTTCTTTCCCTCTCTCTGCGTTTTACTCAAAGCCTGTTATATTACACATTCGTGTGTTCATATTTTGTTAGAGAACTACTTCTAATTTCTTTAAGTAGCCTAGTAAATTATATTCCTGAGAAAACAATGAGTTGGCAACCCTATTTGTGATGTTACACTTCCCAGTTATAGCATTTTAAAAACCAACTAGTTAATGAATTTTTTTGTACTTTCTTTCACTGAATTTTTTGTTCTGGTATTTGCCCCGTAGTTTCTCCATCAACCTCCCCCTTTCTTGGCAATTTTTACAAGCTCATTCTGGGTTTTAGAATGAATTCTGGGGCTGCAGTCACTTTCCCCTACATTTTATCCTTGATCCTAACTTGCTTGGGTTCATTTTTTTTTAACTTCTTCTTGATTAATGGCCTTTTTTTCCTATTTATAACTGATAATTTAATCTCAAACATATAATGATTGGTTTCCTTCAGAAACTTAAGACATGCACAAGGATATTACTTACCAAATCAAATAACATCAAAGAATGCACTCACTGTCATGAAAACATTCGTGTTTAAGAACAGGTGAAATCACGCCTCAAACTATGGATGTAAAAATATTTTAAAATATTAGCATTTAAATCATTGCAAGAAGTCACCTTTTCAATTAAGAAATAATGTTATTTACAAAGTTAGTAACTTACCATATCTTAATTTCTTTTTAGCAAGTTTTATTAAATAAGAGTAACAGCATTAACATTTTACTGTATAATAACAGATCGCATCCTGAAACAGCTCCTATCTTCAAGTGACTAAACATTCCTTTCTTTGATGTCACAACTTCAGTCCTTATGAATTGTATGTAGTGTACGTGTCACAAATGTATAATTTTTCCTGTTGTTTGTAAAAATGAATGGCTTCATTCTCATCAGTCTCAGTTGAATTGTTTCAAGATGTACCTTCTAGAATAATTTTTTATATGAAATTAATTTTATTATATGAACATGGCACAGTTGATCCACGTTCTTGGTAGAGAAAATTTCATTGTTTATAATATTTTGCTGTTACAAACAATACTGCCCTCAACATACTTACTACTACATTTAACTAATTTTCTGTAGGGAAAAAAATCACCTAAACCATGTTCAAGTAGGAATACAGTTTTTAGAGAACATATTTAAAGAGAACATGTATAAGCAGGAAATAATTCTTTACTTAATGATTACATTGCACTGCAAAAGTGTTAGTATCATGAGTAACCTTAGGGGGTGTGGATCTGTTTTCACAGAGTTTGGGAGTCGACACTCTCCCTCCTCCAGAACCTAAACCGCCCAGAGCTGAATTTAACTACAGTGTGGGGTTTAAGGATTTAAATGGTAAGCGTAATCATTTCTTTTCTTAAGTAATTTGAAATCATAACAGTGTTTAAAATCTGTACAGAATTGTAATTTGAAAACAGAATTTAAGGAACTTGGACATCATGACAAGTATAATTTTTTTTTAAGATTTATTTATTTATTCATTTGTTTATCTATTTTTGGCTGAGCTGGGTCTTTGTTGCTGCGAACGGGCTTACTCTAGTTGTGGCGTGCAGGGGCTACTCTGTTGTGGTGTGAGGGTTTCTCATTGTGGTGGCTTCTCGTGTTGTGGAGCACGGGTTCTAGGCATGTGGGCTTCAGTCGTTGCGGCACTTGGGCTCAGTAGTTGTGGCACGTGGGCTTAGTTGCTCCACAGCATATGGGATCTTCCCAGCCCAGGGATTGAACCTGTGTCCCCTGCATTGGCAGGCGGATTCTTAACCACTGTGCCACCAGGGAAGCCCCAAGTATAATTTTTGAAGTCCTGGATTTCATTCAGATTGTGTGCTGCTGTGTTTGGATTGAATCGAGAGGCCAAGAAAATATTTTTGCCTGTAATGAAAAGAAATACTCTCCTGCATTTGCTGAAAGTCTCAACACTACCTAATTTTTTAAAAAGTAAGGAGAGTTTCTTCTTATTCCTAAGCCATTACAGTAATAAGGTATAGTAATATAAGGAAATATTAATAAGGAAGTGTCCCTTCAAAGATATTCATGAACTGCCCATTTCATAATGATTGATAATGTATGAATAGATGCTTCAAAATATATTTTAATTAATGTATAATATAGTATATTTGCTCTATTTGACATTTTTTAATTCTCCCAGAGATCGCCATGTTCTTTTATTAACAAAAATCTCTCTTCCTATTTAGTACATTGAAAATCTTTAGCCCATGTGCTATTCAAATTACTGTGAATCTTGAAGTAATCGCTTCCAAATTAGTGAGAATTCACTACAACTCCTGGAAAAGGTTTTCCAAAGACTTGCGGTGCCAACCAAAACAACGAAAAACGAAATAATAGAAAAGCCCAGTTACAGAAATCCAGAGTTCCAAGTTTTATTTCCATCCCTCAGTGGGTTCCTTTGTTTCTGTTATTTTCTGTAATTTTTGGATAAACCCTTAAGGTGCCAGTACCTGTATTTTGATAAATTATAGTACATCTCTTCTGATTTCCTTTTTTTCCCACCCTCTTTTCTATTTGCCATATAAACTTTCCATTGCAACATGGAGTGATGGTAACATTTATGAAGTTTCAAAAAACCAACAGACTTTTGTAAAATTATGACGTTAATAGACACCATATACTTGCACATGTGAACAGTGAAGGTTTGCCTGATACACTCATAACAGCTGAATAATCAGTTCAATTAAAATTAAAATTTAATCAGTTATTTAGTTGTAGTCAACTCAACGAATGCTTTCGAAGCACTTAGTACCTAGTATCAAAAACTTACTGAAAATGTCAGAAACCAAGAAACCCAGCAGTATATAAACATAGTCATGTTAAAGTACAGTAACAAGAAACTCATGTCATTAAGGAGACAAGACCATAAGAAAGTACTGATTTGTACTGAAAATTAAATTTGTTGGGAATACAATAGGAATAGATTTTTTTGCTGTCTTCCCTTAAAACATTGCCTATAATGAGTCAAAACGTACTTTACCCCAAGTTAATTGGAGAGTTGGTGACAGATTTCTGAACAGAATCTCCAGTTCCTTATCACTCAATCGCATACCTATATGTTGAGGATTATAATTTGCTTTGGAAATTGTTACTATAAGTGTTATTGTGGGAATTTTGTCCCTAAAATTCTTATAAAGGAGTAAAATCGTTTGCTTGTGTGTCAACAGTCAAAATGTGATAATAACACTAGAAAATTAGGAATATGCTTCATTAGTTCTACATGTTTTCTCTGAGATTTTTAAAATTAATTTCACTTAATTTTATGAAGTTATATGCAAAACAACGGTGGTTTAGAAGGAAATAAGCCCTTTTTACCCAGTTGGGAGACCCAGACTTGAGTCCAAGAGCTGTACATACTGCTGTTAGCATCACTGTGATATGCTACATGGTGTTTGTGCTGATGATGTTTGGCAGTAAACGATTTCACCACGCTTTCTGCTCATTTGTTCCTGAGAGGGCTGCATTTCTCTGCCCGCATTTCTTCACCCCCGTTCACGCTGCACACAGCAGCTAGAATTCTCTCCTGATGGTCACATCCACCTTGCCCATCCTCTGTTCATCCCACTCACCATCCAGTGACTGCCTGATCAGCCACCGTGCTGTAGCAACACGACTCGTGGCCACGGCTGCCTGTGTGCCGCGTGGTCTAGTCAGCTTTCAGGATCCCAGGTCTCATCGCCACGGGAACCTCACACATGGAAGAAATCCCGGTGAGAATCATCCTCCCTCACCCTCACTCTGAAAATCCGGGTCTGCCCTTTCCTGTAAGAGTTAACTCCCAGCTCACTGTCTTATGAAGTCTTCACCACGTAATCCCAATTAAAAAAAATTTTTTTTCACTCCTTAACCCCCTTGGTGCTTTATTTCTTGCTATTTATCATTAATCGGTCTTTTTGTGATGTGAGAGTTCCTGTCATTGGATGGTATGCCCACAGAAACTCTGTCCTCACGCCAAGTCTCAAGGCATGTTAAATAAATCTCAGTCAGTGGAGACCTACTTTCCCTCCATTTCCAGCCTCTCCTCTCTCCTACTTTGTAAAACTCTAAGATCTTGCACCAGAATGTGGAAGAATTCCCTACTTAGGTATCTAATCAAGTGCTTGGATTTGACTTTATAGCTGACCTATGAGGTCCCCCAATATAGGGAAGACATTTTCCCCGCTTTTTCTTTTTCTTTTTTTTTTGGAGGGAAGGGGTTTTTTTTTAGGTCTATTGTGGTTTGATTGTCAAATACAGTTGTTAAGATACCGAAAGCGTCAATGTGATGATTTGGTATGCATATACATAGTGAAAGGATTCCCCCCATCAAGCTAGTTAACACACCCATCACCTCACATATTTACTTCTTTTTTTTTTTAGTGAGAACATTTAAGTTCTGCTCTTTCCGCAAATTTCAATCATACCATACAGTGTTATCAACTATAGTCATCATGTCATACTTAGATCCTCAGACCTGATTCGCCTTATAACTGAAAGTTCACATCCTTTTGCCACCCTCTTCCTATTTCTGCCACTCCCAGCCCCTTGCAACCACTGCTCAAATTTACTCTTTAAAATTACCTTCTTTCAAAAAAAAGAATTAGTCTTTTAGTTTTTCCAGATGCGAATCATTGTCTTGATCATTAATGTGATTGGTTTTCCCCATCAGAGTCCTTAAATGCACTGGAAGACCAAGATTTAGATGCTCTCATGGCGGATCTGGTAGCAGACATAAGTGAAGCTGAGCAGAGGACGATTCAGGCCCAGAAAGAATCCTCCCAGAACCGACCTCATTCAGCATCCCTGGATGTACCAAGTTTCAGTGGTGCAGCCTCTCTCGGTTACGGAGCAGATGTTGCGGCACCGAATATTGGCCAATATGAGGACTTACCACCTCCGCCAGCTGATCCCATGTTCGACCTCCCTCTGCCACCACCCCCTCCTGAACCTCTCTCTCAGGTAAGGCCATGGGGTCAGGACGCTTGACCTCTGCCACCCACGATCTCCAACTTTCTTCAAAGTGACAGTTACATTCATAAGTTTGTATGCCCAGAGCTCTGAGATTCAAAAAAACCAAGGATCCCAGCTGTGTTCATTGCAAAGTCAGAGCCTCCATAAAAGGACACACTGGTGTGTATAAAGAACATATTAGGGCCATATTCAGGAATTGTTATAGTTTGGCTAAAATCTACATTTGTATGCAGCTTTCCCTGATAATACTCAGCCTTTGAGGTCATGTTTTATGAACTTGGTATGAACTGTGGAAATGATTTATACATTTCTGTGTCCCTGGTCCTAGCCCAGTATGTGAAGAATAGAAGGGATTCCTTACATATTTTGGAATTGAACTAAATGGCAGCCACGTTCAGTAAGGCAAAGATATCTATGTATCGCTTGTAAGGTCATAGTTGGGAGGGCTGTTACAGGGCAGGTAGGTGTTGAGTGCTTGATAGTAGAAGATTTCTCTTGTGGCAGAGCACGGGCTCTAGGCACATGGGCTTCAGTAGTTGTGGCTCACGGGTGCTAGAGCACAGGCTCAGTAGTTGCGGCGCATGGGCTTAGTTGCTCCATGGCATCTTCCTGGACCAGGGCTCGAACCCATGTCCCCTGCATTGGCAGGTGGATTCTTAACCACTGAGCCACCAAGGAAGTCCCTGGAGGTTTGTACCTTTGACCAACATCTCCCTATTTCCTCTGTCCCCCAGCCCCTGGCAACCACCATTCTACCCTCTCTTTCTATGAGTTCAGCTTTTTTATGTTTTTTTAAATGAGATTTACCTTTTATTCATTTTTAATTTTTTTTAAATTTATTAAAAAATATTTTTGGCTGTGCCTTGTGGCATATGGGGTCTTTTTTTTTTTAATTTATTTATTTTTAGCTGTGTTGGGTCTTCATTGCTGCACATGGACTTTCTCCAGCTGTGGCAAGCAGGGGCTACTTTCGTTGTGGTGCACAGGCTTCTCATTGCGGTGGCTTCTCTTGTTGGGGAGCACGGGGTCTAGGTGCACGGGCTCAGTAGTTGTGGCACACGGGCTTAGTTGCTCCACGGCATGTGGGATCTGCATTGGCAGGTGGAGTCGTAACCACTGGACTGCCAGGAAAGTCCCCAAGTTCAGCTTTTTTAGATTCTCACATGTAAGTGAGATTATACCCTGTTTGTCCTTTTCTGACTTATTAGCATAATGCCCTCAAGTTTCATCCATATTGTCACAAAAAGCAGGATTTCCTTCTTTCTCATGGATAGATAATATTCCATTGTATACACACCACATCTTCTTTATCCATTCATCACGAGCAGACGCTTAGGTTGTTTCCATGTCTCGGCTGCTGTGAATAGTGCTGCAGTAGACATGGGAGTGCGGATCTCTTCAAGATAGTGGAGGGATTTCTTTCCTCTCCTTGAATAGATACCCAGGTGTAGAATTGCTGGATCATACGGTAGTTCTACTGGTAATTTTTTGAGTAACCTCCATACTGTTTTCAATAGCAGCTACACCAATTTACATTCCCACCAACAGTACACAAGGGTTTCTGTTTCTTCACTTCCTCATCAACACTTGTTGTCTCTTGGCTTTGATAACAGCCTTTCTAAAGAGCAAAGTCTCTTAATATAGGGTCCATGAAGATGTCAGGGAGGCCGTGATTCCCAGCTGTATGCAAAGTCACATGCATATGTGAAGCTTTATTGGGCCTCATGGCTTTCAACATATTCCTAAAGGGATTTGTGGCTCGAAAACAATGTAAGAACTACTGATATAAGGAGATATATGTCTACTTTCAAGTACTAAAATGTAACCAGAACAGCTCATTTCATTATAATTATAAATAGTGAGTGGAGCCTTAATAATCCTATTCTCAGAATATTCACTTACAAAAATCAAAGGGCTTTGGGCTCATAAAATATTTCACTCTCTTTTCTGCCTGCTCATGTGTGTTTGTCAGTGGGTTTTGGGGTTGGTTTTTTTTTTGGGGGGGTGACTTATAAATTTAAGTTTGAGTCTAAGTCTTAAAGAAAGGACCCTTTAGGAATCTAATAAAAACTAGGAATCCCAGAAAATGCATACTGATCCAAAAGAATGTATATAATTTCAGGAGGTGCTCAAATTCCTTGAGATTCACCTGTAGATTCCTCAGATTAGACCCAGTTTTGAGCCAAACAGAGATTTTTGCAGACTAAATATGTGAGACTCTGAATCGTCATTTCATCTTTTAAGTCACTATTCCTAGGATATAAAGGGTGACTGTCTTCTGTATCTCTGGGTTGAAGATTTCTGTTACAGTTACTTAAGTTCTGAAAATCGATCATGTGAAATTTGGTGTCCTATCACACAACCTTTTGTCAACATAAAGTGACTAAGACATTAGTGATGGTGGGAGTACTTACTCGCTGATGTTATTAATGGACTCTGTTGAATGTCTTGCCATTTTACAGGAAGAAGAAGAAGCCCAAGCCAAGGCTGATAAAATTAAGCTAGCATTGGAAAAACTGAAGGAGGCCAAGGTCAAGAAGGTAAACTATGAATTATTTTTGCATGGGGCAGTCAAATTAATGACATTTTACTATGCTTAAGGATAAAAAAAAGTTTTAATTTCGCGTGGTGCTTTCCAGTGAGTTGTAGTTTCTTAAATTTAAGGACAAAGATAAATTATTCTTTCCATGACATCATTTGGCTAATTTGTGATTGATAAACCGGGGACCTATGTTAGTGTAAACGTGGAAGTTTCCAAGTCTCTACCCCAGGTCTCCCTCCCCTAAGGATGCCCTCTGGGTTCTGCTCACTCTTGGGTAATAGCAGGTGGCGCCGCCTTCTGGGCCAACCTCAACTTCAGAGTTCAGCTTTCATTGGCATCACCTCATTTCCACGATTGTTTTTGTGCATTTTATATGCCGTCTGAGGCAGCCCCCAGCCTGCCCTGGATGTCCAAGTTCTCTCCTGAAGTACCAGTGTTCTTTGGCCTAGTGCTGTGTGTTCAAAGTTGCATAGGTTTTGAGTGACCTGCCCCAACCCTGTTGTCCCAATAAGCCTGTAATTTATCGTGCATTTTCTGTAGAGCATAGGTTTTTTCCAGAGACACATGTATTGTATTATATCAGAAACACATGTATTTAACCTCAGTAGAAGCCATCTACCTAATAATAAAGTGTTAATAATAGTTAATTTGGTAATTTTTAAAAAAATTTTATACAATTTTAAATTTATTTACTTATTTATTTTTTACTTATTGGCTGCATTGGGTCTTCATTGCTGCACACGGGCTTCCTGTAGTTGCTGAGAGGGGGGCTACTCTTCGTTGCGATGCACGGGCTTCTTATTGTGGTGGCTTCTCTTGTTGCAAAGCATGGGCTTTAGGTGTGCGGGCTTCAGTAGTTGTGGTGCAGGGGCTTAGTTGCCCCGAGGCATGTGGGATCTTCCCAGCCCAGGGCTCGAACCTGTGTCCCCTGCATTGGCAGGTAGATTCTTAACCACTGTGCCACCAGGGAAGCCCTTAATTTGGTAAATTAAGAGAAAGATAAACAGTCTCACTTCGACTCCTGAAGCATATACCATGACTGAGACTGGTTAAGTCTCAGTGAAAAAAGTTCAGTTAAGAACTTCTTCCTTATAGCTGGGTGAATTATTCTTCTCACACAGGGCATTTGATTTTATGTTCCTGCAGCCCCTCTCATGCTTCCTTGGGTGAAGGAGTTCACCACATGTTGATTGATATTTAATAAATATTCCTTGACTACCCCAGGATCCAGACTTTCAAGGTTCATCTGTAAGAATTTTTCCAGATGAGTCTGGTTCCATTCATTTCAAGCATGCATGAACCTTTTTACCATTTTTCTTCCCCATTCTGTACATGTGATTACATCCTGTGGGGGGTTATTGAACTGACCTATCCTCGGCTGCCTTCTCCTGCCTTGTCCTCACCCTGTGACCCCTGGTTAAATCCAGCCTCCTTCTGCTCAGCCTGGGCCCTCCAGGCTGCCTGAGCTCCCCGAGTCCAATCTCTCTCCCACGAACCTAGAAAACTATTTCCACTCTGTCCTCTCTCTGAAGACCTCCAGTACCTCCTTCCTCTCCCATGTTTCCTCAGCCAGCACTGTTGCTGCCCGTTGCACTGAGAAGTAGAGCAATCCAAAGAAAGTTTCCACAAGCTCCCAGCACACTGGCCTCCCGCCCGCCTGCACCTGTGGCAGGTGGTCCATGGTCTCTCCTATTCCTGTGGATGGACTGTCATGTTTCTAAGACCAGTCCCCACCCCACCCCCACGTGCTCCACTTCCCGCCTCTTTTCTTGTCCCTCCTCTGCTCAAGGATGCCCCCCCACACGCACACACTAAAGCCCAAATCCTCACAAGGACATCCAGCCCCTGCATGACCTGGCTGCCCCCCCTCTCCCAGCACTCCCACTCTCTCCCTCACCCTGTCTTCTAGCTTCCTGGTCTCACTGCTGCTCCACAGATGTTCCAGGCATGCCTTTGCCTCGCGACCTTTGTGCCTTGCCATCCCCCTGCCTGGAAAGCTCTTCCCCGAATTCCATTGGCTTCTCTCTGTCCCTCACTAGGCCTGATCAGCGACTCAGTGCTGCGCACACATGCACTCCTGACATCCCATACCTTCCCCTACTTTCCTTTCTCCGTGCCCTTCCCCATCCAGCATACTCTCCACTTTACTTGTTTATCCTGTTTAATGCCTACCTCCCCTCCCCACCCCCCGGGGAAGCTCCTCCAGGGAGTTTTGTGTTTTCTTCACTGATGCACCCTCATCTCATAGAACAGGTACTGGGGGTACAGAGAGGTGAACCGGTCAGGCGAGGTCCCTGCTTGTGTAGAGTTTAATTCTGGCAGGGGAGAGAAGTGCTATGAAGAAAATAAAGTAGAAAGGAGTCATACTGCCCAAGAGACTCTTTTTTTTGGGGGGGGGGGATTGCGGTAACATTGGTTTATAACGTTATGTAAGTTTCACATGTACATTCTTATATTTCTGCTTCTGTATACCCTACAGCATGCTCACCACCCAAAATTTGGCTTCCATCCATCACCATACTGTTGATCCCCTTTACCTCTTGAGTAAGAGGGGAAATAGGAGGAACTGAGGTCAGAGAGGCAGATGGGAGGTCACAGAGTCTCAGGTCTGAGGAAGAGTTTGGAAGATATTGTAAGTGCAGTGGGAAACCATTTAGCCATACCACACGGCATGCGGGATCTTAGTTCCCCGACCAGTGAATGAGCCTGTGCCCCCTGCAGTGGAAGTGCGGAATCCTAGCTTAAAACTTTGAGGGTTTTTAACAAGGGGTAATATATGGCTTTTAAAATTCATAGTGGCCATTGTGTGGAAAATGGATGGTAGGGGAAGGGATGAGAGCAGGTGACCTGTTCCATAGCCCTCTCTCAAGCACAAGACCTCACCGTAGATAAACGTGTGTTGAACTGAGTTACCGGTGGATGGCAGGGGAAGATGGGCTGACCTGAGCCACTGCCTTTCCCTTTGGAGGTGAAAAGACAAGAGAAAATGAGTAAAAATAAAAATTCATAATTAAACTATTTTAAACCAGTGGATGGCTTATAAAATGGGGGCCACGTTGGAGATATTCTCAGAGGAGAAATGAAAAGAGAAGCTGATTCTTAGATTAAAAAGGTAGAACAACTAGCATATTTGGCCAGTTTGCTTAACTGGAGATGAAGAGAACAGGGAGGAGAGAGCCGTATTTGGAGAGAATTTTGCCCTAATGTAGTTGAGGTGAATTGGAACAGTAGCAAAAAGCACCACCTGCCTCTAGTCAACAAAACAGATGTGAAACGGCAGCTGCCCTGATCAGTGGGAGAGGAAAGAAAATTAAGAAGCCCAGGTGTATATTTTTTCTGACTTCTGACACTCCAGACTTATTTCTAAAAACAAAAGGCTATGTGGCACAGAACATTAAAAAAAAATAACTGAGTCATAGTCATCTGTTAATCAAGTAACTAAGATGTACTAACACATAAGCTACCACGTGTTTTCTAAAGGATGGAAATCAAGTTTATCTGAAGTACTTTGCCTGCAAGTACTGTGTGGGGTGTTGTCATCACTTTGGATCACAAATGATGTACACAGTTTGTGTTGCAAAGCTTTTGGAACTGGAAACAATTGGATTCACACACTGATTTCATTTGTTTCTTTGTTTTAAAGCTCTGTGACACAGGAGACCAATTCCACTTGTAAATTTTATTATAGAAGCAAAAAAGTATATATATTGTAGATGGTTTAGGGCTAGGATAATTTTGTATTTATTAGTTTGCAAAAGAAAAAGAAGAAATGATATGGACTTCCCAGGTGGCACAGCAGTTAAGACTCTGTGCTCCCAATGCAGGGGCTCCAGGTTCGATCCCTGGTCAGGGAACTAGATCCCACATGCATGCCGAAACTAAGAGTTCACATGCTGCAACTAAGGAGCCCTTAAGCTTCAACTAAGGAGCCCGCCTGCCACTACCAAGACCCGGCCAAATAAATAAATAGATAAATAAATTTTTTTTCTAAAAAGATGAAATGATAAAAACCATTAAACCTTTACTGTGATGGATTAGAAAGAAGTTTTTTCACTCATGAATGATTTTACCCTATGCCTATGTCATATGGTGTTGATATGACAAGTGCTCAGCTTGTGAAATCACGTAACTGTGATTTAGGGTGTCATGTGTTGGTATAGAGCCACTCTTCAGCTTGCAAATGGGAAGAAAGCTGTGAAGAAGAGTAAATATGATTTCTTCTCACTAAAAGTCATCAGCCCTCTCTTGTTTTTTTGATTTTGTTTTCCCTAAGTTTTATAGTTGTAGATACTGGTAACTACATGTGGATTAAATTTAGTTTGCAATTTCTGCCAAAAACCAAACCAAAACAAAACCCAACCCTTTCATCACTGCATCATTGTCAAATTATGTGGTTTAGTTTTTTTCTCTCTTTTAAAAACAAAAGAAAACACCAAGGTGTGTTTTATTTTCTCAAGAATTCCCAAGCAAGAATGAAATGTGGTCAAACATCATTAATTTTTCCATCAGAAAGATTGTCTCCGAAGTCCTAACATTGATAGTGATTCTTAGGACACGTAGTTACTTTTTTTTTTTTTTCCATGTAGCTACTTTATAGCCTAACCCTCAACAGAGAGCAGTGGGCATGCGTTCCACAGAAAATAAGCCATGGTCATTCCACTATTTGAGGAATTTCTGTTTTTCCACGCAACCTCCATGCCTGATTTCTCCGGTCAGATGAATGTGTCTTTGCCACTGCGGTGCTTGGGCCTATTGTTTTAAATACATCAAAAGATGAACATACAACAAAAACAACTGTCCAGCTAGAGGTTTCTGGGCTATAGGTTTTCAAGGGGAAAAAAGTATTCTTTGGACAAGCCTTGAATAAAGGTCTGAGTTGAATGATCCCAGAAGGAGGAAATTCACTTTGATCGCCCTGAGTCTCGGGTGTGCAGGTGTGGGAAGAGCAGTTACTAGGTGTGTTTCGACTTGTGGTCCTTGACGGCTCCTCACCCGGATCCTTATTACCATCCACACCCTTGTGGTTGCTCTCAGTGACCCTGCCCAGGAGTCCACAGGAACTGCACTCTTCACTGTTAACTGTAGAGTGTCTGCAAGACCCGATCAGGTGGGAGTGGGACCAGAGGGGCAGTTTCCCTGCTGCTCAGAATCTAACATGAACTTTGAGGGAGGGAGAAGTGTTACCAGTTGTATGGCCTCCCTCTCCATTCCATCTAAACACTTTTTTTTTTGAATTATGATAAGCCGCATATGTGAATAACCAGGACCGACCTTAGACAGACAGGATGGTCAGCACTTGTCTCTATCTCACGCTTCTCTTTTCCAGTTAGAACAGAAATTTAAGCAAGAGTGTTGGGGGGTTTTTGAGGATGTTGCTTCTGGGAATTCTCTGCTGGCAGCATGTGGAGGCCGCAGGCTGGAGGTTGGGCAGGGATTGTCCGGAGAGGGAAAGGCAGCCCCTGCTTCCCATGTGGCACTCAAAGATGGACTCTACTAGAGCTAACTCCCACTTAATTAGGGAGGACCCGCGATCTTGGCAAAGAATAAAATAAGAACGTAGATCTTCCCAGAAGGAGTTATGGGAAATCTTCCCTTAAACGTAAGGGTCTAATAAATGTGAGCCTCGCGGGCACATTTCCACTGTTTCTTTTCAAGGCTGGATAGATATAGCACTGTTATACCCTGTAGCACTCATGACTAACGACTACTGCAATTAAAAATACTCTGCAGGGGCCTTCCCTGGAGGTCCAGGGGTTAACATTGCAGGCCTCCGCTGCAGGAGGCCTGGCTACCATCCCTGGCCGGGGAACTAAGATCCCGCATGCCACGTGGTGTGGCCAGAAATATATATATATAATAATATAATAGTAGTAATAACAATAATAATAGTATGCTACAGAGACACAGGTGTCAAAGAAGGCCTAAACCCTAACTCATTACTTCATGAATCACTTCTGTTATATTGAATCGGAATCATGGTCTCTCTTAGGGATCAGAAGTTTTAATAACCTTGACAAGCTGTCTGGGAAAAATCAATGAAATCCTATGTTCTTTTTTTTTTAAATTAATTAATTAATTAATTATTGGCTGTATTCGGTCTTCATTGCTGCGTGCAGGCTTTCTCTAGTTGCAGCGAGCGGGGGCGCCTCTTCGTTGTGGAGCACGGGCTCTAGGCACAGGGCTTCAGTAGTTGTGGCACGTGGGCTCAGTAGTTGTGGTTCAAGGGCTCTAGAGCTCAGTCTCAGTGGTTGTGGCACACGGGCTTAGTTGCTCTGAGGCATGTGGGATCTTCCTGGAGCAGGGATCAAACCCATGTCCCCTGCATTGGCAGGCAGATCCTTAACCACTGCACTACCAGCGAAGTCCCTGAAATCCTATGTTCTTATGAGTAAATTGTGCTCCCACCAAACCCTCCAGATTTGGAATGAAATAGCTGCCAATTTGACTGTGAATTCAATGCAGTAGAATTTTTTTTAATAGAATGAAAAGTACAGTAGATCAGTCATTTGCCTGCATGCCTGCATAATAGCTCTTTCACAGTCTACATGGATTTGGCTTAACCCACCTCTGATCTGCAACGTGTTCTGCTGTGACACCATCTGCCTCTCGATAAGACCCTTCGGTGATGTTGTGTCACTCTGCAACTCCCGACCTTCAAAGAGTTGTAGATTAACCAACTTAGTCTTACCTGTGTCGTGGAACTCTTGGGTTGCATGAACTGGGACCCAGCTCCACCTAAGCAAGACAGAAGAATTTATTATAAAGATACCGGGGTGGCTTTCAACTAAGCAATGCTTCTGGGCTGTGGGATGAACCCAAACAAGTAACGGAAAGATGTCAAAAAGGCAGGCAGACAGCACTTCTTGAGTTGTGTTGGTTTCCTGTCTCCCTCACCAGCATCCAGAGTCTCTGAAGGCTGGGCAAGGACTTTGCTTATTGAGTATTTATTTCTGATTTTGTGAGTTGGTTTCTCCACATCTATATTCCTAGCACCTTAAACAAGTGCTTGGCACATGAGTGAGTTTGTGGGCCACCTTCTTACTTAAATTCGCAGAAGCAGTAGCAACCTTAGAACCTTAACCTTCGTGGGTGGTCTTCTCCAGTTGCTGAAATTTACTGGCTGCCCTGTGGCTTTATCCTCAGCTCGTTGTCAAGGTGCACATGAATGATAACAGCACAAAGTCACTGATGGTGGATGAGCGGCAATTAGCCCGAGACGTTCTAGACAACCTTTTTGAGAAAACCCATTGTGACTGCAACGTGGACTGGTGTCTTTATGAAATATATCCAGAACTACAAATCAGTAAGTCCCACTCCCAGCAATAGCCTGTACTCCAAAAAAACCTGTGAGTTTGCTTTATTATAGGTTTTGGTTTGTTGCGAAGAAGAGTTTGATTCAAGGCTATCAAGACTTCTCCCCATCCATCACTTTCCTTAGGTCAGGTTCAGTGCTTGCCTCTTCATTTTTTGCGGCAAAGAGACTCGGATTGGAGCAGGTGGCCAGACCTTGGGGAATGTAAGCATTATTGCTACTACTTCTCTAGCGGATCCAAAAGGGAAAGAAAGTGACAGGGTGATACTTCTTACCACGTGCTTAGCAAGCTGAGGAGGTGGTGGGAGGACCTGGGTAGCCAACGTCTCTTTAGAGTTTGCTTCTTTAAACTCTAGGGTGATTCTGCCGCGGGCCTCACATCACTGTCCACTCACTCAGTGTCTGACACTTTGTCTAGTGGAAGAGGCTCAGCCCCAAAGAGCAAAGGAGGTTGTTTTTTTTTTTTTAAGCTAAAAACCCATTAAAGAAATACTCTGTTACTTCTCATTCTTAATACCACTCAAAGAACCATTGTCTCCTGCCAGAGCTTGTTGGAATACGGAGTTGCCTGTGGTAGAAGCTTTGGGTACACATCTTTCTGGAGGAAGTGGTCTTTACGGAAATAACCTCTTGAAGTTTTCTTCAACTCTCTGAGTCAAATAGAGAGTTGAAAGCCCTTTAAGGGAAGGTTTAGGGTTAGTTCCGATATTCGTACATTGTTTTTTAGATTTTTAGGGAGTGATGTTTTATACTACTCATCACTTATCTCCAGTTTCAGTCAAAGTTGTTTATCCAATTATTGCCTAGTTGTCCTCCTTCCAGACAGGATGTTGCCTCCATCTCGGGCTATTTAAAATAGTCAAAAATCCTAATATGGAAAAAGAGCAATGGCTGGCCATTATCACTATATTGTAGGTTCATCCGTCATTTTTTTTATGAAAAGTAAGTTGAAGACCTGAGACTGAAGAATACATGTAATAGAGATGTTACAATGTGACATCATGTGAGAATTAGACATTTCTAAACCGATAAGAAGCAAGAAGCATTGTGTTAACTCAATACCAGCTGATTTCTCTGTTAGAAACCTGGATGTCTTGGGTCTGAAAGAATGCTTTTTCTTGTTTCATCAGAAAGGTTTTTTGAAGACCACGAAAATGTTGTTGAAGTCTTATCAGACTGGACAAGAGATACAGAAAATAAACTGCTATTTGTGGAGAAAGAGGAAAGATATGCTGTATTTAAAAACCCCCAGGTAAGATAAGTTGTATATTGTTTAAACCATATAAAATATCCTTTTTTTTAACATCACCTGTGTACTCAGCACATCATTTATTATCTCACAAAATATCACAAATGTATTCCTTTCAAAGAAACACAGACAACTCTTAGGCCATATGTAAACTAAGAGCCCCTTGAAGGATTCAGAGAGAAAATAATCCATTTTGTTTCTTTTGATTCAGCATCCAAAATATTCTTCTCTGCTGACTCATCCTCCTCTTCTGTCCTTATAGCTCTTTGGCTACATCAATCCAATATATGTGATGCACTCTGAGCTGTTAACACTTCATATTTTAAAGATACCCTTTTCTTTGTTGTTCATATTTGGTGCTTATGGATGTTGGCATAAGTCAGGGGAGCACCTGGAAAATATACAACTCTACATATAGTCTACAAAATAAAAAGCATCGTTCTCCATATTGAAAAAACTTCCTCAAATCATGCGTACAAGGATGTCCCAGACTTGTCCCATGGAAGTCTCCAGCCAACTGTCTGCACATGGCGGGCAGGGAAGTTTACTCAGAGAGAGTTATGTTCAGGCACTCACCTGGGAAACCCGTTGGCATTAACCAGATAAAGAATAGAGTAGAAGTGAGCATTCTAGGCAGGGGGTGTGTGAAGATTCTGAGAAGAAAGAAGGAAGTTCACTTAGGTCATTATACGGCTGGACCATGGGGAGGTGGGGGTGGGGATGGAGGACGGCGCGTTCAGATACATTGGTGGAAAAGAAACTGATCGAAATAGCATGTTGGTTAAATTAAACACAGGTCAGAGATGAATGTTTCCAGTCACCAGTCCATGCAATCATGATTCTATGGGATTCGTTTAAAATATAGTTTCAGGCTGTTTACTCAGTTTTTAACGTTTTATGACTTTTATCTTCTCAGAGAACCAGCTTTTAGCTTAATCGATCTTTGCTACCGTTTTCTTCATCTCTGTTTCCTTTATCTCTGCTCCCAGCTTTATGATTTCTTTCCTCCCACTAACTTTGGGGGTTTTTTTGTTCTTCTTTCTCTAGTTGCTTTCCATATAAGGTTAGGTTGTTGATTAGAGATTTTTCTTGTTTCAACATTTTGCTGTTTTTACAAATCCAGTCTCAACCACTCATGCCTGCTTTGCCATATTTCTTTTATATGAAGCTGCATTTTCTTGCCACTGTAGGATTCATTCAACTTTGTGGTCATAATTCAGGATGTTGCAGAGAGGGTGCCCCGCTCTCTGTGGGTGGAAGAGCTCAAGTGTAGGGTTCGTTCTTGCAGAAGAATGACTTACAGAAACAGTGATGGTGAGTGCCTTGCCATCTGCAGAAAGTTATGAGAGGACAGAAGATTCTGGAGCCACTGATAGGGATCCAGGGTATTGTTCATTGCGTTCAGCCTATAGTGTGCTGTGTTCATTCCTACCATCCTGGTACCGGTCAGAGCCAGTGGAGGCCCAGCCCCACTTAGGACTCACCGATGCTGGGACAGGTCCTAGTCTACCTGGCCAGCAGCCGTGGCATCAGGCCATTGATTTACACTCACTTCACCCTCCAGTACTTCACCACAAGCCCCAAAACTTTAGGGACAGATGCCAAACAAGCATAATTGGCTAAGAACGAAATAGAGAGAAAATAAAAAAGCTTGGAAAGTCTGACAAATGGCCCAAAAAGCTTAAAGATGTGCAAAAATTAAGCACTACTCAATACTTAGTGCATCTGAGTAGCTAAGACCTAAAAAATAAGTCGCAGGGGAAGTTTTGAACCAATGTATTGTTTCTGCTGTGATTTTATTCTTGATCAGATTGTTTTTTAACAAAATCATATGGTCCTAGCAAGACCTCCTTTGGACTGGAGGGCAGCGGGAACAAGATGATCAAGGGCTTCGTAGATGGTGTGGAAGACGCGGGGCTTTATGCTGAGGCTTGCAGGGAGCCGTTGAAGGGTGTCGCGTTGGAGGACGATCACTGTGATCGCACAGTGGAGAGTGGATTTGGAGAAAGCAAAAGTGACAGCCTCCCTGTGTTGGAGAGGTGGTGCAGAAGCCCAGAAGGATCAGGTGATGATGGACGGAAGGGTACTGGGAGCGGCTCAGGAGGTGGAGTTTTCCAGTATATGATGATCACTTGGATGCTGGTATAATAAGGAGGCCTAGGAAGAGACACAGAGGATGCTGGTTCCCCACTGGGGAGTTAGGTAGGTCCTGATGCCCTTCTCTTGGGTGGGAAGCACGAGAAGAGAGAGAGGTTGGCATACAAACATGATGAACTAGATTTTAAACATTGCTGAGTTTCTCCTTCTCCTTCAAAAAAAAAAAAAAATCTCATTTCACCCTCCATAAATTCAGCATGAAATTTACACGTTCCCACTTTTGTATTTTCTATCAGATGGGCCATATTTTATCTACAAATGTCACTAAAGACCTGTTTCTGAATTTTGCCTTGGGATGTTTTCCTTTTCTCACAAGATGAGTAGAAATCTTTCCACCTTTGATATCCCCATCTCACCTGTTCTCCGACTCCAAGGTATTTATTTACGAGGAGAAAGAGAATTGACTGGATTCTGGTCACTTTCCCAATATCCGCCCCCCCCCCCCCCCCCAAACTTTCCTTGTGTGAAGGGACTTTCCTCTGTGATTGTAAAGGGAAGCTTCTAGAGATAAACAGTGACAGGAACTGACTTCTATTAAATAGTACTGGTTCTCAGTTCTTAAGATATATCAAACCTAAGAACTTTTTCTTTACTTGCAACATTTATTCCCGGGCCAGAAGCTTTTGTTTCTTCAGTTTTTTCTGGGGTGTCTTTTCCTCCTGCGTAACCTCCTCTTCTGGTTTAGGAACAGTCTTTTCTTTTTCAGTGAGGATCACGTCAGGGTGGCAGGGAGAGCTCGCGTATGGGTTGCTTTGACCGTGAGCTCTGTAAGGCCTGCACCGCGTCCTGAGGCCTTGTTCACCTGGATGTGCTCAGTGACCAGAGAATCTACGTCTAAGCACTTAAGTTCAGCATCACTCTATGCATTTTTGAGCACGTGCAGTAAAAATTCAGCACTCTTTTGGGCCACCGACCCTGCGTCCAGCCCCACTGTTTGGCCTGGGCACTCCTACCGACTCCACCCTTGTAACCACGCTGTGGCATGCATTGCTTCTTTAAAGTGACATCCTTCAGATACTTGGTGGCTTTTCGGATATGCGTACACTTTCTGGCCTGGGCAATTTCACGAGTGTTCTTAAAGTGAACATGAAAATATGAACCTCTTGATTTGCATGATTTTGTGGGGTTTTCTGGGTCAAGTGTGTCGTGAACCGTTTTTAGAGGTCACCTCAGGCCGCTTACCGGAAGAGCTTATTAAGGACTTGTTTTCACGGCAGTTTATAACAAAAGCTACGTGTTATCAGATGCAGAGATAAACTGATGATCCAGGGTAAGAGGGAAATTGCTAGAAACTATTAATAGCTACTGTATGCTGGGCTAGAAGCTTTGTGAGTGTTATCTTTAATCTTTACAGCTGTGAGGTTAAGAAGGATATATTGCTGTTCCTCTTTACAGACGAGAAAAGGGAGATCAAAGATAGAAAAGGAGGCCTTTGTTTGATCTTAAGACTATCACTGGGGACCTTGATGAGTGGTTTCCCTAGGTTGAGTCTTCTGTTCAGATCTCACTAGACTATAGGAAACCTGGAATGAAATTGATAGTGACTGAGGATGTCCTCAGACAAGGTAAATTGGATACAGCTAGCAGGACAATACCACAAATGGAATCAGCTGATTCAGAAGTTTCTACGCGGGTTCAATTTCCTGCAATGACAAGAAACTGATTCCAAGAGACCCAGATCAGAGTACGCTCAAATTTGCTCTTCTGCTCTCTGTCCAAAAGTGGATGCAAAGGCCTGGGCCGGGTTACCATTCCTGGAGAACCGTGTGCCAACAGTTACCTGGTAAGTGGCATCCTCTGTGCCCTCAGGAGACAATGGTGCGCGTTCTCATAGGTCTGCGGGTGTAGATCCCTGGAGTGCTTGAGAGTTCAGATTCTGTCTTTCTCCTTAGAATCTGCATTCATGACTCAAGGTCAGTCTGTTCTTGGCCTTCCCATGGCCTGTTTAATATATAAAATATGGGTTAGTATTTGCAGCTTGACGGAGAAAGAGCTTATGTGGCCCAGAATATCCGTTCTTCTGGAAAATTACTAAACTGCACAAAATTATGTAAAGTTTCAAGCTTAAAATCTCAACACCGAAATCTTTAATGCTTAAAAGGATTCTCTTATAAACTACTTATCTCTGGAGATAGGTCTAGGGAGGAGGCAGTAAAATGAATGCAAAGGGAGGTTTTGAGCTCAAATATTAGAAACGAGTGAGTAAAGATTTGGGAACATAGGTGGTGTGTTTTGCAGGCACAAATGCAAGGTACCATCTCCTCCCATGACTAGAAAAATGATGTCGTTCATCTGTGTCTCAAGTGTCAGCTGCTGACTGTGTGGTTTCAGCAGGCTTTCGGATGACACCTGAATTCAGCGTTCCCATTTGTACGATGTGATATGGCTGCGCTTCCCAACTCACAAGGTTAAATCCAGCATGAAAACCACTTGTGACATTGTAACATTATATATAAAAGTCAAGTGATTTGATGACAACGAAATTCAGCGGTCACCTATAAGAAAAGATGAACTGAAGCATATTAAAATTTTTAAGAGTTTATTTAAACAAAAATTGATTCGAATCAGACAGAACCAAATCAGAAGTCGGTAGGAGCACTCCTCAGCTAAGAACCAGGGGAAGGACAGAGAGAAGGTACAGAAGCCAAGAAAGGAAATTATTTGATTGACTACAGCGTAAAGCCTAGGTGACTGTTTGTGATTAGATGTCCTTAGGTTTCAGTTTTTTATAACCTTGAGGCTCAGATTTTGATTTCCTTACGTAGGCTGTCTCTCAGCCCTGTGGCCTCCTTGTCTAATTAATTTAATGAAAGTTATGTATGATGCAGTGATGGAGAGAAACCAGGTTCTGCAAATTTGTGGACCAAAAGGTGCTTAATTAGGAAGGAATTCCCCCAGGATGACTGGTCTGTACTTTGAGAGGTAATGCAGATTACCCCAATTTTAAATGAGGAAAAGCAAAGTCATGCATTCTCCTCCTGGTTGCTGTTACACCCGCGTCTATTGAATAGCTGCTGATCAGCTCTTTGGGACATCACTGTTTTAGCTTCACTCCCAAGAGGCAGGAACCACGTAGGAGCCTCCCTCGTGAACCTTGATGAGGGTCCAAGACTATCAGTGGTTCTTCAGAGCTGCTGCTGACGTCTGGGTGGGGATCGCTTGGTCGTGAGAAACTGCTCTACCTAGAACTTTCTCAGCGCGATTACTGAAAGGCTGCAGAGGCATCTCATGGAAGCACCACTAGGCTTCTCAGGGGCTGGCACTGTGAATGGAATATTGTAGGGACCACGGCCGCTAGCATCTTTGCCGCAGCCGTCCCTCAGGCTTCTAGCTCCTTCTGGCCCTTTGTCCCTCCACAAGCTATGTCCTTCCCCTCCTTCTCAGTGACCCCCCCCTGCTCCGCTCGTGCATCTCTTCCCACACAGCCCCTTATGGCCGGCCTCAAATGAAGGCTGCCTCTGTGAACGAAGGTCAAACGTCTGTACTTGGAAACCCCCTAGAACAAGTTTGAAAAATGATGTACCACCTCACACATCTGTAAGTTGAGATGCAAAGCATTTCAGAATTTTTCATCACAAGTTTTTTTTTTTTAATTTTTTTACTTTTTATAAATTTATTATTTTATTCTATTTATTGGCTGCGCTTGGTCTTCGTTGCTGCGCAAGGGGCTTTCCCTAGTTGTTAACAAGCTGGGGCTACTCTTCATTGTGGTGCACGGGCTGCTCACTGCGGTGGCTTCTCTTGTTGCGGAGCACAGGCTCTAGGCACATGGGCTTCAATAGTTGCGGCACGTGGGCTCAACAATTGTGGCTCCCGGGCTCTAGAATGCAGGCTCTGTAGTTGTGGCCCCCGGACTTAGTTGCTCTGCGGCATATGGGATCTTCCCGGAGCAGGGCTGGAACCTGTATCCCCTGCATTGGCAGGTGGATTCTTAACCACTGCGCCACCAGGGAAGCCCCCACAAGTTTAAATAGATGCCAAGAATGCAACGTCCAGCACATTATCAACTTTGGCACTTTAATAAGCTCACCAGTGGACCCTAAGTACAGTTCCGCGGCCATCCGATTCACAGCAGCGTCCATTTTTGAAGCACATGAACGAGCTTTTTTCTCACAGACTATTTTTTAGAGCAGTTTTAGGTTCACAGTGTAGGGGAGTGGCGGGTTGGAGGGCAGAGGGGGGACCCTCTAAAGCGTGGGGCCAGGACAGGGGCCCCTTTTGCCCAGGCGGTCCTGCCTCTTTGGGGTGAAGTGAGTTAGGGTAGTAGAACCTCACTATCCTAATTAGAGCAGCTTTGTTGACGAAGCAGCTGAGTTTTTCTTAGTTTCTCAGTCTGGTTGGCGTTAGGAAAGTTCCTCTTCCCAGTGGACTATAATCACAGGGTGGTCTGCTTATCCTAAAGGAGTGCCAGATGTTCAGGTGAACAAATGAAACTCAGCTGTAACCCAAAGAGTTTTGTTTTCTCAGCTGTGCTGACATACAGCCCCCACTGTACAAAGGCTGGGGGGGGGCCCGAAACCAGAAGAGAGGCGTGAGGCCTGAGGTCTGTGTCTGGAGGGGGAGATGCACCCTGGTATTAACATAAGCTGTAGGAGCCCGAAGAATCTCTTTCAGAGAAGGTGTTGGGAAAACAAATTAATGTAAGCTGGCCTGCTTGCTGTATTGCTGTTCATTTCTTTTCTTTTCTTTTTTAAATTTTTATGTATTTTATTTCTTTTTGGCTCATTGGGTCTTCATTGCTGTGTGTGGGCTTCACATTACAGTGGCTTCTCTTGTTGCGGAGGACAGGCTCTAGGTGTGCAGGCTTCAGTCATTGTGGCACTTGGGCTCAGTAGTTGTGGCTCGCAGGCTCTAGAGCGCAGGCTCAGTCAGTAGTTGTGGCGCATGGGCTTAGTTGCTCCGCAGCATGTGGGATCTTCCCGGACCAGGGCTTGAAGCCATGTCCCCTACGGTGGCAGGTGGATTATCTTAACCACTGTGCCACCAGGGAAGTCCCTGTTCTTTTTAGTAACACTTTTATGTTTCTGACTTTAAAATTAATATCAATTTATTGGAAAAAAATTGAAAAGTAGAAGAAAGGAAAATTAAACCATCCATATTCCCGCACTCCCACAATCATCACTGTTGATCTTTCAGTCAATTTCCATCCTCTGTTCTGTTTCTTAACCGAAACTTGGTGGTGGTGGTGGTTTATTTGGTTGCACGAGTGAGGAGCAGAGAGAGAGCCACAGTGTCACGCTTCCCCTCATGTGTAGAAGGGTACCAGCCACTGCAGGAGAACATTACCTCAGGGCATCTCTCCTCCTTTCCAACCTCCCTGTCCTGCCGAGGTTCATCTCTGACCATGCGGTACTAGGCCCAGCTGGAAGGAAAGTCATACAGGCATCACATTTACGGCCCCCAGGAGGGGCTCCTACTTTAAAAGAAAGCCTGGTCTTGACTTGCCTGAGAGCCCCTGACCAGTCAGTATGGGCATGTGTATAGGTCAGGGTTGGAGGCGTGAACACAACCTCAGAATCCCAGTGGCTTCTAGCAGCAGGGATTTCCTCTCTTCGGGGCCTGCAGGTCATCAGGGCCTCTGTCCGTGGCTCCAGAATGTGTGTCAGATCTAGGGAGTTCCACGTGCCTCTTATTGTGCTCGGACCAGCAGCCACCTGGGACACGCTCTCCTCCTGGTGAAAGGCAAGCCTGCGGAGAGTGAATGGACACACACAGCACCGCCTCTCAGGTCCTCTGCTCAGATGGAGGCACTGTCCCTTCCACCCACATTCTGTTGGCCAAAGCAGGTCACGTGGCCGGGACCAACATAAGGGGGCGAGGAAATGAGCTCGGGCCATTCGGGGCTGGGGGCGGCGCGCTGCACAGCCCCTAGATGACAGGCATTGGTGAATTCTGACACAGGGTGGAGGAGGAGGATTGGGGGTGATGACCTGGTCTTCGTCGTGTGTACCCCAGCCCTAGCACCAGGTTGTTCACTGGTGCTCCAAAGATACCCAATGTATTTTTTAATTGACCTGTAGTTAATTTACCATTTTGTGTTAGTTTCAAGTGTACAGCAGAGCGATTCAGTTATACATATACAAATATTCTTTTTCAGGTTCTTTTCCATTATAGGTTTTTACAAAATATTGGGTATAGTTGCCTGTGCTATACAGTAGGTTCTTGTTGTTTACCTATTTTATATATAGTAATATGTGTGTGTTAATCCCAGACTCCTAATTTATCTCCCCCCTAATCCCCCACGACCCCTTTGTTAACCATAAGTTTGTTTTCTATGTCTGTGAATCTATTTCTGTTTCATAAATAAGTTCATTTGTGTCATTATTTTAGATGCCACAAAGAAGTGATACCATATGGTATTTGCCTTTGTCTGTCTTACTTCACTTAATATGGTAGTCTCTAGGTCCATCTATGTTGCTGCAAATGGCATTACTTCATTCTTTTTGTACATGAATAGTATAAACATATATCACATCTTCTTTATCCATTCATCTGTCGATGGACATTTATGTTGCTTCGAAGAGCCCCAATATTTATTTATTTACTTACTTATTTATTTTATCTTTATTGGACTATAATTGCTTTACAGTATTGTGTTAGTTTCTGCTGTACAACAAAGTGAATCAGCTATATGTATACATATATCCCTATATCCCCTCCCTCTTGAGCCTCCTTCCCAACCTCCCTATCCCACCCCTTTAGGTCTTCACAAAGCATCAAGCTGATCTCCCTATGCTCTGTAGTAGCTTCACACTAGCCATCTATTTACATTTGGTAGTGTGTATACATCAATGCTACTCTCTCACTACATCCCAGCTTCCCCTTCCCATCCTCCCCTCCAGCAACCTCAAGTCCGTTCTCTGTGGAAGAACCCCAATATTTAACTACCTCTGGGCCTTTGTACATTCTTTTCCTCCTGCCCCGAATTCTCTCTTTATTCCTTTTTCCCTATCTGAATATAAACATCTTTCAAGGAATAGTTCCAACTTTGACCTCCCCTAGAAAGTCTTCCTTGATCATCTCAGCCCACAGTGAGTTCTTCCTCTCTGAAAACCTATAGAACTTGGCTCCTTTTGCATTTATGCAGTATCTTATATAGCTCCCCATCTATAGGTATATAGCCATCTGCTTATATTTATCTTCTCAGTGTGATAGAAAGATTCCTAAGAACAGTGATATTTTATATGTAAAGGGTACTCACAAATATTTACTCATGGATTGAGAAGCGTTTGATTTACCCTTTATTACAAAAAAGGTGATATTAAAAATGTATTTGCTGTTTCTTTCCTCTCCAGCTACCCTCAAATCTTGCATTTTCAGAAGCTGTGAGAAAAAGGGGCGGGCTGTGGCTGAAAGTTTCATTTCCCAATTTAAAGTTCCCTTATTGTTCAGCTCAGATTGTGCCCAACAAATAAGTAACTTTTGAATTCTGCTGCTTGCTATAGAGCACTCCAAATTCTCACCCAAGAGCAATCAGTCCTTTCTGAGGACTGCGCTGCGTGATATCTAGCTTGGAGTTTCTTTGTGCCTTTTGCATTTTCATTAAAACAAAAGCGCAATATAGCACCATCACTTGGAAGGTGGGGAAAGGGCATTTCGAAGCTGAACAAGTGGGAGGGGTCTCAGAGAAGACACAGTACATCCAGACCCTTCACGACAACATAAAATGAGACCCTTTGTGTTTAGTTTCATGTTTAGAAAGGCTCTCCCTTTATCTGTCCTGCAGAGGGCGACACATGCCCTCCTTTCCCAAATGATGGTGAAACGCACATGCTCTGGAGTCTTCCCCAGGTTCTCTGTCCGTTCTTTCAGCTCATACAGGATCATATTTTTCCAGGGCCCTAAAGCAAGTGTGCTTGCTAGGAACACACTCTGCATTCACTCTCAGGACTAGGTCATCACTTTTTTTTTTTTTTTGTAAAATACACATAACATAGAATTTACCATTTTAATCACTTTTAAGTGTACAGTTCAGTGGTATTAAGTCCATCCACACTGTCATCCTGGGTTCTCTCCTGTGGTATTTAGAGAATTTTAACGCTGAGAAAAATTATGAAAAACTTGAAGCTCTGGCACTGATTGTCCTCGGGCAAATCCCACTTAATCCTTCTGTTTCCTTATCTGTGAAATAGCAATTGGGATGAAATGAAAAGTGTACCTGTAAGGCCTCTGCATGGAGTTCTGGCAGGTGGTACCCACCATCCGCAAGCCAAACACGTAAAATTAGAATCGTTTCCAAATCCTATAATCACACAAATTCACATCACGCTGTCCTTTCAAGTAACACATAAAAGTTTAAGTCTTTTTAAAAACATATTAAAAGATAATCCAATAAGGATTATGGAAGGAGTTGTGCTTGACCTGTTTCCTCTAGTTAAGTTAGCAAGTTGCCAGTTATGCATCCTATTTCTAGATCTCCTAATTCTGCAGATTTTATTTGCCTGCAGTTTGCTTCCTCTCTGTCCTGTACACTCTGTTCTCAAACTCCAGTGTAAGTAAAAATCATCCAGGAAGTGGGCCAGAATGCAGATTCCCAGGCCCCCCGCCCCAAGATTCCAGTTCCGTAGGTTGGGGGCCCAGGAACATGCATTGTGTGCAGCACCAAGGTGGTGTGGGGATCACACTTGGGGAAACGCTCCCATCGTGTAAATAAACATGAGTCTAGACTCAGGAGAGTCCTTAATTTAGTCACTACGCTCCATGAGTAGATGTTCTAGTTTTAATACATTTTTTCAGGCATTGTTTTTTTACAAACTCTGCGTTTCCACATGCAAGTCCTAAATGCTTTAACTGTGGCGGTGGTCACGCCTGCACAATCCACCAACAGATGTTCCAAAGAGATAATCTTGGGAGAGGGCGAGAGCCCTGCCTCGCTGAGTCAGGAGCTGCCGGAATTAGAGTAGGTTTAGTCTCTCTCCCCTTGAACGTCACTGACCTTCAGTTTCAGAGGACGTGTGGTGTGGTGGTGAGAAGCCACACATCAGACACACTCAGCCCTGGCGTTCGTTCGGGCTGCAGCGCCCTGGCTGTTTCACCCTGCTGCGCCTCGGCTTCCTGACCTGTAAAGTGGGGGCCTGTCCCTTACCTCACAGCCTTGCTGGTAGCACTGGGGGTGAGGTGTGCAAAGAGCCTGGTTGAGGATGTGACACGTAATAGGTGCTGCCCCCAGACTGTGAGTGCTTCTAAATGGTGGTCTTCCTTCCCTTTGCTAAGCGGGAAGCCTTTCTGCTTCTCTCTGTCCTTAGCAGTTGTCAAGCAGCAAACCCTGTGTGATGATTGACCCACAATCATGCAGTTTTTAAAACTCAAAATTAGTTGCCAAGGCTTATTAAAAACCCAGACTTCACACTTCTCTGGAGAAGCCAGAATCGCTAGTCCTCAGGGCCTTGGGATCCTACGTGGTGCAGAGGCCTGGGACGTGGGACGCAGGCTCCACCATCCTCCAGTTCTGGGCTCTTCCAAGGGCACTGGGGTCTTCCAGATTCCAGCATTTCGTGTTCTAGACCATGGAACTTAACAACTAAATGACGCTGTATCCTTTGCTAGTGTTTTCTCTCTTTGGCTTGTTTCCTCATTGGCTGTGCGCTCTGGGAGGAAGGGAAGGCATTACTTCCAGCCAGTGGGGCAGTGGTCAGTGCTTGGCAAGCCCCTCCTTAAGCACTTGGCTGGCAGGTCCCCCGTTTACTGCCTCCAGGTGTGTCTCCGCTCTCCAGCAAGACCGCAAGTTCCGTGCAGTGGCCACCATGGTAGTGAACACTTAATGATCTGACCTCTTACTATTTTTTTTTAGAATTTTTACTTGGATAACAAAGGAAAAAAAGAAAGCAAGGAAACAAATGAGAAAATGAATGCGAAGAACAAGGAGTCCTTGCTCGAGGTAAGTTTAATTTTGCAGGTAGAAGAAAAGAGACGGATGTTAACTGTATCTCTTTTTAAATTATTTGCTTCTCAGAACAATGGGCAATTCTGAGACACACTGAAATTTCAACTTAGGGTTTTAAAATCAAATTATTATTAAATTATAGCTTTGTAGGCAATTCAACTGGTTCTTGGAGTCAGCTCTTAAGAAGTTTTGCTTTAGACAATATATTTTACTCTTCGTGAAGCTGGGTTGGTAATTCTTGACTAAAAGACATGAATCCACATAGAACTCATCTCTGACATTCCATATATTTCATTACTTCAGGGCTCCACAGGAGTCAGGCGTGACTTCTTTGCAGTGAATCCTGAGATGCCCTTCCAGCAGCCAGGTGTGGGAGGAAGTATGAGATTGCAGTTAGAGATCTGATCCGAGTATGGCACTGCCTGTTGGTGTTCACGTGTTGTTGGGCGCGTGCAAGAACCTTGCTTTACCCTGTTTCGTATTGAATTATTACAAAGATTGAGGGAGGCAGTAGAAGCACAGTGTGTACAGTACCTGTGTCTGTGATGATCACTACAGGGCTGTGTTCCAGAAGTTCATTTGATGGTTGATTTTTTGAAATTTCTAATAAGTTTGCACATAGCAACTTTGCTAAAAATCACAGCCCTGTTCCCCGCCCCTAATGCAGATGCGGGCCAGATCTCAGGCCACAAACGGGTGTGGGAGCCCCAGACAGATTTTCGTTGTCCCCGACAGGATGTTGACCGTTTCTTGAGTTAGTAGATTTGGGGCTTCTCTTGAAAACTCAGAAGACCTGGTGATACCTGGGTCCACGTTCCCAGCTGGAGCCAACTCACTGATGCTGAAGGGCACCCTCTCCCAGGCCCCAAGGTCTGCCCAGGCCCCTGCACAGGGTTCCAGCCCCACCAGCCTCTCCCGGCCTGTTCCCGATGGAGCAGGCACCATGACCTTGCTGCCCCTCGCTCCCAAGGTCCTGGAGACATGCTACAGGTTCTGGTTCCTGGGACTAAGAGCACAGTGGGTGTTTCCCAAGGAGGCCAACGGTGGCAGTGGGGACATTCTTTCTGCATTTATCAAATTCCAGGTTGAGATGAGGAAAATAAAGCACCAGGCATCCCCAGCAGCAAGGAGATTCAGGTTCTGAGCATCCCCAGCAGCGATGGACATGGACAGACATGGAAGAGGAGGGAGCCGTTTCCTGATACAGCCCTTGGCTGTTAATCAGTGCTTATTGCATCAGCAGCTGTTTGTAAATCAGGGACTCGTTATGGCTCCATTTATACAATTGCCTGAATAGTTCTTATTATAAGACTTCAGCAGTTTTTCAAAAGCCGGATGTGAAAGAAAATGCAAAGCATGTTATGCTGTGAAAAATCAGCATTATCCTGCTTTCGAATTTGGACCCCACATCTGCTTGAAGTTAAGAGATTATTGACAACTGATACCAGCGAAATTGGGGGGGGAAATAGAAACAAAGATATCTCCCAGTTCCACTACATATAATTTTACTTGAAGGATGTGAAATTAAAAGTTATTCTGCTTTTATGAGACTGAATGAAAAGAGGTTGAGAGTTATAAAACACAAAGCCAAAAATAAGTTTGAGTGTTTGAACCGAAAGATAGAATAATATGCAATTTTATTGCACTGCTTTTTAAAAGAAATGTATTAAGAATTTATAATTCTGTGCATGTTTTGATTTTTGGACATCTACACCTAGAAAATGTACTTTGTCACTATCTTTCTCTGATACTACAGTATTAATATTGCCTTCTTCATTTTTTGAGAAGAAACTACCCCCCCAAAAAAGGAAATCTTGCCATTTTTGACAACATGGATAGACCTTGAGGGCTAAGTGAAATAAGTCAGACAGAGAAAGAGAAATACTGTGTGATCTAATCTGTGTGTGGAAGCAAAAAAGAAAAAAACTTGAAACCATAGATACACAGAATAGATTTGGTGCCAGAGGTGGGGGTGGGGGTACATGCAGTGGCTAAAGGGGGTCAAGAGGTACCACCTTCCAGTTATAAAATAAATAAGTCCTGGGGATGTAGTGCACAGCATGGTGACTACAGCTAACAATGCTGTGTTATATATTTGAAAGTTGCTAAGAGAGTAGATCTTAAAAGTTCCCATCACAAGAAAAAAAAATGTGTAACTGCATGGGGTGATACATGTTAACTACACATGTTGTGGTGATCATTTCACAATATATACATACATCAAATCATTAGGTCGTATACCTAAAGCTAATACAATATTCTATGTCAGTTACATCTCAATTTAAAAGCAAATTATGCCAAAAATAAAATATTAGTGTACAAATATTCTATGTATAAAATTAATTATATATTATAATTTTTCTATTTACTATCAGTGAAATAGTAATTTTTTCACTTACGGGTAAAGGAAAACGTTTTCTATTTATCAGCTTACAGTAACAGAAATCAACTTTATGTAATGCTTACTATTACAACATACCAAGATTGTACTCGCAGCCTTCCTTACGAAGTTGGGGCTCTCATTACTCTGATTTTGCAAGTAAAGGCACTGAGGTTGTGTCACTTGCTCAGGGTCCCTGAGCTGAGTGATCAGGTCTAACTCAAGAGCTGAGACTCAGCCATCATGTTCTTCCTCTCTTTCAGCAAATGGTAAGCAGTGTCAGTGTACGCATTCAGTTGGAGCTGTAGACAAAATGATCTTTAGCTTGAAGGCTCGTTTGCCACAGTTTGCTTAAATGTGACAAAAATATGTGTTTTATCTTGCATGGGTTTTATCTCATCGGAATCTCAATTTCAGGAGAGTTTCTGCGGAACATCCATCATTGTGCCAGAAATAGAGGGAGCTCTTTATTTGAAAGAAGATGGGAAGAAATCCTGGAAAAGGCGCTATTTTCTTTTACGAGCTTCTGGAATTTATTATGTCCCCAAAGGGAAGACCAAGGTCAGAAAGAAAAAAAAAATACACTTTTGCAAAAAAGGCATTTCATGAAATTGAAACTAAAGAAATCCTCAAGTAGTCATTTAAATACACTCTTTTGTTGCAAGATTCATGTCACTACCGTGTTTATACAGATAACATATCCTATTTGTACAAAATTACAGAAATTCTTCTGAACCTTTCCACTGCTCTCTCTTGAAGGTGAAGAATTCTATCTACTTTAAAGTCAAGTTTCAGCAATTATGGCTGAAGCACTCTTCTGGAGATTAATTTGTTTCTTTACATATCGATTTTAGAGGACTTTCCCCCCCTTTTTACTCTGTTGTTCTGTAGTCATTATAGTAAAACTTCTTTTATCTAGAATCATAGAGGTATTAGAAGTCTTGATAGATTTTCATTTCGATTTTAGCCTTTGTAACTTGAATATTTAAATTGTTCTCTGAAGTATGCTATATGCATTTCCCTGCCTAATTTAGCAGAGTATCTTAGCTATCATTTCACTTGTACTTGGTGATTTGGGATTATTGCCTCAAATCTACAAGCACATAGTAAATTTGACGTCTTTGAAATGTACTTTTAACTCTCATTCTGACTCTTAGCTTTTTCTATGACCTATCGTAGAGGATGGCCTTTCCATCTTTTGCTCACCTTTGAAAAGCTGTAGGCTGTCTCTCTTTCTATATCTGGAGTAAGCCAAAGCATTTTGCCCTCACTGCTGCATCCAGGGCATCACCCAATGGCATGGTTTCAAATTCCAGGCAGCTTCCAATAAGGCTTGACTCACAGTCCTTTGCAGGTGAAGTCTTGGTGGCTATCTGGGGCTGTTCCCACTAGTTAGAAGACTGTTATCTCTGTGGAATGCAGGAGAGATTATGGGAAACTCTTGGTCCAGAGCAGCTGCCGCTCCTCTTTTGTCTCAGTCTTAGAACTCATACTTTCCAATCTGAGCTATCGTCATTCCAGCCCCACACACTGGGGACATAACAGTTGACCCATGAAAATCATTTGTTTTATTTTAGAAATGTTATGTCTTTGGCATTTACATATAAATAAGACATATAAATAAGCCTATCACAAACAAGACACTTAGTGACAAAAATTAGAAGTGTTCACATTGGAATTGGACAGGGGTCCTTTCTGTCTCTGCCCCCATTAACACTGGCATGGAGGAATTAGCCAGGAAGTCAAGAAAAAGAATAACAAGTACAATTATTGGAAAAGAAGAGGCAAAACTCTCTTTATTCACGGTTGACATGATTGTCCACCAGACCACATAAGACACTCAACTGAAAAACATAATAATTTGGTCCCAGTGGATCAAACACATTTACCAAATAAGAAATTGTTTTCCTTTATACAAAAAATATGCAAATTAAATATAATGCAAAAGGTTCCATGCATTGAAAGAACGAAAAAAAAAAATACACAATACCTAACAATGAACAAGAAAGGTTCAAGATTTTATATGGCACAAAATAGAAAATTTAATAAAGAAAATGAGTTAGAACTGAATAAATAGAAATGTACAACGTTGCTAGATGAAAAAATATTAATTCTCCCCCAATTGTTCTATATATTCAGTTCCAAGAAAAAAATTTCAATGGTTCAAAACCTGATTCTAAAATTCATCAGAAAGAGAAACTGTTCCAAAATGGACACACACAAAAATTATAAAGAACATTAGGGTAGAACCCCACCTCCCAGATATTGAAACATTAGACCAAAACAGTACAGGAAGAGAAAACAGATAAACAGAGAGCCATCTAATAGAAGAGAAATTCAAGTGGGCATTTTATAGCAGTGGGGAAAGAATGTGGTACTCAATAAATAGCATTGAAATAGTTGTATATCCATTTGGAAAAAAATAGCTTCCTGCCTCATACCATGTTCTAATTTAATCTTTGATTAAATATATTTGGAAAAAATTACAGAATATTAGGAGAAAATATGTCAGTATTCTCATAATTTGGCAGTGGGGGAGCCTTCTTAAACAAGACAAAAAATTCAAAATTATAACAGAAAATTGACAGATTTGACTGTATAAATTGACGGATTTGTTATGTTTTATGTCTTTATGGCCAGAGATACCAAACAAGAATTTAAAGACTAGCTCTAGCATCAGAGAGTACATTTGCAGCGTGTATAACCAAGTATGAATATCTATGAAACATAAAGACTTCAACAACTCATTAAGAAAAAGATGAAGATACAGAAAAACTGCAAAGGTTATTAAATGAGAATTCACAGAAAAAGAAATATCAATAGCCAGTAAATAATTAAAAAATTGCTCTGTCTTACTAGTAATCAGGAAAATGTAAATGAAATAAGTGAAATTTTTCCTCTTGTGAGGTGGATAAAATTAACAATATTGATAATATGCAAATTTCTCCAGGAGTGGGTAAGAAAAATGGGTACTCTTATGCCCGGAAGGTTGCAGTGTAAGCTGGTACAGCCAAATCAGGGAACGGTTTAGCAAGATCTGTGCAAATATATAAGGGAATACCCCTTTCAAGCCTGGCTCTGTGTTTGGCGATCTACCCCACAGAAACATTTGCTCATGTACTCAGTATATTTTGTAATAGCAAAATATTGAAATAA
This sequence comes from Hippopotamus amphibius kiboko, assembly GCF_030028045.1. Taxonomy (NCBI): domain Eukaryota; kingdom Metazoa; phylum Chordata; class Mammalia; order Artiodactyla; family Hippopotamidae; genus Hippopotamus; species Hippopotamus amphibius. Next base: position 117,717,831 of record NC_080189.1, on the reverse strand, counting down.
CCTCTAGTCATCTATAGTAGGACAGTGTGGAAAAAATAGTTACGTCTATACAGTGTAATGTTACACAGCTATACAATGAATGTAATGTATCCTTTCATACATCCTGACATAGAAAGACCCCAAGGCATAATGTTAAGAAAAAGGACAAAGTCATGGAAAAATATTTTGAGTAAAATCTCGTTTATATTTTAAAAATTGTACATGTATATGTAGCTATGTAGGTATGTCTGCACATACATAGGTATATAAATGTATCCCCCAAAACATTTGAAAGAGTGTCTTCTCTGGAGAAGAGGATGAAATTAGAAAAAAGAGTGATGAAGATTTTCGTTTTACTATATATAACATAATTTATTTTAAAAATTATTATGAATATGTTTTATTTTTCTAATTATAAAAACTAAAACTTTGAAAATCCAGACGAAAATATCTTACAAGAAAAAAATGTATTACCATATAAAAAGGAATAATCGTGCATTGAGATGTAGCACTTCTACCTTTTATTTTTGATTCACTAACTCGGTAGAGAATTACAGAATGGGGGGGGGAGGTAATAGAACGAATTTGTAATTGAAGTGTAACCAAATATGTAGATTAGAGATTGCGGTCTTCACAATGTATATTGTGTAGAGGAGAGGGTTCTGTTTCCATAGCAACACCCCCAGCCCTAAAGAGAAGGCATGAAAAGAATCTTTTCTCTTCAGGAAGAAGTGCATGAAGTCTGTGCTAATTTTCTGAGCGTCAAATTTACCTCTCATCATTCATCCTGAAGGGGACTTTTTTCTAAATGCTCAATCATGAAATCCATCACTGACTTAGAATGGTAAAAGCCAAAATGAAATATCTGATGAGGTGTTCGGTCACCTTGTCTGGACCACATCAGTAATGATGTCTCAAAGTCAGCCAGTCATCTCTGGGAGTCCACCTGCAGGTGCTAGCAGAGCAGTGGCATCTTCCACTCCTCTTGTGGCCGAAATTCTGTATTTTCCTACTAAAATGTAAGCCTTCATTGTGCCATGAAGAACAACCTTGGGAAGATATTACCTGTCAACTAGTTTGAGGTTATTTTTTCTTTTCTTTCAGACATCTCGAGATCTGGCATGTTTTATACAGTTTGAAAATGTCAACATTTACTATGGGATTCAGTATAAAATGAAATACAAAGCACCCACTGACTACTGCTTTGTTTTAAAGGTAGGTTTAAGAAGTCCTTACTTTATCTATAAGCAATTTAAATTAATATTTCCTTTTAAGAAAAAAAAATGTTAAATGTTATGTAACTACAAGTATAACATAATAAGCTTTTTATTGTAAACCAAAATAGGAAAGGGGGAAGCATTTCTACCCATTCAGATCATTTCCCCCAAAACCTGTTATCTGAGTCTAAAACTTTCCAGTCAGTCTGTCTGGATTTCTTCATCACTTTATGAAAAACAAAGCTCTATATTTTGAACAAATTTTAGTTACGGTTTTATTGACAAAACGATCAATTTTTCAGTGCTTTTCTTTTCAGGCTCTTATTCCATTGTAAGACATTTTTAGAAATGCGGAAGTTGATAAGATTTTCTAGAAAAATATAGAAGAAACAAAAAAATAGGAAAATATATCTTTTTCTAAAAACAGTGTTAGTGGGTCCTGAAACTTTTTAAGGTGCATATTATCAAAAGGCAGTATGTACACTCAGGTGTCTGGGAAGGTTGACATTAGCGCCATATTTTGGAAGATTGGACAGAAGTAACTTTTATCTGCCAGATGTAACAACTGACTCCTAGAAATGGATTCAAGGAATTTATGCAGCTGTTCTGGCCATGCCATTGCCTCCAACACCACGAACGGCTTTCCCTTCACAGCCTCACACCAGAGAGCGCGGACTATCCCATTCCCTTTGGCCCGGGTGCAAGGCTGTGTGCAGAATTGTTTTCCTTTCCTCCAGATGTGCTTTATTTTGTACTGTCTTTTTATTGAAGTATAGTTGCTGTGCAATGTTATATAAGTGACAGGTGTACAGTATAGCGATTCACAATGTTTAAAGGTTACACTCCATTTACAGTTATTATAAAATGTTGGCTCTATTCCCCGTGTTGTACAGTACATCCTTGTAGCGTAGTTTACACCTGATGGTTTGTACCTCTTATGCCAATATTGCCCCTCCCAGAAGTCCCCCAGAATTTCTCCTTTCTGAGAGCCAGGCTTCCTCCGTCTGCATCTGGGGTGGAAGTCTGTGGAGCAGGTGTTAACGAGACCAGGTTCCCGGTGAGGTTCCTTTGTATGTCGGTCACCCCCCCCGCCCCGGGAGACCCCCACGGCATGTTTCTGGAAACGTCCCCATCTGGACTCCATGTGTGCACACGTCCTCCTGGCAGAGCTGTCCCCTCTCCCGAGGAAGTGGATCATTCTACCCATCGTTTTCACAAATGAAGGACAACACGGACATTTATGTTCGCAGCAGACGTATTCTCTGTCAAGGACCCCGTCACTGGAGATGGTCGCGAACCTACGCCATCGTTCCAGAGGCGCCCACGCTCGTGTGCCCTTGTCACACCCCTGTTACTGCAGGAGTTGGGTACCGGCTCGACCCACCCATCCCCCAAACCCGGATGGAGCGCAGGCGGCCTGGGCATCCCCTCCTACTGCTCCCATTGGTCTTTTAAAAGTGCAGCAGTTGAAAGGAGATGCCTTTTGTTTTCTTTTTTAATTAAACTGTATTTTGAGGATTGTACATTCATACGCAACTGTAAGAAATACCACAGAGATCCCAGGTGTCACTTACCCCCCTTCTTCCAATAGTAACATCTGGCAAAACCGTGGTACCATGTCATAACCAGGATGTTGACATTGGTCCAGCCAAGATCCAGGGCATTCCCGTCGCCACAAGGCACCCTCCTTTATAACCACATCCACTTCCCTCCTGTTCCCATGCCCTTCTTACCTAACCCCCTGGCCACCACTAAGCTGTTCTCATTTCTCTGCCTTTGTCTGAAAATGAGTTTTCTTAATGAAGGAAAGAACAAAAAGAACACGAGACATGTTGCACATGTAATGCAATGATTTAAGCACTTTCCATATATTAACTCGCTTAATCCCTTTATCGGCCTTATGAGGTGAGAGCCACAAGTCTCCGTGGATTGTGGATGTGAAACCTGAGCACAGAGACTCCCGGCCAGCAAGTGGCTGAGCCAGGATGAGCAGCTGGAGGGGGGTGGGGGTGGGGGGAGCCCAGGGGCCCTGCTCTCAGACACCGTTTGCTAGGATACAGAATCTCTTCTCTGCCTCCCCCAGCCCCAGCCCCAGCCCCAGCCACCTTGAACCGTGTCTTCGTTGTGTTTCTCGCTGCCCCCATGGCCCTTGTTTGCAGTCCTGAGACCCTGAGAAATTATCCAAACGGAGGGCCTCCTTCACCCACTGACGTCCCCGCTGTACTGCACCTCTTCCCACACCTGATAGGTAGGGAGAAGGTTCTGGAGAGAGGTTCTGAAATTCTGGTCAATAAACTGGCTGAGTCAGAGTCAGGAGAGGCTGGTTAGACATACAGGCTCCGGGGCCCTGACCCACCGAATCAAAACATTTAAGGATGGGGCCCAGGAGTCTTCGTTTTTCCTAAGCACAGTCAAGTTTTGCACTCAGAGGATTAGAATGTGTTCTAACTCTAAACATCAACAGTCAGGGCTTATCAGCTGGTGATGAAATACTCTTCAGAGCGGACAAATAGAATGAGAGTTCTCAGAAGAGGGCAGGGGCCGAACCCCATGGCCCAGGTCCAGAGGCCGGAGCAGAGACTTGCAGGAAGGGAAAGAAGAGATCTCAGACCTCGAGGTTCCCAGGCTGGGACCTGAGACCCCGTGAGCAGGGTGGGAACGGGGTTTCTGGTGCTGACTCACCGGCTTGGAACTAGGTCCCAGAATCATGGGTTGAACTGTCTGACCCAGGACACAGGTCACCCCGGGCTGCGCTGAGAGTGGCGGTGGTGAGACCCAGGGCAGGGCCTCCCCGACGGGGGCAGGGCTCCAAGGTGGAGAAAAAAGGAGGCCTGATGATCCAAGAACAAACGGGGGTCAGGACACACAGCCCAAGGGGAACGTGCATTTCCCCTTTCTCAGCCTGATGGTTGGTTCTGCTCGCACGCCAGTTTCCTTAGGGGAAATCACCCGCTCATTCTGCGTTTACGCGTGCTTCTGAGTTCCTTCCCAAAATATTAGGAAGTTTTATTCACTTGCTGAGTAGAAGGGTCTGTCCTCCTTTGGAGAACCTAACTTGTTTATGAATATTTCGGTCACTTATTTCCCTTTCTGTCCACTATGGAGGGGAAAAAAACCTCTTGATATGCAAAAAATATTTCATGAGAGTGAGCAGATGGACAGAATTCAAAGAATATGCACATACCCTGCAAAAGGAGCTGGGGATTCTGGAGAAGCATGTTAAGAGATTGTGTGATTCCACAGACATGCACGGCCTGAGAAGTCCAGGCCGGGAGTTTCTTACTCAGGATGAACTCACGGGTTATGACTGTCTGGGGCGGGGGGTGTGATGGTGGGAAGATGGGAATTTGAGTCCTGGCCTTCTCACCTGGCACATTGTTGAGACTCTCTAAGCTTCACTGCTCTCTGCTACAAAGAGGAAATAAGAACACTTCCTGGGGACATCCCTGGCGGTCCAGTGGTTAAGACTGCATGCTTCCACTGCAGGGGGCATGGGTTCAATCCGTGGTCAGGGAACTGAGATCCCACATGCAGCATGGTGTGGCCAAAAAGATCAATAAATAAAATTTAAAAAAAAAGAACACTTCCTGAGCAGATTAAACAGTATATGCCCGTAAGACTGCTAGTGCAATGTCGAGAGACATAGCCAGCCAACAAGAACTGGAAGGCATTCTTACTGTGCTCTAGTACCAATTAAATATTTCTATTGACCAGTCGTTCTCAAACTTCAGAGTGCATGGGACTTACCGGGAGACCTGTTAAAACACAGACGAAGAGTTTCCGATTCTGTGGGTCTGGGATCAGGCCCAGGAATTTGCACTTCCACCATGTTCCCAGGTGATGTGGATGGCCCAGGGGCCACACTCTGAGAAAGCAGTAGAGACATCACTTGTCCTTTAAGAGGTTGAGCGATAATCGGGCGGTAACTTTGTATGGGGACAGATGGTTACTGGACTTACCATGGTGGTCATTTCATAGTGTAGGCAAGTGTCACATCACTAGGTAGTACACCTGAAACTAACATAATATTGTACATCAACTATATTTTGATTTTTAAAAATTAATAAGTAAATTAAAAAAATTTTAAGAGGCTGTCCCTACTCACAAAAACGATGTCAAAGGCTGTCCGTACTCACAAGAAAGGACTTGGTACCCCAGAATCATTTCTTGTTATGGTTCTGCCACTCCCTTTGACCTTGGATAAATGGCTTAACCTCTCTACGATCCCTCTGAACAGCAGTCTGCAGTTGTCCTGACCTTTGTGTGCTGCACGGCACGTCCTGCAGGAGCTTCTCTTCTCCTATGGTCAGGAGCAGCCAAACCAATGGCGGAAGAGTCTGGCCAGTGGCGTGGAGCCAGCATTTTCCCTTAAACCTCTTTGCAAATATTTTTTCAGCGAAAAGCTCAAGGAAGTAAACCCCTTGGCACGGTCCTAAGACATGACAGAAGGATAAGCACAGGGACTTGCTATGTGATGTCCTGGGAGCCTAGAGGATTCCTGCCTTGACGAGGGAGCCAGAAAGAGCTCGTCTTAAAATCATAAAATCTGAGGATCGCAAGGGACCTTCTAGGTCATCGGATGCTTAATTCTCCTGTGTACAGTCCTAGTACACGTGTGATGTAAGGAAGCTGGTGAGACGCACCCCACGAATGTCGGAGAGGATGAACCAAAGTCTGCGTATCGACCTCTTCATCACAGAAGGAGCCATGGTTAGAACTCAAGAGTTCTTGCCTCTGTTTTGTGCTCAACAGCCATGTGTTTAAAGGAAGGACCACGTTTTACTCTGTTTGGATGAAGAACGTATTTAAGAAATTGTTGATTGTGCTGTTTAAGTGTATCCCTCCACCCAAACAGTTGCTTTCGTTGCAAGTACAATACAATTTCAGTCTGCTCCTGGGAACCTGGCTTTCCCATGACAGGACATGCACCAAAAACAAACCAAAGACATCTTAGTACACCCAGCCCAAGGTAACAACATCAGCTTCTTAAATTCCTCCAGAAAACAAACAAACAAGCAGCTATTTTCTAAGAAGAACTATGAACATGAAATTGCTGGAGAGACCCACGTTTTGCCCTCTTACAGGAGAGTCAGAACAGGACCGCGAATGGAAGTTAGGGAGCTGTTTCTGGTGCTGAAAGACAAGGATGTTCTGTGTGACCTGGGACCCCTGACTCTCCTTCCCCTTTGTGCCCGTCTGTCACTGTTCTCTTTGATCAGGAGCTCCTGGAAGCCTGGGTGACCCATGGTGCAGCACCTAGCTCATTGCACTTAAGGTTAGACAGACATAGTCCTTCTCTGGACCATTCATCTGGAGGCCAGAATGGTCCATTTGGGTAAGAAGTGACAAAAGATAGGGCAAAATCCTGAATTCCTGGTAGCAGAAATAACCCTAGGACTAACGGTGAGTCCAAAAGCATTAATTCCTTGACATAAGAATTACATCAGGGGACTTCTCTGGTGGCACCGTGGTTAAGAATCCACCTGCCAACGCAGGGCACATGGCTTCGAGCCCTGGTCCAGGAGGATCCCACATGCCACGGAGCAACGAAGCCCATGCACCACAACGACTGAGCCTGTGCTCTAGAGCCCGTGAGCCACAACTAGTGAGCCCATGTGCCTAGAGCCTGTGCTCCACAACAAGAGAAGCCACTACAATGAGGAGCCCACGCAATACAATGAAGAGTAGCCCCTGCTTGCATCAACTAGAGAAAGCCCATGTGCACCAATGAAGACCCAACGCAGCCAATAAAATAAATAAATATTTTAAAAATGGGATCATTTTATAAAAAAAAAAATCACATCAGGTAAGTTCTTTATCTGATAAATGGAGAAACGATTTGGATTTCTTGTAGGGCTAGAAACATGAGAGATGTGAAGGCTTTCAGATATTCAGAAAGCAGGAATGAAAATGATTATTGATAATATAGTAAAACGTACTTGTGGTAAATCATGTCACTACTTTCTTAAATTCTTTCCAAATTTAGCCTCTATGAAAAAGCACCCCACTTCCTAATCCTAAAATTGCTACCAGTAATTTTGGCCACCATCTCAGGAAATCTCATAAACGGTGAGAATTTTTGAAATGTTTTTGAAAAGTGTTAATAAGTGAAGCGTTTATCAATGGTCTTCGAAATGACTTTTTTCTAGCATCCCCAAATTCAGAAGGAGTCCCAGTATATCAAGTATCTCTGCTGTGATGACGCAAGAATGCTAAACCAGTGGGTCACAGGAATCAGGATCGCCAAGGTGAGAGAGCGTTTGGACTCACCCTGTCTTGAATTTGCTAACTGGCCTTGTGACCTGGGTCCAGTCTTTGTGCTCCCGGGAGACAGCTGATCCCTTCTTACTGAGTCAATGTCATGAATGGATCAATGCCACAGATATTACCTCATTTATTTGCCCATTGGTTTTTTTAAGTAAATGAGAGTGGTCGACACGTTGACCTCTCCCATGACCTGAGAGTCAGGGGTTTGCTTTCACATGAGACATCTCAGATATTGATTTATGGAGAGCTTTGCAAGTGTGGTGTGTAATTAAGAAACACGAGATACAATCTGCAGTAGAATTACAGAAAGACGTACGTCATCACGATGCATAGCTACAGCCCTCCTCTCATGGGGAAGTAAGAGTGTTACCTGACTGTGCTAGTCTGGAAACCTGTTTCAATATATGAAAACATGATTTGTGGATTAATTGAAATGCATCTACTCAAAAAAAAGTCTCAGGAAAGAAGTAAAAAGAGTAGTGATGAAGTCCTTTTTCCCCCTGAATTTGCAGGTGGCAGCTGAGTGCAGCATTTGGGATTACTCTGTTGCTTCTCTTGTGTTCTCTCCGCAGTATGGAAAGACCCTCTATGACAACTATCAGCGGGCCATGGCCAGGGCAGGCCTTGCCTCTCGGTGGACAAGCCTGGGCACTGTCAGCGCGGCCCCAGCGGCCCCGCCTCCCACAGGTACCACGCAGGGGGGAGCTGCTGACACCTGTCCAAAGCCCAGAGCTCCTGTTCAAGCTTATCTGACATAGTGGATAGAAGCAGAGCTTTGTAGACACTGTACCGAGTACATTTCCCTCCTGATGGTGACATTTAAGATCCACCCCCCCACACACACACACATACCCCCTGTATCTATTTCTTTATAAGTGACTTTTAGCAAAGCTGCGACCCTTTTTGCATGATATGCTTGTGGACAAGATGGTGATGACCCGCTTAGGATGAGCGTGTAGGGAGCTGTGTCTCATCAGAGTGTAGGTGTGATGTTTGTCCGAGGCTCCACGCGTGCCCAGCAGGCTGGCCACGCCGACGGTGAGATCATCCCTTGGTGTTTTGCCTCAATAACATCATGGCTGGAGCCCTGTGCTCCGTCCTGCACATCACATTTTAATGGTAATGTAACAGCTACGGGTTTCTATTTTTAAGAAGGAGGGCAAGACATTGAGGGACGGAGTGGGTGCTACACACTGCTTTATATATACTGTACATTATTTCTGGTCCTTACAACAACCCGGCAGGGTGTACATTATTACCTCACTCCACAGTTGAGGACACTGAAGCTGGGAGAAGCTAGTGTCTGGTATCGTCTCAGTGGTTGAGCTGTAATGCAAACACATTGTCTTTATGATACCTAATGGTTGAAAGAACTTGAACCATTTGTGGGCAGTGATTTAATCAATTGTGCCTCTTAATGAAACCCCAATAAAAACTCTAGACACTGAGACTTAGGGGGGCTTCCTGGTTGGTGAACAAGTAAAGGAATTAGGTGGGTGATGTGCTCTGACCCCAAAAAGAAAGGGGTCCGTGTCCAGGACCCACCCAGACCTTGCCCTGTGGGTGTCCTTTATAATAAAACTGTAACCAGTGAGTATAGAGCTTTCCTGAATTCTGAGGGGGGTCATGGGAACCTCTCAGTTTATAAAGGGCTGGTCAGACGTGGTAGGTGGCTGGCACTGAAGTGATGGCACCTTGTGAACGTGGCACCTGAAACCTGTGGAGTCTGGTGCCAACTCTGGGAGGTGTCAGAACTGAATTACGGTCCACCCACTTGGGTGGCAACAGAGCCCACATCTCGCCAGGACCTTAGCTCTACCAGTTATGTGTGTGTCAGGGGTCGTTGGGGATTTGGGGGATGCTGTGAGATGCTTTATGGTAGGGCACCACTGAGCCCACATCCAGGCATAGGCATCCCTCCTGTGACGTTCCCAGGAGGAAGAGATACAGACACAGGAACCACGGCAAATAGAATTCCGTGTTTGATCAGCCGGGCTAGTGTTCATAGCTCTCAATCCAAGGCTACCTGGTAGAACACACGAGAGCCTGTGGTTTAAACTCAAAGCATCTCTCTCCCCTAAGTCTCAGTCTTCACACCAGCCCCAGCCAGAGGCAACTATCCCACCAAGGATTTAAAGAAAAAGAGGAAGAAAAGAAGGGAGTGAGCGAGGAGGGAGGGGAGAAAGAAGGGAACAGCATGGCTGGGCTGGCCCTCAGCCCACGGCACGCTGCCCGCCGTTAACCTAGTAAATCTGGGGGTGAGAAGAGGGGAGGGTGGGGGAGTGAGGCTACTCCAGGGCAAGGAGAGGGGCTGGGACATCCTTTCCTCCCTGAGGGCTCGACATACCATAGACACCGCGTGCACCACAAACCCGTGGGTGTCAACCGCAGCCGGGCCCTTATACTGTCTGTGGCTCTTACTAAGTTTCTCTGGACCCGTGGTTCTCAACCAGGGGAGACTTGGCCCCCCAAGGAAGATTGGGTCACGTCAGAAAACGGTTTTGGTTGTCATGCTTTGGGGGGGTGCTTGCGTCATCTAATGGGTAGAAGCTAGGGATGCTGCCTGTCCTACAAGGCACAGGACAGCCCTGAACAACAAAGAATTTTCCAGTCCCAAATGTCAGTAATGTTGAGAGGACCTATCCCAGTCAATGTAATCTCCTAGTTTCTCTAATTGTTTCAGACATTTCTTCACTCTCCTCAGATTTCCAATCTCCAGCCCCTTGACTCTCAGCCAAAAAAAAAAAAAAAGGCACCATCAGCTTCCCATCACCGCACCCAGTGACTTACCGGCATGTGCACCCACCCTAGCCCGTGTCTCTCATGTTGCCCCTGGACAAGGGCCGGTGCGTCCGTGCGTGCTCTGGTCCCCTGTTCTTGCCCCAGCTGCAGGCCCGCAGCACAGCGCTGAGGCTGACCACGAGGCTTAGCTCAGACCCCACAGGCCAAGGGCACAGTCCCGATAAGGCTGCCTTTTCTTCAGGTGCCAGCTATGCTTCCGAGGTCCCCAGGCCACCCGAACTTTTGACCTTCTGGGTACAAATCTGGGGGTTCCCGGAACCCCCTTAGGTTTAACAGTTCAACTCACAGAACTCAGGAAAGTGCTGTCCTTATTGTTACAATGTTATCATAAAGGACAAACATCAGGACCAGCCAAATGAAAGATGAATAAGGTGAGGTCCAGGAGGGGCCCGGATGCAGGGGCCCCCTGTGTCCTCTGGAATCAGGGTGCGTCACCCTCCTAGATACATGCATCTGCCACTGGGAAGCTCCCCTGTCCAGGGTTTTTCCATTGGGATTTCACTTCATGGGTATGATTGATCGAATCATTGACCAGGTAACTGAACTCAAGCTCTAGCCCCTGTTCTCTACCCAGGTGTTGGGCTGGCTCACAGCCTCAACCCTTTGATCCCACGGTTGGTCTTCTGGTGACCAGCACCCATCCAGACCCACCTCATTTGCATAAACTCAGATGTGAGCCTAGGAGCTCATGAATAACAAAGACACTTCAGTTGCTTGGGAAGTACTAATTTCTGTGCCAGGAGCCCAGGACAGGGACCAGACAGATGCAATATTATGCCATTCTCTCCTACTCTCTCTCCTGCTCTCCTGTGTCCTTCTCATCAACATTACTCCCTTCTTCAAAGAAACAAATCAAATGTAAAACCCTCCTGCAACTCCACATCCCCCTCCAGCTACTGCCCCCCCCCCCACCCCGACAAGCAGCTATTCTAAAAGGTGGACCATATTCCATATTTGCTGTCTCCGTTTTTCTACTTCCTTGTCACTCTTCAACCCATTTCAATCAGATGTCTGCCTCTACTACCTGGTGGAAAATGCTCTTGCTGATCTCATCGGGGACCTCTGTGTTGCTAAATCAAACTACTATGAACCCCTCATTTTAGTCCACCTTTCAGCAAGCCCAACACAACTGCCCACTCCTCCTTGAACCAATCTCCTCTCTTGGCTTTCCAGATATCACACATTCCAAGTCCCCCACCCCACCCCCAACTCCTCTGACCACTCTTTTTTAACCTCCTCTAATAACTCTTCTTTTCTTCTACCCCACCTTACATTACCCCAGGTCGGGTCAATCCTAACCCTGTTCTCATTTTACACTGTCTCCCTAAGTGATCTAATCCACCACCAGCACTGTCTGTGTGCTGACCATCTATAACCTCGTAAATCCAATCCAGGCTTCTCTGTTGACCTTCAAACCCACGTCTCTAACTGTCTGCTCAGTGGCTTCACGTGGACCCACCACAGACACCTCAGACTCAACATCTGCAAAACTGCTCATCCCCTTATCCTCCAGACTTGCTCCCCTGTTTCCATAAATAACATCATCATCTGCCCACCTGCTCCTGCAGGAAACATGCAAGAAAAGCTCACTCAACTCCAAATCCAGTCACTCCTAAACCCTGTTGATGCTACCTTCTGACTATTGGTCAGATCTGTCCCTGCCCGTTTGTCTCCACTGCCATCAACTCCAAAGGCCCCATGATCTTCACTTGGCCCCACGGGGTGGTGCTCCAGCCCTTTAGACTCTTTCCACTGCTCTCAGATTAAGTCCCCAATCCTTAGCAAGGCCACCAAAACCTGCATGAAATGAGCCTCGTCCATCTCACCTGTTTCTTTCCCCACCCCTCTCTTCCTGTTCCTGCTGCGAAGCCCATCTGTTTTTCCCCACTTTTTCCAAGCCCCAAGCACCATACTTTCTCAAGGACCTCTCAGATGCTCTTCCCTCTCTTTATCATGCTCTTTGATTTCACGCGGCTAATTCCTGCCCAGCCTCGGATCGCAAATGAATTGTCCTCTGTAGGCCAGTCATAATGAATAATCTGTGTGATTATTAGTTTAGTATCTGTTTCCTCCTCCAGACACTGAAGGAAATCATGAGATCAGGGACTGCTTCTGTCTGGTACATCGTAGTTTTCCCAGCACAGAACGCAGTGCTGGGCAGATGATAGGCACTTGGCTCGAATTCAAAGATGGTTGGGACGACAGATGAAAAAATGAATTAATACCTTGCAGGGTTTCTCTGAGGGTGAAGTCATGCGAACGCCCTTAATACTAAATGCACAATACACGTTCATCCCGTTTCTCCTAAATGGATTGCTTAAATCCAGTTTTTGAAGAACACTGTTGCAGCAGTCAGATCCGATGTCCATTGATCAAAAAGGAGGATCTTTCCCGCAATGGAATGTCTCGTAGTAGATGGTAAATTAACCCATGTTTGTTCTGCTGTAGAGTCCTATTTATGAAACATAAGCCCTGCAGCCCTACAGAGAACAAACATGCTGAGATCTTAAAAACAGAACATACTGGGAGCATCCCTGCTTATTACTAAATGCTTCCATGAGGAAAACCTCAATTTAAACTTTCAGTTTATGCCTTAGAATGTACTGCCACAAGCACCTGCTGGGTGGGGTTTTAAGCTCTAAAGAGATACGTTAGTGGCCAGCTCGGAAGGAACTGAAGATGAGCTTGGGAGGCAGGGAAGCCACTTTCAAATAGAAGGTGAAGTTTATGCTCCTCGGTTATACATCTACACACGTGTACATGATGACCGTGAGCACATCTTAGCAACAAAGACCCGCTTGAAATGATCTCATCTTTTAAAATTCAGTTCTTGCCATATATCACCCAAGCCTCTCTTTCGCCTGAACTCCTCACACAAAATCAGTAGGGCGCTTGGAAAGTGTTTAAGGGACCCACATCCATCCAGGAGCCCGGGACAAATCGAACCCTACGTTCCTTCCGACACCCCTCCTCCCCAAAAAACAATGAAGGCAAATGCCAAGAATGGTGTTGGGGGAAAAAATAAAAGTTCCTTGGGATCAGAGGAGTTACTGGCTGATGGGCTTACGTGAACCTCAGGCTGTTTGGGGCACTAGTCAGGGAGCCTCCTTCATCACCCCAACCACTGCCTTTCTGAGTCACTGGCTGGCAGAGTGAGGGGTCCCCCACAGAGGAGTGATTTCCTGGGCCTCGGACCCACGCGAGACAGCTCAGAACAAGAACTGCAGGCGAGGTGACCTGGCGCTGGCACTAGCGCTCCCTGGGCAGGACCTGCTGTAAAACCATCTGAGAGGCGCTGGATGCAGTCAGCCCCAGGCCCCGTCAGTCTGATTCCTCCTCTGCTTCAGCTTTTCTCTGGGAATCTGAAATCCCTTTCTGCCCATCCCCACCGCCTTCTTCTCTTGCCCTCTCTGTCTTTACGTGGTTGGCCCAGAGTCCTAGAGAGGCAAGGCCAAGTGGTGCAGGGACACTGGCTGGGAGTCAAACCACAGGTGATTTGTGTGTCTGCTGTGGTTACCCAACTGAAAGTCCCGAGACATCGTTCTCTTACATCCGAAGTGTATAGCAACAAGTAAGGTATTCTTGATAAGCAGCAGGGTTTTTTCTTTTATATTAGGAAACAGCTGCGGAGGCTTTTTTAGTACTTATTAAATGGTTTTATGACTTTAGCAACTGTTTTTCCTCGAGACTCTCTCATGGAAATTGGCAGAAATCTAACTCAATCTAGTTTAAGCAAGAAAAACCAAGGGGGAGAGATTTATTACAGCACAAAAGTAGGAAATCTAGAGGTATGCTGCTTTCAGGCACAGCAGGATCCAGGGGCTTAAGCGATGTCATCAAGATACTGTTTCATCCTTTGACACTGTCCCCATGAGGTGGCAAGGACTGCCACTGACTCTCTAGGCTAATATTTTTCACACAGCTGGAAATCTTAGTACAAAGAGAAAGCCCCACTTCTCCATTGCATGCTTCTACCTAAATCATGTAGCCACATCCAAGAGGATGCCAGTACTCGTGGTGGAATCGGTCCTTCACAGACCACATGGGTGAAGAATGGGGTGAGGGGTCATTCACCTCCTGGGACTGCACTTGAGTCCTGAAAACATGTGGGGCTCATATATGTTTAATAAAGTTTCAACCCCAAATTCCTTTGAGGACTCCCAGAGAGATGTGGCAGTGAGAGGGGCCCTGTTGCTACTTGAGAGCTGGGACATTAATACGGTGACCCCAGGACAACCTAGATCCCAAGTTGGTGGCACCTACAGAATCTGTGGGTTATGTGGATACCCATAGATTGTCTCAGGATGGGGCAGAGAACCCACAGAAAAGAGGAGATTTTCTTTTAAAGGGAGGACGGCAGCGTGGAGCATCTAGGAGATTACTATAGAGGTGACTTCATTTTTTCCCACAGACTGGTAAAGACCAAGACATCCTGGTTACATAGCAATGTGCCGTGTTGCTGAGAAATCAGACTGTGTATGTGTTTGGGCAAAAGAAGCAAAAAATATATATAATTTGTGCCCTTTAAAGGAATTTCCCCTAATCGTCTTCAGTATTCAGCTTCAGTTTCTGTTTACTTTGTGCAAAGGTGCTTCCATTATCTATAAAGAAAGGTTATTGAATATGCAAACAAAGAGCGAAGAGGGGAAAGAGAATAGACCAAAGGACATGAGAAGATTGAGCACTTTGGAATTTAGGGGGTTTAAATCTCTCAGAGGCAGCATGGGATGGTACACAAGACCTCATGAAAAAATCTTAAATTTTTTTTAAATTAATTAATTTATTTTTACTTATTGGCCATGTTGGGTCTTCGTTGCTGCACGTGGTCTTTCTCTAGTTGCAGCGAGCAGGGGCTACTCTTCTTTGCGGTGTACAGACTTCTCATTGTAGTGGCTTCTCTTGTTGCAGAGCACCAGCACTAGGTGCACAGGCTTCAGTGGTTGTAGCACATGGGCTCAGTAGTGGTGGCTCGAGGGCTCTAGAGCACAGGCTCAGTAGTTGTGGTGCACGGGCCTAGTTGCTCAGGATCTTCCTGGCCCAGGGATCGAACCCGTGTCCCCTGCATTGGCAGGCGGATTCTTAATCACTGTGCCACGTGGGAGGTCCAGGAGACGGCTGCTCTTGCTGAATGAGGAACAGGCATTGTACAGCAAAAAAAAAATCCTGACAGCAGAACAAGTTGTTATAGCCTGTTTCAACCTTTTAACTGTAAAAATGGACATGAACAGCTTTTTATTCTGAAAGAATTTCAAACTTAGGAAAGAGTTGCAAGAATAATACAAAGAATTTCCATAGACTTTTTTTTTAAAAGAACTTTTTATTGAGATACAGTTAACAGACAATAAACTACATATATTTAGAGTGTACCATTTTTTTTTCTTATTAGTAATGTATATATGGCAATTCCAGTCTCCCATTTCATTCCCCCCCAGCCCTCCCCACTTTCTCCACTTGGTGTCCATATGTTTCCATAGATTCTTGACCCAGAGCACGGATACTGAATATTTGTCATCTGCTCTCTCCCCAACTCCCTTCATAAGTTGTCCACAGACTTTTTTTTTCTCTGAAACTTCTTGAGAGTAGATTGACTATATTGTGTCCCTTTGCCCCTTAAATCTTCTCTTTGTATTTCCTAAAAATAAATATGAGGCTGAGTCAAAAACTGTCCACACTCCAGTTATATTAAGACTTCTGTTGCCCACACCATGTTATAAGCACTTTCCATTCAAGGCTACTGCCTCCCCAGTCACTGCTGTGCAGGTATGAACATGTTACATCAGTTCATTTGGACTGTGGTGCGAGCAAAAATGGATGCCCCACTTGTGATTTGCACGAAAGAAGAGCAGCGTGCAGTGATTCGTTTTTTTTGTGGTCTGAGGGTGTGCACATCTGCACACTTCTGCCCACACTGTCAACATTCTGCAAAAACTTCATTTTGAGGTGCTAAAGCATCCTCCCTATAGTCCTGATCTTGCTCCATCGGACTTTCACCTGTTTGGTCCCCTGAAAGCAGCCCTATGAGGACGAAGATTCACTTCTGATGAAGAAGTGAAGACAGCAGTGCATTCGTGGCTTGCAGCTCAGCCTAAAACATTTTTTAATGAGGGAATACGAAAGCTTGTTGACAGATGGACAGAGTGTATTGAAAAGCAGGGAGATTATGTCCAAAAAATGATGTATTTGTCTTTTCTACAGGTTAATTAAAATAAATTCTACAGCCAGAGTGCGGATAATTTTTGACACCCTCATATATAAGTAAGGCTATTCTCTTAGTAACCACAGTATAGTTATCAAATTCAGGAAATTTAACGTTTCATGTTGTTAGAGTGTTTTTATGTAAACCACAGCCCATATTTCAGTTTTGCCAGTTGTCTCAATGATGCTTTTACAGCGATGCTCTTTCCTGGCATGGGCTCCATCCAGGATTGGGGTTTGCATTTAGGCATCATGTCTCTTTCATCCCTTTTCCTCTGGAACATGTACTCAGCCTTTCTTTGTCTATCAAGACAGTAACATTTTTTAAAGAAAAAGGACCATTTATTTTATAGACTGTCCCTTAGTTTGGATGTGTCTCATGTTTCCTCATAATTCATCTCAGGTAATGTGTTTGGGGCAGGGCTAAGCTGCTGTGTCTTTCTTGGGGCATCCCAGTTGGAGGCATATGGTGTCCATTGACCCTCACTGGAAACATTCATTCTGACCACGTGGCTACAGTGCTGTCTGATCTCTCTCCTGTGCAGTATTTTCATTTTGTACATAATACACGTAATTTGTACAGAGATACTTTGAGGTGATGGAAGTATCCGATTCCTCATCAAACTTTCCCTTCTTCTCTGTCTCCTGAAGTGCTTAATAACCTTCTTTGAGTTGTTTTGTAGATTACTGGGTTTTTCAAAATACTGGGAAAATATTTAAAGAGGCAAGCAAACAGTCATTTCATAAATATTTGCCAGGAGAGCAGGTTCTGAGCGGAGCTAAGGCAACCTTGGATTCACTCAGGGAGGAGGCCTCATGTGGGGGCTGGGGGGCACTTCAGTCATGGGAGGAGCAGCCTCAGGGTGTGGAGGGCTGGCCGTCCCCCCCCCCCACCCCGGGGTGGCCATCACCCCCACCCCACCCCCCCCCGGGATGCCCTCTCGGGAGCCAGAGACATCAACACAGAGCTTCTTCTCTCTCCCTCTCAAAACTGTGACATTCAGCTGGGCACACTTTTGTGCAAAAGGGCAAGTAAAAAGGCAGGAAAAGCAGCACATATCAGGACTTTCTGGGGGAAAAAATCTAATTCCAGGGTATGTTGGGGGTTTGTACATTTTGCTCGGTCCCCTCTGTCTACTGTTTTTGTGCCCTAAGTATTGTTTGTTGAGGATAACGTTCAAAAGTTGTTCCTGTACGTATCATGGTTTGAACCCGGATACATCCATTTCAGAAAACTCTTCAACAACAAGAATTCTTTTAAAAAGGAGCTTTTCAAGGTTTATTCTCCAATTACCAAAAAGTTTTAAAAGGCAGAACGTACTGTTCTCTAGAATCCCAATTAATCTAGATTCTGTGGCTTGTATAAAGCATTCACTTCCCAGAACGTTTTGCTGAATCTCATGAGGTACTGTGATAGAATCTCACATTTTTTTGTAAGCCCTGTACACCTGTGAATCCTTTTGTTTTGGAGACATAAACTGCTTTGTCTTTTCAGATTAACTCTCAAGAATGTTGAAAATACCTTGCCCGCTCTTCTTATTTTTTTTTAATTGAAGTATAGTTGATTTACAATATTGTATTCATTTCAGGTGTACAGCAAAGGGATTCAGTTATTTTTTTTTCAGATTATTTTCTGTTATAGGCTGTTACGAGACACTGAATATAGTTCCCTGTGTTATACAGTAACTCCTTGTTGCTTACTATTTTACGTACAGTGTTTTGAATCTGTTAATCCCATACTCCTAATTTTCCCTCCCCACTTGCCCACTCTTCATGTCTCTCTTCCTCCCCCTTAGGAGTTAAAACAGGCACCACCCAGGCCAATGGTCAGATCCCGCAGGCAGCACCTTCTGTGAGTGCAGTTCTCGGAGAAACCCAGCGACATACTGAAACAACCAAGGTAAGACGGGGGTGCCTGGCCCACTTCTGTCACCTGTAAGCCCATATTCCAAACCATTAGCTGTGTTCTAATAACTGTTCTTTTAAAAAGAGAAAATAGGGTTCCGAGAATTCAAAAGTCACTATAATTTCATTTAGATAATTGCTTCACATGTATATATTTATCTTAAAGTTACATAGACTAGAATGGAAAATTGAAACCAACTACTATCGCACAGCTTTGGAAAAATGTGAGAATTTTTTTTTTTTAATTTATTTATTTACTGGCTGTGTTGAGTCTTCGTTGTTGCACACAGGCTTTCTCTAGCTGTGGAAGGCAGGGGCTACTCTTCGTAGTGGTGCACTGGCTTCTCCTTGTGGTGGCCTCTCTTGTTGCGGAACACAGGCTCTAGATGCACAGACTTCAGTAGTTGTGGCACGTGGGCTCAGCAGCTGTGGCTCACAGGCTCAAGAGTGCAGGCTCAGCAGCTGTGGGGCATGGGGTTAGTTGCTCCACAGCATGTGGGATCCTCCCTGACCAGGGATCCTGCATTGTGTCCCCTGCATTGGCAGGCAGATTCTTAACCACTGCGCCACCAAGGAAGCCCGTGAGCATTTTTTTTAATGCTGAGGATTGGTAACTATTTTTAGTCTAGTTACATTTATTTTGACTGAAGTGATTTTTTATTTTTCATCTTACTTTTCATTTTTTTGGTTTAGTCAAGTAGTTTTAGCACTCTCTCAAAGTGGCACCTGCATTTTAAGCCCTTGGATTTTTGCTTATTTTTTCTGAATAAATTTGAACAACATGTTAGAAGCCCTTTATTACGAGGGGGAGTCAGAAATGATCCGCACTCCGGTTGTATTAAAACTTCTGTAAATTTTACAGCCAGAGTGTGGATACTTTTTGAGTAACCTCGTAAATGCTGATTGGGCCCCAAACGAGGTTAGAAGAGTACTGACAGGGTTCCACCATAAAACATGCATTGTTGTATTTTTCTGTTAACATTCTGCAAACATGCTCAGGGCGATGGGGAAGAAAACACATTTTAAAATAATATTCAAATTGGTATAACATTCTCCATAACTTTTTTTTTCAGTAGAGGAGATTAATGAAGATTCATTTAAATCTATCTAAAAATTATAGCTAAAAGTTATAATTTAGTTACTAGTCCAATTGGTAACATCTCTATTGTCTATTCAAAGTTCCATTGAATATTTCCCATGTGTGATTCAAACCAATCCTAAATGTGTTTCAGTAGTTTTCTACCTCATTCTCCCCTTTCATTTTGTCCATCAGCCAGTGGTGGAAACAGTTAAATCCTGTATTTATTGAGTTTCTTATAATTTTTGAAAACCATGGTAGACCATTAAAAGTTGTGTTTTTCTAATACTCTTATTAGCTTCTCAAGTCTCACCATCTCATCTCGCAGTTTTCAGCGATTATTATTTTCATGGTTTTTATAATGCCAGCTGAAGAGAAACATTTTTAAATGCTGAAAGCGATAAAAGGATCCCAGAATAGAAATCACTTAACTGTGTGTGAACACTAATTCCCAAACTGCCTGTTTAGAATTTAAAGGAAAAAATACAGCACCAGTTAATTCCTTATCATGCTAAACAGCTGAACTAAATAAAATAAACTCAACCATAAGGTATTTTGTTAGGGGGAAAACTTTTTCTAATCTCCAGTAGCAAGAGGTTATTAAGCAAAGAAAGAAAATGAAAGCCTGATAAAGTGTAAATTGCAATGATAATTATCACTAAAACAGAGGAATTCAATTCAGCTGCCTGAAATTCCTAAGGAATTTACATTACATATATATAATTATTATTATCTATTCGACTATTGGCAGATGAAGGGCTGAGCCTCTATTAGCCTCTGGCCAAGTTTGGTCTTTTGGTTTCTATGAATAGCATATGCATCATAATCTTTAGTTTTCAGCACCCACTCATATATTTACCTCATTTGATCTCATTATACATTTGAGACATAATAACAGGGGTTATCATGCTTGTTTGGTACCTGATTAGCCAGCTGACTTTCACACAGTTAAGAAAAAGTAAATCTAAGACTCTGGACCAAGTGCAGAGTCCTGGTCCACCCACCTCCTCCCTGAAAGCTGTAAAGCCCAGAGGAGTGCAGCAAACTAGCTTCTCCCCAGCCACCACCCCTCCACCCCAGTCCTGGGAAAATGTTCTCATCGTGCAAGTAAGGAAAGAGTGATCTAAGAGCCAGCAGAGCTGTCCCCAGCCAGGGGAGAGAGCACGTCTGTGCTCAGGTTTGCACACAGATTACCTGAAGCCCAGAGAGAGCTATTTCTCTTTTCCTTTTCCCTTCCATCTTCTTTGTGCTGATCAAAGTAGGACATTTAAACCAGGAGATTTGGGGAAGGTTTGGGGAAGCTCCTTAACCCAGGGGTCCCCAGCCCTTGGGATGTAATATCTGATGATCTGAGGTAGAGCTGATGTAATAATAATAGAAATGAAGTGCATCGTGAATGCAATGCGCTTGAATCATCCCGAAACCCTCCCCACCCCACCCCCACCCGGTGCTCCTTAGAAAAATTGTCTTCCATGAAAATGGTCCCTGATGCCAAAAAGGCAGGGGACCACGTAACCAGTCCTTCTGCCCCTCAGGGTATGGTACAGGAGCAAAATAATTTCAAACACCTGCCCCTGACCACTGCGTTTCACAACCAGCTCAACTCAGGCCAAGAAAAATGTTAGTGTGTGTACAGCTACGACCCTGGTGGCTCGTCTTGGGAACCATGGCATGAGTGGGAATTCCAGGAGAGCTGGTTTGCTTCCATTTTGAGTTGCTTCAGGCTGGGCGTAGGGTAAAGACTGAGGTAACCCCATCACTAAACCCTGTACCACTAGAGCTCTAAGATGCTGGTAACTCCTGTATCAGGCAGTTCCTAAGAGACACGTGTATAATCTAAGTATAATAAATACCTTGTGGAATAGGGCAGAGCCTTCCATTTACAGAAGAAGACAAGGTAGCCTAGCACCAGGTGATAATGCTAAATAATGTTATTGTTGGTAATCATGTGAAAGGCCACTTGGAGTCATTCTCGGACCCAGAGCACAGATGAGCTAGCTCAGGAACACCCTGGAGTCTCAGGACTGAGGGATTGACACCCTCCCCGTCCCCCCACCCGGGGGCAGACGCTTCCTAAATCCGGAGACTCACCCGTCCAGGGAACTGTCCTGTGCACGTGGCCGTGGGGTCAAGAATAACACTGTTGTCGCTTTGTTGAAGGACACGAAGCCCGGCCTCGGCAGCCACGACCCCGGAGCGCCCAGGGCCCAGCCCCTTCCCAAGGCCAGCCTGCCTCCGCCCCCTCCGGTGCGACGGTCCTCGGACGTCGGCGGCGGCAGTCCGGCGATGCCCCCCAAGGTCAAGGGCACGGCCGCCGGCTTCCCCGCCCCGCCCGACGACCTCCTGCCGCCGCCCCCGCCGCCGCCCCCGACGGAGGACGACGAGCTCCCTCCGCCGCCCCCCGACTTTACCGACACGCCCCCGGACTTCGTGCCCCCCCCACCGCCGTCGTTTGCGGGTGACGCGGGGCCTTCGCTGCCGCCGCCGCCGCCGCCGCCCCCGCCCGTCCTCTCCCCCGAGTCCGCGAAGCCGCCCCCCGTGCTCGTCAAAAAGCCGCCAGCTCCCCCCAAGAGGCAGGAGAACCCAGGACCACCCGGCGGGGGAGGCGGGGAGCAGGATTTCATGGCGGATCTCATGAAAGCTTTGCAAAAGAAGAGAGGCAACATGCCCTAAGGGAAACCTAGAAATATCTTTGAGTGATGGGTGTAATCATTGCTAACCTCAAGTGCATTTTTGCTACTTTGCTTCCATGACATCTTGTTCATTTTAGATACAGTACTGAAGTACTCAGACTAGAAAAGCCAATACAAAACATCTCCCTGTTGCTCAAGTACATTCATAATCCTTAACCTCAGACGGCGTTTACAACGTCTGCCTGAAGGTACATATCTTTCCTATGTATTTCCATTCCAGTGGATTTTATCTTCCCTTCCGACTTAACTAAAATGATGTTTTATGTTCATTTATTTTTATGTTCCAAAGCATCAAATCAATAAAAGTTTAATTTTTTTCCTAAAGGTGGCATTTCTAGAAATATCAGTATAAACCTAGTGAAGTCTCAATTCTATTTTGTAATATACTTGACCTTTTAAAAATCCTAGGGCTTCTAGTCTTGTTGATCTTTGACACATTTTCCATCTGCATCTCAGTGACCGCCAGAACTCTCAGAAACATCGAAAGAAGAGAAAGAAAAAACCGGGAGAGGGAGAGTGAATTTAGTTTCTTTGAGATTCACTGCTTGACTAATTGGAGTCTTGGACATACCCCAGTTTGGTTTTGGTTTTCTAATGGTTAAATAACACAGTAATTGGGGGGAAAAACGGTTTTTAGAGAGTTTTTGGATTCTGTTATTATAATGCTATAAGTTGCTATAAATAAAAATTTAGAGACAGGAAAAGGCAATCACATGATATTCTTCAACCTGGCATGTTTTCTCCCAGATAAATGTAATGTGCAGTTTTAACAACCAATTCATCTCAAGTTCCTAGTTACCCTTATCTCTTTTCTCTTTCTGGTCAGCTTCTGAGAGTCCTTTTAGATTTTCTTAGTTTTATCTCCATGGTTCTGTTTTATTTTCTTTTTAAATGTAAAACACCTCAAAATCTTCTTAAAGTGGGTAGAAAATAACAGCTAATGTGTTAGGCTTCCCCGGCTGTCCAGTGGTTAAGACTCCGTGCTTCCAGTGCAAGGGGCATGGGTTAGGGA
Source organism: Hippopotamus amphibius kiboko (assembly GCF_030028045.1). Taxonomy (NCBI): domain Eukaryota; kingdom Metazoa; phylum Chordata; class Mammalia; order Artiodactyla; family Hippopotamidae; genus Hippopotamus; species Hippopotamus amphibius. The sequence continues at coordinate 117,694,683 of NC_080189.1, read as the reverse complement.
ACTAAGACCCCACCTGCTGGGCGGCACAGCCAAAAATAATAATAATAATAATAACTAATGTGTTATTTTCTACTTAAGGAAGGTGATGAATCTTCTAATATTTAGAAAAAAGTAAGCTCTAAATTGACATTTAAGACCACAAAAAAGCAAATTCAGATTTTAAACCCAAAATATTTAGTAATTAAAACTGGTAAGGTACACTAAATTTTTCCTAAGCATTGGGACCCATCACTATGGAAAACTAGGGCTCAGAGAGTAGGGCCGAGGGGACTGGGGGAGGGAAAGGGAGAGATGTGGTTGTTACGGGCTTCTCAGATGACCCTGAAACCATCGATTCAAACATATTCCTAATTTAACAAAGAATTGAGGCCTGAAGATGTGTTTAACCTACATCCCACAGAGCTGGGTCACTGCCCGGATCTCCTAACTTTTATCCATGCTGTACATTTATTTTATGGAGAAAAACTATAAAAATTCAAACATTAAAGTGAGTTTTTATATATATATAAATTTATTTGTTTATTGGCCGCATTAGGTCTTCGTTGCTGCTCACGGGCTTTTCTCTAGTTGTGGTGAGCGGGGTCTACTCTTCATTGTGGTGTGAGGACTCCTTATTGTGGTGGCTTCTCTTGTGGAGCACGAGCTCTAGATGCAAGGGCTTCAGTAGTTGTGCCACATGGGCTTAGTTGCTCCAATGCATGTGGTATCTTCCTGGGGCAGGGATCGAACCCGTGTCCCCTGCATTGGCAGGCAGATCCTTAACCACTGGGCCACCTAGGAAGTCCCTGTGAGTTTTAGCATTAGATGCTACGTATTTTAGAAAAGCTACGGAAGAGAATTAACTGATTTTGTGGTCAAAATATTGGTACAGTTTTCATGGTCCAAAAAGTTGACTGCACTATCTCTCTCCATCCCTGCCTTTATTACAGGATATAAAAGAAAACATTAGGAAATAGATGGTCCAGATGGTCCTTGCTTTGCTGAGTTCAACATGCACAGGTTTCAATAACCACAATTTAGTTAAATAACATGAGTCCCCAACGTGGTTCACATTTGCTACCATGGTATTTTAACTAGTAATTAGTTGTAACTAATAGTAATTATGCAAAGTATAAAAATCGCTGTTAGCTCTTCAGCCCACAAATCACTACATGAATAACAGATACATATCATGAACAGTAACCAATCACATCCCTTCTTTCAGCACCGTTAGGGAGTGATCACTGTATGTTTGTTACTCAGTTTATGCAGAGACAGAAAGGTGTCGTAAGGTGAGATGGTATTGTGTGTGTGTATCTTAAGTCATTAATGTTTGGAGATACAAAAATATTCATAGATTGAATGAAACTGTGTCTGGGAATTTCTTTAAAATACTTGGGGAGATATAAATTATACCTCAATTAAAACAATAACTAGGACCATGGGGGAAGTGGGTCGGGGTGTAAAAGAAGCAGAATCAATCATGCATTGATATTTAACAAGCTGGTTGAATGGTAAGTCAGGTTCACTAAGCTATTCTTTTTACTTTGGTAAATGGAAGTTATAGTAGACAAAAAAGCTTGAGTAGTACAACTAAATTATATTCTTACTTGATGTGCCTCAGATTGCTGGGTACGTGGTATTAGATGAAAACTTACAAGTTTGTTAAAAGATTGTCATAAGATTTTTTATTGAGAGTAACTCAGGTAGTTATTATTTATCAAATTTATTGATTGAAACAAAAATGATCACAAAGATGTTCCAGAGAATAGGTCCAGTTTATTTGGTTGAAAAATATTTTTATTATGAAATGCAGGATTGTCAAGAAAATGTAGGTGGTCATTAAGAATTTATCAAATAGATTATTCTGTGCTGGGTTTGATGACAGAAGTATTCCTTAATTGATTTTTCCCAAATTAAGATGAGCAGCTAACCCTGAGATCTTTGGCCCAGGAAGGCGTAGGTGAGGAATAGCCTGCTGTCTCAGCTGCAGGATGCTTCTGGAAAGGATGGCGAAGAACTTGCTGGAGGAGATGGACCTGGTAAACAATTTAAAGTAGATAAATGCAGATTATCTTACTCAGGATCCTTATTAATTTTCTAAGTTTCTGAAGCGACAAGGTAAATTTTAAATGTGTATGAAAATGTTTAAACATTTTATGTTTCATTAAAACTTCAACTATGGCTGTCACTTAAAATTGCTATTGTTCCACAGAAAGCTCCTTAAGTAGTAGTTTTTTTTGCTAAAACAGGAGAGTGAATATGTACAGCGTCACAGAGAATACATATATATCCCGATCATTTCTAAATTCCTTCACAGCAGTAAGAGAATTATAATTTTTAAAACTTTTAGACATATAAAAGGATGTCAGTGATTTACACTCTTTCCAAGTCAAGGGCATGGATTCCAACTCATGCTGCTTCCTCATTTGCAATTTTGTCCCATGGTATAAACTGAGGCATCAATGAACATACCTCTTCCACAATAATTCTAGGTTCAAAATGCATATTTTTATCCAGTTATAAGATAATTAAGTCATGGGGATGTAATGTACAGCATTGTGACTATTAGTTAATAATACTGTATGTATAATTGAAAATTGCTAAAAGAATAGGCCTCAAACATCTTCATCACAAGAAAAAAATGTAGCTGTGTGTGGTGATGAATGTTAACTAGACTTATTGTGGTGAGCATTGTACAAGATATACAAACATCAAATCACGTATACCTGAAATTAACAAAATGTTATATTTCAACTATACCTCAATTTGAAAAGTATATATAATATATATTATGCCTAGCTAACCTCACCTACAAGTTTAATAAAAGTTCCCCTTTTATACTTCACAGCAACTTGCAGAGGGTGAATTCTCAAGAAATGTTTGATGCAGGAATGTAAACATAAGTTGTGTGTGTAAAGTGTTATAGGTCTAAAAGTTTAAAATCTTTTTTCTTTTCCTGAATGGGAATTTAACCCTTATTTAACTTTCTGGGTCTGGTAACCTGGTAAGGTGGTATGTCCGCTGTATCACTATACAACACGGCTTGTGACTGACAAATAGCACTTGGCCTGGGCGAATTGTGAACACCTGATAGCATGCTTTGGGCTCTCTTTAGCATGGGGACTTGTGGTATAAGGCAGGTCTCTTGTGGGGACATTGGAAACTATGCCCATGGAGTTGTTACAAGAGATACTGGTTTCTGTGGAACGTGCAGCTCTTCAGCCAGGGCCACCCTGGCATCTTCCCAGGGTACATCGTGCCCCCCACTCCTCCCTGGAGCCTTACCGCTGTACCTTCCTGCCTGTGTGGACGCTACAAGAGCTCCTGCAAAGGAGGAACCTGATGGTGCCCTGCTGGTAAGCTGTGCTTCTGTCCTGTATCTTTCTGATCAAGTGGAGCCAAGAGCAGCCTGTAATAGTCTCAGAATCTGAACCTAGGAGGATGCCTCCCTACTGTGGTGCGCACGGCATCCTTACTCAGATATAATTTTGAGGGAAGGGAGAAAACAGGGAAGGAACAAAAGAGAGGGAAGGAAGGAGAAACAAGTCAACAACAGACATTATTATTTTTTAAGTGTACAATTTGATATTTTTTCTTACTTGTCATCTATTTTATGCATATTAGTGTGTATATGCCAATCCCAACCTCCCAATTCATCCCACCCCAACACCCGCACTCTTTCCCCGCTTGGTATCCATATGTTTATTCTCTACATTTGAACACAGCTTATTAAACACTTTTGAGTTTCCCCTGCTTAGACTAATTTATCTAAAGATAAATACTGAGTTAACTCCCTTCTCTTTGTTTTTCCTTAATACCCTAAAAAGATTACACTTAAAATATTTTATTTTCTAAAAGGAAAACCTAGATTTGTCAGGCTTATTAAACTACTGAAATAAAAAGTAAATGCAAGTTCCAAATTAGAAATAGCAAATACAGTTTCTGTGTTGTGCCCACTCTGATCAGTTGGTAGTGACTACACAGCATGCTGTGATGAGGAGGATTCTGACCCGTCTGAGAGAGAAAGGGGGCCGTGGTCATCAGTAATGTCTGCTCCGAGGCAGGACAAAAGAGGGACAGCGGGAGTGCGGAGGCTATTCCTCTTCTGAAAAATATATTGTGTGCAGTGCATTTTTTAAAAATTTTATTTATTTATTATTTTTTGGAGGGTTGCAATGCATTTTTAAACAGTTGATTAGGAAATATTTGAGGCATAGAAGAAGCTATGCAGAATAATATGATGAACATGTATGTTCAGTGTTCAGAAATGTTTCAATGAACAGAAATAAAATGTTTCCACTCAGCTTTAGAAATAAAATGTTTCCAATATGGTTGAAGCCCTGAGTATCCTGCCCTAACTCACATTTCCTCCTTATTGCAAAGCAACCAGCTATCTTTATTCATTTTGTTACTTTTATTATATATGCATATATCCCTAAAAACATATGACTTTACATGTGTTACATTAAATTGGGGCGCTACCACCTTGTATGTATTCCTTTGCGCATGCTTGCTTTGTCTAACATTATGTGTGAGATTCATCCAAGCTGATGCGTGTAGACCCAGTGCATTCATCTTCACGGATGTCAAGATTCATTTCAGTGGACCCAGGTTGCTAGTGCCATAGATGCCTGGTAGAAGCAAAAGCTAATTCCCTCTGGAGAGGTGCACCCTCAAATCAGGCTTCACTGGATTTCTGAGATTGAAATCCAAAAGTTCAAATAATGTAGATATATGATATCAAATGAATATTTAAATTTTTAAACACATTAAAGAATAAATTTTGAAATACGAGAAAAGAATTCACTGATAAAAAAAGAGAGACCAGGCAACGAGAATTCTGGGAAGCTGGTGCTTGCAGTGGTGTGGTTTAGTGTGTCTGCAAACAAAATAAGCATGTTTAAAATATGATACATTTAATAAAAAATAAGCCCAGAAAAGTCAACCACCTTACCTCTGAAAAATCATTCCTTTCTGCTTTTTGCACTGCGGATTCTGCCATCCAGTTCTTCAGCACGTATCTAGGATTAACAGCTTAAACGAGAGAAAAAGCACATCTTGGAGCAGTAATTACTAAGTTGACACAGGCCATGTGAAATTATCACTGAAATGAGATAACCTTTAAGAGCTTTACTGGAAGGGCTCAAGTGAGGAAAATGATCAGCGGCCGTTCGGATGGTTTATAAACAATGTACAGTGTTTATTACCTTGTGGTGCAGAAAAACTTTTTTTAGCATTATGAGCAATATTATGTTTTATTTTTCTTTTCAGTGTTTCATCATTAATTTGGTTTTTCACCATATTCAGTTCACTAATAAGCATTTTATAAAGAAGGAAAGAGTAGCAAATTCATCCTGGAGCCCAAGTGAAGGGAGGAAAAAAGTTGCTGCTTTTAACATCTTCAAACACAGAATTCAGGTCTGACTCAGGAGGACTGCTTAATGCTGACACTGACAAGAGCAAACAGGAAAGATTACACGCAGGCAAAACTGTAAATTTATATTTTTTAGAGAAACCATGCATTTTTTCATACTAAAAAGTATTATAATAATGGCACATTCCCGAAACTATGTCTTTATTTGAGATGAGTCTTTTCCAAAATGATTTATCAACTGGGTGGAGAGGAGGGATGTTTATCCCCACTGGCATAATAGAAATCCGGAGAGGACTCCGGAAATCACCGTTTTGTGATTCTCAATAGCATTTTTCTGAGTTACTTGAATGGAGGGAACACAGATTCCATTTCAACTTGGTTTTAAAGATCTGCCAAAACACGACAGATCATCGAAAATACAAGTGCCCATGACCTGGTCATTCTGCTTCTCTAGGAATAGAGTCTATGGAAACAGACTTAAACATTAAAAAGCATTATTTATATTAAGGAAAACTAGAAACAACTTAAATACCTAATAATAGGGGACTGGTTAAGTGAAACTTTACATAGCCTTTCAAAGATATATTATGCAGTCACTAAAAATGTTACGTTATAAGGAATGAAGTCGTTGGAAATGTTTATTTTTAGTGAAAAAAAGGATCTAAATTTCTACCATAATATGATTACTACTACATTTTCTCCTAATCAACACACACAGAAAAAGAGAGACTAGAAGTAAATGCATCAAAAAGTGAACAGCAGTGGTATTTGTGTGATGAGAAAACAGGTGACTTTTAAATTTTTTCTACAAGTTTGCATTTTCCAAATTTTAAAGAATTCACACAGAACTCTTAAAATAAAAACACACATACAATAAATATATACAATCCTTAGACAAAAAGGAAACTGACATCCAAGGGAAACTGTGGAAGCAGTCAGGCAGAGGGAGAGAGTGGAGGCACCCAATTAAAAGTTTGAGAGACTTGACCAACATTTTATAGAAACCTGGCAATGAAATACTGTTAAAATACATTGGGAATTGTAGCTGCAAGCAGAAGTACTTTGGATCAAATTATATACATACAAACTACCTGAAATGAGAAAATTGTAGATCTGTTTATAGGATTCTTTGAAGAGTTATCTAATTCTGCACATTTTTTTTTAATATGGTCTGGAACTTTCCCACTGCTCATTGCAGAAAGTAATTTTTCCTTTCCTTGAGAGTACATTTTTCAGCATTTATTATGTCTCTAAAATAACTCAAAGCTGCAGCCTTGAATTCACTAAATATCTTTCATTTTACCACCTCACCCATCTTGTCATAACCAAACAAATCCAAATCCTAAAGAGGACCACCACATTTTCTTCTTTCAATACTTTTTTCTCTTACTTGCTGAGCCTGTCCATATTGAGCTGGCCTATAAATTCCGCACGATTGCACCAGGGAACATAGTGGCTGCCAACTAAATCCGTGCTGAGCCCCACACAGAATCCTCACTTCCATGTAAACACTCAGCTTGCTTTTATTTCTACAATAATGTCCTGAGTCGAGAAGCAATCTCATCCCCTAACTTAACATGGAATATTAGCATCACCCTTACTTCATCAACCTGAATCAGCCTCCCTGATGACACATACTAGCTCTCCTGACGAGTCCTAAGTGAGGCAAGAGTACTGCAGGTCTTGAGTCCTCTATCTTAACTTCTTTGGTCTTGTTAGAACCCACACTGCAAAAAGAACTAACTTCCATTTTTTTTTCTTCAAGCCCAGTATGAAGTCACATGGTAAACTGAAAGCGTGTATCAAGGTGATCTGTTTTTAGCGCTACCATGTACTGGATGTGTATTACGGCCCAGGCACTGGAACAAGACAACCTACATATATTATTCCCCATCATTACAACATCCCTGCAAAAGATGCCTATTTTACAACACCTAAGGGTCTTGAAATTTGGAGAGTTAAGTATCTTTCATATTATACAGCAAAAAGTGGCAAGATGAGATTCATCTGTCAGATTGCAAAACTCATGTTCTTTCCACCATAAACCACACCACCCTCCTTATCTCTCCACCATCTAAGACCATATTATTTTAACATCAATATGCAAATTTATTGAAAGCAGGGCTATCATAATCAAGTTAAAAGTCATCTGCTGAATTTAGAAAGGCTCATGTGTGGCACTTCAACTCCACTACAATACATTCATCTAGAATTACTGTAGTGAAAAACAAAACAACAAATCCAGTTCCAAGTAATGACTTCCAGTTTTTAAAACCTGTTGCTTTTATGTAATAATCCTTAAAGCTGAAAAAATCAACAGGATTACCTACTTGTCATTCTTTTTCTTCTTTCAGAATCTGAATCATTCATGTTACTAAAAATGAACAAAACAAAGGACAGAATTAATCACTATCTCCCCAAATTATATCTTTTTTCCAAAAGGGTAAGAATTATTCACAAGACAAATATTGAAAAAAAATTTAAAAATCACATTGAATCAGTGTCTGAAAGGAAGACAGAAAATACTGTTTGATTAAACAGTTTGATTAAAAGTATTAAACTACCTTATTTAATTATTTTAGATAGTACCAAATCTTTTATTTTTACCAATTAAAAAAATACTTTTGTCTAAAAATAATCTAAACTCTCTGGCACCTCTCTTTACTTATCTTTTTTTTTAATAAATTATTTATTTTTAAATTTTATTTGTTTATTGGCTGCTTTGGGTCTTCGTTGTTGCACACGGGCTTTCTCTAGTTGCGGTGAGTGGGGGCTACTCTTCGTTGTGATGCTTGGGCTCCTCATTGTGGTGGTTTCTCTTGTTGTGGAGCACGGGCTCTAGGCGTGAGGGCTTCAGTAGTTGTGGCACATGGGCTCCGTAGTTGTGGCACATGGGCTTAGTTGCTCCACAGCATATGGGATCTTCACAGAGCTGGGCTTGAACGCAGTCCCCTGCGTTGGCAGGTGGATTCTTAACCACTGTGCCACCAGGGAAGTCCCTCTTTACTTATCTTAAACATAGTTTTCTGAAAATAATTTACCTTGTTCTTCATTACTCAGGGTTGGTCATCTTTATGAACAGCCCTCAGCTGCCATTAAACTGTGAAAAGCTATTTGCTCCTGTGCTTCCTGTGGTTTTCCTGTCTCTCCCTTCAGCCACCACCTGCAATTTCTTTACTCTTTCATGTTTGTTGCTTTGGATTCATTGTGACAGGTATGAAGCAAAGTAGCTTCTGACAATTGTATAAGATGTGGCAATTAATAGACACTGGATGAAAGTCTGGGGAGCTCTCTCTCTCCAGAGCTTCAAGGCATGGGGGACATAGGCTGAGGACACAGGGGAGCTGTGTTATCAAAGCTGAGGTGGACAGAAGGGTGCTCTCTGTATGGGTGAGATGTTACCAGATGCCTCAGCCAGAGCAGACTTCCTGGGAATAAATAGGAAATGCTGAAAAATGGGAAGGAAGTGAGGAATCTGATGGGTTGACGGTGCTAAATAACACATTACATGCTTTTTTAGGAAGTGATTAGGTTACCTTACCTCTTCAGTCTCAAAAGGTACTGGGACACCCAAGCAGGAAAGAGTTTGTGCTTTGAAATCATTTTCAGTGCCCAGAATTGCTGGAAGAAAATACAGTAATAGAGGGCTTATTATATTAATATTTGTTCACTTTAACTTTATGTCCCTTAAATTGTTATGTGCTTTAATAATAATTTATAACATCCAGATTTCTTTCTATTTCAAGTAGAGGTAGTACTAAAAAGGAATAATGTTTTCCTTTTCTTTATGTAATATTCAACTCAGATTCTCATTCATGGAGATCCATGTAATGGCCTGACTGAAAATAAACAAAATATATACAAAGTTCTTATAAATAGACATTACATGTGGATATTTATATTATCTAAACCCTTCCTTTAAATAGGGAACTTGCTTAATGTATAATTTACTTTAAAAACTTAACTTGCAACTGTGTTTTATTTAGTTATTTATTAATTCATTTAATAAATATTTATGGAATATCAACTATGTGCTAGGAACTGTGTTAGCTGGGAAGGATATAAAAATTAATAAGACATAGCCCCTGCTTTTAAAAAGGAAAGTGTGGGGACTTCCTAGGTGGTGCAGTGGTTAAGAATCCACCTGGCAATGCAGCAGACACGGGTTCCATCCTTGCCCCAGGAAGAGCCCACATGCCACGGAGTAACTAAGCCCATGTGCCACAGCTACTGAGCCCGCGCTTCAGAGCCCGTGAGCCACAACTATTGAGCCCATGTGCCGCAACTACTGAAGCACATGCACCTAGAAGCCCATGCTCTGCAACAAGAGAAGCCACAGCAATGAGGAGCCCACACACCACAATGAACAGTAGCCCCTGCTTGCTGCAAATAGAGGAAGCCTGTGTGCAGCAACGAAGACCCAACACAGCCAATTAATTAATTAATTAATTAATTTAAAAAAAGGAAAGTGTGTAAACAATTCAATATCATTTTAGAAGTGTTATAGAAATATACATAAAGGCTAAGTGAACACAAATAAACAATTAGCTCTAGTTAGTGTTAGGGAGTGAAAAATATTTCAAATGCAGAAGACACAGAAATTAACTATTAAAATGATTAAAAGTGTAATGATCTCATCTGTTAAATTTTCCCAGCTCAGTAATTTAAATATTAAAACCTGTCAAGAACTTGTTTAAATCACTTTAACATTACTTTGTCTCAGTTTTCTACACATTAAATGATAATTAGTTCTGATAGCTGAATCACTAATAATTTTTAAGTTAAATCAGAGATGCGTATTGGTTAACATTTTGCTGGATTTCTTTGCTGAATAGGTAGACATTCTTTTATTCAAATCACTCCTAAAAATGTAATTTATTGTTATTACATACCTGTGAGAACTATATACATATAGTTTTTATATATATATAATTTTTGTAGTTAACACAGAGATCATGATATAATGAAGAAATCAAAATTTTAAAAAATATGGATTTTCACCTCAAAAATAATAAAAACTGATTGCAGTATAAAAGATTTACTCATTATAAGTAGAGCTATATTTCTAAAAATCTATAATAAGTAGGAGTCTTCTGGTTAATACCCATATTATTCCTTAAATGCAACGGATTAGTATTGGAATAAAAAGGCAACACATTTCTTAAAACCGAATTAAGAACAGCCACTTTGGTAACAGTTTGGCAGTTTCTTAAAAAAATTAAACATAAATTTACTAAACAATCCAGCAGTTCCACTTCTAGTATCTACCCAAGAGAAGTGAAAACATGTTCACATAAAAACTTGTACATGAATGTTCATAGTTGTATTTATTCACAATAGCTAAAAAGTGGAAATGACCCAAATGTCCATCAATTAGTAACTGGATAAACAAAATGTGGTCTATCCATATAAGGGAGGAAAAAAGTAATAAAGAGGAAAGAACCACTGATACAGGTTACGACATGGGTGAACCTCAAAAATGTGCTAAGTGAAGAAGTCAGACATAAAAAAAGACCTATCGTATGACTCCATTTACAGGGAATGTCTAGAAAGGGAAAACCTTAACAGACAGAAAGTAGACTAGTAGTTGCTTGGAGATGGAAGTGGAAAAAAGGGATTGACTGCGAATGGGCACAAAGGATCTTTTCAGAGTGATGGAATTGTTCTAAAATTGAATTGTGGCAATAACTGCACAAACCTGTAAATTATTTAAAAATCATTGATTGTACAGTTAAAACGAGAGGAATTTTAGGGTATGTAAATTGTGCCTCAACAAACCTGTTAAAGAAAACTGAATTAAGAAAAAAGCCAAAAGTCACAAATTAATACCTGAGGAATGCTGAGCTGCTGTAACTGGCTTTGAGTGATCTCACTGAGCTGTCGAAATGTCATTGTAAAGTCAGCTTCTGTCTCTTCCATGAGCTAATGAAAATAATTACATTTAGCAATCTCACTCCTTCAAGAATAGGTGGAATAGTCATTCAAATGTTAATCAGGAAAAAAAGATAAAATGATAAACTCACATGTAAGAGAAGTGCAAGTAAATCATCATCACCCTTCCTTTCTCCAAGAAAGCCCAATTTGGCTTTGAACAGTTCTCTAAATCTAAAAGAAGTGTCAATTCGATTTGTTATTAAAATTATCACTATTTTAAGAATTGCCCTCAAATCAAGCAGGATGTTTTAATATCAAACAAACAAAAAACAAACCTTGTATAATAAAGGACGGGATACCCCTCAAGAATCTGAGCAGCCCTAGAGGGAGAAAAAAAAAAGACAGTTAAACCTTGATTTAATATTAATGTTCTTGAATTACATTTTACATGAACAAAATGAACCTTCTCATATATTAAATAACATTAGATTATGTGCTACTGATTCTATTTTAATGATTTAATTATATATCATATCTTAGAGAAGACTGTGAATATAAATTTACTGTCTCAAAGACTTGGATACAGTACAGGTCAAATCATATCATTCTTGAAATACACTATATACAATTAGCTTACAGGATAAATGTTAATATGTCTCTATTATACCAAAAGAGTTATATAAAGGGGGCTCTTTTGGTGTATTTTAAAAATTAACTTAGATCCAAAATAATGTATTACAGATACCTCACCCAATACAAAAACATTTTAGTTGCCTGAATGTATGAAGAGTGAAATGCTTCATAAAAATATAAAAATTAAAGAGTTCTTAACCTTAAACCCATTTTTAAACAAATTTTCTATTTCTTAACATTCTTAATGTATTCTAAATTATACAGAAGCGCAACACACTCTGAAGCTCCATCCCCCTGACCTTCCTGACCTCATCCCTACGACTCTTCCCCTTGCTCATTCTGCTATATAGCCTCCCTGCCCTTCGTGCTGGTCCTTAAACACCCACGCACACTCCCGCCTCAGGGCCTTTGCACAGGCCATTCCCTTGCCTGTAGCCCTCTTCCCCCACATATCTGTGTGGCTCCTCCTGTGATTCCCTCAAGCCTCTGCTCAAATCTAGCCCCTGACAGGGCTTGTGAGCTGCAGCAGGGCCCGACTCTATACCAGCCCTCTGGGTGTAAATGCTGCTGCTTCTCTTCTGCTTTCCAGATCTTGACAATTTCTTGTCTTTTCTTTCTTCCTTTCTCTCTCTCTCTTTCTTTTTCTTAGATTTATTTATTATTTATTTATTTATCCATTTTTGGCTGTGTTGGGTCTTTGTTGCTGCACTCAGGCTTTCTCTAGTTATGGCAAGTGGGGGCTACTCTTTGTTGAGGTGCACAGGCTTCTCAATCCGGTGGCTTATTTTGTTGCAGAGCACGCGTTCTAGGTGCACGGGCTTCAGTAGTCGCAGTACACGGGCTCAGTAGTTGTGACTCATGGGCTTAGTTGCTCTGTGGCATGTGGGATCTTCCCAGACCAGAGATCAAACCAGGGTCCCCTGCATTGGCAGGCGGTCTTAACCATTGCTCCACCAGGGAAGTCCCCAGATCTTGGCAATTTCTCTTGCAGTCAACCTAACCCTTGACCATACAGGGAAGGGCATTTTTGGACCAGTTTAGCTAAGTTGATACAAGGCCACTACACTACATATGGCTATATGATTAAGTCCTGGCCAAGGAGAAATAAGGGAAGTGATGTGTACAAATTCTGAAATGCGTCCTTAAATATTGAGGACTTTGCCTCTTTTCTTCTTCATGTTCCTACCTAGAATATGGATGTGACAGATGGTCCCATTTCAGACCATGAGGGCCACAGGCAATGGGTGGTGGCATGGAAAGCTAGAAGCAGTCTGGGACTCAGGCAACTGAGTCCCCAAACCAGGCCTGGATTACCAATGTGCATTATCATACTTTTATGTGAGAGAAAATGCATGTCCTTCTTGTTCAAGCCACTATTATTTGGGATTTCTGTTACAAGCAACTGAATCCACACTCTATCTAATACCCTACATCTCACTCAGAGTAAAATAAAAATATTAATGGTTATGTAAGACTTCAGAAAATATATCACCTATATATCCCATGTGAGTCAAGTAAGAAAGTAATGAAGGCAGAGACTTCCAGATGGAATAGTAAGAAAAACAGTGTCAGTGAGCAGCAAAGTGACGGGCCGTGTGCGGAGGGGAGTGGAGCAGTGAGGGCGAAGACTCGAAACAGAGGAGACACACGTCCAGGGAGAACCTACTCACAGTCTGAAATTCGATATTAAACTACCTCTGCAAACTCTAGCTGCTGGGTGATTCGAGGTGAAGCATAAAAGCATTCGGAAGGTCTCATTGGGATGGAGGGGCAAACAGAAGCTTCGTGAGGGAGAATGTTTGGAAGCTTGTTCTCGTATAGCAGTAGAGAAAGCGGCAGAAAGAGGCACATAGCTGTGGGGGGTGGGGGGTGCCGGGGTTTCTAAGTCAAAGTGGGGGGTGGGGAGGAATGCATGAGTGGCTCAGATCATAAAAGGGCAAGGAAAGTAGGGGGGAGACTAACATGCAAAATAAAGATAACACACAAGGTAAGACAGAAGGAATAAAATAAATCAATTATAATAAAGTGAACAGCCTGCATACATCTATTAAATCAGAAACCATCACACTGAGTTAAAACCTGGCTATGTTCTGTTTGCTTTTATAAGAAACATACTTTAAAACAATGTGATAAAGATAAAAAAAATAAAGTGAGACTCAAAGCAAATACAGCAAAAGTGAGCATGAATATGAATACTGGATAGGTTGAAACTGAGAGCGAAAAGTATGAATCAGGATGAAGGGGGTTATTGTATTGGGATAAAAGGCACAGTTTTTGAAGAAAATATAAGTAAAAAATCTGTAGGTACCAATAACAGCATATTGTATAAATTTAAAACAATTTGAAAAAATTGCTTACTAAAAATACAATTAAAGTGGGAGATTTTAATACACATCTCTTATGTGTATTAAAAGTTATCTAATAGATAAACAGGGTTAAAAAAAGACGAATAATATACTCGATACACTCAATTTCATATATATAAAAACCTTCATGCATATTTTATATTATCATGAAGTATGTAAAAAAACTTATTATGTTAGGCCATAAAGAAACTGTTACACATTTTGAGTAGATTTTACCAAACACAATCTTTGATCATAAAAACATGGGCAAAATAAGCCCAACTACTTAGATATTCAGAAATAGTGATAAATAACCCTTGGATCAAAGAAGAAATAAACCACAATTTCACAGCACCTAAAAAGCAATAAATAGGAAAACACTTTATCCTGATAACTAATGGAAAAAAGTCAAAACTGTACCAAAAAAAATAGACAGATAGATATACACATACATATATAGTCTGAAAGCCTGTTATTAAAGATTAAATAGTATGGTTTTAAAAATGTTTGTTTCTTGCTTTTCAAAAAATGATCATTATACAAATATATTTTCACACAGATTTAGATAGTAGATTTAGGATTTACTCACAGCTGCTTTTGCCTAGGATCCAGTAATGGGTTTAGAGCTTGTAACAACTTGTTTAAATTAAACATCCCAATATTGGCCTGATTTCCTATTTTATATCTTCTTTCATCATCAGATGTGTTTGGTACAAAATCTGTTTAGAACAAAAATATGATTGCTTTACAGTGGGGATAATTAGTTTCTTTCTTCATTTTTTAAAAATTATTTATTTATTTGGCCATGCCACAAGGCATGTGGGAATCTTAGTTTCCCGACCAGGGATTGAACTCATGTCCCCTGCAGTGGAAGCGTGGAGTCTTAACCACTGGACTGCCAGGGAAGTCCCTCTTTCTTCATTTTTAAGTTTATATTTAAACTTAATAAATTTATATTTATTACATAAAAATCTTTCTGACATTAAACATTTAACTCAAAAGTAATGTAAATACTTAATACCCATGCACATGAAAATCTTTTAAAATATGAATATCTGCCTGATAGAGGAATACATTTCTAAGCTACAAGAATTTCCAGGTTATCACACATGTACTTCAAACTCCAGCTCGACAGCACGTCCCCCACAAAGCCTGCTCTGATCCTTTTATAGACTAGTAAGTAACACATCCAGTGGCACAGATTAAGGCTCATGTGCCAGAACTCAGACCCACGTCTGTCTGACGACACATTCCCTTCCTCTCGTCACGTCATCTTCTCTAATACGTAATTCTTTGAGGGCAGAGACCACAGAGGACTCAATACTGTATCCCTGTGGCACCTGGAAGAGTCAGTAGCACATAAAACGACCATTTTATGAATGAACCCAGTTCTTCCTACCACCCCACCACTGTGTTAGCTATAACGGTTTATCTAAAACAAACCGGTGATCATTTTCTTAGTGAAATAAGGATTAGACATATGAATGATACATACCTGGATTATAGGCCTCCATGAAACCAAATGGACCATAGTCCATCGTAATGGATAACAAACTGAAGTTATCAGTATTACAGACACCTGAAACAGCACAACAAAATGCCAAAAACATGACAATACAATAATAAAGCATTTTTACCTGTATAAAATTATACAGAATAGGAAAGGTCATGAAAATGCATTTGTTTTAGAAATGAAACAAAATTAGATTATCAGTTCAGTTTAACTGGTGAAGTCAAATAGCTTAATATATATTAAAACTGTATTTCAAAATTAAATTTAGCCTTTTGTTGTGTACTCCTCCTCACCAAAGATTTCAAATACTACAGCAATAAAAGGCCCGAGAAATGAAAGCTCCTCTCATTTATCCTGAATTTCTAGCATTTTTTTAAAGTTAAAAAAATTTATTTATTTATTTATTTAGGCTGTTTGGGCCTTTGTTGCTGCACATGGGCTTTCTCTAGTTGCAGAGAGCAGGGTCTACTCTTTGTTGTGATGCGTGGGCTTCTCATTGCAGTGGCTTATTTTGTTGCAGAGCACAGGCTCTAGGCATGTGGGCTTCAGTAGTTGTGGCATGTGGGCTCAGTAGCTGTGGCTCATTTTAAACATGAGAAAATTGTTTTCTCTGTTGCTAAAAACAAATTCATATATTATGAATGTTATTCCTGCTCATTGGCAGGAATGTTTTGACATACACAAAAAAGAAGTGTTCTGCTTCAACAAATTAATTCTATTTTCTCATCAGAGGAATGAAATATCAGTAGATAACTTACCATGAGCAAAACCAACAGACATCCACAGGGCAATAAGCTGTGCGGTCTCAGACACCACAACAGAAAAAAAATCCTAAAATAAAATTAAGAAAATTTTCAGATTTTTCAGTAATGTATATTCTTTTAGGATCTTCCGATTTCCAACATGAAAAGATATTCTCAAAGGTGGGCCAAAAGATGACTAAAGGGATGAAAATTAGTACATGTAAGAAA
This sequence comes from Hippopotamus amphibius kiboko, assembly GCF_030028045.1. Taxonomy (NCBI): domain Eukaryota; kingdom Metazoa; phylum Chordata; class Mammalia; order Artiodactyla; family Hippopotamidae; genus Hippopotamus; species Hippopotamus amphibius. Next base: position 117,677,991 of record NC_080189.1, on the reverse strand, counting down.
ACGATAGAAGAACATAGAATTATCAATCGAGAAATAATATACTAAAGGCTCAGGCATAGTATCATCACCAGGTTTTCTCCATGTTCAGTAAGAAAAGCATTAGAATTCAGTACAAGGGAGTTAAATGTATGCAAAATGCATTATTAAACTTTGAAATGAGTCACCAAGAAAAATAATGGAATTTCCTTCTCTGTGGCTGTTTAAAGAAAGAAAAAGGTTATGAAGATCAAAAATTTTCCACAGGAATAGAAAATCACATTTGCCTATTACATATGTATTTTAGAACTACTACTATAGAAATATCTATATATCGAACATGTGAGAAAAGAATATATGTGACCAAAAAAAGAAAAAAGAATATATGTGACCAACTTAAAAATGCTGCTCAAAAAATAATGTATATAGTCAGGATGTAGTTGCACCTGTTCTCTTTTCCTAGATATCCTTCAAACGGAACAACTTCCTTATCTATGTCTTGTTTACGAGGTGGTTCATTGTCTCTTCCTTTAACAAAATGTTCAAAGTGCTCTACATGTCCTGCTTTAACTTTAGTTTTTTAAGTGCTAAGTTGTGACCACTAATGGTGGCCGGCCAATGAGAGAAAACAGAGTGTTGCCCTTTTTTTGAAAATACTTACCACATATCTGTTAGGCTCCTTGACATTTACTGAGGGGAAGTGTTCCTGTATGATGAAGTCTAATAATGTCCTAGAGATAAAGGGGAGAGAGCATTAGGTTCCTCAGGGTACAGTATCAAGTATCCAGTCATCTCAGTCATGAATTCATTAGATGCATGTTCATAATTTTAAAAAGTAAAATAAGATTTTACTCCCAAAACAGCCATAGAGAAATATTTCCTCAGTACCAATCACAACTGGAAATATGTTTTCTAAGATATTAGATGCCATCTTCTTATGTTACAAATTCAGATTAGTTCAGTAACATCCACTGACAACCTCCATGTGCTAGGAAAAAGAATGACAAGACCCAGACCCAGATATTAAAGAGCACACATTCGATTAGGGGAGAAGAACATCTGAAGAATTAATGACATTACTGTATAATACATACAATAATAGAAATATATAAAAAGTATAAAGATAACAGGGCAGGGAATGATTATTTATGTGTGGAAGGTCATGTAATGTTTCACAAATAAGGTGTCAAAAAAAAAATGGCCAATGTTTGAAGTTAAAATTTTTAAGTTTCTGTATGTATCCTATGTTTTATTCTCTATTTTAACTGACTAGTGAGTCAACTAACTATTGATATTAGTGTTTCTTTCATTGGATAAGAGAGAATCCTGAAAAAAAAAAATTGGGGGTTGTAGATATGACTTGAGAATTATTAAAGCCCAACTGAAACAACAGGAGTGGATTAGAGTTTGTTTAGAGTGGATTAGACAACTGTTTTAGGCACTTGGGAAACAGAAAGGAATATATACAGTCATGTTAGCCAGTGCAGGCATTTTCAGGATAAAGTGGTCACCAATATACATCAAATGTCAGAGAGATAAGTGAACTATAACTGAAGTATGACGACCAGATGGAACAATTTCGGTGACATGGTGAATCTGTTCAGAAGTGACTCCAAAAAAACAACTGGAGGGAAGCCCATAATGAAGAGCCCACACAACACTGCAACGAAGACCCAGCGCGGCCAAAAAACAAAGAAGAAGAAGAAGAAGGAGAAAGAGAAGAAGAAACCAATCCTGCTAACACTTGATCTTGGACATCCAGCCTCCAGAATTGTGAGAGAATAAATTTCTGTTGTTTAAAAAAAAAAAAAAAGTCATGCTGCAATAAACATTTTTGTACAAATATCTTTAAAAAAGAAAAAAAAAAGCAAAACAAAAAAATGAGAAACAACACCCAGTGACAGGAAGCTACTCTCAACAAGCCGGGATGACCCTGAGTTCAGTACACATTTGCTGAAGTAAGAGACTCAGAGAACAGTCGTGACAAAGGTGATGACTTCTCTGCTCTGGGCCTTCACTTCCCTCAGTTCTCTCTCCGCATACTCTTCGTGGACCAGGTGTCTGGATTTACTAAGCTGATAACTACAGTGTAGGATCCATATTCCAAATAATTCTGGTTTCTCTCAGAGAATTTTTTTCTTATACATTTTAATGGCTTTTTAAAATGTATGATCTTAAGTGGAACAGAATTCCTCTTAAAGGAGGTAATGTTTTTGTTTGAAGAAATATGTCGGCTTAAGGAACATGGAATTTTGTGAGTGCAGATTCCACAGGCAACAAGATATCAGAGTTTGGTGAAAGCTATACTGCGTGACACAATGGGAAGAGCTTTTGCTATTTTGAAAGAATCGTTCCTCTGTCTTCCCTAAAGAAATCTTCAGTAAGATTTGTTCTTAAAGGCTTTGTGCAATTTTAGTCTATTCTTTGTTTGCTTTTGTCCCATTGAAGGGACTGAGCTTCATGTGTGGGTCAACCCAGCATGAAACAGGCATCGCACACATGTCAAAACCAGAGCCCAGGAAAGAACACACAAGACAGAGGACGCATCTTGGGAAGCCCGGAACTTGGAATGGAACTCACAACTGGGGAGTTTGAGTCACTTTCACCCAGGTGTCTCGGTGGCAGAGAGGCCCTCAGTTCCAACTGGGTGGCATACTAGATAAAAACATTCCTGGAGGAAAGGTTCTACTGGGTCTAAACACGTTTTTTTCAGCCTCCTAGAAACCCACATGATGTTAGGCACACAGCAAGTGTTGAAAATATCTATTAATTGAAATTTTGGGTTTTACTTACAAGCAAACCAAAAATATTTTAACTTCAAGGCACATAAATAAGCATTTCTTTCAATTGTCTTCTACCATTGGAAAAAAATGGTTTTCTAACCTTAGTAAATCCAGCTCACCATAATAAGCCAAAATTTCTAACGATCCAATTCTAAACCATGATTTTGCAACACGCAGCACTACTGCACCTGAAAAAGAAACATTTATTTTAGCATAAACTATTTTAAAGTATGCAAACACAGCATAATATGCTTTTCTTAAAAATGAAATTATTTTAATAAAAAAGAATATGGTGATTGAATTTATCAGAAAAACAATTAATTTACATCCTAGAAAGGGTCAAGGATTTTTCTCTTTTTCTTTACGCCTGAATCAGGATGTGAGGAACACATTCTTTCAGAAGTACCGAGGCCCCAACCTAGCGAAACGTTACTTGGTTAAACTGTTAGGCTCCCACTGTCTCCTCGATTGTGACCTTTTTCCTGTACCTTACCCTGAAATAGGGAATCAGAGGATTATTTCTGTGGCATAGTCAATGTATGTGCCTTCCACTTGTGTAACTAACTGGAAATTAACTTCAGTTTAAAACATTTGCATAAGTTCTAACTTATGAAAATACAGTGAATCTATGCATTTTGTGTTTGTGTTTGTAGCCTTCTGTTTCTGCCTTCTGTTCCGATTGCACACTTTAGTAATACAATTAGCATATGAATTCATGTTTCCTTGTTACAAGGAACTGTGTTCCCCTGTCAAGGTGAGGTGTGTCCCAGGTGACACAGCTGCTGCTCTGCTGGTGCCATCCTTCAGGGAGACACCATATTCGCTGCTGCCTCTGGGCCCTCATGCTCTTCTTCCTGCACTGCTCCCCCCCCCCCCCCCCCCACATCCTGAGAGCCCTCCTACTTTCCTAAACTTGTGCTCCAGATCAATTCCTACTTCCTCCATAAAGCTAACTGGATCCCCCCTTTCCTAACCTCACATTTACTTATTGTTCATTTGTTCCATGTGTTTAGTGTTTTCTCTATGAAGACTGAGTTTCTTAAGAGCAGGGACCACTCTGGTGAGTTTGCACTCACTACTCCTGGACCCCCAGAGATGAGTCCAATGGTAGGCACAGAAAAGGGATAATTAGTATTTTCTTGGTTGACTAAGTTATCCACATAGTCAGCGCTCATTCACACTAGTAATCTGAATATTTTCACTTTTTTTTAGCAATAAAAATAGTCACTTAGAAAAAAATAAGACCTCAATAGATGATTCTGAATGTTTACTGAGTGAATAGCCGTTGAATCACTGAATGTCCATCCTGAAAGACATAGAAGGTGTCATCTCATCTAACCCCTCAATTTCATTGGAGAAACAGGGGCAGAATGTGACTTGCCCAAAGTCACAAATCAGTTCCCACAGAGCCGGTGCTAGGGTTCACATATTCTTCTTGCCTGTCCAGCACTTTTACCACAGTGGCTGCTAGGCCGATATTAGGGAAAAGCACAATCAAAATATCTGTAAATGACTTAGATGTGGAAATTCTATAAATGGCCTAAAGAGAAGAAATACTTCAGACCATTTGAAACCATTCAGTTTGGTTTCCAAACCATCTGGTTCAAAATTTGGATTAACAGGGAATTTTCCTGGGTGGTCCAGTGGTTAGGACTCTGCACGTTCACTGCTGAGGGTCTGGGTTCAATCCCTGGTGGAGGAACTAAGATTGTACAAGGTGTGCGGCTCGGCCGAAAAAAAAATTCACATTAACAATATAATCACAGACATAAAAGCAGTGTTGTGCCCATCATATTAACAGTCTGTGATGGGAAACTCATGTCTAGTAAGCATAAACAGAGAGACATGAATATCTGCTGAAGGCCCATATGCGGTAACAGCATGCACTTTATCCAGATGAAATTAAAGGGGAGAGAAAGATACCATAAAGATAAATGCCACTTAATTCCTTTAAGCATGAAGCAACCCTGGGGGATTGTGTTCACAAAAATCTTATCAAAACATATTTTGCACTAAGTATAAAGAACATAAAGTGTGCTCTTGGTGAATCACTATGAACATCAGTAAAAATGCTGCCTATAACATCCTTCCTAATTTTTTATTTCTGGCCTACTAAAAGCTGAGGGAAAAGTTAACTGAACTTATTGGAAATAAACATGAAGTAAGAGCGGTCGGCATCTGCGGAAAGGTCTGAGGGGGTCTCCGGGGAAGAAAGCACATGAACGTTCGTGCACTGGCTTTGTAATGTTTTGCTGGCTGTCCATAAACTTCTCAGGTTCACTTCCCAGATGTTTGCTGTTTGAAATGGATGGATTAGTGATGTAAGGATGTGGGAAAGGATATTCTGTTGTAATATCATAATACTGAAATTATATCCCGAAGATCCACAGGTCATGTTTGAAGACCCCAAAGATGCCCAGTATCTGTTGGTCCTGAAGAACTTAGTCTCATTTTATGTAAGCGTTCTAAGAACTGTCATTACCTCGTTCTTTCACAACATTTCCATTGTAAAACTGATCTCTCCATACTGCGTCATCACTTACAACCAGACTGAAAGGTAAGAGAATCAAACAATTAAAATTATACTTTAACTGCCAGTGAGCTATCAAGAAGCACCTAAAACTCTAAGAAACAATGAGAAATCACGCTGTCAGGGGTTTATCTGCTCACTTGACTGACATTTCTGGATATAACGTGATGCAGTCCTAAAAGTTAGCTTCAAGGGAAGAGGAATTACCTTGCAGCTCTGCTGGTGGGAATTCCGAGATAGTGCATAGCCTCACTACACAAAAATTCTCTCACGGAGGAGCGAAGCACAGCTCTGCCGTCGCCATGTCTATGGGTAAAAGGATAAAAAAGATTTTCAATTATAATTAAGATAACATCAATTTTTACTTAGATGACTAAAAAAAAAAAAAAAAATGTACCGGGAGTATGGGGTCTTTCCTGAGCCTTTTAATTGGAGCTCCCACTTTTCACCCTGCCTTAAAAAAACAACAAAAAACAAAAAACCTAAATATTAGAAGCTTTGTGTTACTACTTAGCAGAAAAGCTATTATACCAGAAGACATGTAGTACCTATTCACGTAACTTCCAATAAGATGGGCTCTTCCATCCCCGAGCTGATCTGCCCATAGCCCAAACTAAGAGGGAAAGGAGAAAATTATTCATGTTTATTAACCTTTAAAACTTTTATTGTAACTTTATAGCCAAAGTTACTTTGTCAATTAAAGTTATACTTTAATGTAACACGTTAGTTACACTTTAGTTACACTAATCCCCTGAGAATGGATTAGTGCATTTTTAAGATTATAATCATCAACAACCTGAATAAAGGTGGAAATATAATTCAATCCATAAGACCTAAGTGAAATTCATTTCAAAAAATTAAATTTAAGACATATAATTAATTTCATCATCTTAGAGCTGAGCTCAAGCTTCTTAGGTGTAGAATACTGAGAACTGATCTATTTAATTCCAGAATATGAACTAGGAATGATTTATTAATAGAAAATTTGCCTGTACTTCATGTATACAACATAAAGTTGGGAACATACTTGTATCTGAAACAGTTGCTTTCGAATGTACGTGATTAACCGTTTCCAAACTTTTCTGTTACAATTTGTTTGTGGTTGTTGAACCCCCAGCTATGCCACTTACTAGCTGTGGGAATTTGTTTGAGTTACTTAATCTCACTGAGACTGACCTTTCACTTCTGTAAAATGGGAAAACCCTTCTCAGGTTGTTGTAAGAATGAATGTTAATATACACAGAATGCATCGCACTTTGTCCAGCATACCCAAGTGCTCGAAAGATGGTAATTATTAGTGTTGCCGACAATTACTCGCTAAATTAAACATCACTGTATCCTCTTAATCAATTAATCTTTAACTCACAAGAAAGTCATAGCAACTTAAACAATTGGTTCTGTTTCCTCTCTCTTTTTTTTAATCAGTCAGATTCCACACCTTGAACTTGCTGCAACATCTTACTTCTAGGTGTCTTCTTAATTGCTTCAGCATGTGTAACAGCCCCAATTAATCCTGATTTAATTTCTAGCAGTTTCTAGCAGCTCTAAAACTTTGCTCTACAGCTATCCTGACAAAATTACATTCTACTTGTCCTCCTGAGGCTTTTATATTGACTCATTGTGCGACCTGACTGCCTAAATCTCTTGCCAAAACTCCACTGAATGAGTTCTCTAGCAATAATTCACAAAAATGTTATACTGTGCTACCCCAGTTTCCTCAATTCCATGTGAGAAACTGACACCCTGGATTCATCACAAGAAATCATATCAGCTAATCTAAACATCTCATGATGACACATTCTTCTAGAAACATCTTGTTGAAGTCTCAATACACTAAGAGAAATTAATGCAAAATAACTTCATTAATAGGATAGCATTTCCACCAGCTGCTTATATTTGCATAAGGCAGTGATACTGGTGGTACTATTACCTGGTGGCCGCCGTATCTGTGAGCCAATGGAATGGATCCAAATACTATCTTTTCACCACTTACAAGCTGGATAAAATCATCTGTTTCTGAGACAGATAAATCAAGGTCCAAAATATCTTCTAGCACTTCCTGAGGCAGGAAAAAAAATTTTTTCTTACAAACTTAAGTAATCCTTTAACAGTTTTTGAGAAAATAAACTTTATGGAAGAAAGAAAATTAAAAGATTAAACTTCTTTCAAAATTACATTAACATTTTCCCAGAGAGATGTACCATACTTTCCAGGATTATTTACACTACTTGGGAAAATTAGGTCTATTAGATAGTTCTAAAATTTTTATATATTATTAGGCATGGTAAAATAATATTCCTCCTACCATATATTCTTTAAAGGAACTAGAAAAAATTAAATATCCTATTTTTATCCCAAATTCACTTATATCGTGAGAGAACAATTTAGAATTTATTAGAGCCCCTTTCTAAGAATTTAACTCATTTACCCCTTTTTTCCACAAAAGTGTGCTTTCCTTGTAAGATAACTTTAAAACGAAACTGAGTACTAGGCTCCAGGAATAAGTCTCAAAAAGTGATTTCTAAGGATGACATTCTCCAAGTTATAGATTTTAAACACAAAGATAATCATTTATCAATAGACTAACAATTTAACTCTGAAAAAAATGTTACTAATTTTTTAGGCAAAAGTTACAGTGAGTTAAGTATTTGTGTTGTGAAAAAGTAAAGCCTAACCTTTGAAACTGCTACAAGACGTACTCTTGATTTGAAAGGAATGGGGAAGGCAATTGAAAAAACACAGTTTTTCACTTTACGCACATGATTTTCTTTAACAGGATCAACTGGCAACACAGCTGATTAAAAAACAGACAAACAAAAAACTCTTCTGAATGTTCTCACTTGTTGCATATACAGCATTAATAGTCCTTAGAGCGGCTACAGTTCTTCAAGAAAATCAACAAACTATTTTGTTCACACTTTGTTATTCAAAGGCTGTCTTATCATTTTCAACCATATCTATCTGATATTCATATATTACAGTATATTAAACTGTCGAAGAAGATGCGAGATGAAAAAAGTTTAAAACAAGACACATACCCTGTCTTCAAAAATTTTCATTTATGGGAGACCAATAGGATGTGCAACGTATTTATAAATAAGAATATATAAATAAAATGAGGTGAGCTTCATTACAGTATCAGAATTACAGTACTGGTCAAATCAATAGATCCAACCAAAAAAATATTCAGCACTTAATCACATTCTTTCCGGTCTTCAGAAAAATCATACTTAATTGAAGGAAACAGATACGTACATAAGTAACTCTAAACCAGGCAACAAATGTTTTTTGTAAATGTACAAAATTGCTTCCAATCCCACCAGAAACTTCAAAACATTTGATACATGTCTGTTCATAAGGCTAGAATTTTAAAAATTGCCTCTGAAGAGATAAACTATGTATCATGAAGTCCATGCACTAAAGCACATGTACTTTACTTAAAAAGCTGTAGAGAGAAAGAGAGCTTTGGACATACTTTAGATACTCATAAAATGTTTACTTTTAAGTACAATGTTTTTTTAAGTACAATTCTTAAAATCAATATGTTTTCCTAATCCAAAGCAATTAAAACAAACAATAGGAGAGGATAGGTGTATTACTAAAATTACAAGGGACACAAAAACCTGTTTCTGGATAGAGATATTATCAGGATGTCACTGTCACCAAATTATTTACTAAACATGATGGAAATACAATCAAAATCCTATTAGGATTTTTTTTGTTAAGAAACAGAAAGCATAAATCTGGGAAAATAAAGACTTTTTTAAATGACAGAAATGGGAGCTTCCTTATCATTTCAAAAATTATAAAAATAACTAAAAACATTGCTATCTCAAAAATAGATGCAAAAATCAATGGGACTCCATGAAAAGCACAGAAACAGTCCAAAGTAATGTAAGAATTCCCTATAAAATGAAAATGATATTTTGAATCAGCAGAGAAAGGTGGCATCAGGTCAGTTTGTTCAGTTGTTTAGAATAACTCCTATTTATTCCAGCCAAGCCTAGGTGAACTAAATGACAGTTATAATAGAGACATTCTCCATATGAGTAAAAGACAGGCAAATGTGGGTCAGCTTTAGCTCTTTATACTTTCCCCTAAGTGCATGGTGAACAAGGCAGCATCATGGAACGAACCAGAACACAGATTTTAGGATCCATCAAGAAAACCTGACTGTGATTAGGAGTAGATGATCCAAGAGTGTATTTTCTTCTCTTTCAGGAGAGCCACTGGGTGGAAATAGACTAAATGATATAATTAATGCATTTTCTTTTATGATGCTCTAAAATTTTAGTAGAGCATGGGCAGTATATAATGTTTCACTAATACTGATGATTTTGTACTGATTGACTGGCATTTTGGCAAGGTAGCTGATCAGCTAACACCTGTGATCACTGGCCACGGAACAAAAGAGATAAATTGCTTCAGAGGTACCCAATCCTCACCCTTCTTACATTGAGCCAACTAATCAATTATAGACTAAGACCCCAGAGAAAATTCTGGAGGTATGTTACCCCTTTATCTTAACATTTCATAGAAATCAGTAATAGAAATAAGGATATTATTTCAATTCTTCAGAATTCAGTTTGGCCTAAGAATATGAAATCCACAAAAACTGCTAACCGTTTCAGTGCAACTCTTCTCTCAATAAATGTTTTTACCGCAGTTGCATTGATAATTCTTTTATCACTTACGTAAGAACATCAGGATGAGATGCTTCTGTGCAGTGCTATGAAACAAGACATGGTTAATATGTATATAGTATTTTGTATATAATCTCTCCTTGGCTGTAAAACCTGGTCCTACCTAGATAATGGTTTGAACCGTATCATCATTATGGAAATAAAATGTCCTCAAGTGTCACCAATCCTCCAATATCAAGATAACTTTGAAAATGCTTTCAACTATACACTTACTCCATTTTTATCAGTGTTACTATTTGTTTCATTTGTATAAGCGCAGTTTAAAAAAAGGCCCAAGCCATTTCTAATCTGCACACAAGAGGAGTCGGTTCTTTGGCAGTTACTTGCACAGCTTAGACAGTGTTTTTAACTTTCTAGACTCATGCTTGGCCTAGTTGGGTCAAAAGAACTACTTTTTATTCTGCATGTCTGTTGGTGGGCTATTGTGTGGAAGTGTAGCTATACTATAATGGTGGAGGCCTTCACAGATTTCATCTGCTTTCCCTACTTAGCCTTGCCATATTACGTCTTTTTAAGAGCCAGGTTATTGTTTTAATCTGGGTAAACAATTTCTAAATGAAAACAGCCTAAGAGAATTGTGTAGTGCTCTGTCTACCAACTATGTGAGCTTGGGCAAGACACCTAATTCCTCTGAATCTGTTTCTCTACCTATAAAAAAAGGGCAAATGATAATATTCTAAGTCACAGGAATGTTGCAAGCACAAGTGTTTACTGCAACACTCTTATTTTGGCAAACTCCACCTGTTGGGTATTTCTTAATATTTAAACCTAGATCACGATGAGCCACAGGTGCATATTAACAGCCTTGATTTGTAAAGCACCTGACAGACCTTCTACATAATATTCAAGATGGGGGGGGGGGGAACCCACCTCAATAAAACTGACATTTTTAAAGACTTATTTATGACATGCTTTTATTCAATTAAAAAAATTTTTGAAGATAAATGTAAAAATAATGTGCTCAGCTATATGGGTATTTGCATTCTTTAATGCAAAATGCATTGGTCAGAAGAACAAGAAAATCACAGTTGCCTGTTTGCTGGTCTGTTTTCTCGTGAGTATTTCGAGGACAGAGTAAGTTTCTTCTATTTCTGCATCCCTAATGCTTACAGTTTCCCTGATCGGCTTTGTGCGTTTATGTGCATGTACTGAATGATAGATTATATCCCGACTTCTGTTATAGAGACTCCCTCTCAGTACCATGAGAGAGTGGATCTGGCCATAGAATTAAGGAAAGGTCCTTCTAACCCTTATCGGGCATTAATCCTGTCCATTCTCCAGTATCCCTTGGGCGGGTTACAAGTAGGTTCAACATTACCGAATATTAAACAACTTCACACAGCTCAGTACACCCACGAGCGGGACTCACACACCCAGATGTGAGCAAGACGGCCAAACGAGGCCACAATATACCTATAAGGTTTTCAGAGGAGAGCGTCCAAAAGTCGAGAGACGAGGCTAACCTAGCTTCTCGTTCACAATAGCCCCGCTGGCGGTCTGACTTGTTACTGGAAAAATACAAAAGGCTGGCGCTTCCCTCAAGGCTAGGTGGCCGTAAGGAGCAGACGACGGCTTGGCAGGTGACCCCCAAGAGAAGCAGCCGCGGAAACTGGAGCCTCCGGATTAGGCAGCAAGACGGGAACCCGATTCTTCGCATCCTATTTCTGCCTAAATGCGCGGGAGGAGAGCTGGTGACGGTTCGTCGGGCGCCCGGTGGCATCTCTAGGTAACAGCTGGTCCGCCAGGGGTGCATTTTTGCGGTGATCGCTGGAGGCACAGGCCGGGAGGGGTCGGCAGGGGCCGCTCCCCGGGAGGAAGGTCACACTGGCTTCTCCCTGGCCGGCGGACTGCGGGGTTCCCAGGGGTCCCGCCGCCGCCGCCGCGCACGCCTCTGCGGCCGTCCCTGCAAGTCCCCGCGCAGAGGCGCCCCCGGGAAGGACCGGGAAGGGGCGGGCCGTGCGAGGCAGAGGCTCTTCCGGTGCCGGACTTCCGGCTCCGGGTCCCCGGAGGAGGGGCCGCCGGGCCCGAGGCGGAGCCGGCGCACTGCCGCGACTTTCAGACTCGGACCATGGCCGCGTGCTGGTGGCGTTGGCGGCGCGGCCGCGCCTGGAGACCGGCAGCGCTGAGCCCCGGGCCCGGCTCCCCCGGCCGCGCGGGAGGGTCCGGACCGCGCGCCGCCGCCGCCGCCGCCCGCGCGCAGGTGAGGCCGGGCGCAGAGGTCACGGCGCCCGTGACGGCGGCGCCGCGGGATGAATGGGCGCGGGCGGCGCGAGCGGCGGGCGGGGCTGCGAGGACGGCGCGGAGCCGAGGGGTGGGCGCCCGGCGTCCGTCGGCGCCCCGCGCGGGGCTGCAGGGCGCTGCCCTGGGGACGGGGCGGCGCGGAGCCGGGTGCCGGCGAGGCGCGGGTGTGGCCCGGTTTCCTCGTGGGGTGCGTGGAGGGCGTCTGCAGGTGTTCCCAGTTGCAGCTGGGGCTTCGGGGGCCGCAGAACTTAATCGGGATTTTAGAGCGAGAGGTGCTCTGAGCGCTCGGAGATACGGGGGGTCCGGGTAGCGTCGGAACTGGCCGGGAAAGGTCTGGTGGAGATGCTGATGCTTAGAGTGGCCCGGAGTTCAGTCGTAGGGCGGTTGCTTCGGAGGGAGGGCACCCCTGGACGGGCTGGAGGGCTCTGGAAGGAGAAGAGGCCTGAGGGCGTGGAGAACCCTTGATCTCTAAGTCGACCTTTGACTTCTTGAAGCAGAGTCAAGACTCTGAGCACTAACCGTGACTCCTTGACGCTCTCGCCTGCTGCCTTTGGACTCCATCTCCTGTTTCTCCCTTTCCGGTCAGTTTAGCGCTCGTGCATTGACGAGTGAGTCCATGAGTCCTTTTTTGCACTTGGTAGTGATTAATTCTTAACGTGTGGTAGGCTAGGCTCGTACTGGTTAGCATAACCACATAAGGTTTATGGACTCATTGTCTTTTGCTTTGCTTTGTTTTTTGTTTAAATGCAAGTTCTTTTTTTAAGAATTTATTTTTATTATTTTTTGGCTGCGTTGGGTATTCGTTGCTGCGCACGGGCTTTCTCTGGTTGCGGGGACTACTCTTCATTGCGGTGCGCGGGCTCCTCATTGTGGTGGCTTCACTTGTTGCGGAGCTCGGGCCCTAGGCTCGTGAGCTTCAGTAGTTGCAGCAGGCCAGGCTCAGTAGTTGTGGCACATGGGTCCCAGAGCGCGCGGGCGTCAGTAGTTGCGGCACGTGGACGCACTGTCTTTTTAGAGACTCCTGCCGTCAGGTAGTAATTGTTTGAGTTCACCTGTCAACTATAAGGCTCATTTTTTTTTTAAAGTTTATTCGAATTTAGGACCCTTCCCTTTCAGTCAGATTTGGTACACTTCGGTTTACCCATCAAACACTATTTCCCAATATGCAATATGTAGTATTTCTTAAAGTCTACTTTTGGATACATATGGATACAGAATCACAATTTACCCAAAATAGACATTTGGAGAGAGAATGGCAGCTGGGCTAGGCTATGGAGTAGACAGTAAAGAGAGAATATAGGAAAAAGAGTCTGCTCCATTTAAGCACAGTCCCAGCCAGCCTTCAGATATTTCCAGTACCACAGATGTCATTCGGAGAGATGGATGCACCCACCACTGATGCCACTGATACCTCTTTTTTTTGATGCTCTTTTTTTTTTTTTTTTTTTTTTAATTCCATGCCCATTAAGCAATTAGCCACAGAAAGAGTGCTTTCCTGGAGAGACTATGCTGGATGTCTTCCATGTCTGCCTTCATGACCGCAAGGAGGAGCTCTGCTGATAATGCCAGTACTGTGTATTTCTGATTCGTGTGTCAGTGGTGGTTTTCACTGTGAGTTACTACATGAGCCTTCTGGCGTCTGCCTCAGGAGGGTGTGTTTTGGCTAGTTCAAGTATCTCAGGGCCTCATAGTCTTTAGGGACAAAGAGCAGCAACAGTAAAGCCACGCTTGCCTCTCCTGAGCACCTGTAACCATTGCCCAAAGGTACTCTTAAAGCAGGAAGCTTGGTTGAGTACATACCCTATTAGATATGTACAGCTGAGAGCTTTACATATAGTCTCTAATCGCAGCATCTCTGCTAGTAGATATTATCAGAAAGCTGTCGCAAGGTAACTAACTACCAGGAAATGGGATTTGAGACCAGATATACCTTCCAGGCTTTTGACAAGTTTTCCGCTGCCCAGTGGTTAATACTGCTCTGTATTAGCTGCGTAATTTTAACTCTTCACCCCAGGTTAGGTCTCAAATTGAATAAACATTATAATAAATCCTAAATTCATGTGAATCATTTACGCATGAAGCCTGAAAGAAGTAGGTTAAGTGTCATGTAATGGTAAAATTAAAGGAGAGGATTATCTTTTTTTCTCCCCTTAGGACATTGTAATGCCTGGACGTCATAAATGTCCTTACTGGTTTAATGAATACGTAATGGTATGGTAAAAATAGAACTCAAGACCACCTTCTTTAGCCACTGCCTGCTTGGCAAAGTCAACCTTTGTTGTCATTTTAATATGTCTAAAGCACCATGTGTTCACAAAAGAAAACTCAGAAAATATGAATTAAAAAAAGGAATAAAGCAAAAAACTCCCACAATCCTATTTATTCCAAAATAATTTTTTTTTTTTTGGGCTGCGTTGGGTCTTCGTTGCTGCACTTAGGCTTTCTCTAGTTGTGGAGTGCGGGGGCTACTCTTCCTTGTGGTGCGAGGGCTTCTCTGGCTTTTTTTGTGGCAGAGCATGGGCTCTAGGCACTTGGACTTCAGTAGTTGTGGTGCACGGGTTTAGTTGCTCCGAGGCATGTGGGTCTTCCCGGACCAGGGCTCAAACCCGTGTCCCCTGCATTGGCAGGCAGATTCTTAACCACTGCGCCACCAGGGACGTCCCGAAAATAATTATTTTTAATACCCAAGGTTTACATGCTTCCAAACCCTGTTGTCTGTGGATTTTATTTGTGTGGGTGTACAAATTTTTACTGGAATTACATAATGCACACAGTTCTGTAGGTGCTTTTTTCTTTTGGTATATTGTATACATACCAGTATTATCAGTTTTTCAGACTTTTCTGAATTTCACGTTCCCCAGCTGTGTAAAAACAAGTCGTTGTGAGAGTCAAGAGGGTCAAATAGTGTGCAAGCATGTTGTAAGACTTTATTACCAACACAGCAGATAGTTTTCTTTTTGTAGTGCTAAATCCATCCTTTGTCAAAATATTTTCTTCAAATATTATAAGAGCCCTTCCCACATCAGATTAGTAAATTAGTAATTTTTGAAATGCCTGTGTCCCTGAGTCCTTCAGTGGGCTGCTGTATCTGGGGCTCCCCAGTGCCTGTCACAAGTCCCGGCCCATAATAGTGTACAGTAATTGTTGGAGCTTTTGTCGCCACCACCTGTGAATCTTTTAGAAGTCGCATCTGTTGGTCTTCATCTCTGATTAAGTTAATATCAAAATGTGCTGCTGAGCTTGTTTGTTAATATTACTCTTCAAGAAGTACCATTTCCAAGCGTATTCAAGAACGCTGGCTTGAAATAAGCAGTGTTTGTGTGACTGTAAATGTATTCCTTAACATTGAAATCCCTTTTTTTCCCACCATCTGGGCAGATGCTTTTGGGATCTTGATTACTGTCTGTTTTAAACCAGTTTAAGACTTTAGGAGAGTGTACACCACCCGGATCCTTACTGTTCCCTGCGCAGTCTTAGTTCTAGTGGAAGGGAGCTTCAGATCTGGAAGGACAGATATGAATATGGAGAGGTCTTTGGGGGAAGAGGTGGGCTTAGATGTTTTTATTTTCTGCTTTTCTCGTGTTTATATTTTCTCTGATGATGAGTATTGCTTTCATCATAAAGAAGGGAAACTTTTTGTTATCATTTTTCTCCTAAAGTCTACAGTCTCTAGACTAAATTACTTTTATTATTGTAAATCATGGGAGTTTTTATCCAGTGTTATAAACAAGTTTTTCACAAATATTCTTACTTACAAATTTCTTAATACTTTTATTTTATAGATGTCCTATTTTAATCTTATGAAGAGTTTAACATCTGCCTTTCCAAATATGTATAGTATATCACGGTAAGTTTATAGTCAGTATTGCAACTAAAATTATTAGCCATATTGCCAGTAAATTTCTATTCTAAATTGTGGTGGGCTAGTCCAACAAATTGAATATGCTGTTTAAGTGCCACAATATCTGCTCTATGTGGTCTCTGCCTTTTTAAAAAATGGGAATACAGTCGTCCCTTGGTATGGTGGTGGTGGTGGTGGGGTATTGGTTCTAACCCCCCCATACCAAATTGGGGGTGCTCGAGTCCTTTATATAAAGTGGCATAATATTTGCATATAACCTACGCACATCATCCCACATACTTTAAATCATCTCTAGGTGACTTATAATACCTAACACAGTGTACATGCCATGCCAGTTGTTGTAAATACAATGTAAATTCTATGTAAATTGTTGGCCGAGCGTGGCAAATTGAAATTTTGCTTTTTGAAGCTTTCTGGAATGTGTGTGCGTGTGTATTTTTTTTTTTTCCCTCCCTCCCAATCCGAGGTTGGTTGAATCCTCCACCCCTATGGGATATGGAGCCCATAGGTATGGAGGCCCAACTGTATAATAAAATTTAAACTCAGAACAAAGTGAACGTGGTTTATAGTTCTTTAATTTTGTGGGTTCCCAAGATCCTGGTTATAAAAATTGATGTGTTGAGCAAGATCGGAATGCTGTGTGTTTTTCTCAATGATGATGACCCTTCTGCATTCATGCTTAATTTCCAGCAAGTATCTGGGCTTTAATGTTCCGTCCTCTGCCTCTGCTACGTGTATATATGCATATGCGTAGGTCTGTGTAATTCTTAAGAGCGAAGTTATCTCAGTAAAATAGCGCTCAGTCTTCCGTCGTGTGCGTTCCTGCTTCTCCCAGGTTCCATCACACGACGCCCGCGGCATGCTGCTGTAGTAAAACACGGAGCGGTGAGAAATACAGGGATCCTTTTAAACTTGGCTGGAGAGACTTGAAAGGTCTGTACGAGGACATCAGAAAGGTAAGATATTTTTGATGATGCTGTGAAGTAATGTTGATTTCTTAGAATTATGAGGAAACAGTGCAGGTTTTCACATGTGGGTCGTGCAGTTGCAGACTTGATTCTCAAATGTTTCTTGAGCAACAAGTATGGGGCAATGTGGAGGATGCAATACAAGTTACCAACCAGAGCGGGGTGATGGCAGAAGTGGGAAACTGAAAAAAAAGGAAAAAAAAAAAAAAGCAGCACGTGCATGTCCAAAGAGTCATCTAACCTTTCCTCTACAAATCCGTCATCTGCTCCAGGCCTGGTGAGGCTCTGAGGCGTCTGGTGACTCCTGCTGCTGCCTTCCCGTCCAGTTCTGAGTATCAGTGCCAGGCTGCCCCAAATAGAGCTTTCTTCATGAAGCATCCTTTCCCAGAAATGTTCACGTGACCCTGGTCAGCTTCCTTCCCCTTTCAAAGTTCTGCTCTTTCCCCCCGTCAGCCCCCACCCCACCCTCCTGTTTCTACCACCTCCTACCCCGTGGACCACGCAGAGGCCGTGAAGGAGGAACTCCCTGAACGCCTGCTCGGAGCTGCTGGGTGCCTGCCTCCTCCCCTTCCGCCTCAGTGAAGTCACTGTTCCCTCCTTCCCAGTGTCGTCCCTGTACCTCTGGTTAAGTCCCATCCCCTTTGCCTCCTTCTTGGGGCCCTAGGAAATCCTTCTGCAATTCCCTGTTCTCGCGTCTTTATCTGCAGACTCGCCCTCTTCGTTCTCTTTCGGATTCATTTCAGATGCTCCAGCTTCTTCCTGTTCATCTTTTAAAGGACCATCCCATGACCCTGTGTCCTACCCCTTGCCTTCCAGTATCCTCTGCCCATCTCTCTGTTTTGCCCCTTCACCACGGCTCCACCATTGCACTGTGCCTTCCTTTCCAGCCTCTCCTCTGAAACTGCCTTTGCTTCCTTCTACCAAGTCCAGTGGGCACTGCTGGTCTGTATCTCCCAGACTCCTTGATTTGGACACGGTCTGCCACGCCCTGCTGCATGAAACCCACCATCCTCGTTCTCGTGACTCTCAGGCCATCCTGCAGTCTGCTTCCTGGGTTCCTCTCTGTCGCCTCTACCCTGTCCCCTCTAGTTTTGCCGTTCCCTGGGGTTCCGTCAGCTGCTCCTCTCTGTGTCTTCAGTGTACCCATTTCCACACTTATGACTCCCACATGATGCCTCTGATCCGGAAGGAATTTCCTCTCCTAAACTCTGCTCATTGGGCATCCCATGGCGTGGCCGTGACTGTCGCACACCTGGCAGATCTGAAGCTCTACGTGTTCCTACCAGTTGTTTTTTCCTATTGATTGAAGGTTGCCACCCAGGAACCTGGGAAGGATCCTCACCACAGCGCTCCCCACCCCCCCTCGTCTCATTCTTCTCTTGCCTTCAGTCCCCAGCCTTGGTTTCCGCTGCCCTGCCGCCCTCGTTCTCCTCCTCCCGCCCTCAGCCTGGGCCACAGGTGCCTCCTGGGTGCCCCCAGAGCCGCTGCACTTACTCCACGACAGCAGTCCTCACGCTGCTGTGCTGTCAGTACGTTGCAGTGTTGTTCTCCTCCCCCGTCTGGACGCGGAGCACCCTGTAGGCAAGAGGCTGTGCTACTTACCTGTGAAGCCCGTGCTGATTACCATCCTGACGGAGGGAGGGAGTGACTGGCCCACTGGACTGTGTTCACTGGAGCCCTGCCGAAGGGCCTTTGGGTCCGTTTGTAGCTCCCATCGCTCTTGGGGCGTAAGCTCAGATTCTCTCCAGCAAGTCCCTGAGGGGAGATACAGTAAACACACACGCCTGTCGCCAGGACGGCTCCCTCCTCTTCAGAAATCAATACCCTGCTTACCCTTTAATCCCCAATCAAAGCTTAAGTCCTCCATGAGACGCTCAGTTTTTCTTGTCTACACTGCTCTCTCCATTCTTTGAACTTTAATGCGTTTAATTGTTCAAGTTACCACCGTGTTATTCACTGAATATTTCATATGTTTAAAAATTTTGCTTCCCTAACTCAGTTGTAAGCTCCTTGCAGTCAGGTAAACCGTGTCTTACACTTTGCCTGCGAACCTTCGGCTTGTGTGGCTCAGCGACGGCCAAGCCAGGTTCTGAGGCCGGTTCTTCTCTCTGCCGTGTCTCGTCTTCCGGCCCCTGATGCCCCCTGACCTCCTGCCTCATTGGCTCCCACGCTCCCCATCCTTGTCCTCTCCCCTCCGTCTTCCAAGCGGCCACCAGCCCTGTTTCTTTCTCTCTCCAGCTGTCACTGGCCATCTGGTGCTTTCCTCCCCCACCTGCGTCTCTTGGAGTCAGCGGGCAGCGGCAGTGCCCACCCCAGCACTGAGGCCCCGGGGGGCGAGCCTGGCATTGCTTGCGGCCAGCCGCACACAGCCAGCTTTGTGGCCATACAGTGTTGGAACTTTTTCCCACTGAGTGTTGAATTTCTCAGTTGAAATGAATACACTAAAATCAAATCCAAGTTTTGTGAAAGAAATACCATTGACTGTGCAGTCGTGATGCTATGTTGACCCGGAGAAACTTTGTTTCAGGAACTCTTCATATCTACAGCAGAACTTAAGGAAATGTCTGAATACTACTTTGATGGAAAAGGAAAAGCCTTTCGACCAATCATTGTGGTGCTAATGGCCCGAGCCTGTAATATTCATCATAATAACTCCCGGTGAGTTATGTACTTTCTCTCCTCTCTCGGTTTTATATTTGGCAAACCTTCCTTCCCAAGGTTACTGTTTAGTTTCCTGTTTAAGAAGTAGCAGGTATCTGAGAATTCACTTTGTGGTGAGTAGTTTCTAGCTTTGTGACCCCAAGGTCATCCTGGAGGCTAGTCTGGGCATCTTCCTTTTCCATGCTTTTTAATGTCCATGGGAGAACAACTTCAGCTGCAGATAAACATTCTGGAAGGAATTTTCAAAGCCACATTGAGTTTCCTCATTGAGAAGTAAAGAACACCAGGAGGTATGTGTACTTGTAATCATTGTACACACAGAGCCGTTAGTCCAAGGGTTGATGGTGATAAAGTCATTAGTTAGGCTCGCATTCTGGGCACCACACCCGCTGCAGGGCCTGACTTCCTTCAGCCTTAGAAACATGCCAAAGAAAAGTCTTCTTAAAAGAAGGCATTTTGACAATCAGTCTTCAACTTTTGTGTTTCAAATATATGTAAATTTTTTAAATATTAAAACAACTGCAATGAAATCTTTAATTTCCTTTAATATTAAAGGAAAACAGCAAAGGACTTACACATTGCCATTTTTTTTTAAAACTCTTTGCCATGTTACTGGAGTGACTTCATAGTTTTTATTTTTACATCATGTAATCTAGCAATGGAGCCTCCAGTAGACCATAATGTCCTAACACAACTCCCCAGTGTTGAGCATTTGCATTATGTTCCCTTTCTCTGTAGGTAACCCTTGGAGGGACGCCTGAGGTTTGCCAGCACTAAATTGACGGATGCTGTCAGAACAAGCGTCCGATGCTGCCTCTTAGCGCGTGCTCGCCTCTGCCCGCAGCCGTTTGTGCCCGCCGCTGCGCCCCTCCAGCTCCAGGGCATGGCTCTGTGCCTCCGGGGCGCCTCCCACCTACCCCGAGAGTTTCCAAGTGCTCACAAGATAGTTTGAACAAGCAGTGACCGTTTTCCCATCATCAGGACCACTTCCACTTCACCTGGAAGGCAGAGCAGCAGAAATGCCCCCTCAGAACCAAACTTGGAATACCTCTCACGTGGTCTAGAGCTGGGTTTTTCAGCCTTGACTCTGCTGACGTTGGGGCCAGATAATTCTTTGCTGTGGCGACTGTCGTGTGTCTTGTAGGGCGCATACCTGGCCTCCTTCCACATTAGGTGCCTGTAGTACCCCACCTCCAGGTGACGGCAACCAAAAACTGTCTGCAGACATTGCCCAATGTCCCCTGAGGAGCAGAATCGTCCCTGGTTGAGAACCACGAGTCTCGAGATAGTGTGCGTTTATATCTTTAATTTCTCAGATTGACAGGTAATACAGTTCCTCACCCTCAGAGATAACACAGGAAGGAAAGTGTCCTGCACTGCTCGCTTTTAATCCTGTCAGCTGTTATCCCCAGTCAAAGCCTTCAGTTTACCTCCTTGAAACTGTATGAACTGTTGGTTGCAGAAAAAAACGGGAGACTATAACCCAGAGAAGGCATTGCTAGTTTAAAAAGGAAGTTCAGTTCTGCCTTCTGCAGGGGTGTTCTAGCCACAGCTCCGTCCCCCCGTAGGTGATGGCAGCAGGGCTCGCTGAAGGCACAGTGCGGAGGCCGCGTCCAGCACCGGGATGTGAGGCGTGACTGTGGTGTGCGTTTGGGTGGTACAGTAGCCTAATGATGTTACTCTCCAAGCCCCAATTTCTTGAGAATACTTACTTCCTAAGGCCCCTTTTGGATCAGGCTCTTAATGGGCCAAGTAGCTAGCTGTTACTTCCATGCCATTTAAAGCAGGAGGGGGCGGGGGGCTGGGGGAGAGCTTCTGGAGAGCCTGGGCCTCTTGTGATTGTGCTTGCTGAGGAGGTTTAGAACAGTGTGGGGCAAAGGTCACTAAAGATTCCAGGCAGGACCACACAGGCCTCTGTTTTGAGCTGATGCCACCAGAACCCCTTCCACTACTTCATCTGCTAGCTTGTTGGTGTTGGCAGAATTGTTAGAGGCCGGCTTCATCGTTGGACAGAGTTTAACGGCTCCTCTGAGGCTTATCAGACGTCATCGTCTTGCTTCTGGGATGTATTAAATAGGTTGACAGTAATCCTGGAGGGGATCTTAGAAAACAGAACAGAACGGATACCTTAGGAAATGGGGGGGGAGCTACCTTCGACTGAGTTTTCTCTTTTCTTTTATTAAGCTTGTCAGTTGTCCACTGTATGCTCCCTGCTAGATTACTTTACTGGGAATTCTTAGTCCATGGAAATCGTAGGGGTGGGGGTGCTCTGTGAGCCCCTTAGAATCGTGTGCAAAATTTTTGTTATGTTTGTATTTTTGGGGGAAAGGTATACATGGCTTATAATATATTCTCAAAGGGCAATATGGCCCCCAAAAGCTTAAGACTTAATCTTTACTTTCTTCTGTGTATCCTGATAACCACAGTACCTTGTCAGGTAAAGCAGGATCCATGCAACAGATAATCAGAAAAGTCCAGAAAACAGAGTTGTTTTGTATTCTGAGCCACGCTGCCCGGATCCCCCTTCAGTGAAGGACCTTCTGCCCCAGCTGCTGGGCGAGTGTTACTGGCAGAGAGCCTTCAGTTCTCGGCCTCTTCAAGGGTTGCCTCGGCTGCAGAGAACCCTCTAACCTGAACCAGTCCATCCAGGGACTGACAGGTGAAGGGCCATTCTAGCTCCAGAGCACGGGATAGAGAGGCCGCAGCTACAGATGGGCCTGCATTGCAGAAACTTCCCCCCATCCCGTCCTGTTTTCTCCTCCTCCTCCCTCAGGTGTTGATCCCAAGGGCACTTTTGAGTAGACATCCTGTACTTTAAATGTGAGATTCTGTGCTTCCCAGAGAACCCAACCAGCAACAGAGTTTGGCAAAACCCAGTTAGCTGTGGGTCGGGACTTACTTCATCAAAGAATCCAGATCAAAAGTGAGCTTTATAAGGAATAGATTTCTTTGAAATTGCTCTACTTATTGACTACATGTTGACACTGTCTCTTCTCAAACAAGCCAAACCTGCCCGACTCAGAGCCCTCATTGAAGGCAGCTGTTCCTAGCATCGGTCTTGACACCATCCATTTCTCGTGGAAATCTTGCGGCACTGCGAAGTGGGTATCACTGCCAGTGATTGGGGTCACAGGCCTACTCAACTTCTGCTGGGCACAGAGCTGTTGATCTTGATTGTGCAAACAGTCAAGTGGCATTGAATCCCACTAGCCCAGTTTACAAAGCCAGACATTTGATTAGATAGAACAGATTATAAGATGCAGTCTTCACATTAGTTAATAGGTCAAGCTTCCAAATGCGATAAAAATCTTAAATTCAGAGGAAGTAACTTGTGATTCTCATAAAGACAAAGGAAATTACAAAAGCTTACTCTAGGAAAACTAACAAAACAGTCGTCACAGCACCAGCTCACATAAGTGATTCCTAGGGTCAGGCCGCTGACGAATCTGGAATCATTCCTGGTTTCTATGCGATCTGAGTCATTGAGTCAGCTGCTGCTGTGGCTGTTGATGGGTTAGGAAGGTCAGTGCCAAACTAAATATTTTTGTCTTTAACCTAGGAGACGGCACTTTTGATGTGTCCATACTCATTATTAAAGTAGATCTTGAAGTAAAGTCTTTAACAAGGGATTCCCACTGAAGTAGAGGAGGCTTTGATAACCAGGTGGTTGTCCATTTCACGGGCCAGGTCAAGCCCAAGCCTAAGGGAACGTCACTGAGAGCAGGACGGCTGCAGGGCTTTGAACGTGCTGTGTGCTCGCTCTTCTGGCTCCTGCCACCCGGGGGAGCCTGATTCTGTCACTGAAGGAATCAGCGTCTACACGTTCATCAGCTGTGCCCAATTGAAAAAACCCAGATGCTGCATTATTCTGTCACACCCTGGGTCCTGTGGAGAAAGCCGGCCTGGATAAGCTGCAGGTCCGAGATATTGTCATGGGGTCGCTTCACATGTCCAGGGATTCCAAAATGCAGTGCTTCTTCAGTGGCAAGAAAATAACCAGTAGCATGAACCCTACATCATTTACAATGCCACTTTGCAGGCATCTGTTTTTATGTGGAGATGAATCTGAAGGATTCTTGGATGTCAGTTATTTCTCTTGATAATAAAACTGCCAATAGATTCATGACTGTTAGGCTCAAGCCTAAAAGGGGCATTCCCTCCAAAGAAAGTCTTCATTCTAGTCTGGTGTGCTGGTTTGTGTTTTCAAAGGGGAATGGCCAGTGACCAAGGAAAATGACCTACTAATAAGCAAGTTAGAGCTTATAGGCATCCCTCCTGCCCCCTGCCGTCTCTTAGATGGAAGGCACCTTGGGTGTTCATGCCAGTAGCATCCTCAGTGCGCCTGTAAGGAGTACAGGAAAAGGGAACAGGATTGCAGGGGCCAGAGACAAAGGCCAGGAAGCAGAAAAACGGCCACCTTTCGAGAGGGAGAGCGGCTTCTCAGGCCTGCAGTGTAGGGGCAGGGCCACAGGGAGGCAGCAGAGGCGGAGCTTGTGTCACATCCCTTCTTAGGAGAAGCTTCCATTTGGGGCTTACAGTTAAGTCAGATGAGTACCCCCACGTACAGAGCAGCATTTTCCCACCTGTGTGCTTCAGAATCACTGGGCCTGTGCTTCAAAATGCCAGTTCCTAAGCCCCATCATGAGAGACCCCAGTTCCTATATCTAAGGAGTTTTCAGTCTGTATTTTCAAGAGTTGATTTTGATGTGGGCAAGAGATGATATTTAAAAAACACTGATCTTGTCAGAGTTCTAACAAGCAAAGTGAAACGCTTCTTTTTTAGAGTTGTCAGAAGAAAATAAACAGAAGAACATTTGGAAATAGAAATAGAGCCTTCTGTAACCCACCTGAGAACTCGGGTCTTTGTATAAAGATACAACCTCTGTAGCTTTGGGAGTAGAGACATCTCTGTCTCTGTTAAAGTGAAACCACATTTACTATTTAAATTTATCTGCTTCCTTTATTTGTTCCAAATCAAGGCAATCCACTTGTTTGATTTTCCTTTTGGAGATAATGTTCCCACACTGGAGGTTTACTTGTCATTTCTTTAAAACTTGGCATATAGATCAGTATGAATAGGAGGAAAAAGCATTTTATTTAAATCACACGTAAGCCTGGTGAAGGGCACGTGGGGAGGCCATTATATTATTCCATCTGTTTCCGTCTGTGCCTGAAATTCTTCGTTATAAAACTGTTTGGAATCTAATGAAGGGGAAACAAACCTGCCTGTCGTGAGGCGCTGGCTGAGTCATCGTGCCCTCTTGCAGGTGTGAAGTATGGAGGACAGAGCCGCCTTTCGGGACGCGGGGGCTCTTTTTCTCCCGCCGTCTTGCCTGGCTGGCTTTTCTTAGCTCCTCTCCCAGAAGCTGGGAAAATGTGGTGGCTCCTCCACAGCAGGAAGTAGACATGGTGCCCAGTTTTTGAAAGCATGGCTCAGGCTGGTACTTGGAAGATTTCATCTTCAAGACAGTGTGAGTTGTTTCTGTAATCGGTAAATTTGGGTTCTAGACCAAAATGCAGTGACAGTATTTTCCAGATAGAAGCTGACACACGTTAAAGCCTAATTATGGAGGAAAAAGTACATCAGATAAAATAAAGCGTCTAAAATGTGATGATTATCCTCTGTTGGGGCTGTGTCACGACGCCAAGTCGCGTTCTAAGCAAGAATCCTGATTTCATCAATTTAGCCATGCAAAATGGCGTTTCTGCATACATGTAGAGTCTATGAAATTTCAAAATATTTTAAGAAATCTTTGTTTTAATATCTTGAAATTACAAAAAACTCCAGTGTCTCAGTGAGCACTGCCATGTTACTGCACCTTCCCAGCAGGCCCCTGCCTGCTGACATAGTTTGTGATGATGGAAGTGGTGCCTGACCTATACGTGCATGAAAAAGGCTAAAGGTCTTTTAAGGTAAGATCTACTATTAACCAGTAGCAAGTGTAGATTTCACCAGACTGAAATTCATTGAGAAAGTGTTCTGAAGAAATCGTCTTTCTATTTATTTAAAAAACAACGTAAACTTGATCACCTGACCGAGACCACTGTTACAGGACATGAAGCTGAGTTTTCAGTCCAATGGCCAGACTTCTGAGATGTTTATCCTTTTTTTGTTGTTAATTATACAAATTCTACTTCTCATTGTGGTGCCCCTAAAACATAATCTTGGTGCAGGGTATCTTGTACATTTTTAAAACGTTCTCCAAATGATAGAATTGGCTGTGCAGGGAAGACGAAGTTTGTATCCAGTTTCTCTTAGAGAAATAAAATTCTCTATCCTAGATCCGATGTCCAGTTTTCACAAGATGATTGCTGAGAAGGTTGTAGGCGATGTCTCTGTTAAAAAGCATTGCTTTCTGTTCACTAGAAACGTGCAAGCCAGCCAGAGAGCCATAGCCTTAATTGCAGAGATGATCCACACCGCCAGCCTGGTCCATGACGACATCATCGACGATGCGAGCTCCCGAAGAGGAAAACACACAGTCAATAAGATCTGGGGTGAAAAGAAGGTACAGCTTTTTGGTTTTTTAAATCTTTCTTATTAAATCCCACACTCTTTAGATTGCATTTATGTTTTCAGGTTTGTCTTATTGGAAAGTAAAGTGTGCTTCATCAAAGCTGCTCTTCCAGCTTTCAAAACAGTTTTCATATCTGCTCTGTACACAGATGTTTGATCATAGCACCATAGAAAGATTAACTTAGTATTTCTGCTTAATCACAGTGTTACATAGAATTTGGTTAAGGAAAGCATTTTTGTAGTTACCCAAAAAAGCACATTTCATGAGGAATTACACCTTTTACTCTGGGGCTCAGATTAATCAGATTCACTTTACTTAAGCATTTATTAACTGCCACACATAAGAGTGTCAAGGCAAGTAAATAAATAAAATTTTTTATATTTATTTATTGGTTGTGTTGGGTCTTCGTTGCTATGCGCAGGCTTTCTCTAGTTGCTGCGAGCGGGGGCTGCTCTTCGTTGTGGTGCACGGGCTTCTCATTGCAGTGGCCTCTCTTGTTGTGGAGCACAGGCTCTAGGCGCGCGGGCTTCAGTAGTTGTGGCTCATGGGCTCTAGAGCGCAGGCTCAGTAGTTGTGGCACACGGGCTTAGTTGCTCCGTGGCATGTGGGATCTTCCCAGACCAGGGCACGAACCTGCATTGCCAGGTGGGTTCTTAACCACTGCGCCACCAGGGAAGTCCCTAAATAAACTTTTTTAAAAAATGTATAAATACACAAACACACACATATATACACACATGTGGTATATTCATACCCATCTATATCTATCTCAGAGGGATTCTGTTCTCCCATGAATTTTTAGCCTTTTTAAATAGAGGCTTTATAATTGAGTTGGTTCACATATATTTTAAATCATATTTCCATATTATTAGCATGTCTTGAAGGGGGTGTGTAGAATGTGGAATCTTGTTTGAGGATATTTAAATCATGGATGGAGGAAGGGGATAAAGTTGAACAAATAAAAGGGAAGACCCACAGGCCTTCTGGGAGCAGGCGTCTCCCACCACACATGCCCCTCCATTGGCCGTCCTGCCCGTTTGAAACACAAACAAAACATTAATGAGAATGTTTCCCTCTCCATACCTTCCCCTCCCTCATCTGTCTTTAGTACCTGGTTCCCACCTGTTTCCTAATTGTATTCAAAGAAGAAATATACCTTAATTACTGTCTTTACATGCTGGTTTTGCTTTACTATACACGCTTTTATTGTATAATCGAGTCCTGCAATTTCAATTGTAAGCCTTTTATTGCAAATTTTAGATAAAAAGGTTTGGTGTCCTGTGGACAATTCTATGCATCAGAATGTTGGTTAAAAAAGGGGGGAGGGAGGTGGTGCAGGTTCATTTTGGAGAGGCCCTGGGTAACTCTGTGACGTGCCCTGCAGTCTGCTGTGTCCATTTTCAGGGCCCGTCCTAAAGCCTGATTCCTCGCGCGCTGGGACGGAGGAGGAGGAGGTTTAAGTGAGCAAGTGAAGGTTTTCTCCTGACTGGTTCCCTCTTGGGACTGCCTCTGCTGTTGGGGCCTCCTTCCGAGTGCGGGTGAAAGAGTGTGTCTCCATCGTCACCTGCCTCTTCCAGCTGCAAGGCTGGGCTGCCCTGTGCGGGGCCACCTGCTAGTCTCCTCCCCTTTCCTGCCCTTCAGACGAAACTTCCGTGTTACCAGTGAAGATCCATTCGTGCAGCAGCTCCTCCATGAGCCCTTGTTCCTCGCCTGTGTCCCTAGCGCTGGCTCCCTTCACCTCTCACCCCAGCCGTCCCCAGTCTGGCAGTTTCAGTTCCACATTCTGGAACCTTTTGGCCTCTGGGATCCCCAGGGCCAGGAAAGGAAAGAGGTAAAAGCCAAGGGCTTGCAAGCCTTCAGCTGCTAGTGATGTGGGCGGGTGATGGGCGTGTGAGTACGTAGAAATCATGATCGTGAACAGAGACTTTATGGGTGTGGTTTTTTTCTTTGTCACATTCTTTTTATTACAAAATATTGAATATATTTTATAATATAGGACTTATGCTTTACAGTAGGGCCCTGTTGGCTTTTTTTTTTTTTTAACAGATGATAAGCTGCATATATTAGAGTGTACAATTTGGTTTTTTTTTTCTTAATATTAATGTATATATAGCAATCCCAATCTCTCAATTCATTCCCCCCCAACTCTCCCCGCTTTCCCCACTTGGTGTCCATATGTTTGTTCTCTACATCTGTGTCTCTATTTCTGCCTTGCAAACCATTGATTTGTACCATTTTTCTATAGTCCACATATATGCGTTAATATACGATATTTGTTTTTCTCTTTCTGACTCACTTCACTCTGTATGACAGTCTCTAGGTCCATCCATGTCTCTACAAATGTCCCAGTTTCATTCCTTTTTACAGCTGAGTAATATTCCATTGTATACATGTACCACATCTTCTTTATCCATTCATCTATTGATGGACATTTAGGTAGCTTCCATGTCCTGGCTATTGTAAATAGTGCTGCAGTGAACATTGGAGTGCATGTGTCTTTTTGAATGATGGTGTTCTCTGGGTATATGCCCAACAGTGGGATTGCTGGGTCATATGGTAGTTCTATTTTTAGTTTTGCAAGGAACCTCTATACTGTTCTCCATAGTGGCTGTATCAATTTACATTCTATGGGTGTGTTTTTACATTTAGGTCAAGATACCTTATACCACATATGTTACATAAAATGATGAGAAATTGGTACATACAGCATATCACTAATTTTAGATACTAGAGAACTAACAGACTATAAAAACTTAAACTGTGGCTATGTTGCAAATTCTGTGAATTAACATTTCCATGAACTCTATAAGTACTCTGTAAGGTAGCATTTATGTATCTTTATGTAAATTAGCATATTTGATTACAGCATTTAATTCAATCATGTGTAATTTATAATTAGTTACAAATATATAATTCAATCATGTGTAATTTATAATTAGTTACAAATACAGTGCAGACATCTACTCACCGT
Source organism: Hippopotamus amphibius kiboko (assembly GCF_030028045.1). Taxonomy (NCBI): domain Eukaryota; kingdom Metazoa; phylum Chordata; class Mammalia; order Artiodactyla; family Hippopotamidae; genus Hippopotamus; species Hippopotamus amphibius. Next base: position 117,648,778 of record NC_080189.1, on the reverse strand, counting down.
CTAAAGAAGATTGGGGAAATGTTGATTCATGTTTAGTGAAGAAAATATTTTGTCCCGGAATGAGGGGCAGTGTAATAGTGTGCTAAGAACATTGAACTTGGAGCCAAGGTTCCTTGCTTTAGTTTTCATTGAGAAAAACATGGGTTGGGCCATGTGCTGGTGCGTGCTAAGTGCTAGCGGGATAATTCCCGCTCCGTGCCCTTAGGAGTTTGGCAAATAGGAAAAAAGTAGGAAGACGGCAGTGTCCAAGGGGTGCTGTGCTCACAGAGTGTCGGACCGAGGGGTCTGAGTGAACTTCCTGCAGGTGCCGCCAGAGCTCATTCTGCGCGGGGAGTTGGGAGTCGGCCAGGTGAAGACGGGGAGGGACTCTGAGCGGAAGAAACAGGAAGTGCAGAGGCATAGCTTAACTGAGTGAAGGCAACGGCCCTCTGCCGGGGCCAGGGTAAAGCTGGAGGGTCAGGTACTTGCGTCTGCAGGTGTCATGTGTTTAGCTCTGAGCTGGAGGGACAGGCTGGGTGATGGCTGAGAGCCCACCCAGTTCAAACAGCACCCCAGATCCGTAACTGATGATAACATAATCTGCTGAGGAAGAGGAAGGGGGAAACTTACGCCCAGGGTGACCCCTCCCTCCAGTTGTGTGTTTCTCTTCGGAGTGGTTGACTTCATTGTTGCCTCCGAGGCTCAGATACTTTTCTCTGAAGGGTGCTCTTCTCTTCTAGGCCGTCCTTGCTGGCGATTTAATTCTTTCTGCAGCGTCCATAGCTCTGGCGCGGATTGGAAACACAACTGTCATATCTATTTTAACCCAAGTGATTGAAGATTTGGTGCGTGGTAGGTTAATTCTGACTTTTCTTCTTTTTTGTTCAGTCTTAGTATTTTGTCAGGCCAAAAAACCCCTCACATGACCACTTTCCTTTTTTCATAGGTGAATTTCTTCAGCTAGGATCAAAAGAAAATGAAAATGAAAGATTTGCACACTACCTTGAGAAGACATTCAAGAAGACTGCGAGTCTGATAGCCAACAGTTGTAAAGCAGTATGTACGTTCTGTCTCTTTTCAAGTTAAAAAAAAAAAAAAGGCTCCTAGATCTTTCTTGGGAGCTAATTCTCCTAGAAGAAATTTCACTGAGAACCTTAAAATAGTAACCAAAATCCCAAGAGGTTGTTGAGAAAAGAATTGCATCCCTAGACAGTGGATAGCTTCTGCTGTGGTTTTCATTTTTGCTGTGTCTTTTGCTATGCAGACATCAACTTTTCATCTTTCCTCCCAGGAATTGAATCAAAATAATATATTCCCTAATCTGATTTCCAAATGGTATAATATTTTGAACAACTTATCATAAGTAGTTTCTCTTGCAGTTATCACACACAGTACTTATTACGTTGTACATATAAAAAGTTATGAAGTGCTGTGTCCTTTTTTAAAAATATTTATTTTCGTTGCTCTGGACTTTAGTTGAAGCACATGGGACCTTTGTTGCAGCATGTGGGATCTTCATTACGTGTGCAGAATCTTTGGTTGTGGCTTATGGACTCTTAGTTGCAGCATGCAGACTTCTTAGTTGCGGTGTGTGGACTTCTTAGTTGAGGCATGTGGACTCCTATTTGCAGCATGTGAACTCTTAGTTGCGACATGCAAACTCTTAGTTGCAACATGAGAAATCCTAGTTGCGGCATGCAGATTCCTAGTTGTGGCATGTGAACTCCTAGGTGTGGCATGCATGTGGGACCTAGTTCCCTGACCAGGGATCGAACCCTGGCCCCCTGCATTGGGAGTGTGGAGTCTTACCTGCTGGACCACCAGGGAAGTCCTGAAATGCTGTGTTCTTAAATATAATACTGACCTGGGAGAAAATATCTAGCTGTTAGATTGTACTAGTGTTGTATACACTGTTTTTTTTTTTTTTGGCGCACAGGCTAAGTTGCTCCATGGCATGTGGGATCTTCCTGGAGCAGGGATCGAACCTGTGTCCTCTGCATTGGCAGGCAGATTCTTAACCACTGCGCCACCTAGGAAGCCCTGTATACACTTTTTTATGAGTAGTAGATCCTCCCAATTATATGAAATATAAACAAGCCATTTTCTTTCTGAGTATAAATTAAGTGTGAACCGTAACTTTTTTACCCCTTGCTTTCTCTTTGGCCTTCCCTCCACTCTTCACATAGTTTTCTTTTTTAAAAATCAGTATTATCCTTAATCTGTAGACTAAAATGTGGTATTCACTGCTAGCTCATGAATGAAAGACAATTCTCTCCATAGAGTTGTCCATCTGACCATCTCTCAGTCTAGCAGATATAAGTGAGATGAAAACCCGGCAAGTCAGAGTCCCTTGTAATTAAAGCAACAAGAAAGGAAGACTTCTAAGAGGCAAATGTCAATTGCTGTCATGATACACTCTTAACATAATTACAATTAGAGAGCTTTTTCTCAGGCATCTCAGGTGAAAAAGTCCCTTGCCAATAGTGTCTCTCTTTGGAAAAGTGTCAAGAAATGTGTAATTATGAGCCAGAAAAGAATGAGGACAACATTTCTTCCTAAAAAGACCTAATTGAAACCCTTAGGAATGTGAATTATGTAGAACATGCTGGCCACAATCTCGGCCTTTTTTTTTAAAATTGAAAGAGCTTTTTTTTTTTATTTCCAAGAAATTGCGAGTGTGGTTTTCTAAAAAAAGAGAGACAGACAACAATATGACAGACACTAGAATGCTAAATGAAAGAAGGATTTAAAATGGGGGCCATGAATCTGTGACATTAATCCTTCATTGTTCATCATACCCTTGACACCAAAATCTCCATGAAGATGGAGGCCCAGCTTCATGAGGTACCAGTGTGTTAGGTGAAGCTCAGTGACAACTTCACAGGCCTGAGGCTGCAGTTAGAAGTACTAGCAGTTAGTTGGGCTGTTGGAACTGGAAACACTGAGGGTCATTGTCCACCCTGAGTGGACATTCCACAGGTGCAGGGCAGCAGGGCCGCTCAGGAGCCAGAACAGGAACTAGCGCAGTGATTGAACCCTGGGAAGGGTCCACGTCATCAAGGAAAGTCTTAATTCACTGTCCTTTGCTTAGGAAGCCAAAGATAGCACATGTGTTTGTTTATGAAGAGGACCTCATCCTTCACAGATGAGCAAGTTAAAAGTGGACTTGCATATTAACATGGCCCAACCCTCATTAAAAATATTTTATGCTGTCCACTAGGAGGCAGGCTGGCATCACCCCAGAACTAGCCACTTTTCATGCAATTTATTCCTAAACTCCAGAGCTGTTAGAATAATAAAGCAGAACCATAGTGTGAGCTCTCTGAATAAAAGTTTCTATATTTCAGTGCCTATCCGTAGAGATGTTCCAGAGGTGTCATATATTCAGAATTGCTATTTTTATGCAGTCTTGGTACTAAAAACGCAAAGACATGTGGGCTCTGGAAGAACGCATGCAGGCAAATTAGAGATGCCAAAAAGAAGGGGTAAGGAGAATTGAAACATCAGAATCATTACAGAAGAACTAATGGAATTCCAAGATGTAATGGGAATTTGAAGGAAACTTAGCAGTTTATAATTCATTGTCCTAAGGGCTATTTATGGAAAATAGTATTAAATCTAAGGGCTGTTCAGGATTGTTTTGGGACACTGATTGATGTTAAAACAGGAGTAACCTTAGAGATGATTAGCTGCTAGTTTCTATACATAGTCATGCAAAATACATTGTGTAGCTTACCAGTGACCACTGTGCCTTGCTCCCCAGAAAATCTGATGGGCATGAAACCAGAGAGGTCTGGTGGCCCATCCAGTGTTATTGAGTCGGACAGTAGCTGAGCTGGGATATGAACCCAGGACGGGGTATAAAAATCCTGCGGGTTTATTTTTCTTATTTCTTCCTGAATTTCTGTTCTCTTGAGCGCTGCATGTGGCCTGGAATCAGTGGACTGTCTTCCTATTGCCTCGTTTTCAAAGCTTACAGAGGTCCACCACAAGATTTTGGTTTGTGGGTCATGTGTGCCGAACACCTGTTTTTTTTGTTAAGATATTCTTACCTAATCTACAGATAGACCTTATTCAAATTTTAACAGTTGTCGTAATATTGTTACATCCATAACAAATGGGAAATTTTTTTTTCTGGCCCAGGGTGTAGTCCAGAGTCTCATGTTGCAGTTAGTTGTCAAAAAGCTTTTTTTTAATCTTTTTTTTTTAATTGAAGTATAGTTGATTTGAAGTATAGGTGTGTTAGTTTCAGGTGTACAACAAAGTGATTCAGTAATACATGTATCAGAATATTTCCACTATAGGTTATTACAAGATATTGAATACAGTTCCCTGTGCTGTACAGTAAATCCTGTTGCTTACCTGTTTTACTCATAGTAGTTTGTGTCTGTTAATCCCATACTCCTCATTTATCCCTGCACCCTATGGTAAACATAATTTTGTTTTCTACGTCTGTGAGTCTGTTTCTGTTTTGTATATAGATTCATTTTTCTTGATTTTTAGATTTCACATATAAGTGATATAGTTCTCTTTCTCTTACTTCACTTAGTATAATATTCTCTAGGTCCATCCACATTGCTGCACATGGCAATATTTCATTCTTTTTTGTGGTTCAGTGATACACACACACACCACATCTTCTTACCGATCTTGTGCTGATGGGCACGTGGGTTGCTTCCATGTCTTGGCTGTTGTAATAGTAATGCTATGAACAGACCTGGTGCCAGGCTGTGGTGTGGAGTGGGCTGGGGCCGGGGGCCGGGACACTGTGGCTACAGGCGGTTGTGCTGCCGCCTGGGACCTGGGCTGCCTCTCCCAGGACCTGTTGGCCCCAGAACTGGCTCCAACCTGCGGTGTGGGGGGGCATACCAGAGCATTCCCGCTGGGAAGCGACCCGCCGCGTGTTCCTCCCCAGGGGCTGTCCACCCACGACGAGCGTTTCTGTGGTGTCACCCAGTGCGTGCACTGAGTCTGTGTGCACGAAGTCTGCACACCAGGTCCAGTGCTGACGGACCCACCCCCGCCGTGTGCACGCAGACAGTGGGCGCTGAGGTGCGGCCTGGACCACCACCCAGGTCCTCCCGCTGTCTCCACACAGCGAGACCAGGTCCTGTCCCAGGGCCCGTCTGCCCCCGTCCTCCTGGGAGTCAGCGCCTGGCCGCAGCTTATACTGGCAGCCCTGTCTGGCACGTGTGTTGGGCTGGGAAGTGCAGAGAGGTGGCAGGTGGCAGTGTCCGTTCTGGCTGTGCCTGCTGGCAAGCCTGCCCACACACACGCCTCCCCAGCAGAGGCCAGGCCTCTCCAGCCCCCCGGTTGGTCCCAGTGGACCTCCCAGTGAACGGGGGGCTCCCCTCCTTCACCATCCCTCCCAGGGGCGTCGGTTTCATCCTGATGCCTTTTTGGTTTTTGTTTTTTTTTTTGGCCTATGTGGTGACGTAGAGATGAGTTTTCTTGTAGCTTTAGCTGTATGTGAGATTCCCTGCCAGTTTGCAGCTGATTTTCTGTGAGAATTGTTCCACGTCGATGCATCTTTGACGTGTCTGTGGGGGGAGATGAGCTCCACATCCTCCTGCTCCGCCATCCTGCTCTCTGCCCTGCATCTTCGGTCTCTTCTGATGGGGAACAGTTTCTCAGTCTTTCTTTGTCCTTATGTCACCTTGATCTTTTGAAGAGGACAGGCCAGTTATGTTGCTGAGCCCCTCAAGCTGGGTTTGTGTGGTATGTCTCACGATTAGATCTGAGGCTGTGAGTCTGGGGCGGGAATACTGCAGAAGGAGTGCTGCCCCTCAGGTCATCACGTGGGGAGGGCGCCCACCATGTTCCCTTCTTTCTGTTACTGGTGATGCTCACTTTGATCACTTGATTAAGGTCATGTCTGCCAGGTGCTTCTGTTCAAGTTTACTGTTTTCCCCTATTGCGGGGGGGTGGGGTATTTTGAGATTATGTAAATAGTTCTGTTTCATATCAACCTCTGATTCTAGTTTTAGCATCAATTTGTGATTCTTTCCTGAGATGGTTGCCAGGTGATGGTTTAATTCCATCATCATTTCTTCTCACATCACTTCTACAGGAGACTTGGTATCTTGTTCTAAGGAAGAGCTTATCTATATGGACTCTCGGGTTCTATTTTAGTCTATGGATTATAACCCTTTTTGTTATTTTAATGCTCAGTTTTCCCATATTTGGCCAATGGGGAAGGCCCTTTAACCTGATTCCTGTGTCCTTTTCATCTGTCCCTGTCATTCTTTCAGCGCTTCCTTAATTTCGGGCAGGAGATGTTCCAGGCTCATCTTGTCCTTCCCAGTGCTGGGAGCCATCATTTCTCCAAGGAGCCGTGGTTCCTTTTGGTGGAGGATGGCATTTAGAAGCCAAGATGTGGGCACTGGGTGTCATTGCTCCTTGGCTCTCTGAGGGGACAGAGCTAGGGAATCTGTGTGTGTATAATCTCCGTATGTGGGTATGTGGATATTTGTGTCTGTCCATCTTTTTTTTTTTTTTTTAATTAATTTATTTATTAGATGTGTTGGGTCTTTGTTGCTGTGTTCGGGCTTTCTTTAGTTGCGTTGAGCAGGGGGCTACTCTGATGTGGTACCCGGACTCCTCATTGCCGTGGCCTCTCTTGTTGTGGAGCACGGGCTCTAGGCTCATGGGCTTCAGTAGTTACAGCACATGGGCTCAATAGTTGTGGCTTACGGGCTCTAAAGCACAGGCTCAGTAGTTGCACGGGCTCAGTTGCTCCGCAGCATGTGGGATCTTCCTGGACCAGGGATCGAACCCATGTCCCCTGCATTGGCAGGCGGATTCTCAACCCCTGCGCCACCTAGGAAGCCCTGTCCATCTATGTTTACTCAGACCCCTGGCATACCATATTGTTATACTATAGGTTTCATGATTCCAGCATTCTGTCTTTCCATATTTGTAACTTCCTTCCCCAACAGTAAGAAACGTGGACCCCATTCTCCACAACATATTTATTTGCTCAATCCTAGAATATATGATGGGGGTTAAAAATTGATAATGCGTTTCTCTGCAAAAGAAACCCTATTAGTTCCGTATTTCCAGTTCCTTTTGTCTTTAGCCTGAGGATAATATTGTCAGAGTTCTATGTTCAAAAGTTTCCCTTCTCCCTGTCTCAGTGCGGTGGTTTTAGAGTTAGGTTCTTGTTTATGCCTTTTGAGGGATTGCCTTCCATTCTGACTGAGTCTGTGTTTTGTTTTGAGGTAATGGTTGTTTTTCGCACATGAAACATTAACATAGTTCCAGAATTCGTGTGTCCAGGGAGGTAACTGCCCGCTCATCCCTTTCACCACGGCCCCACCACATCCTTTCCACCCGCCCTGTAAGTCACCAGTCTCCTTAGTGTCTGGGTCCTCCTTCCTGTGTTTCTTTTTACACAAACGAGCACGTACACGTATGTTATTTCCCCTTCTTTCTTACAACGATCCGCAGTATTATACTCTGCTACTTTGTGTTGCTTCTGCATTTGCTTTCTTCGATTAACAGTAATTGTGCATTTCAGTCCATGCCGATTTGTAGGTATTCCTCTTTTTACACAGCTACATCCTATCGCATCGTGTGGACGTGCCATGGTTTACTCAGCCACTCCTATATACGGGCACCCGATTTCTGATACTTTATAATTACAAATAACACTACAGTGACTAAGCTTGTGCAAATGTATTTTTGTGTCGTTAGAGGTGTACCTTTGGGGTCTGTTTTGCAGTGACTGTGTATGTGGTTTTGTTAGAATCTATCAGACTTGCCTCCATGAGGGCTGTACTTATGCGTTTCCACCAGCAGTTTATGAGCAGCTCTTGTCTGTTTCCCCACAGCTGCACTAACTGAACATGGCCTTAGACTGTAATATTTGACAGTCTGATAGATGAGAAATGGTGTTACAGCGGAGTTTTAATTTATATCTCTCCTTTCTGAGTGAAGTTGAGCTCCTTTTAAGATGCTTAAAGGGCTGTTTTTATGTCTTTAATTTTTGTGAATTGTCTATTCATGTGTTTTGCCCATTTTTCTAACAGGTGGTTGGTCTTTTTTCCCTCTCAGTTTTAAAGAGCTCTTTATATATTAAGAATATTAGCTCTTTATCTGTGATATTATGTTGAAAATGTTTTCTCCCATTGTTTTCCGTTGGTTTCTTTTTTTCCCCCTTAATAATAAGTATCTTGAAGCACTTATTTTATTTCATTTCATTTCATTTCATTTCATTTTATTTTATTTTATTTTATTTTATTTGGCTGTGTTGGGTCTTCATTGCTGTGCACAGGCTTTCTCTAGTTGCGGTGAGCGGAGGCTACTCTTCATTGTGGTGCACGGGCTTCTCGTTGTGGTGGCTTCTCATTGCAGAGCACAGGCTCTAGGTATATGGGCTTCAGTAGTTGCAGCATACGGGGTCAGCAGTTGTGGCACACAGGCTTAGTTGTGCCTCGGCATGTGCGATCTTCCTGGTCCAGGGATCAAACCCGTGTCCCCTGCATTGGCAGGCGGATTCTTAACCACTGCACCACCAGGGAAGTCCCTCCATTGATTTCTGACAACAGCCTGTTTTGATATTTAAGTAGTGGTGGAGCTCCAGTAATCTCCATTATCTTTAATAAAGAAGACCACAGTACATGTATTAACTCTTAAAGTGGCATAAACACACACTTTAAAGATAGGGATGCTTGGTAAGTGTCAAGTGCTGTGCCCCTGCCAGTGTAAACAGGACTTTGATCTTTTTGAGGCAAGGCATAGGAGACGCTCCTGAGAGGCGTGGGCCTTCCCCCCACAGACACACATGTGCACCACATGGCCTGGCTATTACGTGCCTCCAACAGGACAGTTAGCTGAGCTCCGCTTTCTTTTGCTGAGTCACTTTTTTTTTAAATAAATTTATTTATTTATTGGCTGTGTTGGGTCTTTGTTGACGCACACGGGCTTTCTCTAGTTGCAGTGAGCAGGGGCTACTCTTCCATGTGGTGTGTGGGCTTCTCACTGCAGTGGCTTCTCTTGTTGCAGAGCACGGGCTATAGGCACGCAGACTTCAGTAGTTGTGGCTTGTGGGCTCTAGAGGGCAGGCTCAGTAGTTGTGGCGCATGGGCTTAGTTGCTCCACGGCATGTGGGATCTTCCCGGCCCAGGGATGGAACCCATGTCCCCTGCATTGGCAGGCGGATTCTCAACCACTGCGTCACCAGGGAAGCCCCTACTGAGTCACTCTTTGTCCTCCACTCTCCTCCAGAAAGATGTGCGGCGTCTCCGATGCTGAGGACGAGACGCCTTCATGTCACGTCCGCACCCCTGCTTAGTTTGGGGGGTTGCGTTGCTTCTGCCTTTCCTGGTTGAGGAGGACAGATCCAGACAGTCCTCACCTGGGTCTGGGGAGCAGGACTGTATGGGGGAGAGGGGTGCTCTTTGCTCTGCAGTGGTGGAAGTCTGAGCCGAAGCATCGCTTCCCAGCCTGGGGGGGCTGCTGCCCACTGAGGACACAGTAGCTGGCCTCTGTGTCTGCGCCGTGAGCCGCAGCCAGCGGTGCAGGGCCACATGACGTGGCTTCTCGGAGCCTTGACTTTGAGGCCCTTTAAGTAGCAGGGTAGCTGAATGGTTGAGAACAGTGTCTGGAGGAGACCGCCTGAGTTCAGCCCTGACTCCACTGTCTCCTGTGCGGTAGCGCCTGGTCCCCTCAGTGTGAGAAATCAGGACCGCGCCCGGCACACAGGGCGTGGCGTGCACAGTGAGCGCCGGCTTTACCATCGTCAGCCGCACCGGAAATATTTATGGGATGTTGTGAGATTTAACTAAGATAATGTAAAGTGCTTGTCATATGCGCTCCATAAATTTAAATTCATTCAGTCTAGAAAAAGTGGAGTTTTAAAAAAATCTTTGACTTCTCAGGAAGGAAGTTAGGACTTCTGTGCTGCTTTGTGTTCAGGAAACAGCATTACCCTCTCTACAGAATCGCTTCAGGAGTTACTTCTGCCTGGAAAGGGGTGTCATTGTGTTTTGAGCTCAGCATATCGCAGGCTGCCCAAGCCGGGCCTCCCTCTCCTTCCCTTAGGCACATTGATGCATTTTTTGACGTCTTTCAAAATTTCTACGCCGTCTCCTGCGTGTCTCGTAGATCCCTCCCTACAGCCCGTGGGTCAGTGCCTGCTGGTGGTAAGGTCTTTGCTGTTGAAAGCCGTTGAAATTATTATCCACTCAAGTAAGTGGCCGCCTGGCCTCTTATGATGTGTGCATTTTTATCAAGGACGTGTGACCAAACATGACGCAGGCACAGGCTTCATTCAGTCATTGGAAACTTTGGGGCTGCGCAGGTTATGTGCTCCGGCTGTAGCAGAGCTGCCAGGATACTCCCAGGCTCCTGTTTCCAAACCCGGTGGAGGCGGAGGAGGACTGGTCGTAGTAAGAGCAGACATTGGGAGTTGTAACTAGATGCCAGGCGCTGTGTTTACAAGTAGCATCACGTGTATTCCTCAGGGCACCCCTCTGCGCTAGGTGCTTTTGAGCCTGCATTTTACAGATGAGGAAACTGAAGCACAGAAAGACTCAGTGACACACAAAGGTCATGTGACCGTGAGGGGCGGCAGCGCAGCCCTCGCGGGCTGACTGTGGAGCCCACCCCCTGTGCCCCGCCAGGGCCTCAGCACCGCAGGGCCCCGGCCAGGCTCTCTCGGGGGTCAGGACAGACCTTCCTTCCTTCTTCCGTACCCGCTCCCTCACCCCACCTCAACCCCATTTGGGTTTTGAGCATCTTGCTCTCTGAAGTGCAGCCAGGCCTGCTTTGCATGCCTAGCAGAACAGCGGGAAGTGCACTGAGTGGCCAGTGCCAGCTGGGTTGTGTGGAGTTTTACGGAAGGCTTAGAAGTTCTATTTCTCCCCCACTAGTGAGGGAAAAAGAGCTTTTATACAGTTACGTGACTTCTTGTGAGAGAAATATGGAAACAGTAGGTCCAGGGGCAGGAGCCTTGAGATGTAAACACATCAGGAAATAACAGCATTTCAGAATTAAGTGAAATCACCAAAATTTGCTGTACGAAAGGACTGCAGATGGGGAAATAAACATGGCAACATCCTGTGTACAATTAGATCAGATTAGATATCTCTCCCTAAAATAAGACTAAGTCCGTAGAAAAATACAAATAACGCCAACAATTGGGCCAGCTGGGAGCCAGCATTTCAAATACTGGAGTCTGTTTCATTTGGATGTCAGAAAGGCTGACCAGCGGGACTGGTCTAGTTGTATTCGGTTTTTTCTGAGGGGTGGGAAAGATGGCTTATCCTGTGAAAAAAGGGGGAAAAGGAAAGTTTTCTTAAAGTTTAAGGAAACAGTCTGAAGCTGAAATCCTTTTATGACACGTGTTAGAAACACAGGCACTTTGTCCATGTTTGGTTTCCTGATAGCGGTCTCTCCGGACTGCACACAGTCCAGCCTCACTGCCTCTTTCCTCGGAGGAAGGAGGCGTGACACCCCTGCGGGGGCTGCCGCCCTGCTTCTGCCTGCCAGCAGCTCACCTCAGGGCCCCCCGTTTCAGGTCTCTGTGCTAGGATGTCCTGACCCGGCGGTGCATGAGATCGCCTATCAGTATGGAAAGAACGTGGGAATCGCTTTTCAGGTTGGTCCGCTGCTTTGTAAAGGGTGCGGCCTGTGGGTCCAGCGGGCAGGGCGGCGGGGATGCTGGGGTGGCAGCGCTTGGGACAGCCCTTTCTCCCTCTCCAGCTAATAGACGACGTCCTGGACTTCACCTCGTGTTCTGACCAGATGGGCAAACCGACCTCTGCCGACCTGAAGCTCGGGTTAGCCACTGGCCCCGTCTTATTTGCTTGTCAGCAGGTAGGTTTTCTGAACTCTCTTGGACACATTTCTGGGAAGCCCTGCAGGACCAGGACCTGCCGGGCATGGCTGAAGGGAAGGTTAGATGAGAAGGAGATGGAAAATGTTTCTGAGAGACCACAGCTCTAGATTTGACCCTGGTTCCGGGACCGAGGTGTCCAGACCAGTGGTTCCGCCTCTAAACAGTTTCCTTATCTGTAACATTGAGAAGATGACACCCTTCCTCCCAAGGTCCTTGTGAGGATTAACTGAGATGAGGTTCACAGAGATACTGTGTAAATTAAGTGCTGTGTGCACATGAGGAAGCACTGCGACTGCTTCCCTGTGTCTTGGGCACTGACAAGGCGGACGGTGTCCACATCTTGATGTGGCTGGACTCTGGCTGTGCCTCAGAGCCCCTTAAACAGGCCCAGGAAGGCCCTCAAGCATTAGAAATTCTCCAGCTCTAGAAGTTTAATGGGACTGTTTGCCGCTCTCAGAGAGCCTCGGCCATTGCCTCAAAAATGTCAAGACGTCAGTGGAGGACTTCCTCGGTGGCGCATTGGTGAAGAATCCGCCTGCCAATGCAGGGAACACAGGTTCGAGCCCCGGTCCAGGAAGATCCCACATGCCATGGAGCAACTAAGCCCGTGCACCACAATGATGGAGTCTACTCTAGAGCCTGCGAGCCACAACTACTGAGCCTGTGTGCCGCAACTACTGAAGCCCACGCGCCTAGAGCCCGTGCTTTGCAACAAGAGAAGCCACTGCACTGAGAAGCCCGTGCATCACAATGAAGAGTAGCCCCCGCTCGCCGCAACTAGAGAAAGCTCGTGTGCAGCAACGAAGATGCAACACAACCAATAGATAGATAGATTAATTAATTTTAAAAAGAGTCAGTGAAATGCACTGGAACCACAGAGTTCCTTCTTTCTCCAGATTGAGGGGCTGTCAATTAAGGAAGTAAGGAAAGCTGCCTTCATATTCTCCTTAATATGGGTGAAAAGCTGAGGTGGCTTCAAAGGTGCTGCAGTGACTCGCAAGGCAGCCGTTTCCGAGCCTGACCCGGCCACGCTGCTTCTGGCTGTGCCAACTGCTGTTTGAGAGAATTAGGACATTAGCTGGTATTTGGGCATCTTTTTAATAGATTTTCATCTTAGTAGCATTTAATTTGTTATTTGGCAAAGCAATAAGGTGTTCATCACCATGCCATGAAATTTAAAATTAGCTCTTTAGTCTAAAATTTTGTAACTTTTAGTCCTCTGAAGATTTTGCCTCTATTCTTTCTCAGAATTTACAAAGATACATCATGTCTTCCATAGACCTCAGTGATTCCATTTTCATCTTAGAGAAAGCAGTGACCTTGCTTTCAGTCACTTTTCGGTGCCAGAAAGGAGAGCATCTTTCAGCAGCGGCCCAGCAGAGCCAGAAACCGGGGGCTGTCAGAGGCGGCTGGGCTTGGGCAGCATGGCAGCAGACAGCAGTGGGCTGGGGAGCAGGCGCCGGGGACAGGGTGCTGATGCCCAGGCTCTGGCAGCCTCTCGGGACGCTGAGGCAGAGCTGAGAGGTGCAAGGGCTGCCAGGAGTGGCTCCTGAGCCCCACGCAGACTGACTCACCTGCGAGAACTCAAGAAGAGTGTTCATACGTGCACCATGTTCTGACAGAGATCTGTCAGATCCCCTCGTGTGCACGCAAGCATGAGTGAGGACTTTTTTTTTTTTTACTGTTAACCCACAAAAAAGCAGAGGACTCAGGAGCCACGTGAATGTAAGTCATCCTGAGATCAGGAGGGCGAGGCGCTGGTGGCCGTGTGCACAGCTGCAGACCTGAGTGTGCTCCCCAGGCCCTGGTGAGGAAACGTGAACGAGGAGAACAAGCTGGGCTGAGTGCACTGAGCTCCTGTGCCCCGGCCTGGGGCCATCAGGATGCCCGGGGCACGTGCCTGTCCCTGAAGCAGCCTGCTGCCTACTGAACAGCCTCAGGCTATGCTGTTGGAAATCTGTGCAAGTTGACATGATTGTCCCGAGCCCCGGGATACCTTTACCAGCTGAGTCCTGTTTCAGCCTTAAGATGACTGACTGAGAATGATTTCCTCTTCTCACTATGTGTCACCTCAAACACATTTCAAAAGAAACACTGTTGCTTTTCCCTCTCTACAAAGGAGTATGACTAATTCTGCCCTCAGATAGGGAGGGGCAGAGTCCGGAGAATGGACCACTCCTACAGGTTGACTTGTCAGTTATCTACAAGAGATTAAAAAATGATGGTTAAAAAAAAAAAAAAGGCAAGGAAAAGGAACAAAAAGCGTCCAGTGTCCCAAACCACAGCCCTGTGTGTATCACTGGGAAACCCCAGCCTCACAAGGCACACACTCACCCTCACCAGACAGGCTTTTCCCATCTGCCCAGAAAGCAGTAGGAGAAAAAAGGCACATGGCAGCCTTAGGAAAGGGCACAGAAGGAGGCCGAGTGGGACGTGGCTCTGGCCAGCCTTGTGTCCTGAGCAGCCCGATTGTTCTGTCTCGTGGCCCACGGGCCCAAAGTTAGTCAGGTACATCCGAGTTCTCTTCAAATAAGACATCAAGTTTAGACTCTACTACAGAGTATACTGTCAAAAATTAGATTCTTGGTCAGAAATTTGTCAAGATTTGTGGGGCTAAAATTGATTTGGGGTAAAACAAGTTCCAAAAATAACCTGAGAATGTGCAGGATCTCCACTGAATGGAAATGCATCGTTTTTAGAGTTTGCAAAGGATTCTTTTGTACGTTACCTTTGATCTCACAACCCCTCTTTGTGAGAGGTATTATGTTCCTTCTACAAATGAGAAAGTGCCGCTCAAACTTGGCCAGAATGAAACCTCTGGTAAATGGCACAGCAGGCAAACACTCCACGTCTTCAAAGAGCCGTGTCATTTCACCACACGCTGCCGTGGTAGTGCCACTCACTGCTCGTGGAGGTCAGCGCATGTGCCCGACGGGCCTTCTGAGCCCACGAGGCCGCCCGGAGCAGGGTTCTGGCTGCTTCCGCACTGAAAAAGGCCCTGAAGACACTCAAAGAGGAGTCAGTGTCGGCCTTCGGTATTTGTCCTTAACCTGCCCATCTAATGGGTAGTTGCAAGGTGTCTGTCATCTTTTTCCACAGGGAGGTGTGTGTGTTTGCAGATTAGATTAATTCGTCTTTGAACTTTTCTGCTTATGAACATTGAGTTTCGTTGGACCAAGACAAGCGACTTAGGGAAACCACTTTTCCTCTCTAGCTTGCTGGGTTGTCTTGAAATTGGAGTTTGTTGATAGTGAATTCCAAACAGAGGGAGTTTCTATTTTTGACATCTGTCTGCAGGGGTTTCTTGATAACAGGGGATTTAAGAAAACCTTCTGGGTTTCTGGGGAGGTCCCAGAGATGACAGCATCCTCCTGTTTTTATAGACAGTATATATATGTGTATGCATACTGTCTATAAAAACACAAACCTTATGTTAAAATAAACCTTTAAAGAGTAGAGGTTGGATTTCAAGATCTTCAGAAACCAAATGGAAGTGTTTTCTTTTTTTGGTGAAACTATGTTAGTTCCCAAACACCCTTTAAAAGCTCTCTCCTTTCTTCTTCTGCGTCTCTCCCTTCTGTGATCAGTCAGCAGACCTAAATGTCAGCATGTAGTCATGCTTCCAAGTGCCATCACCACCACCAGCGCCCCGCACCAGCTGCACGGGCTTCTGCTGTTGTTGTGACTGTTGGTGTCTTAGAGTCACCCAAGTTTTGCTTCCATAGCAAGCTTGCTACAATTTACTGGTCGCCTTTGTCGTTAGTTTATGGACAGATTTCACAGTTGGATTCCACTTCATCCACAGGTGATTTTTTCCTCCTCTTAAAATCAGAGCCTAGGCCAACAAGAACTTTTTTCCCAGTCAGGCTGCAGGCCGGCCAGTTCCTCCTGCCTGCTACGTTTCTCATTTCTTCTCACACATTCTGGGGACGGGATTGCCTAGGGGAAAGGTTTGACACTGATATTTGCATATTGAAATTGCACACACTACACATTTCAAAGGAAGGATGTAGTCACACGCAATGCAAAAAAATTTCTTTTTCAAATTTTGCATTCTCAAAGCTTTTTATAGTAAAAGGAATCAGAGAAACCACCCAGTCAGCACACTGTACCACAGTTGTTGGTACTGCAGGAAAAGTGCATCTACCCTGAAAAAGGTAATTTTACCGGGTACCCAGGACAGTATCACATTAGCTTTGAGGATATGGAGCCTTCTAGAAATCCAATTGTGAAATGTGGTATTAAGAAACTAGGACAAAGGCCTACTTGATTTGACTTTTTACCACTAAAATTGATTGATTTGAGCTTTCCTGATTTCTTTCCTGTGAAACTTAAATTTTTATTCTTAAAAGACCAGTACCTAAAACTACTTACTGGTTCTCATTTAAGAACTAACCAGTTGCCGGCTCTGTAGATTTCCTAAGCATGTTATTAGCACCTCTGCTTTGTTTGGACACCTCCTTTGCTCTGAAAGGAACATTCCTAATTCCTCACTTGCCATCGTCTAGTTGAGGTTTTCCTCTGTGTGACCTGTTTTTCCTCCTAGGATTACTAATACCGTGGCGGTGGATGGGACAACAGCTGACTTCATCCCTCAGGCTCACTGCCAGGGAAGCACCGGCAGCTGCTGTGAGCACTGCCCTGGCCAGAACCAGAACTCTTGTAACCTCTTCTTTCATGGGCCACAGGCTGTTAGAACTAACAGGTTTCTGATCATGTAGCTCGGCAACTTCCTAACGCAGTGACGAGGCTGAGGAGCTTGGCTGTGGCGGCACCAGGACTAGAGCTCGGATCTGGACACTGAAGTGGTTTGGTGTCCTGGCTTCCAGAGTCTGATCATGGTGACAGTTCTCCTCCCTTATTGCTGAGTAGTGTGGAACGTAGATTATCTCTTCAGTGCATTCTGTACCTGTTTTCTATTTTCCTTTTACTCATCAGCTTACTGGTCTTTAGAATTTACTGCAGTAACCCAACTGCTACTTCTACCTCTGTCTCCTAATTCAGTGGTTCTCAATCTTGGCTGCACAGTAGAAACACCTGAAGAGTTTTTGAAATAGCACACCGAGGCCAAGCCCCAAGCCAGTGTAATCAGAACCTCAGGATGCAGATCCGGGCGCCTGCCCACGTGGCTCCAGGGCCGGGCGCCGGGCAGCGCTGCCTTCGCCCACCCCCGCAACGTGCGGCCTCGCAGAGCTCTGCCCTGATTCCCTCTGCTCAGAGGCCTCGGTGGCTTTCAGGTGTCACTCAGTTCAGCACTAGACGCAGAATATGCCTGCCATCGTCTCAGGCCGCTGGTTCTCAAACTCGTGGGCAGAGACAGCAGGAGCGGCGTCACCTGGGAACGTGTCAGCAGCGAGTGCTCAGGCCCCACCACTGCTGAGTTAGACACCTTGGGGGAGAGGCCCAGTAGGCCCTGGTGATTCTGGTGCAGCCTAAAGCGTGAGATCTGCAGGAGAAGCCAGCACGGAGACTAGACGTGTGCACTCGCTCCTTCTCTCACCTGGCGCTGGACCGAGGAGGACAGAGCGGCAGAGTGGCCCCGGATCTGCAGCCGCCTCTCCTGGGCCCCGTCTCGGCCCCGGCCTCTGGCCCGGGCGTGCTCTCAGCCCTGCTGCTTTACTCGCGACAGCTAACTGCCCCCCGCCCCCATCATGTAAACATTCAGTCACCTTTGTGGGTTTTTTTTTTTACCTATTTCTACATACTAGTGCTTGAACATTTGATTTCTCCCAGGAGCACTAAACAGGTTTTCTCTCTTTCTGCTTAGTTCCCAGAAATGAACGCTATGATAATGAGACGGTTCAGTTCACCAGGTGATGTGGACAGAGCACGAGATTACGTATTACAGGTGAGATATGTCACAGGGAAGCAAGGCAACAGCAGGTACAGTGCGGCCAAAGAGTTCTTTAACCAAACAGGTAACTTCACATTTTAGACATAAGACCAAGTTTGGTCACATTCTTATTTGGCAAAAACTGAGATGGAAGAAGTTATGTAATTCATTTTTCTCCTAGAATTCTTCCCAAAGATGCTAATTTAATTATTGTTCTTGGAGAGGGCTTGGACATGGATGTGGGAGGCTCTCGGGATTCCCACGTGCAGTCAGGCTCAGGGCCCGTTGCTCTGAGCCAGGCTCCCCCTCGTCCGTCACAGCAGCCCGACTGCCCTCCCATCACCAGACTCCCCTGCAGACCGAGCCCTGGTCCTCGCCACGGCTAGACTACTCAGAGGTGGGCTTTCCTAGTCTATCCTACTTAACTGCTATACATGTGTGAATAAAGAAGTGATAACTTTGAAAAAATTTTAAACCAACATAGCAAATTAAACTTTAACCTTCAGGGGCTCTAAGCTTATTTAAAATACATTGTCACCTATCCTCAGAACTTTTCTGTGGAAGCCAGATCTTTGGCACGTTTTTAGTTTGGGTGACTGTGTTTTGAGAATGAGCCGTTTGGAGCCAACAGGTCTCATGAATGAGATGAAGTGAGGAATTTTTAGTAAACAGTTGTGGTCTGAAATCTGTCGTTAGTCAGTATTTGACTAATACTTGAAAGAATTCCAAATAATCACCTTTCAGATTTTTAAAATTTACACAAAGCAAAACCCCTTATATAAGCATCACAGTTTGCTATGCCTACCACCTTTTTAGAGGGCAGTTTGGCTGTACTGTTAAAAACTCAGTGTGAGGGCAGTGGGAGGTGATAAGTTGGTATATCTGGGAGTGGTCATGGCTTCAGAAATAATGATGTTACTGATGGCTAAAGTGACAAGTGACTGAAGAGAGGGAAATTATTTGTGGCTCTTATGCCAGTGAAGTTCCAGCAAGCCTGGGCAGAAATGGACTTAGGGAAAAACTCCACAGGAACGTTCCCAAGACTTTTTTTGGGGGGGGGGGGGGGGGGGCGGGGGCTGTGTTTGGTCTTTATTGCTGTGCGTGGGCTTTTCTCTAGTCGTGGCGAGCCGGGGCTACTCTTTGTTGTGGTGTGCGGGCTTCTCTTGTTGCAGAGCACGGGCTCTAGGAGCTCGGGCTTCAGTAGTTGTGGCACATGGGCTTACTTTGCGGCATGTGGGATCCTCCCAGACCAGGGATCAAACCCGTGTCCCCTAGATTGGCAGGCAGATTCTTAATCACTGCGCCACCAGGGAAGTGGAGGATTCTGGGTGAGTTATTTGTGGATGTGCAACAAAACTGGAAACACCAAAAAGAGAAACATGGGTACTAAAACCAGTGGAATGAACCAAAGAGTTCAATGAAAAGTCATCCTGAGATGGCAGCTGTACAGGAAAGCTACAAAGCAAAAGCAGTCAGTCTGACAAAGAAAAGGAGGCAATTACATTCAGAAGTGAGCTTCTGTACAATAAGGCATAGCAAACTAAAATGTCATATTTTTTGAAAAGATTTATTTTTGGCTGCGTCAGGTCTTAGTTGTGGCACGTGGGATATTTGTTGTGGCGCGCGGGTTCCAGAGCACATGGGCTCTGTAGTTTGTGGCACGCACTCTCTAGTTGAGGTACACGGGCTTAGTTGCCCCGCCACCTGCAGGATCTTAGTTCCCTGACCAGGGATTGAACCCATGTCTCCTGCATTGTAAGGTGGATTCTTTACCAGTGGACCACCAGGGAGGTCCCTAAAATGTGTCATATTTTAAGTCATATTTTGTGCCATTTGGTATAGAAAGTCAGAGGCCTTTCAACCATGATGTTGCGAATATTCTGTTCTGAATGACAGTGAAGGAAATAAAATCACAGAACATGTCTTGATTCTGCAGTAAACATTTTGACATAATGGAAATAGTAAATGTAATTATGTTATTAGTGTTTAGCTTCCAGAAAGAAAGAACCAACTTAAAAACATGGTTACAGAATGGAATGCAGATCTCTATAGTGTAAAGACAGAGACAAGGACAGGGGCCCTGGTGCCTTCATCTCATACGCGATGAAGACAGACGCTGATGTTCAGGGTGACACCAGTCACCAGCAGGGAATCTGTCTGTAGACGGAGGTCAGTGGTCAACTTAGGGAGACACAGCAGGTGGGCCAAGCCTTGTCTTTCTCAGCAGACATTACTAATTGAAACAGTAAAACCAACAGATAAAACTGGTGCCTTTGGAAGAAGGGAACTGTTGATTTTCATTGTAAGCTCTTCTGTATGTGTTAATTTCACTTAGAATTTTATTGCATAGATTTCAATATATGTAGAACTTTTTGAAACCTCTAATGAATGAAAAATAGGGGGAAACAGAAGGTTACTTGATATTAATGAGTTCAGTGCTTGGCATGCTAATAGAATAGAAACATGCTTTGGTCTGAGAAAGGGGCCTAAAGGAAGTTGGCAGAGGAAGCTCTATGGTTGCAGAGAGAACATTAGAGACACAGTCCAGCTCTTCACTAACTGGATCGCAAGAGTATGTTTTAATTCATTCTAGCAGGAATTTAAGAGCTGATCCCCAGTGGGTGACATGCATCTGTCCTGTTGCATTTTGTTCCATAGAGTGACGGTGTGCAGCAGACAACCTACCTCGCCCAGCGGTACTCCCATGAAGCAGTGAGAGAGATCAGTAAACTTCGACCATCCCCAGAAAGAGACGCCCTCATACAGCTTTCGGAAATTGTGCTCACAAGAGAGAAATGACAACCCTTTGTTATTTCTGGCAGCTATTTTACCAGACTGTGCCTAAAGAATTTTGTGGAATATACTTTACTTCATGTGCAGGTAACCAAAAAATCATTTTAAAAAATCATTTCCACCTTATTAATGGGACTTTTTTTTATTGGCAAGTTTTTCAGAAAACTTTTTAAATGTAATTAAACCATCTGAATCTGTCATTCTAGTCCTATAAACTCTAATCGAGGTATCTTGATGGTTATATGTGGTTTTGTTTACACGGTTAATATCCCCATGTAAAGCCATTACACAAATAAATAATCAGCGTTGAAATTCAAATGGTTTATCTTGTTTCACCATAAGGGTAAAGGCCGTAAAACTGAAGTCTACATTTCAATCCACATTAGATTTTAACAGTATCCAAAATTTCATATAGGAGAATGGTTTATTATAAAAGACTGTACATAAAATTTAGACAACAGGTTATATACAAAATTAAGAGAACAGTCCACTTGAAAGAATGAAGAAGGTACCTGATCACTAGTGATACTGAAATCATGTTTAAAATTAACAAAGGCAAAATGCGTATGCAACAGTCACATTGATTTGGTAGCAATAGTCTAATTTTCAGAAATAAATGTTTTGCACTAGTCTTACCATTTACTATGCTGTTGTAAGTCTGTAATGCCCAGTACATAACTGTAATTTGAAATCCAAACAAATCCTCAATACACAGAAACCCACAATCGAGTGCTCTAATTTAATATCCTAGGCAACAAAGAATTATACACACGGTAAGAAGAGAAACATCCCTCTAACCCTCCCTTAAGAGGAGACACACAAAGTGCACGTGTTGCATTTCAATTATGTCAAAAGACAATACAAATCTGTTGGTCAGGTATATCCCTGTTCAATAATTAATACACGGCGCACCTTTTTTCCAATTATTTTATTTTTAAAATCTTTTTATGTTGCTAGTGCCAGGAATGGGTTAAACAGTGAGTATTCAAAAATCAACTGTATCCACTTCTACCAAAAAAAATATGGAAAAGATAATTATCATTTCCTTTCATTGAACCAGTATATAACAGTCCACTGGAAAACCAAAGGACTGATAGAGCAATCCTTAGGAATTTTACCTACAACATGTGCACTCTGACACATTTTCTTAGCTTTGAAAAAGTTACTTTAAAAAGGAATTCAGCAGACTGACTTGTAAATAACCATCTCAGGATTTTAAATTCTGCAAAAATCAGCCACTGCTGTTGGGATAGGTTGAGATAAGGCTAAAATTTTTTTTCCAAGTTAATATATTGAGAAAATAGAACCATAATTCTGCAATAAATCAGTATCTTTTATTTATTATTATTTTTTTAAAGCAAACCAGTGAAGGAAAGGACAAAAACCTTTGGTTCACTTATGTATTTATGAATGGAAAAAATTTATAATGTAAGTTCACTCATTAAAAACCTTAGGTATGAACTACAACATTACAGGTAACCCTTTTTTTGTTTTTGTTTCACATGGAGACCTTAGAGACTCAATTCGTTTCAAGAGACCTAAGTACGAGTGCTCCAAGGAGGTATCACACAAATTGGAAGCATCTTGGATTTTTTCAGTATATTTGAATACATAACTCTGTATGCATGCTTTCAACACACAGTATATTTCAAGAATGAGAGAGTCTAAACACAAAGTATGACCAGCACCAGCATTTCAGTTTTCTGATTTTCATATTAGTCTGACAGAGCGTTAGTAACCATGCGGCACTGAAACAGGTAATGGCACGATCTGAATCATGATGTGTTAAATATTACACCCCATACCCCCGAAGAGTTAGGCTGGTCATGAAGTTAACATTGTGTAAGTACGTCTATAAGCACAATCAGTGATGGCCAGCCTCTTGTAGAGACTGCCGTTAGCAGTACACCAACTGCCTCAGAGATGTATGCTTACAGGCAGACATTCAATTATACCAATAAAACAGCATGTCCTGAAAATATGGGCACATTTTAAAACATTTTAAGACAATTCTGTTAACCATAATAGTCCCACAGTATGACTGAGTGATAATAAGAACCTACTTTCAAAGCAAAAATTTAATCAGTATAGTGCATGATTGATTCCACATAGTTCCCAGGAAACAGACCAGTCACTCGATTGCAGACTCCTTCATACCAGCCGTCGTCGTTCTTCTTTATTACATAGATGATTGCACCCTCCATAAATGACAGCTCATCATCCTTGTCTTTTGTATAATCATATATTGCCACAACTATGGAGAAAAGAGTTGAAATACCACGTGAGTGCACGATACCCAGCATTTAATCGAATTTTAAAATGTAATGCCAATTAAAAGTATAGCAAAACCAACTATTTTAATGACAAGTCTTCATTCTTAAATCTATATATCCAGGTGGTCAAGTAGCCAACCATGTGCCTGAATCACTGGCTTGATCTTCGAGCCAAACTGACAACTAACTAGGTTAGAGACGTCAAGAGTTTCTGCCAATCTATTTAGGAAAGATGTCTGAATTTTATGACTTATTAGATGTTTCAATTCATTTGTTCAAATATCTACTGGGTGCCAAAGCACCATTTTTTCAAAATAACTATTGAGCAAATCTGCGTAGCCAATCAGTAAACCAGGTAACAACCCAAGCTATCTAATTGAAAAATCTCATCCTACTCAGCCCAGGAAAATATTTATGTAATTTATGGGGCTATACCTAGATTTAAACACACACACACACACACGCACACACACACTTCGCTACCTTAAAGATCAACAAGAATTTTTCTTTATTTTTAAAGGAGATGGGGCTATAGCTAGATTTAAATAAACACACACACTTCCCTACCTTAAAGATCAACAAGAATTTTCCTTTATTTTTAAAGGAGAAACAGGTGAGTAAAGACTCATAATTAAGACTTAGGAGAACCGTTTGGCAATTCTGTGATTATGCTAAGTTCAAAATATCCACCTCCTTTGCAAAGTGTTGTGGAAAGGCATCAAAAAGTTACTAGCTTTCCAAACTATCGGTTTATGAATTTAATTATTCCTTCCTTCTGCCTTTATAACACATAATTCTGAAATGTGCAATTCTCTAGTATATGTGAAACAGTATGTCATACAAATTTTTTTTTCATTTACTTACCTCATGTAGTTTTTTTCTTAAAATAGAGTTTTTAAGACATTTAAGATATTCTGGAACTCATTTTTCCCCTAAGAAAGGCTGCTTTGCCCCATAATTATTCTGAACCAGTGAATTATATTGACAACAAGGAGACATGCAGCACTGATCTACAGCATCTCTTGCTACATTAAAGCAGGCAGTCTTGCCCCTGCACACAGCCGTGTACCAAGTACACTCAGCAAGTCCACTCTCCTCCACTTAACCCTGCAGCCGACCCACGGCACTGTGATCACAAGCTCACAACACACCAGTTTCAAAAACACCAAAACATACAGAATAAATAGCACATTATTTTCCTAGTATTTCTGGCTAAATAACCACCCAAGAAAACCGAGTGACTGCTAGAGACAAACGTTTTCTTTGTATTCAGTCACATTGTGAGTGGTACAGATGACTTTTACGCTGATTATGACAACGCCTGATACCCTCAAAGCCATTTAGCAAAATGAAAATATTATTTCCTCGTGTTCTTAGTTCTGCCTGTACAAAAAGCTGATAACACTGTGCCCAATTAATCGTTTCTATTTTCCAAATCCCCTCTGTAAATGAAACTTGGTCCCACCTAACCTCCCCTCCCTCGGTGCATATATTCTCTCATATAATAACTCACTGCTGAGTATTTAAACACTAACAATTCAGTGTGGGTCCTACTCCATATAAAGATCTAAACTCTCTCTTCTATATGTACTTGCTGTAGGGCTCTTTGGAAATAGAAATCTAGTATTCTTATCTACATCTATCTACATGATGAACATTTGAAGATAGCTATCTAGTCCCTCTGAAATCTTTTCCTCAACTTAGAAACAATACTTTCAACTGTTTCTTTTTATAGATGTACTTTCTAGATATTTCAGCCTCCTGAATATCCTCCTCTGAAGGCATTCTTTATTTGCAAGATCTTTAAATGTGGTCCTCAAAATTAAACACAATATTAGTCTAATGTAAGTGAATATGACCAGATTTGTACATATTAGGTTGAAGTTCAGCTAATGTACCCTAAGAATCTGGCTTCTGGAACAGTCATATCATACTGTTGGATTAACATTCAATTGAAATCCTATTAAGCCAGGCTTTAAATCATGTTGTGATTTATAAAGGTGACTATTAAAGGCTTTAAATACAATCCTACTAAACATCAACTTTCTGATTTAGACTAGGAGTCAGCAAACAATGGCCCATGGCCAAATCCAAGCCAATGTCTTTTTGTCAATAAAATTTTACTGGGACACAGCCACATCAACTCACTTGTGTACTGTCTACTACTGTTATTTTTTGTTGGCTGGTTTTTTTCTTTTTTTTGGGGGGGGGGGGGTGGCGCTGTGCTGCATGGCTTATGAGACCTTAGGTCCCCAACCAGGGATTGAACCCAGGCCCTCAGCAGTGAAAGCATGGAGTCCTAACCACTGTACCACCAGGGAATTTCCAACGACTGCTTTTGTGTTAGAACAGTAGGGTTGAGTACTTGTGACAAGACTGAATCACCAGCAAAGTTTAAAATATTTCATTTTGTTGGGACTTCTCTTGTGGCGCAGTGGTTAAAAATCTGCCTGCCAATGCAGGGGACATGGGTTCAAGCCCTGGTCTGGGAAGATCCCACATGCTGCGGAGCAGCTAAGCCTGTGTGCCACAACTACGGAGCCCGTGTGCAGTAACTACTGAAGCCTGCGTACCCACAGCCAGTACTCCGCAACAAGAGAAGCCACCGCAATGAGAAGCCCGTGCACTGCAATGAAGAGTAACCCCCACTCGCCACAACTAGAGAGAAGCCCAAGTGCAGCAACAAAGACCCAACATGGCCAATAAATAAAAATTTAAAAACAAAACCGAAAATATTTCATTTTGCAATATATACAAATGTCAAATTACTATGTTGTACACCTGAAACTATCACAACATTGTAAATCAACTACACTCCAATTAAAAATAAAAATAAAAAATAAGAAGGAATCCTTGCTTTATAACTGGGACTGTACAGGAACTAAATCATGTTGGCTGGTAAAGCTATTCAAAACATGGAGAAACACTGGACTAGGTGTTCTTTACAGCTCTAAGATACTAGAATCAGTTCTTTCCCTTTACAGCAGTTCAGTGGTGACTGTACCTTACCTTTCTCAATATAATTCTTGGGGGCCCAAGCAGGATCCCCGTCTGCATAGGGATCGTTGTACTGAACCACTGCAGCCTCCTCATCTTCATAATCCACCGGTGGCGGCGGCGGCGGCGGTGGCGAGTCATCAAACATGGGGATGTCATCTGGTGGAGGGGGTGGTGGTGGAGTCGGACTGTCAGCAACTAAAAAATTCAGATACTCGATTTGAATCAGAAATTAGACTAAATGGAAATTCGTACGTTTCAGAAAGCTCTAATTCATCTACAGCATGCACTATAATAAAACATGCAATGATCAGAAATAAAAGCGTGGTGTGTTAAAGCTTCTACTGCTTTTAAGAATAATTTTGCAATAATAAAATGAGCTAAAAAATATTAGGAAGTACTACAAACTGATGAATACAGAGGTTAGGAGACAATGTGTCTTTTTATAAGACTATACAGGAGTAAAGAAGTTCCCTTATTCCAAGGCTCAGGTCAGAACAATGTCTCTTTAGTGAGTCTACCTCCTTCAAAGCCTTATGTCACATTTATCATGTGGATGAGAGTAAATGTTATGGATCACGTCAGTTTCATGGTTCGATAGCCACGCATATTCATGGCCCTGATTTTGGCTTTTCATTACCTTTCGGTCCACAGAAATAAGTCTTCAGTGGGTGGATGTGTGTTTATTTTTGGGTTTTTTTTTTGGAGAGAGGGAAAAAAAAAAGCTACTGGTATTAGGTATGCTTCTATGTGTAGGTTTTCTATTATTTAAACTTTAACAAGAGGAAGTAAATTTAAAATTAATTCCAAGCTAGTAAAAAAAAAAATCTCATTGAATATTTTCAAAAATGTTTGTATTCATAATCAGCTTTTTTTTTAGTTAATCAACTTCTTAAATGTAGAAAGCTAAGACTTTTGCATTATTGCTAGTAAAACTAAGAGTGGGATGAGGGAAAGACTAGATCCTAAAGATCCAATTTTCTAAGAATACATCCACAATAAAGATTTTAAAAACAAAGTGCTGCAGGAAGATGTTAAAAAAAACACACACAACAAAAACAGAAAGGAACTAAAATCATGCAAAACAATAAAAACGACTTACACCTCAAATTCGAGATGGTCGTGGTATGTGTATGTGTGTGATTTAAATAATCAAAGGTGTAAGCAGTGAAATGGGAAAATGTCAGGCTAGAACTGTGTTCAATGAACTATTATGACACCAGGTAACAAATGCTCCCAATATTAAGGAATTCAGAGCTGAAGCACAACTAATTCTTAAATTTCTGATTGACAAATTTCTTTAAAAGTTAAAGACATATGAAAATGCTCTCACACAAACTGATACAGGAATTATACAGTATCTGCAGGGGAGAAATTCAGAATACCAACACACTAACTCAAATGCCAATTTCTGGGGCTATGTGATCAAAGAAAACAGTCATCATCTATTTGTAATATAGTTTTAAAGTTTTCTACACCCTATTTGGAATAATGCGGTGAGACTATAACCAAGGAATCCAGATTTAAAATATATGCAGATAATAACCCTACTTGATAACCACTTGAATTCTGTGATTTCTATTTTATCCTGTTGGGGGATGAAAAAGACTATGAGGAAACAAACCCTGTGCGCTGATGCTCTTTCCACAAGCTCTCAAACAGCAGCACGATTTTATTTTCCTCCAAACGCTAAGGTCCATTCTATTTCTGCCCATCCCTTCTCCATAAAGCTTGCGAATATTGAGAAGAAAATGCATGTGAATCCCTTCTGACCTTAAAGAGCCACAGCTCATATCCTTAATATGGCTTAATGTGTAAATTATATATGTTTGCCTGAATTCTTAAAGCACATGCACTCTTCATTTATACATAACTTACTAGTTCAATGTTTTCCCTCAATTCTGTTTATGTCCAACTGCTGTTAATCTACATTGGCTTATCTTCAAATCACATACACTGGGGCAAGAGTCTGGTCAGTCTAATTTTCTGTGCATAATACTCTGCCTAGCACCACGCGTAATTAGTTCAATAACGCTTTCTGATGTTAATCATAAACAGATGTAAACACACCGCTTTTTTTAGAGGCTCATGTCTGAAACTGAAACACACTGATTAATAGGTTAACTGCTATGTGCATTCAATATCGCCAATCTGAGCGCCATAAATGTTTACAAGGACACAGAAAATTTGTAATTCATAAAACATTTAAGATATTGATACACAATTTATCAACAATCTTCCTAACATGCTTTCAAAGAAAACAGACACCAAATAAAGCTGGGCATTCTGCAGCACAAGGAGAATTACTGACTTGAATTCATATGTTTGGGAAAAAGAGCTAAAATAGTACCTTGGGCCTCTTTTAGCAAAGACCATGCATGTACATTAACACTGAATTTCTATAATAAAGGGGTTAACCAAAAGCCTAATCAGTGG
Organism: Hippopotamus amphibius kiboko; assembly: GCF_030028045.1. NCBI lineage: Eukaryota > Metazoa > Chordata > Mammalia > Artiodactyla > Hippopotamidae > Hippopotamus > Hippopotamus amphibius. Next base: position 117,620,625 of record NC_080189.1, on the reverse strand, counting down.
GCTTTGGATTCACTAAAGGGATGTTTATTATGGCCATTTTTACATATTTCCTAAAAATTCTTGGCTATAAGGCAGTTCAAAGGTTGAACTGGCTTAATTTTTAAACTCTTACAGCATTAAGGACCAGCGATTTACCTTCATCCACTTATTTTTAAAACAATGAGTCACTTATCTTTACATGTTTAAACACATTAGTTTCCAAACAAATGTAAACGATAAGGTTGGTTTATGCTCGCAAGTTTCAACATTATGAAACTAAATGTTTTACAGAAAGCCCATTAAATAACACATTTCTTAAAGGTAGGGACTTTGTCTTAGACTATGTGTATTCCTCCCAGAGCCTAAGACAGAACACTGAATAAACAAATACTTGGCTGGACAAAGGGAGGAAATGTGGAGAATGATAAAGCTGGGTCAGCAAAAGCTGCACAGTGGAATTTACCACCGTGTTTTCTCCTGGAAGATGGGCTGGCTGGTCATGGGATTTACCCATTCCTTCAAACCATTCTGAGATAAAGGTGAGGATCCCAACGGAAGTGATTTAGTACTAGACCATCTTACCAGCTTAATCTCAACAGCTATTTTGGTATAATTCAGTAATAGGGGTATTTTTCATTTTGCCAAATAACATTCACTATGATCATATAGTTAGGATTCTATCTCCCTGAATGTCAAAGTAATCAGGAAGTAATATAAAAACTACTCTATCCTAATTAAATCCATATATTCGAAATAATTTCCAAAAGTCATTAAACGTTATCTTCTTTCAGAGAAGACTTAAAAAGCTGACAGATTTACATGTTCAGAAATCATCCTCATGGGCCCACACGTAGCCAAAACATGACGCTTATTCTACATCGATTATCTATAATTTACTTATTCTTGCAGATTCATTTTTATCCTAACAAGAAATCTTTACATAGGTTCAAAATGATTTAGTATAAAAATCTGAGGCTACAAAGTTTCCTCCAAAAATGTTTTGTAACCAAAGGAGAAAAAAAAAGAAAAAAGAAACTAAAAAATGAAAAACTAAATAAAACAAAACACCCATCCAAACTGCATAATAAATTTAATCTCACAGTGTAACTATCTATATATCTTGATGAGTTTGCTGGCAACAGAAAACTAATTCTCCTAGTAACTACTGAAAGCTAGCAATTTCCACACAATTTGAATTTTTGAGTGTGACTATGCTTTCCTTAATCTGCAAAGATCAGACTTAATGTTTTACAGCATGTAAATACATAAGAAGACTGCAGTTCTGGAAGTCGTCTGAGCCAGCAAGCATGCACACAGCGGAAAACTGAAGCTCGTGCTCTTCAGTTTCAATAACGGATCTGCACCTATTTTCAAGATAAGATTAGCTTCTCAATACAAGTAAGGAAAATGACGCCTCATCAGCCATGCATGCTATAAGGAGACAGCCTCTACTCTTGGATAGCTCGGTTTTTCCAAACTTACTGTTTTCCTGCACCCTGGCCACGAAGCCTGTGAGAGGTATCTGTGGAGTCAACTGAGGCATAGGGGGAGGGGGTGGAGCAATAGAAACTGGCGGCAACAACACAGCAATGGGGGAAGTAAAACAGATAAAGGAAAGAAAAGGAAACAAACAAAAAGCAGAAGTCAGTTACAAGGACCACAAACATAAGTATGCAAAGAACAGTTTGCAAATGAAACAAAACAAAACAAAAAACAAAACAAAAACCTGCAGAACCTTCTTCAAGTTCATGTCCCACGAGCAAACCTAAAGCTGAGTTGTGCTTAGCTAGCTGGTTAATTTTATTAAAAAACAAATACCTTTATTTTAATCCTAATGTTATGTTGTTTGGGGAAGACTTACATTTACCATCACCTTCACTTTCACACTGAAAGTTCAGAATTCTAAAGAAAGACTTTAAAAAAACAGGTAACAGTGAAATACCAGTAAAGGTTTCCAGGATATTGTGTCTTTGCCTTCTCTCTCTAGCCTAGCAGGACAATGTTGTAAATCAGAACCCAAATAAACAAAACAAACATGTTATGCAATAGCCGTTTATTCTATGTATAAATAAATGCATTAATAGCAGGTTTCCTTTAAAAATAGTTCTTATTATATATCTAAATTTAAACATGGCTCTCTAGGAAAAACCCTTGTTTGTAAAACAAGGTTGTTATTATTTAACTTTAGTTTTATTTTTAAAGACACCACTCTTAAATTTACTAGGGAGTAAGAGTGCTCCATATATCATGTTCATTGTTCACTGAATTTCATGGGATATTTCAAGTGACCTTCTACCTTTCATCACTATTCTGAAAAAGGAAACCTAACAGTAAGTTAAAATATGCAATTATGTGCATTAAAGTAATTTCTAAAGAGTCACTGGGTGGCTGGAAACACTCCATCTTCCTTCTGGAGAACACATAATTCACAGGAAATTAACACCAAATGCTCATGGGGGCAACAAATGCATGAAAACTTACAACTCTCTAGAAGTAAGTATTCTTATGTTTACCACCCTGTCTTATTCTAACAAGGCAGAGATGGCCAAAGATTGCTCAGAAAAAAATCAATAGAACTGAATCACAAAATTCAGTTTACTGGTAGTCACCAAAAAGTGACACTAAATTGACAGGGAAAAACTGCTTGGCCCTCAAGGATCAATGAATTGAAAGATTGTTTCAAGTAATCCAATCTGCACATTCTGTTTGCTAAGCATAAAAATATGAAAGGTGTTCAGGGTACAAATAAGCAACAACTTAACAAAGCAATATATGTGCATTAATATTCACTGTATGGCTAAAAGTAACAGTCCGTTCACTATGAGATTTGTCCTGGTTCATTCTGATACCCTGTATACAGTATATACACATATGAGATACTTCTAATAAATAAAACATTATAGCTTTTTAACTTAAAAACAAAAACTCCCACAAGCCTAAAAAAATGTTTTAGAAACAACCCTTAGTAACGAGCCATGCTGGTTAGTACATGAAGAAAAAGAAAGGCTGTGTTGTGACAACACTAATCATTATCACCATGTTTAGACAGAAGGGGTGTATGCACATCACAACACTAACAACAGTCACACACCACCACTACTGCAACAGCAACAGTGACTCAGGCTGAAGGGTAATTAATTTGACAACACATAATAATCTACTTAAAAACTGAGGCTAAATTTGCTTTACAATATCCAAAAATACAGACATTCAGTAATGAAAATGTCTTGTTTCAGGATAAGCAACCCACCCAAGAACTGTTACAACAGAACTACACAATCATGCATTGGGTGAAGAGTCACCAGGAACCCTATTTGTGGAGCAAACTGAGGAAAAGAGAAAAAATGAACACAAAGATGGGATCTAAAAATACAGCATAATGTGAAAAAAAATTAAAAGTTCATGAAACTAGTGAGACTAGGATTAACTGTGGAATTCTCAGCCGCCAGCTACTTTTCATTACCAAAAGGAGACCAGGGTAAATGTGAGGTAAAATTCTAACTGGTAAAGTTGCTTAGTAGCTTGGATGAAAATTTTAGTGTGGAAAAGGGTTGTATAAATTTTGGGATTATCTGTGAGTTGTGATATTTCTGCTAAAGTGGTTTTCAATTCTTCGGAGCTTTTTTGTTTGTTTATAACACAATTAGTCTTTAAAATTTAACCAAAAAAAAAAAAGAGAGAGAACTTTCCTCTTAGCTCTACTTTAAAACACTTGTTCTACTTTTTATTTATGCATCATAAATAAAAAGAACTTAAAAGTAACTTCCCATGTAAGTATGGAGTATTCAGTGTTTTTAGGTAAAGTAACACAACATAACATGCAGCTCTAGAAAGTAGCTACAAAAGCCACATGGGAAAGTGTTTCAGTCTATGCCTGATGACCACCGCTTCAAGCCAATAACAAGTACTGAACAACTGGCTCATTTCAGATTTCTCCTGGTTGGACTGAGCACCTTGATATGCAAAGTGAAATTAATGACTACCCTAAGCAATTTGAACTTTCTCACATTTTATGCCAAAGCTATTTTCTAATCTTATCAGCCTTTAAACACTGACTGCAGTTAGTGTTGAGATGTGCAATTTGAGGTGAACAGAAAGAAATCAAAAGAAAGTCCTCCCCACTGTTATAATTATGAGAGACAGAATAAGCAGGCATCACAAATGGTTTTTAATGGTTTGGAACTCATTTCAGTATAGGTTAACAAGCTTAAAAGTGATAGCCAGCAATTTCGTTATATTATGGTAAAGAAAAATTGTCACAATGTTTTTCATTTTACTGTTACTGAACTGTATCAAATGTGCCAATAAAAATAAATCCAGCTTAATTAATTTCAGTGTTTTTCTTCTCTAGTTCTACTCAGAGTAGTAAACATTTCATCAGTTAAATTTTAGTATACAAGCATACTCGGTTAAGTCTGAATTTTTTTGAAAGTGACACGCAATTATTCTTAAAATGATACGATTCAAGGGTTTTTGTTTTTTGGTTTTTGGCCATACCGTAAGGGATCTTAGTTCCCGGGCCAGGGCTCAAACCCACGCCCCCAGCAGTGAAGCGCGGAGTCCTAACCACTGGAACGCCAGGGAAGTCCCCAAGGTCTATAGCGTCTTAAAACAAACATAAACATGAAACAACACGGTTTCAATTGTTGTCTATCACTGGCAAGAATAACAGTTTCAAATAATTTCCTTCAAAAGGAGCTCCACTGCTGCCATACGCCTGCAAAGCACAAGCTTACTTGAATTCTGAGAATAAAGTGGGCCTCCATTAACATGAGGCTGAGCAGAAAACTGAGCCGTCACAGAGGGAGTCCGTCTGTATCCACCAGAAGATGTCGAGGAAGTGGTAGAGTTGTGTCGAGAAATCTGCCTGGTCATTGTGCCATACTGGGAACCAGGAGCTGAGCCCGGGGCTGCTGAAAAGCATTAGTCAAAGGCAACCAACAAAGAACTTGAGCATCACACGTCACGTCACCTCCAGTGGCAGGACAAAGAGAGGGGGAGTCTCAGCACAAAATAAAGAGAAAAGTAAAGATAAAACACAAATAGCTCTATCTCTGAAGTTATAAAAAGAAGGAAAAACAGATATTGTGTGGAAAGTCCCAAAGTAAATAAGTAAATAACATTCTTAAGCCTTTTAATTTAGCATAATCCCAAATGGTATTTTGCTAATAAAATGTATAATTTTTTGGTATCATTTTAGAACATACAGCTTTTATTCGTCAACTGTGTCTCTCCAACAAAATAAGTACCAAATGATAGTCTGAGGTGGAAAGCATCAGGTTTCAGCTGTGAATGTCTTAATATCTGGTTTACAAACTTCTTCCTTTCCACTGGCAAACCTTTAGAAGCACAGTATAAGAATCTATCCAGCCAAACCCAGCTTAAAATATAAAATTTAAACAGTTAAGCATATTTCCCAATGTGGTACTATATTTATTTGAATGTTTAATGTATTAGCAGTTATTACCAATACATATTATAGTAGAATCATTTTTAAGAGAAGTACAATTTCTAGTTTCAAAGCACTTTATATATATACATATAATGTCAGATTTGTTGCATATCTCCAAGATTTTAAGAGTTACACACTTTGCCCTATCACTTACATTTCTGTAACTGATAAAGCTGAAAAAACTTTATAGACTCTATAAAACATGGACACTGTAAGGCAGCTTTGTGTAGAAAATCCATTATCTTTTTCCATATACTTGGAGGGCTTTTTTCCCATACTACACCCAAAGCAATTTTTTTTTTAATTATCATGCATATCTAAACTAACTAAAGCATTAACAATACTTAAAATTTTATTCAATGTCATCTTTACCAACATTTCAAAAGTTAAAAATTTTAAAGGTTAATATAAAGTTCAAAGCCTCTAAAGTTCACTATACCTTCCAAAGGTAACTTCAAGATTAACATTATCCTCCCAAACATCTGATCATGACTGAGTAAATAAAGACAACATCCTGGTTTCCTTTGATTGGGCTGTATAATTTAACCTCTCCTAGGAGTCATACAAATGATTAGAAAAAACCATACAGCAGAGGTTGTTCATTAAAAGAGGTGCTAATATTTAAAGTTTTGGAGCTCCCAAGCCACAGGCAGTCACTAATTATTTAACTCATCCACATGCTCATTTTCTAAACAGAAACACACTTTTTAAATAAGAGTCTATTCAAATGCCTTCGTGAATGACTAATTCTGTACAGGTAAGTTTTCCAAAGAGCTAAGAAGTAACCTTTAACCATTTTTAATAGAAGTATCAATAAAATGATTTTTATATTCCTTAAACTTGTATAAAAACTGTATAAAATCCAGGTTATTTTTCTTGGTGACTTAAAACCAAAATCAAGCTATTTATAGTAGTTCATCCAAACTATGCCTATTTTAGAATTTATTTTAATATTTTATTATGAAATAAATCATAATACCAAAGGGTGTGTGATTAATATATACATAATTATACATGCTATATATATAAATAATATATATATACATATACTAATATGTATTATATAATTATAGTGGTTACATGTAATTTGTTTACATAAATATTATTTATATATATTTATATATATATATAATTAAAGGAAAAATAAGATAAATACTCAGCTCCAAGAACTAGAATAATACCAGTATCACTGAAGCTTCCTGTTTGCCCCTTCTGGATCCCAACTCCAAAAGGTATGTGTTAAACATTCTCTTTCTTCACTGTACAGTAAGTTCCCTACATATGAACTTACAAAGATGTGAACATGCGTTCACATGTCCAATCATGTAAAGTTAGTTCATGTGTCCAGTGTATATTATCACGTGCGTGCATCCTCTACAAGTGGTTGTGCCTTTGTGTATTTTACTGTACAGTACTATATGGAGTACAGTATTACAGTATCTTTATTTCAAGCCCAGGAAGCAAGTGTAAAAGCAGCGGTGATGTAGCTGGCACTACTGTACTTTTCAAGGTTCTGTATTGTAAGATGAAAAATGTTTTATTTTTTGTGTTTATTTGTTATGCATTATTTGTGTGGAATGTATTATGAACCTATTACAGTACAGTACTACATAGCCTACTGTTGTTAGTTGGGCACCTAGGCTAACTTTGTTAGACTTACAAACAAATGGACTTAATAAATGTACTCTAGGAACGGAACTCAGTTGCATGTAGGGGACTTATTGTATACAGTTTTATAAAAATCACAGATAATTATAACCTTAAACAATACACAGATCTTGTAAATTTACAAACTTTCATAATGGAATGAGTAGTCTGATTATGTATTCTTGCTATTTCCCTTTGATATTATCTTTTAAGCTTCATCCATGTTGATAAGTATATCACTATATCATTCATTTTTATTGATTTTCATATGAACATGCTGGAATTATTTATGCATTCCACTGTTAGACATTTGGGTTGCATCCAGATTTTTGCTATTATTATTATACCACCACTGTGAACATTCCTAACTATGGTTCCTAAGTTTCTCTGGAACAATGGTTCTCAAACTTCAGCATTGTTCAGAATTTCACCTTGAGGGCTTGTTATACTACAGGCTGCCGGGCTCTAGTCTCAGGATTTCTGAATGAGCAGGTCTGGAATGGGACCTGAGAAATTACATTCCTAACTAGCTCCCCATGCTGCTGCTGCTGCTGCTGGTCTGGAAATCATATCCCAAAAGCCACGGCTCTAGTACAGTGGTTTTTAAACTTTATGGTCTTAGGGTCCACTCTAAAATTACAGAACCTCAAAAAAAAATTTTGTTGAAGTGGGTTATATAATATCAGAAATTAATTACTGTAGTTAATTAACATATTAGAAACTAAAACCGATTTATCTTTAAAACACATGAATACACAAATACACAATCCATTAGCTGTCAATGATGTTATCATATGTCATGTAGTCTCTGGAAAATTCCACTGTGTACTTGTACCAGAATTAGAATGAAAAAGGCAAATAAGTCTTAGTATTATTATGGATATAGTTCTGAACTCAAAAACTTCACGAAAGAATTTTGGCAGCCCCCAGGAGTTCCATGACCATATTCTGAGAACCAGTACTCTAGGGTAAAAATCTAGAAATGAAACAGATAAATCTAAGGTAGAAACCTGGTTCAACCTGACTGGGTAACAACAAATTATGTTCTAAAGTGAGTGTATCAACAAACTCCCACCAGCAATGTACCTTTCTGTTACTGCACATCCTCATCAACATTTGCTACTAGTGGACTTCTACATTTTCACCTCTCTGGTAGCTATAAAATAGTATCTTGTAGTTTTTATTTTTTTTCCTGATTATTAATTAGGTTGAGGGCATTCTTCTTCCACATGGACTTTCTGCCAACAATTTCTATTACTAGGGTTTCTTTCTTATTACTTCCTTCCCCCCTTTTCCTCTGAGTACAAGTGCCAATGTTTTGAAAAGAAGTTCCTAGATGGCTTTATTTCACCTAAGCTCTCATTATTTGAAACAGCTCTTTATCCATTTCCACCCAAATGCTACTGTGCATTTCTAGGCTGAATGGTTTTATACCGAGTCTATATTTGGAACTCCTTGTATGTTCAATCTGGTCTCCCCGAGCTTGGGAACAATTTAAATGTTTTTTATTGAACAAAATGTCTCATGGCATCCTTAGATGCCATAAATAGGGGCTATATCAGAGGTTTTCAACTGTGATCCACCGGAAGGACTCAGAGTACCCCACACCACACATCATTCTTTCATTTTTCTTCCTCCTGTCCCCTGTCTTCACCCCACTCCTTTGACTGTTGTATAAACCAGGGAGTTCCAAATCAAGTTTCACTTTAAAAAAATAGTACGTCATTAATAAAAAAATTTTTTTGAACAATCACTGCTATAATATTCATAGAAAAATCTAAACAAAGCAAATGCAAACCACATTATATTGGTTACAAACTAGCCATGGAAGCATTTGACATCACAGAGAAGTTTCTATGTAACTTCAGAGGCCTTTCACCAGAAGAAATTAGTGTAAATTAGATTTAATACTTTAAACTTTGTATCACTACCTACAACCTAATAACTACAAAAGCTAGCCCTCTAACAGAGGAGTTTACTATGAACTACACACAGTGAGTTAAACCACTGCAATGGCTACAGTCTCACCTATCACAGTGCTCACAGGCAGAAGTGGAGGAAGAGGTGGTGCTGCTGGAGCTCCAGAAGGAGGAGGGACAGAAATGTTTTCTAATAAAACAGTTTATAATTCAGGTCAGAGTGCAAGAAAGAGAACTAATCATTCTTAAACAGTAAGAAAGTTCGTTTTGGAAAGAAGGAAAAAAAAAAAAAAGAGAGACACCCCCATATGTAAAGCATGTGCAAATGAATAAGAATCTTGCTAGGTAGAACTAGGTAGAAAGGCTACTGAGTTCACACTTTCATTAACTATAAAATATGCCTGTTTTTATATGTAGCTTTTTCTCTTTTCTCAACAACATCCTTGAGAAACTAAGAATTTTTCCCTAACAAGTTTTGATTATCAAACTTACTTTTAAAACGTGTATTTTTAACACCATAACATCTTCCTTTCATTTACTAAATATCAAAGGACCAATTTAATGCTCTGCTATGATTTCTTCAGTTTTTATATAATCTAAAAAGTAACAGAGCTTTTCCTAGTTTAATCCCACTTTATATTCATGGCATTTTACTGAAATATGTATTAAATATCATACATAAATGTAGCAAAGTCACAGAACCAGCTCACACCAGAGCTGACATATTTACTAGCCTACAAGGCAACACCAAAGTTCCATGATACACAACTCACATTAAAGACAATGATCTTTCGGTTGAATTATCGACAATATTGGTTTGCTCCTGAAATAATAAATATCATTCTTGACTAGTGCCCAAGGCAAGATTTCCAAAGCAAAATGGCCAAAGTTACTCAATAAAGCTATTTAATATGCTTTTTTTTTAATAAGTAAGGAGAAACAGCTGCAAAACTCTGAGGACTGAAAACCAATCAAATTTTTTAAAAAAATTTGTTCATTTCATTCTGGCAACAATCACATAAACTTAATAAACAGTTTTGTCTAATGTAACTAAATTATTTCAGACTTCGGTAATAAAGCTCATAACTACTACCACATATGACAATGGGTGAGCAGACGACATACCTGGTCCAATAGTGGGTGGTGAGGGTGTAGGCACGGCAATGGGAATGCCAATACTGCTGCCGCCACTGTTCTCTCGGCTGCCACTTCCTCCGCTGCTTCCACTGCACAGGAGAGAGAGATCACGAAAACAGCAACCAGCTCAAAGCCACTAAGCACTCCTTTTATGACATGTGTGTGCATGTATGTATACACACTGATATATAAAGAAAACAGTCCAATACAAACTTTAACCCTAATTACTTGAAGTGATTTTTGTGTTTCACTCTCTCCATCTACTGAAGAAATACAGTCATATAACACTCAGAACTATAAAAGATCATTGAGAAATGAATGACCAATAGTACATCTAATAGTACAATGAGTCAACAAGGATTTATTGAAAACCTTGTATAAACAGCAGTGAACAAACAAGACATGAACTACATTGTCATGGAGCTCTTTGCTGAGAATGGGAAAACTGACATTAAAAAATAGTGTGATGGAAGCCACAAAAGATATTACAGAAGTTAATAAAAATGGTAACCAGTTTTAGTCTGAAATTAGTATATAAGCCTCCACTCATCACAAAAAATGTCAACAAGACGAAAATTTTTGGAAAAAATGAGCAAATGACAAAAAATAAGACAATAATGAAGTTTCAGCAAGGAACATGCTAGTACAGTTGACCCTACTAAACTCTAACCAATTACTTCTATGGATTCACTGTCCCTTTAGGTATACAACCTCACACTGACCAGCTTTAGTAATGCATGCGTGCACATGTCTGCAAATATACATATGTACACGTGTAGCCTTAAGCTCCATATTATACTTTTAAAAATCAACATCATTGGCTCAACAGGCCCAGAAACTCAACAAGGCAGTGATTTGCACTGCCTAGATAAATTTTTTTTCTCCAATATGATCATTCTATAATTACATTATCACATACTAATAGAAAGGGAAAAGAGCTATTTATATAACAAAAATAGCTTTGATATGGAGGCCTCCCTACTCCCAAGCTGGCCAATACTCTGCTTTCTGCCACCACCATATGACAGACAGATGAATATTTTTGCACTTATGCACTTCTACAATTACTGGCTTATGTGCCTTTGTTAAAAAAAACATGGGAGGTTGGCAGGTTACAGCCCGTGGGCCAAATTTGGCCCACGGTCTGATTTTTACTATAGCTGAGAACATTTTTTTTACATTTTAATTAGTACAAAAAAAATCAAAGGAGGAATAATATTTTATGACACATTAAGACTATACATATGAAATTCAAATTTCAGTGCCATATATAAAGTTCCACTGGAACACAGCCATGTTCATTCATTTACGTGCTGCTGGTGGCTGCTCTCATGCTACAATGATAGAGCTGAGTAATTGCAGCAGAGACCATATGAACCACAAATCCTAAAGTATTGACAATCTGGCCCTTTAAAGAAAGTCTGTTGATCCCTGTTCTAACAGAACAAGCTCCTGAAAAAAAGAACTATATCTCATTGGGATATCCCTAGTATCTAATGAAGTAACTTATTGAATATTATTAAACTATTCCTACATCCACTATAAAGAAAAACCATGCTTTGATATAATAATTCAATAATAAACATATGAAAAAAACCAAACAATTTTGGTCCCCAATGAACTGATCCTGATTCAGGAACTGCAGATATTGATATGACAATTTATTTACTAACAGTAGCAATAGCAACAAATAACCATTACATAGTATCTAAGAACTTGATATCCCATGTAAATGAATCCCCCAAAATGATTTTACCAAGCTGTATCCCTAACAAAAGCAACCTCAAAGTCAAGGTAAAGCGGTTCCTTGCCCAAGTTACTAAGTGAGAGGTAAAAATCGAAGAATAAAACAAATTCAGCTATTCAATAAATTTGTCTGGCTGAATAAAAGTACCCCAAAATAAAGTGGCTACTTCTGAGAGGAAGAAGGTACAGGCAATAATTGGCAAAGGGCCTGAGGAGTTGCAATAATGTTCCTTTTCTGATCTGGGTGATGGTTACATGACTATATTCAATTTTTATTAATACATCAAGTTGTTATACTTAATAAACTATATACTTTTCTGAATGTATGTGATGTTCCATAACCAAGTTTTTAAAAATCCAGTGTGTTTGCTGATTTATAGAACTTTTTTTAAAACAATTTATACAACATATTCCAGTACATCAACTCTCTTAAGAAATCTTTCCTCAGATCTAAACTGTCTTCTTTCCTCAAACCTCTTAACATTTAAATCACACTGTATAGTTTATGATATTGAATCTTTTATCCAAAAAATTTAAGAGTGGTTACCTTGATCTTTTCTAAAAGACTATTTTTTAAAAAACATTCTTTAGACTTCAACCAAATATACATTTGTACCTCTGTCAAAGGAGGAAATACTAGCAATCTGCTAGCAGTATAAACAGATACTAAAAAAAATCTAAAAAACAGAAGTTATGACATATACAGGAACATATACAATATTATCACCCTCAACTTTTCCATTCTATATTAGCATCAGAGGAGCACTTTAACTTTACCAGCAACTCTATAGGAGTTTGTTATCACTCAATAACACACATTCTCAGATGTTCAAAGGCTCAACCTGGAAATTTACCTGTGTGTCCTCGGTCTCTGATTTAGAGAAGCTGTCCTGCCTGGACTATGCTGACTTCCAAGCCTAGCAGGACTTGTCATGTAGTCATTAGGAACTGTTGGAGGTTTAACAGGTTCCAGGGTTTTGTAAGGAGTATTTCGTCTAAAGAAGCATAACAGAGAAAGGAATAATGAACTAAGAAAGATAAAATGGTATTTTCTCCCAAATTTGTGATTGTCCCTTTATAACCAAGTATAATACAAGTTTGGGGGTTTTTTTTAATAATAAAGTTTGTTTTTAAAAAATGTTTTAATTGGGGTGCATGAATTTTGTTACTTTAACACAAAAGCTAAAACTTGTTACCTTTTCTTAGGAAAACCACTGGAAAGGATAATTTAAAAGTTCTAACCTTATGTTTTAAGATAATGGTTATAATTTTTTAAATGTTCAGTAATATCAAATTTTGAAATACATATTATTCCTAGCTCAGTACAAGCCACTGTCCTTGTATATTATTATGGAAGCTAAATATCTCCTCTGCAATTTATTCCTACCTCAATATGGAAATGTATGAACAAGTACGTTCTGATCCTAGATGTGATGCCATTAATTCCTCAAAAAATGGTTTTAATTTTTCTACTTAATAACTTCACATGTTTTTCTCAGGGGTAAGAGGTTTACAGAATGAAAATAGAAACCAAGATCCTATAAGAAAATTGGTTGCTGATCCCTGTTACTATAAAATAGCGATTCCCCCACCCCTCCACCAAAAATAAGGAGCCTTTCTATAATGAGGTGAACAATCTTTCAGAAATGTCTTACCAAGTATTCAATATCTGTACTGCATTGAAAATTGGCAAGGTAAAAGCCACAAACTGTTATCTTTTCTACTTCTCCACTGGCCTTCTCACAAAGCTATTCTAGAATGAAGGGCCCCAGGGTTACCAGCAGAAGCACAGTTAGAAGCACTCCAAGGAAAGAGTCTCCAAGACTCAGGTGAAACAGAAATAGGGCAAACAGAAAAATTACAGGCTATGACACCAAAGTATGCAAAACAGACCACTTATTCAAAGTTCTGTAATATAAATATTGCAATACATGTAAAGATACCATATATGGAACCCTTTGGTCATTTCATTTTACATAAACGTAACTCAGATTTATATATAAATCTTTATATATTTTTTAATGAATTAGAAGATAATAAATAATGCTCATTTACACACATACAAAAAAACTTCTCTAGTACAGAATTCCTTAGAGAACATTTTAGAACAGGCAGATTCATTCTGGATTCTGTTCAAGGAAATAAGAACCAAAATGAATTTGTAAAAGGTAGTATCATATAGAGAGGGTCCCATCACAAGGGTCCATACATTTACTTAAGTCACAAAAACACCTTTTCCTTCGGGTTACAAATCCTCTTGTAAGATGTAGCTGAATTCTTACCCCAGCGTTCCCCGGCCTGCCATGGGAGGACTCGGTGGCTTCTGAGTAGGAGGATTTGTTCTCGACAGTGTGCCAGTTCTCGCAGGCTGGTTGTTTCCATGCTAAAATGTGGAAAGAAAAGCTTTTAGTTTTATATCAAATTGTTCTCTTGGTGTTTTGACACCATGTATTATTTTTTTTTAATATCAGAACGTGAAATAAGGATTCCCAGACAGTTTCAATAATAGACTTTGGTACTACATTTTAAGAAGTCAAGATACCACTTGCACTTCGCTTTTCTTATTATTTTGCGCCCTTCATAACAATTTAGTGCAGAATATGGGTGAGATTATTGAATTTTATATATTCTTTTATTGTTAAACATGTTCACCGAGCTCTAACTTATCTACAATTCAAATTCTGGGTTTCTTGAAATTTCTGAAATGTGTGCATGAATATAAATTGGAGATCTCAGAGTCAATTTGCTAAAATATACAACTAAAAAATCATCTCTATCCCAACAACTCAGTAACAAAGTCACATATAACGTCTGGGAAACCTCCTAATTGTAAGTCAATAAAAGCAAGGCAACTATCAAAAAATGAGCAAAGCAATAAATGTTAGCAAAATTAATGTTCCTATATAAATGCAGATGTCAATATATCTTTGATATATTAACACATCCAAGCTAAATGTTGCTGATTTGAACTGTTTATTTAATCTACATAAATCCTATAGGGAAAAAGCAGACAGACATAGGAAAAGTTTTCAAATTTTAGTGGCTCTGCAGCCTCTATCGATATAGAGGGAATACTGTGGATCAAACGATAAGCAGTATCTCTTACCTTGGCTTTTAGCCACTTTACGTTGGCAAAAAAAAGGGGGGAAAAGTAGAAATTAATTCTAGATAAGTTATATCTGATAGGACAGGTTTACATTTACAGTTACTCAATTCATGTTAATAAGCTTTTACCCAGCCATATTTCAAATATTCTGTAAAGAAAAGATATCCATAGGCAGTAGGGAAACATTCACCGGTATCACATATTTTTTCAAAATAAGATATTCATAAGGAAATCACTACTTAATTATGCCAAACTTATGCAGATCAATTAATTTCTTAGGTCAGTATTTTATCCTATGAAACATCCAACTGAATCACACCTGGATTTAGAAATTAAACTTGAATAATCTTATCCTTGAAGATAAGAATATATTGATGTGATAGCATTATAATACAGTAAATACTATTCTAAACTAACTTAGAAATATTCTAAGTATGATCACACATCTTCCCTCATTTGCTGTTTCAAGTGAACAAGAAACAAACAAAAAAATAGCATACAAGTATAAACTGGCCCCAAATGAAAGGATGAAAGGAGGATTTAATTGGGAATGAAAATTCTAGGTGAACTCTGCTACTATGCAATGGTGTTAACCTTTAACCTCTTACGGAGCAGAGCCTTGTGCGTACAGGTGGGTTCCGGAGTGTTGGAAGAAAATGATCTCTGTATCTCGCAACTCAAAATATAATTGATAGCAACCTACAAAAATTTTCCACTTCAACGCCCCCAAACACATTCAAAACTAGGCTTTTTATTCCCTTAAGATCTCACTTCATTTCCTTAACATTTACATTTATGGATGAGTCAGTTTACCATTTCCTTGGAATCTCAGGTTGAAAACAATAGAACTCTCTGATTCCTACCTACCTGCAGGCCCTAAGTAGATCATAAGCTTTGCATACCACACCTAGGGAAGTCTGTAAGATGCCTATTCTTTCTCTGAAATGATTCATTAGCTCACTCCTCTAATAAAACTGAAAACTTTGAAAAATAAAACATAGCGACTCCTAGATCACATGGTCTTTTCAAGGCTTGAAAACAAAGACATATGTGGAAAGTCCTTCATAAGTTATGAACCAAGCTATATAAAGCTGTTAATTATTATAACTGTTTAACAGAAATAATTTTAAATGTTTCTACTAGGTATTCAAGCCTTCTCTAGTCCAAGCACACTCTGAAACCCTGTGTTTCCTTTTACTAGGATGAACTTTAGGAGTTTTATTTTACTAGGATGGACTTTATTGTTCATCTTTTCATTCTCCTTTAGGCAAACTTTCTGGTAGTTTCTCTATGCAAGGATTCTCATCCATATCTTACATTGTTTCCAAAAGTCAAACCAGACTTACTTAAGACATTTTTTCCATATTTTAAATCCTTACTAAACTTATATGTACCATTTATTTCACAGCATAAAATGCATTAACACAATAAATATCAATTAAATGAATTTAATTTAAACTGATATTTAAATACCAAAACACTAAAATTTATATCACAAAACAAGAAAATATGATGGAATATTAATCTTGGGGTGTAGAATATAACATAAAATTTGGTAGCTATAAGAAGAAATATTAACATATTTGGACACAATTTTTTAACATTCTGTAAATATTTAAAATAAGTAAATAAATAAAAATACCAAAACATCAAAGTCAAAAGCCAAACAGCAGGATGAGGAAATATTTGCTAAACTATAAGGAGCTAATTTCCTTGATAGAAAAAAGAAGCCTTACAAATCAGTAAGAAAACAAACTTCTTCCAAATAGAAAAGTAGGCAACATATAAGAAAATAATTCTAGAACTGTAAATATAGTGTTCCAGTCCTTAAAAGTGCTTTAGGCACTAATTTAAAAATAAATTTAAACTTTTCCTGCTTGTAGCTTTGGCCCTGGCATTTTTTCATTAACTACTACCCAAATTTCCAGCTTTCACAGATCTCTACAATCCTCTAGAAATATTTAAGCCAACAATGACCTTTTAGGGAAATAAAACTGAAGAAATAAAGCCACAATGAGACTACTGAGGGAAAAATAATCGTGTGTATTTTTACATCACAGAAACAAAACGTGGACAAATAAGCCACATATCAGCTTCTGAGACACTGTTCTCACAGACCACCCACCCTCCTACCCACAGTCAAAAAAGTATTTCAAAACAGTCTGTACAATAATGTGAATATACTTAATGCCACAGAACTGTACACTTAAAATGGTTAAATGGTAAATTTTGTTATGTGTATTTTACAATAAAAAACTTAAAAAAAAAAACCCAAAAACCAGTGTCTAAAGTATCCACATTACAAAAAATAGATTGGAAAAATGCACATCTGTAGACTTTCAGTATATATTATGCTGTGTTTACAATTTCCATTTATACATATATAAGAACATAGTTAAATTTTCTCACCCAAAATTTCCTTGTAAAATTTGCTTTCATCTTATTCTCTGCTGTGTGTACTAAACTGTTAAACACAATTATTAATGGGGAGATAATAGAGGATAATCACTTCTAAGATGGTGACTTTTTTTTTTAATAAGTGTATATTGCTTTGGTAGGAAGAAAAACCAAGATTAAGCAAATAGGGAAAAAGTGAGCAAGTGAGAATGTGTGTGCACATGTATATGTATATACAATATAATTTTTGCATATGCGTATGTGTATATACATAATTTTTACTTTCAAGGCAGGTAATAATATAAAAGTTCCTCCATATTCTCAAAATTCAAATTCTGTAAATCAATCTAGTCTAAATACCTTAAATTAAAATTGAATTTAAGCTCTTAGACAACCCTAGCCACATCCTTGGGTAAAAATACAAGAAACAAGTAACCTCCTCTACAATTGCAAAGTGTTCCAACTTCCAAGCATGACAGTGAAGGGGAGATTTCAACAGTCTCAGAGAAAAGCAGAATAAAGATCAATGTTGCCAGCTATACTCCCCTCTTGATCAGGAACCCCATATAATTCAGAATGCAACAAACCCAGCAACAGCACCAGTCAGACAACCAGCTAGGAAAAGCTTCAAGATTCTAGCTGACTCCTAAAAAATTATTATAAATATTCTGGAGACGAGAAACAAAATTCAAATAATGGTCCGCTAGGAAAGGGACTACCAGATTTCAGAGGAATAGTTTATCTTCAGCAAAGATAGCTAAAGAATTCAGGTCATTCCAGATGCTTCCAAAATAATGCATGAATATCTAAAAAGTTGACAGGCTACAGATATCCAAGAGCAGCTAATTCTGCCATGCTAAGAAATGAACAAGGGCAACAAATAATCCCTTCCCTACAAGCCTGCTGGGCAGCAGGTGGGAGAGCGGGGAGTGGTGCACAGAACAAAATTACACACGAGTGTTTCATTCTGCAAGAACTGCTGAAATTACACCCACGTCCATACAGATGTAGTCATACACATGTATTTACGAATAAATGAATAGAAGCATTTGTAAATTATTCTCTAAACCAATTCTGGAAAGCATATACATTTTTTTATCCTTAAATATTCATTCAGTAGTGAAAATAAGACTTGGCATTCACAACACAAACTTATAACATTAGTCTCGGACTCGAATGGCTTAATAAATAAATGGCCATTTCAAGTTTTAATATCTTCTTGAATACAGCCTATTCCATGGGGAAAATTCTGCCAAGCGTAGTATAATACGTAACTAGTATTAAATAAAAATAAATGTTCTATGAAAACTGTAACACTAGTTACTAACAGAATCTATTAATTCTTTAAGAAAATCATCTTTATCAGCATATTTCCTATCCAAAATATTTACTGGATATGCAAATTATTTCAAGTGAATACAATATAACAACACTTACCTTGACACCATGGCCCACATCATCCAGCACTGTATAGTCAATAGGCTTCCGAATATACCTCACAGGGCGCTCCGTGTTTGCAGGCGCTATGATTTTGTGAGTTCTTGATGTGTTCTTATTTGTTGTCAAAATACCAATCTCTCTTCGAGCCACTTTCTCTTTATGGATGTCCACAGTCTGTATTTTAAATTTGAACAATGCAAGAAAATATTATTTGGAAGAGTAAATAATATATATGGCATCCACATATAATGGACCATAAGACTGTATCACATGTCTATTTTCCAGTAAATAATACTGTATCTTCCCCTTCAAAATTAAGCAAATTAATATCCTTGAGGCTCAAAACATGGACTATCTAAAGGTGATTAAAAGCACCAACTAAGTTACTAGTTTTGATTCCAAAATGATTCTTAAGAAAGCAATTTTCTTTCCTAAAAATCTGGTGTGTGTGGAAAGAGAGGGCTCTTGCTCTGTGTAGCCTACCCTTTATTTTGTGAGGATACAGACCAGAAAAAAAAATCAATAATTACAACTAGATGAAGTACTATAATGACACATGCACAGTTTAACTGAAATTAAAGGTGTTTAGAGCAAGATGTCCAACTAGGTTGAGAAGGCTTTACAGAGTAAGTAGGTTTTAAAAAATGAATAGAAATGTAAGAGGCAAATATGGAAATTATTCAAGGCAAAAAGAACAGCATGTTGCAGACAAAGGTGGTTACAATCTGGCAGCATGCAGCCTACACACCTGCAGGGTACCTAGCACTGGGCTCTACGGCTTTAAAACGTTTTTTGTTTTTTTCCCCCCTTATTTAATTGCCAACATTTAAAAACTGGATAGCACTCAGCATATGAGAAATAATTACACAACCATTCAACAATTTAAACTTTGGCCTCACAGTAATGAGAAACCAATAACAAATTTAAACTGAGTGACATCATCAGGTCTGCATCTTAAAAGATCTCTCTGGCACAGGTGTTGAGGACATATAGAAGACTACTGGCAGTGAGACCAGTTAGGAAGCAATTACAGTAGCCTAGGTGAGAAAACGAAAGGATGTAAACTGAACTGAAAGGGGGTGGGGAAAGTACTGTCAGGAAAAAAAAAGTTTAATGTTACGTGCATTTATGCACATCTTGTGAGAAAAGGTACTGAGATTACCTTTGTTCTGTATATTTACATAGTAAACAGCCTTAGAAGGTACAGCGTCTCCTCAAAGAGCAAAAGGCAGGTTTGTTTACTGTCCAGTATAATAAAGATACTATCACTCCCAAGGGCAAAGGGCAGGAAGGCTTACTGCCCATTATAAAAGGACCTGGTCCCCTAAGCTGGGAGTTCCTTTCCTATAACACATCTAATTTATCACCCGGCTCTCTGCAGTACCCCTGTAGAAACTGGGGTTGGTTACTTGACAAAAGTACTGACTATTGCCACGAGTAACGACATCCTTTGTGTCTGACCAGGAATCTCATGTCTTCTACTCAAATCCATGGAATTGTGGCAGGCTAACTTGTGAACTTCCACAAAGGGTAAAATCTCAAACCCCTCACAATTTTTGACAGTTCTGGTAATGAAGATGGAATGCTGACAAAGCTTTGTAGAATGGAATGAAAGAACAGTTAATAGCAACGGAGAGAAGTCCACGGTAATCGTGAGTGAACATGCTGATCAAATTGTATGGTCCCCCAGGCGATGTCTGGTCCTCGACTTTACTGCCTGTTAATGAGGGGGAACTAGGGTGGCAATTTCAGGCTGAGTACCAGGAAGCAGTTTCAAACACAGCAGCCTGAATGATGCCCTGGTTACTGTCAGCTATCCAACAAGCTCACCAGGTCAGCCCTGTGAACAACTAGTAATAAGATTTGTCTGGCTGAGGGAGGCAGAAGCACATTCTTTCAGACAGTGTCACGGAGAGAAATATATCTATACTGAGTGTGAAAGAAGGGAAACTTTGACCACTGTGGGCAGAACCAGGAGAATCTTTAGAAGTCTGGCTAGTTTGCTGGGGAGACTGAGGGGGTGGGAGGGGGCACATAATGCTTGTTAAAGAAGAATGGCAACAGCTGGCTATCTTCCTGCTCAGCGCCTCCTGCAGTCTGTCTTCTCAACATCCAGTCCATTTGAACCGAGTAAGAGACCTCAGGTTTTGGCAGTGGGCCCTGTCTGCTATAAGACAGCTCTGGCCCTTCTGGGAAACTTTTCCCGAAACAATCTCCCAAGGACACTGACTAGTCTTTGGGCTCTTCCGTAGTAAAGTGGGTTTTAAATGATGATGAAGGTGATTCACCAGAGAATGAGAAACTCACCCACAGAAATCTAGATGAAATTCTGTCAGCTTCAGAAAACTCCCCTAGTCCTTATGTTCAAATCAAGCAAGAATTGAAGGGCTGTTCTTTTGACAAAAGAGCAGCAAATAGTCCACATTAGGTGAACTCTTAAAAACAATGATGCCACCTTAGAGATTAAGCCCAAGTCACCCAAAAGAGTACAAACTCATGGTCCCCACCAGAAAGTGACATGGCTGCAGCTGCTGAATCAAGGTGTTCCCAACAGAAATGGATGATGTCAGTCAGCAGCGATGACCTTGTCATGAACACAGAATACAGGGCTTTAGGTGGGTCAAAAACACAGTTACAGTGCCACTCAAAACTGAATACGTTCACCTTGTTTACTGGTGCAGAGCTGCTCTCTCCCAACCTCCCCCTACGCCCTTTAGAGAGGAAGATTATTAGGGATGGGGCCAAGTTCTCCAAGTCCCCAGGGGTAATTGAAGACCAAACATATCTGGGTTAGCAAGATCACTCTGGGAAGGGGAGGGACATTTTATAGCTCTGAGTGATACATACTGGAGCCCGCGTCGCCTTCATACCTCATCCTGTGGAGGGAGAGGGTAACTGCTTTCAGCTATGAGGTTTGGGTGCGGTTCACACAGGGACGAGAAGCTAATGTGTCCTTCTGGATGGGGCTCTTGGGACCAACTAGATGTATTACTGTTGTGGCTTCCACCACTAAGGTAAAATTGGTACTGATATTTCTCATGCTTGCACGGTGAATGCTCTTAACAGTCAGAGGGGATTATGCCAACTGGGAAGAGCCGCACATAGAAAAGCCCCTTAGTGCTCCACAATCCTTATGACCCCTCCGATTACAAGCTTCTGTGCACGGATGATTTTACTGAGTGGAGCCTCTGGCAAGAAGAGCTGCCTCCACCAGAGGTGCCCCTTGGACATGGTATATTCAAGAAGGCAGCCAGCCTGGCCCCCGTGACATCCCAGCTTTACAGGAAAGAGTGGCAGCTCCCCGCTCAGGGAAAATTTATCTTCCATTCTGCCACCTAAACCAATGCTGCTGGTTCGATGAGGCCCTTGATTCACTCAGGATCCCCTAAGTGCCTGGGCCTAGTGCACTAACGATTCAACTAAGCTGAAACCCTGTGGTGTTCGGGGCGGGGGAGCTGCCTTGCTGTTCAATCCCAGCCCCAGCTACGCAGAACTGAAAGTGGGTGTGGCTGCTGTGCTCTGTGGGCAGAGCTCGAGGATGTTCTCATAGATCTGGCCGATACTGCCGGTGATAAACCTTGTTAGACTTTTACTGATCTGTGGCTAGTACCCATTGGTAATAGCTGTCTGGGTCTGCGACCTGGAAAACTACAGGCTGACCTCTTAAAGACTTGCCACATGAACTGCAGAGACAGACAGGTGCTGAGCAGACCATCTGGGTCACTGAGACGGGCCATGGTAAGGGCCCAATGTCTGATGACGCTGCTGATGGAGCCTGCACTGCCCGGACTGCCAGCACTGCGGGCGGTCCATCACCACTGCGGGCGGGTCCACAGACGGACCATCACTGAACAGACAGAGTACAGGACTCTGTGTTCCTTCTGTGGAGGCAACCACCGCGTCCCACACTTAAGAGTCCCAGAAAAGGACCCATTCTCCTCATGGTGAGAGAGGCCACATCTCCCGCCACTGGCAGACCAGCTACATCACACCTTTAACCCAGTCTTCAGACCGTCAGTGGTGCCTCATCACTGACAACACTCTCTCAGGTTATGGTATTACAATACCAATCCAAGTAGCTGACTCCAGCCACACCACTGTGGTCCCTGACACTCATCTGTGTCATGTTTTTCACTTTCCAAACCATTTGTTATCTGACAACGGTATATCTTTTATCACAAAAGTCACAAAAAATAGGTTGCTTGTCAAGGTATGTGATGGCCTTCCACACCCCCTACCATCCACAGGCATCTTGTATTGGTGAGTACTGAAACAGCATCCTCAAAAGTCAACTTAAAAAACTCAAAACAAAAAATAACTGGATTCAGGGCTTCCTAGGTGGCGCAGTGGTTAAGAATCCGCCTGCCAATGCAGGGAACATGGGTTCAATCCTTGCTCCAGGAAGGTCCCACATGTCGTGGAGCAACTAAGCCCGTGCACCACAACTATTAAGCCTGTGCTTTAGAGCCCGTGAGCCACAACTATTGAGCCCATGTGCTGCAACTACTGAAGCCCATGAGCCTAGAGCCCGTGCTCTGCAACAAAAGAAGCCACGGCAATGAGGAGTTCGTGCACCACAACGAAGAGTAGCCCCCCACTCACCTCAACTAAAGAAAGCCCACGCACAGCACACACACACACACACACACAAAAACACCCAATACAGCCAATAAAATAAAAAAACAAAACCAAAAAAACCCCAACTGGATTCAAAAATGGACAACGGACTTGAATAAACAGTTCTCCAAAGAAGATATACAAATGGCCAATAAGTACACGAAAAGATTTTCAACATCACTAATCACTAGGGAAATGCAAATCAAAACCACAATGAGACATTACACCCATCGGGATGGCTACTACCCCCACCCCCACAACAAAAAAGGAAAATAACTAATGTTGGCAAGGATGTGGAGCAACTGGAACCCTTTTACATGCTGGTGCGAATGTAAAATGGTCCAGCTGCAGTGGAAAACAGTACGGTGGGTCCTAAGTACTTCAACACAGAATTACCACATGATCCAGCAACTCCACTGCTGGGTGTATACCTCGAAGAACTGAAAGCTAGAGTCTCCAAGAGGTATTTATACACTTATGTTTATAGTGGTATTATTTACGAGAACTAAAAGGTGGAAGTAACCCAAGTGTCCATTGATGGAAGAACAGATAAACAAAACGTGGTGTACATGCATCCAATGGAGTATTATTCACCCTTAAAAAGGGAGGAAATTCTGACACGTACTACAACATGCATGAACCTGAGGACGTTACGTTGAATGAATGGCGATGGAGTTTCAGTCTTGCAAGATGAAAGCAGTTCTGGAGACTGGCTGCACAACACTGTGAATGTACTTAACACTACTGAGCTGTAAACTTAAAAGTAGTTAAGATGGGAAATTTTACATTACGTGTATTTTACCACAATTAAAAAAAAATTTTTTTTAATCAACTCTGAAAGATTTCTGACTATATCTCCCTTAGCTCTTCCTGGTTTACACACATCAGCAAAGCAGTGTGGTCTCTGACTGTGGCTATCCCCAGAAAGAGCTCATCTCCTCTCCGCCACCTGGGGTCCGCCCTGAGCACGAGGCTTCATTCTCTCCCCTAATGGAAGCCCCACACTAGCCTGACGGGTACAGCCTCTGGGTGGCAGCCCAGCCAAAAGGGGGCCCCGGGAATTTTAACTGGTTTAGCTGCCCGACTTCTCTTGTACTTCTGTGGTCTTACATAATAAAGATACTAACCAATGACAGAGTAAGTATTCCGCTCACAAAATCCCCTTACACTGGACCATGTGGACCACAGTGAGGGACATAATAGGGTCTCTAAGATTAATAAAAGTGCCCTTGTCCCTCTGGCACCTGACCCTTCCAGACAAAAGGTCAGGGGGAGGGTCAGGGATAACTGGGAGAAAGGGAAAGGTTTGCGACTGGAATGGGACACACTGATTCTGCAGCAGTGAAAGGAGAACGACCCTGGCACCAGTGGAAGAGACACTTTAAACCTCTGGGGGTAAGAGAGGGACATTTGTGATGCTGTCTTTCTGAATCAGCCCAGAAACCTTCCTCACAAAGGAAAAGTCCTGGGTGTGGCTCTCCCAGATTGTGCAAGTGACTTAAATTGAACAGACTGCGGCTCTGCCAGGCCCTGCTGGACAGCTCTGATCACAGTTGATCATCCTTCTCCTCAATATCACTGACAAACCTTAGTGAAGCAGCAGAGGATGGTCCTAGGCTCCTGAGCCTCCCACACAAAACACCTGCCAATACCTCCAGGTGTCTTTCCACCCCCCGCCCCCACTCCAATTCCTGTAGCTATCATTCAGCCATCCCAAAGGGCAGATGAATGATATCTGACAGGTAGCACAGACAAACAGGACAGACTGGACTGACTGCCTTCAGGTAACCCCTCCAAAAACAAATACTAGACTCAGTTATTTGTACTGACGTGGGAGCCCTAAGGCCTACCAGCTGTCCAAGAGGCAACACTGGAGAAACTGCCCACCTGTGCTCCCTGCGTAGGTCCCACCTGGGGGCGGGGGACGGATGGGTAACAGCTGTAAGCATCACATTCTTCACAGGGGTGCTTGTGCAGAAGAGCCAGGCATTAACTTACCTCGCTCCAGAAATGTGGTGACCTGCACTTCAGGGGTGATCATAAGGGATCTGCAAGTGTTTAAGCAAACACCACCACTAGATCCTGTATCCATAGACAGCTGCGACCTCTCCAAAGCAAGGCTCTTCTTGACTAGGGGGAGGGGGCCCTCCCAGAAGGATAACTGGCTTGCTAATTATGTGTACTCTGCTCTGAGGCATTTATCCCTAAAATGGGAGTTATCCAATTAGAAAAGGTGGTTTGAAATCTGTACCTGACTTTAGCTGAGGTGAACACTGACATCATATCAGCCCTGCAGCCATTCAGGTCAGTGTCAACTCACGGGCCAGGATTGCTCTGGATGACAGAACTGCCCTAGACGTCCTTCCTGCATGCCAGGCAAAATCTGGGTATTCCCTAATACTCCTGCAGTACCTGGGTCAAACAGAAAGTCAGTACAGAAACTTAAAGAGGAAGCCACTTGGCTCTCGAAGGCAGACCATGAAGGTTTACGCTATTTGTTCAGCTGCCTGCTCTAGGACCCTGGGGAGCACAGCTGAGGTCAATATCGCAGTGCGGCCTCATCCTGCTACCACCCTTTGACAGTAACCAAAATTACATGTTTTATGAGACAAACTGAATGGCTCTGGTCCCAGGCTCTGTCAAACAGATTACTCAGGGTGGCCAATGAAGAGCGTAATCATGGGACGTTTCACCAAAAGCCAAGTAGGTAGAGAAATGAGGGGTGAATATTGTTGGAAGGCAATTATCCTTGGGCCCACTGCATTTCTGTACATCTTGTAGTCAGAGCACTGCCTCTCTCTGTTCCAGACTATCCTGAGTTTGTCTACAGAGCAAACAGCCAGGAAGGATAGAAATGCCTCCCTCAGGAACAAAGGGCAGG
Source organism: Hippopotamus amphibius kiboko (assembly GCF_030028045.1). Taxonomy (NCBI): domain Eukaryota; kingdom Metazoa; phylum Chordata; class Mammalia; order Artiodactyla; family Hippopotamidae; genus Hippopotamus; species Hippopotamus amphibius. The sequence goes on along the minus strand of NC_080189.1, from coordinate 117,594,304 downwards.
TTTGTTCACTACTGGGCACAGTGAAGACATCACCTCCCTCCTGGATTAGAGTCAGGCAGGCTTACTGCCCACTGTGAAAGCTTGGGGGTTCCCCTCTGGTAATAACCTGTACTGCAAATACAGGAGCAGCCTCACCACAAGCACCACTCACCCTCCTCACAGTCCTCCACGGAGCGTGGGGCTGCGGGGGCCAGGACGAACGCTGACAACTCCGGCTCCTGCTACTGCCATGAGTGGTCAAGTCCAACATTTCTCTCTGAGCAGTCTCATGTCTTCTACCAGCATCCATGAGACGAAAGCAGGCTAACTTGTTAAACTGGAGTTAGCTAAGTGTGTGTGTGCGCGCACGCATCCCTACATATCTCAAACTCCCTCCTTTTCTAACAGGACCAGCACAAGATTAACCAGTACAAATTTAAGCTAAATTCTGCCTGACATGGAATTAAATTTAGGAAAAGTATTGAGATTTCATTGGAAAGTATAAAAACAAAAACAAAAACAAAAAAACTCACCTTGGTTTGCTCCTAACCCCCTGAATGCACATTCTCTGTCTCCTTTACAAGGTCACCTGATAGACATGGTGCCTCCAGGTTTAGTTACAGGCTCTTCCCCTTTATAACCTCTCCTTGGCAAATTCATCGACATTCAGGTCTAAATTACTACTACACACATGTAAAATTTTCTTTATTCTAGACCCTTCCTCTGTGCTACAGAATCATACAAACACCTGCGATGTTCCTCTTGGATAATTCAATGGTACCTCAAAATGAATGTGCCCCAAATCATATACAAAGTCGACTTTACTTCCTACTTCAGTTCTCTATCAAGTTATAAAGTTCAGACCTCTAGCACTTATTTCATACCCAATATCACTAAATCTTGCCATGTTTACCTTTAAGTACCAGAAATTTGTTTCCTTCTGTTTCCAACACTTTAATCCTAGTCAATCTATTATCATCTCTCACCTTGGTTACTGCATCCACCTTTTCACTGGTCCACGTGCATCCAATCTAGCCTCTTTCCAATCTGCTCTCCATGGTATAACCACGGTGACCTTCACCAAAAGTAAACTTGTGAAGACAAAATGAAAAATATCTGAAGGTATCTTACCTGCTTAAATCCTATTTAAAAGGATATCCCACATGGTTCCCAGTCTTCATGGGAAAAACATTCAAAATGGCTCAAGTTCTTTTCATATTTTTCTCAAACATCATGGTGTCCACAACTCTCCTTAAAATCATCTTTTTTTCATCCTTCCTATTTCCCTCACACACTGTAGAAGTATTCAGGACACTATTTCAAGTTTCTTGAAAAACCTTTTCTCTGAGTTTACTCCCTCTCCCCGGTCTCCCAATTCAGAATCATGAAGGTCCACATCACAACCCGTCCGGTGGTGAACAACCCTCCATATGGCAGCCTGCGTGAAGAAAGCAGCAGGAGGAGGGGAACAGGCTTGGACCATTTGTATAACAACAGCACGCATATGTTCACCAAGCCAGAGTTAGCTTTTCCAAGGAGACCATTCCCTTCTCATACTTGAATTTCCTTACTTTCACACTTTATCTTTAGATGGCAAAAGAAGCAGTCTGATATAAAGAAAACTAGTTTTCAATGCTAATAAACATAAAATTCAAGAGCATCCCAAGTTGAGAGGGACTAGCAGGCTGTAGCACCCTACAGCAATCCCTAGATCCATGAAGCACATGTGAAAACCACTAGTTTTTTTAATACCATGGTTTTGGTGTTTTTGATTTCATACTATATATTTCATATGTTGAATAATAGGGAAAATCAATAAAATGAGGTATTTATTTTAAAAAAAACACTAGTTTTTTTTAAAAGGCACACAAATGTGAAATCAGAAAGCCTTGGTTTGAACACTGGCTCTTTTACTTACTAGTTATGAAATTTTATACAAGCCTTAACTCATGAAGACTCCATCTTGTTTATATAAAATGGGGGCTGGGATAATATTAGAATCTATATAAATATTGCTTAATACAAAAAGTACTGAAAGTACTGACAAATATGATTCAGACTTAACCACACCTTAACCATATTTATCAAACTGTCCAATCTACAACCCTGCGATTAAGGCAAAGTATCTTCCAAAATATAAATATAAAAACATGGATATCGCACGTGGTGTATTAGAAACATGATAAACGTTGAACCTGGAGGACACTATGCCAAGGGAAGTAAGTCACACACGGGGGGCGGGGGGGGGGGGGCATACTTCATGATCTCACTCATACGTGGAATCTTAAAAAGTCCACCACTAGAAGCAGAGAGCAGAATGGCGGTTACCAAGGATGGGGACTCCGCAGGGGAAATGAGACGTTAGTCAAAGGGGACAAAGTTGCAGGTGTGCCAGATGACTAAGTCTAGAGATCCAGTGTACAGCATGGTGACTACAGGTAATAATACTGTACTGAATCCTGGGAACATGCTAGGAGAGTGGATTTCAGGTGCTCTCATCACACACACACGAATAAAAAGTTAGCTATGTGAGGAGAACATGCGTTAATTCGCTTGATTGTAGTCATATTTCACTAGGTATATGTGTATCAAAACATGGTGCTGTACATCTTAAACATGATTTTTTATCTTAAAAAATAAAATAAAAAGGGAAAGATGATGAATATGAATTATGCTCACATCTCTAGTTTTGCCACTAGCAATAAAAAGACTAGAAAACTCCTCAGAGCCCAGTTTAATAAGCATTAAGGTTTTAGAAGCTTGAAACTCACTGATTCCAAGGTAAACAAGTCCTAAATGCTAAACTTCATTTGAAAGAAGAAAGCAGATCTTACAGATATGGGTATCGGTGGGACAAACTAGAGAAAAGATAGAGACCAAAGACAAGTTCTCAATGAGCATGCCTGACGATTCAGCCCCCGAAGGAGAAGCGATCAACAGAAAGAATGCAAATGAGATGCATCTGGAAGTAGGGATAGACTCAACAGGCACAGGGCGACCACCTTGTAACAGCATGAGGATATTCTTAAAGACCTTATCTATAATCCAACACTCACAAAAATCCAAGAACTAAGTTTAACACAGGACAGTATTTCTGTTTCCTGAGTAAACATCAAATGACAAAACAGTTTAACAACTTCCCTGTCCAGTTTTGAAATTATGCAACAGTTCCTAATTTTTTTAACTTGAAGAAAATCTTCACCTTTAAAAAATAATTTTTTTTGAATTTTATTATTTTCTATTGCACTTTCAGCACATAAAATGAAACAGCACTGCTATGGGCTGGTAACAAAGACATAGCTGCAGTAGCCTAACACAAAGTAAATAAGGCTTTGGATCTGGGGAACGTAATAGGCACAACCTAGAGCTGATACAACACGACTAGAAAACTCTCCTGACAGACTTAAGATGACAAGTGCAAACAATATCAAGAGTTGTGAGAGAGAATAATAGCAATGGGGAACATAAGATAATCAACAGAAATACTCTACCCCTCAAAATAACCAGAGCACCTAACTAAAACCCTAAGAAACTCCCTTCCCATGCAGTTATAAACACTCAAATAGGAGCCTGACACATTAACCTGAAAAAAAAAAAAAAAAAAGCGTGGCCTTCAAAGCCAAGTACAACATACCCCACCTACTCACAACCAGATATACCTCTCATTCCTCTACTCCCATCCAATGTAGTGTTGATGACAAATCTTCCCAAACTAAACCTCAGCTTTAATGCCTCTTAATAAAAACCCTAAGTGGGTTTTTCAAGGTTTCAAAATATATACAGAAGGGCAAGGGGGAAAGAATGACCAAGGGAGGGAGGCAGGGACCTGCCTACTGAGGTTTACCATAAAGCCAAAGTAAATAAGACAGTAAGGTTCTTAGATAGGGTTAATATATGGATCAAGGTAACAGAAGCTGGAACTCAGAAACAAACTCTCCATCATAAGGAAACTTGTTACCTTACTGTGACTGCACGGGGTGGGGGGGGGGGGGGGGTGGGGGGGCCGAAGAATGCATTATTTAAATAGGGCAACTATTTTGCCAGACGGAAACACAGAAAATGGATGCCAACCTCACACTAGAGGGAAAAAACCAATTCCAGAATCATTAAATATAAATGCAAATAAGTGGCAAATTTATACCTGAAATATTACATTAATGCTAAAGAACTACTATGAATGACATGTACGAAATACAGATGAATAGTGGAAACATAATGTTGAATAAGAAAAGCAAGCGACACTGGGTTTTGGTTTTGACCACATACAGCCTAAATCTATTTTTTTTAAACCCAAACAAAATTAAACTAAGTATTTAAGGATACACATATATGTGATAAACTTTAAAAAGGCTAGGAAATAACAATACCCTTAGGAGTATAGATTGAAGCACAAAGGTAGAAAAAACAGAATTGACCGTTTCTAGTTAACTTTGGTGGTAGTCACAGACATTTATTATAAAATTTGTTACATTTATTCTTTTGAGTGTTACTAAGTATAATTTTTTAAAGTCTTTAATTGCACAAAAAAGCACAAACAGGCACAGAGAAAAAAATGACTAATAATCCTGAAGCATGATCATAAGATTCCATAAAAGAAACCTCACTTAGCCAGCCAAAGAGAAGAAAGAAGACTGGGGGTGGGGGGACTCTGGGTAAAAGGAACAGTGTAAGCAAAGGCAAAGAGGCACGAAAATACAACACCTGCCTAGAGATTAGAGAAACTTTTAAATAGCATGAATAAAAATAAGTAGAACTCTACTCATATTAAGAGTTATTAAAGAAAGACTAAAGAAATTAGGAAATGTTAAATTAACATTAATTAAAAAGGACACGTTCTTTTTAAAGGGTCAAGTGGGCCCTTTATAATATGAGCAGAATGGGAATTGAATAGGAATAGGTAAAATAGTGTAGAAAGCAAAGGTTCAAAGAACAATTACAATATTCCAAAAGTGATTCTATTTAGAAAGAAAAACACCATTTTCCAAAATGAATACTGAAATAGGCAAATTTCACAAGTAGAGATTTTTAAATTGCCTTTTAAGACATTATTATTGAAAATTATTATACAGAAATATGTTGTTTTAATTACACGCTCCCTTACCACTTTGGGAAGTTGCAGGGCGGCAGGGTAAAGAAAGCATATGCTCCTTTTAAATATCCTCCAGAAAAAAATCCTTCTTAATTATCAAAAGACAGGTGGGAAAGAAGTATGACATAGCAAAACTACTTAATATTTCACATATTTTCTAAACTATCACGCTGGAAGGCTTACCATCCCCACAAATAACAGTGCCAACACAGGGAGGGCATTATAGGTTTCAAGCAAAGAACCTTGTATGTAAGTAAAAGCACAATAAATGCTTGCTGAAAGAGTAACTGCAGAATGAAAACCAAAACACTTTTGCCCTGAATAGAAAAAGGACAGGAGTATGAAAGGGGCAGAAAAAGTGTAAAAGAGTCCTGAGACAAGCCACACACAGAAAGCCTTTAGCCAAGAAAGAGACAATCTTTGTCTGTTACTGCTTATTTGGACCAGACTCTGGAAATGGCCCTATGCCCAAAATTCTGTGTTACAGAGCTTTGTTCAATAAGCTTGAAACAAGGTCCCAATCAACTGCAAAGTTAACTTGATTCAGAATGACCTATATACACACACTATAAAACAGATCTATTCAGAAAAGATGAGCTGCAAAATAAGACTCTGGTGGAAAAACATAATATAAAACACTCAGGTCAGAATTATTTCGAAATATTTTATCCTGGGAAAAACTGGCTCTGTCACTAGCACTTTGGCCTACACCCAACTTAAGGACAACCCAAGGGCATTTTTCTGTCTCCTCCCCTCATGCTGAAGAACATAATACACACTATACAACACTCTACATGGCAATTATGTGTCCACCTCATAAAAAAATTTTTGTGCTTAATTTAGTGATAATGAGTTTTGATTCAAACCAGGATCTAAAGTAAATATGAACTTTTAAGAGACCATTAGATCACAGCTCGTCTTCTACATGTCAGGTCATAGATTTGTACTTATTCCCCAACTACTACTCCTTACCCAAGAATTCACATTTATTTTAATATCGCATGAGTGTCGTCCCCCCCCCCCACCCCGGGTCTCAGAAAGATAATACATTTAGAATTCTGTAGAAATGTCAGGCATTATAATCTAATGGACTTCAAGAGCACAGACTCAGGAATCACACTGCACAGATTTAAAAGTAGACTCTACCATTTACTAGCTGGGTAACCTTGAGCAAACTACTTAACTACTCTATGCCCTTAGTTTTCTTACCAGACAGACAAGGTTTAAAAACAAAGAATTCTATCAATCTCACACAGTTCATATGAGAATTAAATGAGGTAACGTATAAAAGATTTTCAATAGTGTCTGACATGTGGAAAGAACTAAATGTTAGCTATTATTATTATTATTCTCTGTTCCTCAATCCATATTCACGTGTTTAACTCTGAGTTTACTTACCAGATGATGTTAAACCTGTTAAAGCTTATAGCCAATAATAAATACAACTCTTATAAGCAATCTTAGAAATTAAAAATCATTACTTAGTTCATTTAAGATGTTCCAGCTATATTAAACACATAACAAGGAGTGCAAATCAGTATTATCAGAGGAGTCAAATCTAACACTTTAAAAGGATTTGGACTGTACTTAACAATAACCCCTTCTGAGCCTCATTTCTTTCATATTCATTGCAGCAGTATTTTTGGTCCTGTAATTCTTCTTACAAGAAAGGACAACATTTGGGGATATTTATACAGAAAGAATATTTAAAGGTACAAGTTGGTAGATTAAATTTAGAGGATTAATTACATTGATCTTTTACAAGAGCTTCCAATAAATGGTTGGATGTCAGAAAGCAAATGGAGGCATGGTACCTAACTGAAGAGAACAGAAGAAGCTAAAACCCAAAATGCCTGCAGGCAGCAAGGCAATTTACTCTAAAAGAAAAAAATAACTCTTGAGAGGCTCAGAATTTGGAAGGAACAGGTCCTTTAAACTACAAAAGTGAAAAACAGAATCAAAACCACAATGAGATACCACTTGACATCCCCTAGGACGGCTATTGAAAAAAAATAGGTAAAACAGAGCTTGTGCAGAAGTGGAGAAACTGAAACCTTGATACAATGCCAGTGCGAACGTAAAATGGTGCAGCCACTTTGGATGACAGTCAGCAGTGCCTTGAAGGGTTAAACAGAAGAGTTACCATAGGATCCAGCCACTCCACTCTTAGGTATATAACCAGTATAACTGAAAACATATGTCCACACAGAAACTTGTACACAAATGTTCACAGTATATCGTAACAGCCAAAAAGTAGAAACAGTCCAGATATCCATTAACTAATAAATGGATAAATCTGATATATCCATAAAATAGAGTATTATTAATATTACTTGGCAGTAAAAAGGAATAAGCACTGACACATGCTACAATATGGATGAGCTTTGAAAACATCACGCTAAATGAAAGAAGCCATCGCAAAGGACCACTTACTACATGATTCCATTTATATGAAATACCCAGAATAGGCAAATCTACAGGGATAAAAAGTAAATTACTGGGACTTCCCTGGTGGTCCAGTGGGTAAGACTCAGGCTGGGGTTCAATCCCTGGTCAGGGAACTAGATCTCGCATACCACAACTAAGAGTTTGCATGCCACAACTACAAAGCCTGCATGCCACAACTAAGAAGTCCTCATGCCACAACTAAGACCCAGCACAACCTAAATAAATAAATATCATTTTTTTCAAAAAGTAAATTACTAGTTTCTTAGGGCTAGGTGGAGAGACGATGCAGGGAATAGAGAGTGAGAGCTAGGATGGATAAGTGGCTTCTTTTCAGGGTCATGACAATATTCTAAAATTGCTGTGGTGATGGGTATGTAACTTGGTGAACAGAAGCCACTGAACTGTACACTTTAAGTGGGTAAATGGTACGGTATGTGAATTCTATCTCAATATAACTGCTCTTCTTTTAAAAGTGAGGAAAAGAGCTAAAAGCTGGAGAATTGAGTGCCTATATACTGAAGAGTCGAATTCCCCGTCCTTCCACTCACCATGTTCTCAAATGCCAGCTTTTCCTCAAAAACATAATTCTTATGAAAGAAGTTAGAAAAACTCTTCACTACAGAAATAGAACAGCACAAGAAAAGACTTATAATTACTGAAGATTTGGGTGGGGCCCTTGCTCAAAGCCCAATCACCCCACCAAGTGACAGTCTCTGTCACATATTTATAGTTTCTACTTAAGCATTTCAGTTCCTCATTCTTAAACAGAAGCAGACTAGGATCACCAGATTATTTGAGACAACACTGCATGGGGTGGGGTGGGCGGGGGGGAGGGGGGGGGGGGAAACGGGACCTAAAACAAAACAAAACTAAAATAAAACAAAACAAACAATAACAGAAAAAAAGAACCTGAAAAAAATATTTGCAGAGACTAGAGGAGTCCTTTTTTTTAAAAAAGGATTTATATTATATATGAAATATATATTATTTATATTATGTGAAATACATATTTATATATTATATGACGTGTAAAAGATAATTCATTAATAAATAAGAATCCAACTTGTGAAAAAGAGCAAGCAAATTCTTAAAAATTAAAAATAGTAAAAATTAACAATATAAATGTTTGATAAGCTGGAACTTGTAACTGAGGACGTCTCCTTCATCTGTGTTGTGAGAGTGAGTTAATTCACCGGTGCTCATGTATGTAAAAAGCCTGATACACAGTACTTACTATGAAAGTGTTCTAGAGAGCAAGGCTAGGTATAGAAAGGGGCAAAACAGAACTTGGCTTTTCACTATAATCCCTTAGGTAGTATCTGACTGGCCTGGACACATGCACATATTGTTAGACGGAGGGAGGGAACTGTGAAATGAAGCCCAATGACGACACCTGGGCAGGGAATAATATCTATATATCTTTAGCTCAAATGAGCCAGAAAAACAGAAAATAAAAATCCGTACTGAAAGGGAAGCACCTGACCAGACAGTCAAGAAGGGAGTAAGAATGCTTTGATTCAAGAAATTTGAGTTATTAAACTGTGTCCTTATCCTCTTTTCCAATGCAGCATAGAAATTACCCTGAGTTTGAGTTATAACTGCCAGTAAGTAGAAGACCAGTCCAAGTGAACGAACCACTTCTCAGTTGCCAGTCTTTGCTCATATTAAAAACAACTTAACAAATGTTTAGTTTTTTATCTAATCTCTGATTATTAAATTGTTTATAAAGTTTATTTTTACCAAAGAGATGCAATTCATTATGATAAAGTATTACAGAATAAACCTTGTTTTATTAAAAAAAAATAAAAGAAGAAGTAGGGAAAGAGGATGTGGTAAGAGAGATTCTTGGTCTGGCTGAGCAGCAGTATCAGAGTAACCCAGGACGGGCTGGGTCAGACTGAAAGGAAAAGACAGAGTTTGTTGATAAGAGTAAAACAGAGAACTCAACTAGAGAAATTGACTTTAATCACAGTTAAATGACAAGCTTGTTCCAAGATGAAATTCATTGAGGTGTGTGGGGTTGGTTTTTGTTTTGTTTTGTTGAGGCTAAATTAAAAGCATTTTAAATTAAAATAAAATAGGAAAAAAAAGTAATAAGACCTTACGTCTTATTAAAAGTCAGGAATACCTTGCTAACATAAGGAATACCAACTGAGGCAATATGACAGATTAGACAACCTGAAACTCTCCCACTTACAAACTGCCTAAAAATGCTTGATAGACTATGACAGTATCTCTTCACAATTCAGAGTCCAACATTAAATACAGCAAAGAAAATCCAGGGAGAAGGGAGACAGGTGGACTACAAATCAGAGCAGGAAATATGAAAGAAGCGACTCTATAGGGGCTTGCTGGCCACTAACCAACAAGCTTAGCCTTTTATGCCAAATGCAAACAAAATATAAGGTCTCGGCTTGTGCTAAAGGTGGGAAGATAGAACTGACATAGCAAAAGGACCTTTGCAGATGTGATTAAGGGTCTTGAGAAAGGAAGATTATCCAGGATTACTTATGTGGGCTCATGTACTCACAAGGGTCTTTAAAAAGGAAAGAGGGAAGTGGGACAGTTAGTGCTGAGTAGAGTGATGCCATGTGAAAAAGACTCAACAGGCCATTTCTGGCTTGAAGATGGAGGAAGAGGCCACCAGCTAAGAAATGCAAGAAGCCTCTGGAAGCTAAAATAAGGCAAGAGAACAGCTTCTCCCATAGAGAAGGAACACAATCCTGCCCACATCTCAATTCTGGCCCCAGTGAAACCCATTTCATATTTCTAAGCTTCAGAACTATAAAATACTAAAGCAGTATTGTTTTAAGACATTAACTTTGAGGTAATTGTTACAGTACCTCTAGGACACTAATACACATACACACACACACTGGAGGGGGAGGGGGGCAGTTATCCAAGAAAGTATAACATGTTCCCATGAACTACTCAGGTACAGAATTCTAAATAGTCGTGGACTGACAGTATTCCTAAAACACTTGCACAACAAAAACTGTCTAGGAATGTATCTTCAATTTATCTTATCAGTGTATTGCCCTTAGCCTGCAGAGAGAGCTCAAAGATGAGATCGTAAGATGAGCTCACAATCAAAATTTATAAAACACATAAGGAAATAATTCACCATAAGCAGGAGGCAGCATACACACACACATGCACATACATATATGTGCGCACATACACAGTAAGGCCTCCAAAGAACGTTAATCCAGAAGAGAGTGTTAATCCAGGAGAAAGGAAGGAAGGAAGGAAGGAAGGAAGAAAGGAAGGAAGGAAGGAAGGAAGGAAGGAAGGAAGGAAGGAAGAAAAAGAAAGAAAGAAGGAAGAAAGGAAGAAAGGAAGAAAGGAAGAAAGGAAGAAAGAAAGAAAGAAAGAAAGAAAGAAAAAGAAAGAAAGAAAGAAAGAAAGAGAAAGAAAGAAAAAAAGAAAAAGAAAAAAGAAAGAAAGAAAGAAAGAGAAAGAAAGAAAGAAAGAAAGAAAAAGAAAAAGAAAAAAGAAAGAAAAGGAAGGAAGGGAGGGGGGAGGGGAGAGAGAGAGAGAGAGAGAGAGAGAAAGAAAGAAAGAAAGAAAGAAAGGAAGGAAGGAAGGAAGGAAGGAAGGAAGAAAGGAAGAGAGAAAGGAAGAAAGAAAGAAAGAAAAAAGAAAGAAAAAGAAAGAAAAGGAAGGAAGGAAGGAAGGAAGGAAGGAAGGAAGGAAGGAAGGAAGGAAGGAAGGAAGGAAGAAAGAAAGAAAGAAAGAAAGAAAGAAAGAAAGAAAGAAAGAAAAGAAAGAGAAAAGAAAAAGAAAGAAGAAAGAAAGAAAGAAAGAGAAAGAAAGAAAGAAAGAAAGAAAGAAAGAAAGAAAAAGAAAGAAAGAAAGAAAGAAAGAAAAAGAAAGAAAGAGAAAGAAAGAAAAGAGGGGAGGGGAGGAGAGGAGAGGGGAGGGGAGGAGAGGAGAGGGGAGGAGAGGGGAGGAGAGGAGAGGACAGGAAAGGAAAGAAGAAAAGAAAAAAAAGAAAAAGGAAGAAAAGTAACAGAACAGATGACAAGAATAAAAAGTACACAGTAATGGTAGTTCATCTGAATCCAAATATCAATAACTACATTAAGTGTAAATGCCATAAATGCCCCAGTTAAAAGAAATATCACACTGTTTTGTTTTGTTTTGTTTTTTTGATTTTTGGCTTGTGGGATTCTCAGTTCCCCGGCAAGGGATTGAACCTGGGCCATGGCAGTGAAAGCTTGGAATCCTAACCACTAGTCCACGAGGGAACTCCCACGCTGTATTTTTTTTAAATCCAGTAATTCTCAGAAGAGACAAATCTTCAAAAAGCTGAAAGTAAAAGAACAGAAAAGATATATTCTATATATTAACATGTAGTATATTAATGATATCAAGACAAAATAAACTATAATTTTTAAAAACCCTAGAGCCTGAGAGTCCTTTATTTCATAGTAATGCTGTCTTTCATCAAAAATATTTTTACATGAATTTACTCAATGGAGGTTTTATAATTTACACTCTGCTCTTCAAAACAACAAACCAAAAACATCAGAGAAGCTACTTTCATGCCAAGCTTGGTTGAGGGACTGTTTTAGAAAAAATGAACACGTGCGACTGCGCATAAAACTGCAGGTGGCTAGAAAGGAAACCAGCTCAAAGGAAAAATAACTAAAAATAGGCTTAGAACAGTGATTCTGACTGCCTTCTTTTGGAATTTCAAATTATTTCAGAACTAAAACTGAGAGCTAAAATGCGTACAATTTGTTTTTAAGCAAGAGGGTTATTTTAGAAATAAATTCTGCCATGAATAAATATACTTCTTTATGTCTTAGAAGTGCTCACGTACCACTTGCAATTCAGAAGCCAAAGGATTTTAAAATCTGACATGATCTTAATGACAAAATATAGCAAAATAAATTATCCCTGATCAGTTGAAATAAAAATTCCTATGACAGCAAATTTTGTTGGATCTCTAACAAAATATTTTTAGAGATGTTAGCCTTGATGTACATGCCAGATTCTTTACATATTTCCTCTATCTTTAAATATTATTATGGATTTACAAGCCCCAATGCCAGACACACTTAGAAAAAAAGACTTAAAAGTAAACAAGTTTCTTTAAAAAATTAAGACAATGAAAGTGGTTTTTAACTAGGCAACTACTGCCTCCAAAAAGTCATCTTTAATTTATCACACGAATCTAATCATGAAGAAACATTAAATATATGCATATTGACATTCTACAAATTAACTGGCCTGTAATTTCCAAAGTATCAAGGTCAGATAAAGTCAAGGGTAGACTGAGAAACTTTTGCAGTTTGAAGAAGGCTGAGGAGACATGGTAATTAAATGCTTCTGAACTGGGCCTTTTTCCCATAAAGCTATTGAACACATTGGCAGATTAAGTAGAATTTGAGAATTAGATGATATCAATGTATCAGTGTTAATTACCTGATTTTGATGACTGTTTTATGGCTATGCAGTAGCAGGTACTTACGTCTAGAAAATACACACCAAAATATTCAGGAGTGACTGCCCAGCATAGCAGCAAGTTACTCTCAAACAGTCCAAAACAAAACAGTTCTTTGTCCTGTACTTGTAATTTTTCTGTGAGTTTAAAATCGTCCTTCCTCTCCCTCCAAAAAAAATATTTTAAGTCACCTTTACTACTTAGTCATAAAAATGAAAGCAAGACTTTTTTTTTTTTAAGTTCAGTGATTCAGAGGCATTTAGCAATCAATGTTCCATTAATCTGTGGAGGAACACAACCAAATAAGGTTTCTCTAAAGTAAAGATAGGATGATTATTTTTTTCATCAACTGAAATTAAAAGGGGACGGCCCTATTCAAAACCGTTACGAATTCTTATGGCCCTAAAGTCTCTGCACTGAGCTCCTCTCAAGAGATTCTGTGACCTTCCACTATCATCTCCTTCCCTTTTATTTGGTGAATAAATGAATGCATGCATGCTAGGTACCAGAACTACAGCAATGAGCCCAGTGAACCCTATGGAAGGCAGACACTGAACAGGACAAATTAACTATGTAATTCTAATAATAAATGCTACGAAAGGGAAGTACAGAATGCTATAAAAAACAATTAACAACTCGAGGATGGAAGATGCCTTAGAGGACTGGGGCAGGGAGGGTGGGGGGGACTCGAGGGGGGGGGCGTCAAGGAAGGGAGGGAATATGGGGATATGTGTATAAAAACAGTTGATTGAACCTGGTGTACCCCCCAAAAAAAAATAATTAAAAAAAAAACAAAAAAAAAACAACAGAGAATTCTAATAATATGTGCATAAGTGGGAGGCAGGACAGAAAGGGGAAGTGGGGAAAATCACCCTTTAATGAAATGTAGGGTAAGACCTCCAAGATGAGTGGGAGTCAGCCACGTGAAACACGCCTGTAACAACAGGAGCCAGGACACTGATAGGCAGAGAGTTTCTTATGCCTGGAACTTAAAAATCCTAGGTGGGTTAGTAGTAAGAATAAGGCTAAAAATAACGGCAGGTGCCAGGCCTCTTAAAGAACCTTAAATGCTGTTTAAAAGATTTTAAGATTTTTTTCTTGCAGTCACTGAATTTCAAACCTTTTGTTGTTCATCCTAATTTCAAGTGAACTCCTACATAGAATCTCAATATGTAATATAAACAGAAGCAGCACTTTCCTGTCTAAAGTGGAAACAGGGTCCTTTAGAACTTCACCAGCTGAGCCTCCTGCTTCCCTAAGCAAGGGCAAAGGCAAAAACAGGAGGAAAGAGGGGGCAGTATCAGAAATGACAGCTGGTGAGCTGTATTAGCCAGACTTCCAATCAGAAACCAATGAACTATTCCAATTAGAAAAATTCAAAGAGCACTTATAACATGAAGGAGCTAAACACAAAGGAATGTTGAGGGACAGGGGAACAGAAGGGAAGCTACAGGAACTAGTGTTAGCAGCAGGAAGAGCACCCCTAAATCCAAAAGGACAAGGGCAGGAGACATTACCAGAATGAGGAAGAGAAAGTCACACAGACAAGGCCACTGGGAAGGGCCTTATTGAGGGGAATAATGACTTGTCTTAGGACACAGCCAGTTCACCGGGAAGAAACCAGGGAAATAAATATTCTAAACTTACCTTCCTCACTGCTTCTGACCTTCCCGTGTGCACACTGGCTGCACTTTACCCAAAGTCACAGATGCCCACTGACATAACCCATACAGTAAACCCCCAGGGCAAAGATCAGCGGGGGGGTGGAGGGAGCAGGTCAGGGAGATTAGACAGAAGTTATCTCACGTAGGAGTAGGCACAGGAATACTAGGAAAGATCAAATCTAGTCTTCTGGAACCAAGGAAAAGGTTTCCATGAGGCCAAGATGATTAAGCTGAAGCCTAAACAATGAGCAGGAGTTAGCCAGGCAGAGGAAATCAGGGAGACAGACATTCCAAGCAAAGGGACTAGCCACTACAACGGTACACTGCTGTAACACTAAATGAATGAGGAGGTTTGAAGCACCGGGTGTGAAGGAAGGGAAGGAATGAAGCTAGGGAGGCGAGGGGAGACAAGATGATGCTTGCATCAATACCACGCCAACAATCCAGCCTTTGTCCTGAAGGTAAAGTTTAAGAATTGACAAGATATCATCTGATAGAGGTGGGTGTGGGTTTTTATTAACGGTAACAGGCACAGAGATTTTCTTTTTAATGGTAATGGTCAATTCTCACTCTTACTTGTTGACCAGTTCCTGCCTGGTCATTTCATAAGAACTGCAAGGCAGAGTGCGAGTACAGAGAAGAATGCAAACACTGACAATATCTAATTACAGGTTCTAATACACTTCAGCCTGTTTTAATTCTCCACACTTGAACCTTCTCAAGGAACAAGCAGGCAAAAATATTTTCAGTGACCACAGTAAGTACTATAGTTAAGATTCCGAACCAAATCACTGATAATTCAAAATTTACACTAGGGTACATTCATTTTCCTCTGAAATGGAGAACTTTCTAAAAACAACAGTGATACTTATTCACAAAGCACTACAGGTTTTCTAAAGTGCCACAGGGATAAAGATTCAAGGATCTACTCCTTGCCAGACCCTAAGGGAGACAGTAGGGACACAGTGATGAACCAAACAGATGAGGTTTCTGTCATCATTAAACTTACCTCTAAGAGAAGGAATAGTCATTAAATAAGTATACAAACAAACATTACGAATTTGTCACGTGCCACAAATAAAAGCAACAAGGAAGAGGTGAGGTAAAATATTTCTACATTTAGAACAAAGATATCATTGCTCCTTTCTGCAAAAGCAACATTCACGGAGTAGAAGGAGACAAAATCAAACCGCAATGGATTGAAGCATATATATGTTTCGAGGAAGAGGATGCCACAAGATGACAGGTTCAAGAACTTAGGCTGTGAATTGTCAAGAGAGAAAAGGTAATATCTCAAAAGGTACAAGGTAAGGAAAGCTTTTTTTAAGATAGGGTGGGAAATGCTTAATGTTGATTAGAGATGGAATTATAAGAGAGGCTGAATATAAGAGAAAGAATGGATGGTTCGCTATGATTACTAATAATGCCAATGTTTTATATCCAGGTATTGAGCTAAATGCTTTACATGCAATGCTTTATTTAATCTCTAAGGTCAGCTCTGTTGTCCCAACTGTGCATATGAGAAAACTAAACTAAAAAATGTTAGGTAATCCGAACAAATCACATGCTGGCAGAACTAGGATTCAAACCGAGATCTTTATGACTTCAAAGCAGGCCATACAGCACTATCTCATTCAAAAAATACTTTTCAAACCATCTCTTAAGCGCCAGGTAACTACGTACTGAGGATACAGAGATGAGGAGCTCCTGGGGCACAATCGGTCGGCACATGGTACTTACACGGGATGGTCTTTACCTTTAAAGAGAGAGGAAGGGGAGACACATATGTATAACACCTCAAGTCACTGATACAAGGAGGAACAAGTAAGATGGCACAGTACAAAGAGAGCGTCAGTAACTCTACCCCGAGCTAATCAGTGAAGACTTCTCAGATGGTGCTTGTGTTAAGCAGAACAGAGATGGAACAAAGTTAATTCCAAGTAAGACAAACAGATGATGGAAAAGCAAAGAGGCACAGAATTGCAATGCTGTGTTCAGAACACTTCAAGAAGTTGAGCATGGCAGGACTGTGATGAGAACTGAAAGAGATCAGACCAAAGGGCTTCTTATGCCAGGCTAAGATATCTGAGGTTTAAACCATAGGAAGTGAAGAACCATTTCCAGGCTTTGAAACAAGATTAGGCAATTGTAAAGACCCAACAAGTTATTAGGAGGTTCAAGCTGCAGCCTGGTGAATGGCTTCCAGACACCCAAAAGGTCAGAAGATCTGGAAAGAGACTCCCAAGCTAACCACTTATAACCAGACCAGAAGAAGGAGGGTTCCAAAGCCCCTTTTTGAAAAACATAGCCCTTATTCTAAGTGAGATAAGAGCAGTCCCCAGTTATTACTACTGATTAGGACAGAACTAAAACATGGTTTAGCCCAAACTCTGATCAACAGGGAGGGGTTTGGAGATTTGCTTCCTCAACACCACAGAGACTATTTGAGGCAGAATGTGGGCTTGGGTGATTCATTTCTCCAAAAAGCAGACTGAACAGAGGCAGGATAGCCTGCTGTCTGCCTTGAAAGTAAAGAACAGAGTCTCCAGTTTCCAAAGGATATCCTTTCCCTTGCTACAAGGCTTAATCACATCAGTCTGCCATCTGATGCTGGTTAGGGAAGACTGATACTCTCCTTTTCTGCTAAGCATGCTGTTCTGATTCAGGAGATGTATGCTTCTCACCAATCAGATAAGAGAAGCAGAGAAGCAGCTAAGGCATACACACCACTTCCCTTAACGTAACACAACCTCGTCATTCAGCTTCATCAATGAAGCCAAATCAAAGAGAAATGAACTATAATTTAAAACTTCAGATTTATTTTTCAAAACCAACCTCCAGGTACATTCCTCATTCCAAACAACACCTACATCCTAGTCACCCTCAACAAGCCATCGTCTCTTCATCAAATGCCATTACCTTAGACTGGGTGCATCTGCACTTCATGTCAATATGATATATGTACAGGCTCCCTTTAAATCCCAACTTAAATGTCTGTCACTCCTTCAACGTCACCCAAACGACATGCCCGCAGGACTATTTTCTTTATTCAAATGTTTATTAAATACTTTCATGTATTGTACTGAATAGTATACAGATCAACCCCTCCTAAACAGAAATTTTAACAAACACTTACTGAATGCTAAGCATATGGCGGGTTTAGTGCTAGGTTCTAGAATTTTTTAAATTGAGTAACAACACAATCGGCTGCCTTTCAAAAACTCCCAACTACAAGCAAAAACATACATAGTAAATGTAACATTTAGGGTAAATGGGTAAGGGAAAAAAAAAAAAAAAAAGACATAATTAAGACCAGAATGAAAATCAATGCAATGGTTGAAAATCAATTCCACACACACATTTCCATAAAACTGAAGAGGAGGGGATGTTGTCCAACATATTCTGTAAGACCAGCATTATACTAACACCAAAACCACAGACCAATAACCACTGGTATGTTTATTTTACCACACACACAAAAAAACTTTAAAAAAAAAAAAAAAGAGTAGGCTTATTGAAATCAAAGCTAAAGCTGCAAGTGACAATGACTAGTACCAGTAAGAAGATGAGTAAGGGATCCACACTTCCAGGCTACCTACTGATATTATGCTGCCAGTTAATTAAATGTGAATTTAAAGCTTTTTACAAGCTGTTACCTGTGAGATATGATTGATGGAAGACTCCATTCTCCGAAGCTGAGAGGCTTGGATGTCCAGCAATTGGAGTACATTGTTAGCCAATGCATTTATTTGATAAGCAACACTAGCTAGGGATTGGGTTGTGTAGGCTTTGGTCTCTTCTAAAGCTTTTCTCTTGTCTGTAGCCTGAAATAAGAACAAAAACAACCAATATTTATTTAGGTTAACATTCATTAAACATCTGTTCATAGAAAGGCAGAGTTATAATTATATTTTTTAATAGAAAAGCCCAACTGAATCAAAAAACTTATCGGATCAGTCTGATGAACCACAAAGCACTCCACCCTCAGACCCTAATAAAGGCATGTGCCTCAGGTCCTACTGCTCACTCTCTGCCTGCACCCTGCGTTGACCTCCCCAAGTATCCCCTCAAGGCATGCTGTGTACCCCCTCCAAGACTTGTGAGGAATTAATTTCTCTACTTCACTTTCCCTTGCGGTCTTTTGTTGAACCTTGAACTCACTGTTCATGACGCCCCGAGGCTCTACTTAACAAATGTTAATTTAACAAAAAAAAGTCACAACATCTACTAGTCAAATGATACGAACTACATCCATTCTACCTTACATTCCTGTTTACATTAATCACCATCAGAAATCCAAACCCCCCGTTAACCATTACAACCAAGCTTCTCACCTCCACAAGAACTACCGTAAATCTTATGACCCCAACCTTTGCCGATCCATTCTTCCCAAACTCCAGTACACAACTCAGAGTCAGAAAGTAAGAAATGTTCTGAGACAAAGTTCAAAGCAAAGTTCAGAGCAAAATTCAGAGCAAAATTCAAAGAAAAGTGATAAACTCTGGGGGTGGTGGGGGATGGAGGGGGCGGTGAGCAGGGTGTCCAGCAACTTGTATCACAATTAATATGAACCTAAAAATACAAAGGCCAAGAACAGACAGAAAAAATGGAATAGAGATCTTAGAGTTAAAAAAAGAAAAAGCATTGCAACACTCTTAACCATTTTTAAAAACATTCAACCTACTCATCACAGAAATAAAATGCAGATGCAAACTAATATAAGATACTTTCTCACCTATCCACCTGTCAAAAATCCAGAAGTAGGACTAATATAAGATACTTTCTCACCTATCCACCTGTCAAAAATCCAGAAGTAGGCAAAGTTGTGGGGAAAGACAATCTGATATACAGCTGGTGAGATCCAGCAAAACTATACATGGACTTATTTCTGCCCCAGTAATTTTACTTTTAGCAATCCATTGCAAAGAATTGCTAGCAAAAATATTATGTAATTATTCATTACAGCACTACTTGCAATAGTAAAAGACTGGAAACAACCGATATAACCATCGATGGGGGACTGGTGGAATAAACTATGGGATCTCCAAACAGTAGAGTACTAACTATACTGCTGTAAGAAGGAATGCTGAGGGATATCGTTATTACCACTACATTCGATCTCCAGAATACTGCTACGGTGGAGGGTTGCAGGGGGGGAGACAGAAGAAAAAAGAAGTTTATTGAATGCTACCACTTAAGGAATGGGGAAAGATACAAAAATATATGCCTTCACTTTTTAAGAAAAAAGGATAAAACATAACATCCTTAAAAAATAATTACATACGGGGTCGAGGGTAAATAGGTTGGCAAGAACATGGACAAGATTCTTTAAACATACCTGTTTTTAGATTTGTTTTTGGAATTATGCAAATAATTCACAGTTATAAAACAAAATTAAATTTTAAAAAAGAATTCCCAAAATTAAATGTAAAATTAATCAAATGAGCCTAACTGCACTCAAGTGATGGCTTAACCAAAGAGAAAATATCCTACAAGTGGCTTCAAAGCACAGAAATTTGATTGTACATTCTAACAGGGCTTATCCTTAGGACAAAAACAACTGAAAGAGGGGGAAAAAAAATTGAAACTGTTTTCAATCACTTTGTCCCTGACAGTCGATTTGGAATTATTATTCTCAGACTGTTGTTTGTGTAGTGTGGGATAAAGCAAGTCATTAATTATGTTTAAGTCACTGAGAACTAATATTTTTGGCATAATTCAAAAGAGATTCTGATTTAAGAACAAAGTTAAGAAAAAACCTGTAGTACTGGATTTAAACTGAAAGCATTCATTTGAATCTAATTTTGATTTTATCACATATCAATATCCCAGCTCTGTCCAACAAAAAGACCTAAACGTAAAACATGGTGACTGTAGTTAACACTGTATTATGTAATTGAAATTTGCTAAAAGGGTAGAACTAACATGTTCTCAGCCAAAGAAAAAAAAGATATACATGAAGTGTATACACGCAGTGATGGATGTGTTAACTAGGTATTGTCAATGGAATGATAGCAGATACAGGTGCCACTTTCAGGCCTAGCTGGCAAAACCTCCCATGCATGTTCCGATGCAATGGTTAAAGTAAAATGTGGCCCTACCAAAAAAGTAAAGTTGCACTTAACAGACGCCATTTTATGCTGCTTCTATTTTAAATTCAAAATAATTAAAATTAAATAAAATTTTAAAATTCATTTTCCCAAACTAGCCACATTTTAAAGTGCTCAAGAGCCACACGTAGATTGTGGCCTTACTGGAGAGAATGCAGTTCTAGTCAAAGTTAATTTCCTCTATAGACCATGGATTTAAAAGTTAAACCTGCACAAGAAATTATGGTTGTCACTTATTTCAGGTTTGTAAGTTTAGTATCCAATAGTGGGTCTGCCTCATTCTTTGATGCTTTTACTGTATTAACTGCCAAGCAGCCTTAGTATGTTCCAAAAGATCACATAAAATGGATTAGAAACCAGAAGACAAACAGCTAGCTTTCTCCAAGGAGCTAAAACAGACATTGTTAATCAATTACAGCCGTCTTCCTGCAAAAGCCTAAATACTTTTAACTCATCACTCTAGGAGGTGATGTGTGATATGTAACCCATTTGCCATCCCTGTCTTATGACACTGATGCAGTTTGCTTAAAATGGAAATAAACATATTCAGCTTTAAAAGTTAATTATTTTAAAGAGCTAAATTCAAAATAAACAATCTTAGTCAAGAACTAAACAGGAAATTCCTTAGATAACTGAATTTTCTGAGGAGCCCATACATAAAACTAGCTCTCTTCTTCCTCCCTTATGCACCTGTGGAAACCAAGCTTAGCTGGAGTAAAGAGCCTTTTCAAGTAATACCTACTTCTATTAAGTCCTTTTTTTGCCCCTCAAGGTGACTACACAGGCAAAATAATCTCGTTTTTCACTGCCTAAAGTGGAAATTATGAGCTATAAGCAATCTCTCTCATACTTATACATTTATCTTTAACCAACTTCCTCTCCTCCGTTCTCATCCTTTACATATGACCACAAGAAAAACTTTTCTCCCTCTACTAAGAGTAATTACTTAAATCCCCAAAGTGACAGAGAGAACATCCTCGTTATGAATATGCTTAAAAAGTAATGCATTCTAAGTGAAAACTAATACTGTTTAAACTTTTGCCTGTTTTTTAACAGATATAAATTGAAAAATTAATGTATCATGGTCTTATCATTAAAATAGACCTTGTTAACATTTTAGTGTATTTTCTTCACGTCTCTCAAGTATATGTATGTATACAAGAATGTAAAACTTATCATATTCTATAGCTACATATCCTGCTTTTTTCATTCGAAAATGTACCATGAGCATTTTCCCATATGCTATTCTTCTCTTCCTCTTCTTTTTCAAAAAACAATTTTCAATAGCTTCAGGATTATGGCAGTAATTGTTTGTTGCCTATTCTCATTTTAATTCCTCTAATATTAAAACCCTGATTTTAATCTGGCATCAACGTATTGGGCCCTATTAAAAAGCAAGTTCAAACC
Source organism: Hippopotamus amphibius kiboko (assembly GCF_030028045.1). NCBI lineage: Eukaryota > Metazoa > Chordata > Mammalia > Artiodactyla > Hippopotamidae > Hippopotamus > Hippopotamus amphibius. The sequence continues at coordinate 117,572,155 of NC_080189.1, read as the reverse complement.
CAATTTCTTCTAAATAACCAAACAAGAGATGGCATTATTTTGTAGTTGTAGGAAGTTAATGGAAAACATGTACAGTGAATTATAAATACCTCCTACCATTCCCCTGCTTAGCAGTCTTACACATATACGTAGAAAGAACAATGATAACCTCATGTATCTGTCCTCCAACTTCAATAAATGTCATAATTAGTTTTATAAATTCACATTTTACTTGGTTTTATAGTGTTTGCCAAGTTTTACATCTGAAATACATTAAAAATTAAGTTTCGGACTTCCCTGGTGGTGCAGTGGTTAAGAATCCGCCTGCCAATGCAGGGGACATGGGTTCGATCTCTGGGCCAGGAAGATCCCACATGCCTCAGAGCAACTAAGCCCGTGCGCCACAACTACTGAGCCCACATGCCACAACTACTGAAGCCCACATGCCTAGAGCCCATGCTCCGCGACATGAGATGCCACCACAATGAGAAGCCCACACACCACAAGGAAGAGTAGCCCCTGGCTCGTCTAAGTTTCACTGATTTTTAAATGAAGTCAGGACCCTTTTCTTGGAAAATATCTTAAAATACCCATTTTAATATATTTTTATATCACATGAAATAAATACCAAAACACCAATACTGTCATTTTTCTCTAGCCCCACCTTAAATCTGTATTCCTCAAACACTACTACTGCTGATTTATTAAAAGTACTTGTTTGTTGGGAATTTCCTGGCAGTCCATTGGTTAGGACTCCATGCTATCACTGCCAAGGGCACAGGTTTGATCCCTGGTTGGGGAACTAAGATTCCACAAGACACGAGGTGTGGCCAAAAAAATTTTAAAAGTACTTGTTTATTTATTTTACAAGTCTAATAAAACTAATCACTTTCTCCCAACTCTTTTCTGTAACATTTTAGCTGTATAATTAAATTTCAAACACTAACCTATAAGCTAACTTTAAGAGCACTATTTCTAATTTAGGGCCTGACTATTGAAAGATGTCCTACAGAGAAAACAGAGCCTATACCTAGCACTATCCTATAGTGCTAGCCTGTCTAATAACACGTCAGAAAAATAGTATGACAAATTAAAATGTTCTTTCTTACTTACCTTGAACCCTTCCTTAAAGTCTGACAAGAGGATTTTAAAATAATTGGTTTTCTTTGAGGAACAACAATTTCTCTGTGTCCTAACTGCAAGTGGTTTAATGACCCTGCTTAGGGTCTCATGTGCATTAAAAAAGAGCTTTAACCATCTTGCTTCTGTCTTTATCTTTCCTCCCACTCTTTGTAGAAATGTCACAACATCATATGTTTAACAACTTTTAACTCTAATTCAAACTTCCCAGAAACTTTTCCAAAGTCAGTATTTTTCCCACAGAATATTTCAAATATTTAAATAAGGTCTTTCCAATTATATAACAGAAGCAATTTCATAATTCATTAAAAAATAACCCACATCCACCAAAAACCACCATATTTCAATGACTCCAACAGAACAGCTATGTCAGATGCACCATTTTTACGAGTGCTATCACTCAGGAAAAAACCTGCCAACTCAATTATGTGAGAATGCTTTCTTATGAAGAAATTTTATTTTATACTTACAGAAAATGCTCTTTGAGATTTATTTAGATGGTGAACTTTATATGTCACTCTTAATCATAGAGTAATACCAGCTGTAGAGTTCATTTTCAAATTTTTCCAAGTTTCAAAACAAACCCTTTACATCTTTTATTTTGTATGATTCAAGACACAACCAAAGATTGTTCACAGCTCTTGACAGTCATGTCTATTCAGTTTCCTTAAATCTAGAACATCCCCTCCCAATCCTGACTTTTTTTCTTGCAAAACACAGACATTACTCTAAAATTCCAGGCCAGTCATCTTATAGGAAGTTCTACAACCTGGATTTGTCTGTTTCCTCATGATTAGATTCAGATTAAACAGAGTGGCTGGAATAATATATGGGTGATGCTGTGAACTTTCCACTACAAATGATATATCTTTTTAAAAAAAGGCTCCACCTTTATTTCCAGGATTTTCTTTCAAGCTCCTGACACTAACTCTGCAAACTCTGATGCTGGTGCTCTCTTAATCTTACCAGGTTTCAAAAAACTTTTTAAGACAAAACCAAGACTCTTTCCTTTCTTCAAATGGTCCTTAAATGGTTTGATTCTATTCTTTCTTTAAACGGTCCTTAAATGGTTTGTTGACAGGTTGCAATAATCCAGTTATGCCAACAGCAAAACCATCCAAATTCATACAAGTGGGCACAATGACAACTGTTGCCTGGCTGGTAGCTTTTTAAGGACCACATTAACTGTAAAATGCATCCTAATTACAGAAATGTTAAAACACGAGGGTGAGGAGAAAGTTTCTTAGAACTGCTAAAATATCCTCTAAAAGGTTTTTGTTTTTTTTTTAAGTATGTTCATGTTAATGAGAAGGATTTAAAATGTCAACTTTTAATACCTATAACAGGAAGAGTTTTAGGTATTAAAACTTTATATATTTATATACACAAAACAAAACATCTATCAATACTTTGCTGAAGGCCACCTAAGGGTTTGGCTGGTTTGAGACTTGAGAAACTTTCCAGGAGGAATCCATAATCACTTCATGGAGAAGGATGAGAGGATTAGGGAAAAAAGAGCACACAGGCCAAATCCTGGTGGGAGCCATGCGGATTAGGGTATGCATACACTCAATACCTAGCTAACACTGAAAGGATCTAATTTTCTCCAACACAATTCCCATTCCAATAAAAATAAAAAGAAATCCTACCATGTCACAGCAAATATCCAGCAAGAAGAACAAAATGTTTCTGCATAACAATTCAGGTTGAAACCTAGTCACTGCAAGCTCTAGCACAGCTCCCCCCACCCCCACCTCCCACTTAAGCAAATGCTTACAGGCCTAAGAGCCCTTTCATTCCCAGCAAAATCCAGGGGAAATCTCTGCTGCCTGGTGTGTCACACAGTTTTGATGGACAGGAATGGAAGTTGTGGCACATGTTTGTTGTTTTTTTTTTTTTTTTTTTTTTATGGTGCACGGGCTTAGTTGCTCCGTAGCATGTGGAATCTTCCCAGAGCAGGGCTCGAACCCATGTCTCCTGCCTTGGCAGGCGGATTCTTTACCACTGTGCCACCTAGGAAGTCCGACACATGCTCTTCTTTAATTGAAGAGCTAACACAAAACAATCAACAGCTGGCACACTTATTAAGTAACATTCCAAATTCAACTCTAACATAGATGATGTTTTTAAACATTCACAAGTCAATTTATATCTCCAGGGCATTTCCAACAACTAGATAATTTGGTTCTGAAATTTTAGGTTTTACCCTAATTATAGCTTTGGTCAATGACACTTATCCCATACTACAGGATGCTAAAGGAATTATATTTATAAAAAAACAGGCTTGATGAAAACCTGCAAAAACCCTATTTTAGAAAGAGCAGCTACATTTAAACACAAAATTAGTTAAATGTATTATTATTGACAGAATATATTCCATAGGAGTCCAAGACACTGGGTTCCTTCCATCAACTCCTTCCATATTAACTAATTATCTTCTTATGTAATCTTATTTCTTCTTAAAAGGAATTAAACTGAAAGAGCCATGATGATCAAGAGTGCAGCTTGGGCAAGCACTTTCACATTCTGCCAAGGGTGCAATTAGACAATAAGTGCCACAGGTTTTTAAAATGTATATATCCTTCACTTCTAGGAATTTACCCAAAAGAAATAAAGCCAAGTGTCAAGAAACCGTACGTTCAAGAAGTTCCACACCTTTGTTTATAACAGCCAAAAAAAACCCAACAAAAACCAAAAACCAACAACTAGAAACAATCTAAATGGCCGACTAGTGGTTAAAATATTCATGTATTAGAATACCATGCAGTCAATAAAAGTGATCTAGATATTTACCAACAAGGAAACTGCATTAAGTCCGAATTCAACTGGGGGGACCTCCCTGGTGGCACAGTGGTTAAGAATCCGTCTGTCAATGCAGGAGACTCGGGTTCGAGTCCTGGCCCGGGAAGATTCCCACATGCCGCGGAGCTATTAAGTCCCTGCGCCACAGCTACTGAGTCTGTGCTCTAGAGCCCACAAGTCACAACTACACTGAGTCCATGCGCCGCAACTACTGAAGCCCATGAGCCGAGAGCCTGTGCGCAGCAACAAGAAAAGCCACCGCAATGAGAAGCCCAAGCACTGCAATGAAGAGCAGCCCCCGCTCACCACAACTAGAGAAAGCCCACGCACAGCAAAGAAGACCCAATAGAGCCAAAAAAAAAAAAGGAAAAAAAAAAAATCAAACTGAGAAGCAGAACCACTACGAGTTACAGAATGAGAAATTATAGAATTTTACCTTACACAATTATAGGAATAGCTGGGAAAGTTGTGAAGGAGGATCAGAGAGTCATCAATCAGTCTATCTGAGATGCTTAACACAACCAGAAAAGGAAAGACCGGCTGCAAAGACTCCTGGGGAGGTCAGGGAAACTGTAGGTCTCCCACCAGGTGAGTGGGCCTGATGGCGCTGTTAACCAAATCATCAGCAACCAGGAAAAAGGGCTGGACACAGAACAAAGGAGACCAAGGTCAAGCTGGAACCCACCAACACCTCTTCATCTCTCACTGCATCTTACCACAGAAACCTTCAGAGGTCAGTGGTGCTGCTTACACAAATTCTCTTTTAGCTAATTCTAACCCACAAACATGCAGGGAAGGAACCATACTATAACTATGCCATACATAGATCCAGCTTAAGTAAACTGATACAGTACAAACCACCACGGCACCCTCTGCCAATATGGCGCGCACACACACTTTTGTCATCACATTCAGCTCCTGAATAAAAACAGCAGCATTCCATGCTCCGCAGCGAGAGACCACAATGAGGAGCCCACACACCGCAATGAAGAGTAGCCCCTGCTCGCTGCAATTAGAGAAAGCCCGTGTGCAGCAACGAAGCCCCAATGCAGCCAATAAATAAATAAATCAACAAACAAAAAACAGAAGCACAATCATGCTTCGGTCTAACATGATGCAGCTACCCCTTATAGAACCGAAAAGATGCCATCTCCCCAAAACAGAATACAAAGTCTACTTTTTCTTTGAGTAATGTTCTTTCCTTTCCTAGTTGAGTTGTACTTTCCCTTTGATATCCTGTAACTTAAATACTGAAATACAAAGTTAACCATTAATAATACATCTTAAGTCAAATACAGAAGAATAGGTGTGAGGGAGGTACAGAGAACTGGTTACTATATACACAAATACTGAGATACAGAACAAATATTCATAACTACTACAGTTGTTCACTCTATAACTGGTCATGAGGTCATAGCTCGTGTTTATCATAATTTTCTCCTCCTACTAACCATTATATATTTCATTTGCCCTCAGCAACCATCTTCTCTGGTGGTTGTTCTTTGCAGGGTGGGCTGACTCAAACCTCCTCTGCCATTAGCAGCACTACTTGTATTGGGTTGCTTCAGTTTTCCATTAACTTTTTTATCATAGAACACGGGAGTGGTAAGAGGTACTCCCGATATATCTCCTGCATTGCAGACATACTCCTCTTTTCCCCCATTGTGTAGCAGCAACCCAGTTTCCACTTGAGGGTCAGGATCAATCACAATAACCAATACAGTAATCTCCCGCTTTGCCTGACAGCTCACTGGCACAAGGAAGCCAAAGCAGCCAGGTGCTCAACTTTCAATTTAACAGAACCAATGCTGCATTCCCCAGTAAAAGCACTCCTCTCTTTGGAACTAAGAACTCTAAACCAGCATGCCCCAGAGCTCTGGATAAAGAAGCAAGATTTTTGTTAGTGGATGGTGAGGGGTAATAGTGAGAAAAGGCCACTTCGTTTCCACTGCTTGATTCCCTGACTTACGAATGCTGGCTACAAGAGAAATCCTACCACATACCGGTGGCTGATTCAGAGACCAGACCACAGCTTAGAGAACATTACCCCAACACTGCAAAGAACTGCCACCAACTGGTCCAGTGAGTCTTCAAAAGGACATTCCACTGTTATATCAATTCAGCTCCTTCAGAGTAATGGGGAACATGGTAAGACCAATGCCACATTTCACTTGCTGTAAAATGAACTGCTTGGTCAGAAGCAATGTGATATGAAATACCAAAACATAATTAAGGCATTCTGCAAGTCACAAACAGTTTTGGCAGAAACAATGCAGGGAGGGAAAGCAAATCCACACCCAGAGTAAGCAGCTTTTTCAGGGAGAACAAAGCGCTGTCCTTTTGTTACTGAAGTAGTCCAATGCAAACCACCCGCCACCAGATATCTGGCTGGTCCCCCCAGGGGAACAGTGTCATTTTGGGGGTCAGTGGTGGCTCTCTGCTATTGACAAGATGGTCATTCAGCAGCAGCAGCAGCCAGGTTGGTCTGGTGAGTGGAAACCCATGTTTCTGAGTACATGCACAATCTCCATGCCTGCCGCCAGGGTGTCTTTTCCATGAGCCTGTTGGGCCAGGATAGAGGTGGATGGGGAAAGAGGCTGAAATCCAGAGGTGACATCTTATCCACGTAATCACTAAGATCCTTCTCTGCTGAGGCTGCTCTTTGATGGGCATTCAGAAGCATATCTATATATCTATTCCCCATACTTCCAATTATATTCCTTCCAAGCCCATAATCAATTAGCCAAACGATTAGCTGCTGCCATGAATTAGAGTGGGTCCACATCTCTAACCATCTCTGTTTCAAGACAAAACAACTAGCTGCACTGCTCAAAGATCTACCAGTGGGCTGCAACAAGGATTTACTGTATAGCACAGGGAAGTATATTCAATATCTTTTAATAATCTATAACAGAAAAGAATCTGAAAGAAAAAATATATATATAACTGAATCTCTGCTGTACACCTGAAACTAATACAATGTTGTATATCAACTATACATTAAAAAAAAAAAAAAAAAAGATCTGCCCACTGCGAGAATTTCCCTTCACCACTGCCCTTCTGGGTCACTGCTGAGAATGGCTATAATGCTATAGATGTCCATCTTGAGGTGGTACCAGCATATTATACAGAACCATCTGTAAACTAGACACAAGTTTTTTCTTCCTCAATTGGGACTCATGAGGCCATAGGTGTGGGTTGAGAGTAAAGAAGCAAAGAAACAGTAGTATGAATATACACCATATGGAGTATACACCACAATAGAAGGTATATAAAATACGCAGTAATAAAGGCAAGTTATAAAATGATTATGTGCCTGCTTGTTTAAAAAATGTGTATACACCTTAGAAAAGGTCTAAAAGGAAATGTATTAACAGATTAGTGGTCATCTCTGGGTGACTATTAAATATTCTTCATATTTCTCTGTATCCATTTTTTTATGATTATTACTTCAATAACAAAAAAAGAGATTATTTTTAACAAGAGATTTCCCCTGATATAATCTTAATGGGGAAAAACCAGAATATATATCTGAGTATACAGTGTGACCTAATTTTCTTTGGTATATTAAATTACCTATACAAACTAACCCATCAGATAATGAGAGAAGATACATCAGCATGTTAACAGTTGGATTATAAATAATCTGTGTTTTCATCCTCATTCTTTTGTGACATTCCCAAATGTTCTACAATAACTATGTAACATTTTTACTGCAACCATCTTGCAGATACAGGGGACTAAGAATAAGGCTATCTTAGTAGAGTATGAGGGGGAAACAGAATTTGAATCCTTGATGACAGTGAGCTAAAGAATTAACCAACAGTAGGATAATCTTACCTTGGAATTTCTTGTGATATAAAGTAATCCTTACTGTTTAATCCTAAATGAGATGAGTTTTGCTACCTGAAAACCAAACGCATCCTAAATAACTTAACTTTTACATGAGGGAGGGGGAATAATTTTCCCAAAAAAGGGTCTTGCTTAAACTTGAAATTAACAATTTATAGTAATACTCCTAATCATATAGACAGAAAAAAATCTATTACGATAACTTCCAAATTACCAATACTATTTTCTAAACTAGTCCACTGATTTATAGCTGACTGTGTTACTCATCACAATTATGTGAAAAATCAGTCTAGTTTGCCCTTCCCACAAGGCAATCATATTTTAATCTGTATTAGTCTGCTCAGGATGCCATTAAAAAAAAAACACAAAATGTCTGGCTTAAACAACAGAAATTTATTTTCTCACAGTTCTAGAGACTGGAAAATCCAGGATCAGAATTCTGTTTCTAGAGCTCTCTTCCTGGCTTGCACCTTCTCACTGTGTCATCACATGGTGGAGAGACTGATCCTCTGGTGTCTCTTCCTCTTTTATAGTAAGGACACCAGTTTTATCAGATCAGAGCACCACCCTGTCACCTCATTTAACTTTAATCACCTCTTTAAAGGCCCTATCTCCAACTCAGTAGTTATATCGGGAGTTAGGGCTTCAACAAATAAATTTGGGGGCAGGAGGCATAATTCAATCCATACCATCATTTTTCTTCTCAAACATTAGGAAAAATATCCTTACAAATACTCAAAATGTACTCTTGATAGTAATACTTTCAACAGTATGCACTGCTAGTTTTCAAAGCATTTTTCACATAGTAAACTAAGCAGACATCCTGGTTTCACAGATGAAGGCACTATATAAAGCTCAGAGATACTAATTTGTCCAAGGATCCCCTAAATAGTAAATGGTGGAGGTAGGGCTGTGTACCACACAGTTCTTAATCTTCTCATATGCCCTTAAGGGATAGAAATTTTATTTCACCTGATGTTCTGAACAACAGAAGCAGCTTGGGGGTCAGAAAGAGGAAGGTAAGAAAAAGCAAAAGATAGGGTTCAAAGCAGAAGGAAATGAACAAGAACATTAGCTTGGAGGTGAGCAAGCTTAAGTAGTCAGCAGGCCCAACAGGGAAATATGCCACGAAGCTAGAGAAATCCTACAGACCCTTCAGGAATTTGGACTTCATCCTGAGGCTAAAGGGGAGCCACTGAAGGATTTTCAGAAAGAAAGGATATGGCTAGTTTTTGGCTTTAGAAAGATCATCTCAGCTGAAGTTTTACAAAGTGGATTGGGAAAATACAGACAAGAATGGAGACAGGGGGACTTCCCTGGTGGCACAGTGGTTAAGAATCTGCCTGCCAATGCAGGGGACACAGTTTCGATCCCTGGTCCAGGAAGATCCCACATGCCACAGAGCAACTAAGCCCGTGTGGTACAACTACTGAGCCTGTGCTCTAGAGCCCACAAGCCACAACTACTGAAGCCCAAGCACTCTAGAGCCCGTGCTCCGCAACAAGTGAAGCCACTGCACTGAGAAGCCCGTGCACTAAAACGAAGAGTAGCCCCTGCTCACCGCAACTAGAGAAAGCCCGTGCGCAGCAATGAAGATTCAACACAGCTATAAATAAATAAACAAACAAATAAATAAATAAAATTTAAAAACAAAAAAGAATAGAGACAGGAATTCTGTTATAATATGTACTCTGCACCACACACAAAAAAGTCATCTTTATGTTAAATACCTCATAAAGACAACCAACAATGAGGAGAAAGAAATTTGGTAAGGTTAAGTAACTTGCCCAAAGCAGCACTGCTAGGAAGGATTAGAGTCACTAGGTCTCCAAAGGCCATCACGCTCTCCCCCCATGCCACACTGCCTTCCAGTCTACAATTCTAAAAGTGAACAAAGCATTATTCTAATGTGTCAGAGTGAAACCACTAAAGTATTTCCTTGAAGATGAGCCACCCCAAGTCATCATTAACTAATTTGTGTACCACATGAATTTTAATTAACTGGAAGGGAAAGAAAGAATAGTGCGAGAAAGCTGACTTTCTCCAGACAGCCGAGAATATTTTTGATCTACGAAACAATGAATGCTCTGCATAGGGGATCTATAAATGAAAAAACAAAAAAACTTAAACATTTAACACTTTTCTAAGTTATTCCTCACTAAAGGAACAAATTCACATCTTTAATTCATACCCGAAATAATGTGACTTCGCTAGGAAATTACTTAAGGAATATAATGCATCGTTTCACAAACTACAAGGTAAGGTGGTAGTTATTAACACTGTCACAATCAGCACCACCCTTAATTAACTGACTTGAGAAAAAATACTTCTGCTTAAAAAAAAAAATCAAGATTCTATAAATATCAACAGAAGTACCTTGTGCTACCACTGACTCTGCCTATTTTCCCACTCATACCAGCTTACAATACAGTCTCACAGAATCAGTCTTGGCTGTCTCCATCCTAGTGATTCATTAACCACATTTTCCAAACCAAAAATCAGAACTAGTATGACACTATCTGACAAACTACATTTACCCTAATTTCTTAATCTGTTATATAAAAGTATAAGAATTTCAACAGTATTAGACATCAGTTAACAAATTTTTATTGAAATCAACTAAATTTTGTAAATTACAGCTATTCCCCAAAAATGTGAGACACTCATTTTTACAACTATTCCAAAAAATCTGAGGCATGAACAGACATATATTCTATTAACACCCATCAGTTATAAAATAGAAAGAGACAAAAGAAGGAAAAATATTTTATTAACAAATTACTACATATTAAATCCAAACCAAATAATTTAACCAATTAGAAATCTAAATGCCAATTAAATACAATAATATTAAAAAGAAAGCCATCTAACAAAATGTATACAAGATCTAAATGAGGAAAACTACAAAAGTTTGACGAAAGAAATCCAAAAACTAAATAAATGGAGAGATAATCCATGGTCATGTATAAGAAGATTTGATATTGTCAAGACATCACTTCTCCCCACCCTGATCTACAGATTCAATGGAATCCCAATCAAAATCCCAGGTTGTTATTTTGTGAACATCGACAAAGTGATTCTAACGTTTATATGCAAAGACAGTGTCAGCCAGACAACTGAGTAAGACATCCTTGATCGTATCCACCTTCAACAACAATTCTGCATCCACCCTTGGACAAAAGGGAGCTGTGGGATCCAGAGAAGAGACTGTAAAACCCAGGTTCAGTGCAAGATCAAGAAGAGCTGTTTTAAGACAGACCTGTACTCATGGTCTCAGCTATAGACTCAGAGGCCTTGGCTATAGCCCCATTTAGCTTTGGTCCTGACACCAGCACCACATGCCAAGGGGCGTGGGAGGACTCCTAACCACCCACACATCAGGTAATACACATACAGACATCAGTCTCAGATGTGAACCATGAACTGGCCTGTGAACCAGCTCCAGCCCCTCGCAGCTGCAGTCCAGGAACCCCTAGAGAACTCTAATTTAGACAATCACCCACAGATGAGAGAACCTATGTTGAAGTCCAGGAGTCCAGTGGAGAAGTTTCAGCCCGCCACTGGAACAAAGTAATCTGAGAAAAAAGGCATTGGAAAGGGTAAGAACAACAGCTTGATTTAACCCACTTTACCCATCCCTCCAAGGCAGTACAGCTCAGAAACAAGAGAGCCCTTCTAAGACAATGACTTCTCCCTCAAGGTAGAGAGCAGCTGAGGGAGTGCCTGGCTTCCCCAGCTGTGTGACACACTGCCAAAGAAGCCAGTTTCTCTCTGGCTTCATCCTGAATACTGAGTCATGAGCACCAAAACTAGTAGGTGGAGAGTGGCTGGGAGACCAGCAGCCAGACCCTGGTGGGGAACACAACAAAAGGGAGGGGGATCTCACTAAGCACCATTAGGAGGCCCGCCCACAAGCTCCTGGGGATGCTTTGTCCATAGATCCCCCCAAACCGGCCCACAGGCACCACCAGTGCCCCGCACTCCCAACCACACATATGCCCACCTCATGAATGGCTCCCATGAGTGCTCCTGACAGTGGCAAGGGTGAGCTTTTGCAACAGGCTAGTGAGCAAGCACAGAAAGCCAGCCTGAACCTGCAGGCCTGTGAGAGACCTTAAACCCAAGCCATAAGCACCACCCTCTGGAAAGCAAAAAGGAGGCTGTCAGCATCCAGCTTGCTACTTTGCAGGATCAAAAGAATGCAAACAAGCTTAAGAATTCTGTCACAAGGAGGAGCAAGAAATGTGGAGCAGGAATATCCACAGAAGATCTATCAAAGCCTCAGAATCCCTAGCAGATCTGACAGAAGACATCTCTCTCCTGCAGTCAATTAGTAAAGACTGGAGGAGGTGACTGCTACTTCAAATGTGAAGACAGCAACACAAGAATTCAAAGAATATGAAAATTCAGGAGAAAATGATCCCATCAAAGGCTCACAGTTTTCTAGTAACTAATCCCAAAGACACGGAGTTCTGTGATTTATCCAAGAAAGAATTAAAAATAGGTATTTCAAGGAAACTCAATGAGCTACAAGAAATCAGAAAGATAATTTAACAAAACCAGTAAGCACATGAACAAAAATAAGAAGTTTAACAAAGAAACAGAAATCATAATAAATTCTGGAGCTAAAAAATGCAATAAATGAAATAAAAAATGCAACAGAGACCATCTACAACAGCACAGATCAATCAGAAGAAAGAATCTGTGAAGTAGGAGATAGGAACTTTGAAGTTATCCAATCACAAGAGAAAAAAGGAATGAAAAAGAGTGGGAAAAGCCTATGTGATTTGGGGGATATGATAAAAAGAAAAAATTTGTGAATTACTGGAGTCCCACAAGGAGGAGAGAGAGAGAAGAGGGCAAAAAGTAGTTTTAAAGAAATAATAGCATAAAACATCACAAATCTGGGGAGAGATTTGGACACCCAAGTTCATGAAGCTCACATGTTCGCAAACAAATTCAAATTTTCTCCAAGTAACATTATAATGAAACTGTCAAAAAGAATCTTAAAAGCAGCAGGAGAAAAGAAGCTTGTCACCTACAAAGGAATACCTGTAAGGCTATCAGATTTCTCAGTAGAAACCTTACAGGCCAGGAGAGAATAGGATGATATATTCAAAGTGCTGAAAGAAACAACTGCCAACCATGATTACTTTATCCAGCAAAGCTGTCTTTCAGAAATGAATGAGATATAAAGACTTTTCCAGACAAATAAAAGATGAGGGAGGTCATCACCACTAGATCTGCCTTACAAGAAACGCTGAAGGGAGTTCAACATGAAATGAAAGGATGCTAATTAGCAACATGAAAATATACAACACACTAGTTCAGGTAAGTATATCTTATCCAACAGCAGCAGAATACACATTCCTCTCAAGCACACATAGATCATTCTCCAGGATAGAATCTATATCAGGTCACAAAACAAGTCTTAGCAAATTTAAGAAAATTAAAATCATACCAAGAATCTTTTCTGACCACAACGGTATGAAACTAGATACTGATAACAGAATGAAAACTGGAAAGTCCACAAATGTGCAGAAATTAAACCACACACCTGAACAACCAATGGGTCAGAAAAGGGAAATCTAAAAATATCCTGAAACAAAATGGAAATACAACTTACCAAAACTTATGAGATACAGCAAAAACAGTTTTAAGAGGGAAGTTTATAGCAATAAATGTCTACTTTAAAGGGAATTCCCTGGTGGTCTAAGTGGTTAGGACTCAGTGCCATGGCCCAGGTTCAATCCCTGATTGGGGGGAGGGGGGATTAAGATCCCACAAACCACGTGGCATGGCCAAAAAATAGAAATGCATTTTAAAATAAATGTCTACATTAAGAAAAAGATCTCAGATAAACAACCTAATTTCACATCTCAAGAAAAAAACAAGAACTAAGCCCAAAGTTAGCAGAAAGAAGGAAATAAAGATCAGAGTAGAAATAAATGAAATAGAGATCAGAAAAAATAGGAAAGCTCAATGACACAAAGATCTGGCTTTTCAGAGAGATAAACTAAATTGACAAACCTTTAGTAAGACTAAGGGGGAAAAGATATGAATAAATAAAATCAGAAATTAAAGTGGAGATGACTCATATCACTGAAACACAAAAAAATCATAAGAAACTCCAATAAACAATTATACACCAATAAACTGGATAACCTAGAAGAAATGGATAAATTCCTGGAAACATAAAACCTACCAAGACTAAATCATGAAGAACTAGAAAATCTGAACAGACCAACAAGAAAGGAAATAATCAGTAATCAAAAATTTCCTGGACTTCCCTTGTGGCACAGTGGTTAAGAATCTGCCTGCTAATGCAGGGGACATGGGTTTGATCTCTGGTGCGGGAAGATCGCATATGCCGCAGAGCAACTAAGCCCGTGTGCCATAACTACTG